>NC_140212.1:32582272-33782272 GCF_951802725.1 Rutilus rutilus
GACACCTAATGGCGGTTTAGTGTTATGTTTAAAAGTATCATTCTTTCCAACGTGCACCATTATCAATGTCCGTGCGGACGTCCGTTTTTTTACTTTCACTTTTATATTAGCGATTTAAAAGCACCCGCTCGTGTCACACGTCGCTTAACCGATGGGAAAATATCCTCACAGTCATATACCTAATAAATTTATATTTAAATACAATAGGCCTACCTAGTAAAACGTTTTATATACTATTTTGATATCCTTTTGGACACAAGAGGGCAGTATAGCCCTATGTTTGCTTTTTTGTTGAAACAAATAGCACTAAATAGCCTGTTTTTAACTTTTTCATACTTTTTGAATTGCAAAAACAGAATAAAATAGGTTTAGTTCTAATATTTGTATAATTTTATATAAAAATAAATGGTGTATAATTAAATTTTAAGAATATATGAGATGTTTTCTGATTCCTTTTTTGACATTATTTTAATCCCTCGCCATGTCAAAACCGTTTGAAATATTTAATATCCGTTCACAATTTAGCATCTTTAATGTATTTTCATCGTGTTAAAAAAGTTTGGTGTGAATAAAAAAAAAACACTTAGCAGGAGTGGGTAAAAAGCAGAGGCTGAATTTGCAAATAAATCCACATTCAAACCAAAATATCTGACTTCCTATTGGTCGAAGCTAATAACTGTATATTAGAAAGTTGTCCGGCTCGATGAGACCAATGTACGTACTGATTTTTAAAACTGTGGGTAAAACTAACCCCCCCACTTTTGTCAAAAGCATTTTGAAAGTGACACACTTCCTGCTGCCAGTTGGTGGCGCTATAACTTTGACTCACAATAGTTACATCCATCTGATCGGCCTCTTACCACGAACACACTGGTGAAGTTTCATCAAGATCCGTTAATGTATGCAGAAGTTATACCACTTCGTGTTTCTCTTTTCTCGCCATAAATTCGTTTCCTCGCCACGGCCAAACCGTTCGAGATATCAAAAATCCGTCCGCAATTTAGAATCCTCAATGTCTTGACTTCATGCACACCGAGTTTGGTGGGGATTGGATGAATTCTCTAGGAGGAGTACTTCGCATTCCACAGCAAGCGTTCTCCAAACAACCCATAATTTCCGACTTCCTGTTGGGCTGGCGTAAAACTTAGAGCACGAAAGTTGTTCAGCCCGATGTGATCTATATGTGTACCGAGTTTCATATCATTACATGCAAGTGTGTTTGATATATGGATCTAGTTTTAGAATCCCGTTCAAGGGGGCGCTGTTGAGCCCCCCTGCCACACCCGGGTACCAGCTTCAGCCCGGCCCTGATGGCCGCGAGTTCTGACCTGTGTGCAAAGTTTCAAGAGTTTTCGAGCACGTTAAGGGCCCCAAAAGCCCCTGAAACCTTGAAACACACTGAAATCAATTGGAAATTCCCTCCCACCCCTCACACACACAGAGACAGAGAGAGAGAGAGAGAAAATTCTCCAAAAAATCACATTCAAACCAAAATATCTGACTTCCTGTTGCTCTGAGCTAATAAGTGTGAATTAGAAAGTTGTCCGGCTTGATGAGAACAATATACATAACGATTTTTGTGACTCTACTTAAAACTAAGCCCCCATTTTTGACTAAAGGTGGCGCTACTGAGCCCCTCACCACGCCCGTTTCTGAAACTTTGCACATGTCTACTGGCTAATAAATATGATGTGTCTGTCGAGTTTCATCCAATTTCAAGTATGTTAAGAGTCTCAAAAGCATCTGAAAAGAATATTAAAGTTTGATGCGTTGCCACGGCAACAGTATTTAAGATATCAATAAACCTTTCACAGGTCTACATCTGCCGTGTGTCTACATTATACACATAAAGTTTGAAGCAAATCGGGTAAAAATAAGAGAGTGATTTCAAAGCATTTTGAAAGTGACACACTTCCTGCTGCCAGTTGGTGGCGCTATAACTTTGACTCACAATAGTCACATCCATGTGATCGGCCTCTTACAACGAACACACTGCGGAAGTTTCATCAAGATCAGTTAATGTATGCAGAAGTTATAACACACTTCCTGTGTCCCTTATTCGCCATAAATTCGTTTCCTCGCCACGGCCAAACCGTTTGAGATATCAAAAATCCGTCCGCAATTTAGCATCCTCAATGTCTTGACTTCATGCTGACCGAGTTTGGTTGTGATTGGACGAATTTTCTAGGAGGAGTATTTCAAATTCCACAGCATGCGTTTCCAAACAACCCATAATAGCCGACTTCCTGTTGGGCTAGCGTAAAGCTAGCGTAAAACTTAGAGGACGAAAGTTGTTCGGCCCGATGAGATCTATATGTGTACTGAGTTTCATATTATTATATGCAAGCATGTTTGATTTATGGACCAAGTTTTCGGACACCATTCCAGGGGGCGCTGTCGAGCCCCCCTGCCACGCCCGGGTACCAGCTTCAGTCCGGCCCTGATGGCCGTGGGTTCTGACGTGTGTGCAAAATTTCAAGAGTTTTCGAGCATGTTAAGAGCCCCAAAAGTGCCCGAAAGGTTGACAAAATAATAATAATAATAAATAATCCTAACGAAAACAATAGGGCCTTCGCCCTTTCAGGGCTTGGGCCCTAATAATCCTAACGAAAACAATAGGGCCTTCGCCCTTTCAGGGCTTGGGCCCTAATAATCCTAACGAAAACAATAGGGCCTTCGCCCTTTGGGCTTGGGCCCTAATAATCCTACCGAAAACAATAGGGCCTTCGCCCTTTCAGGGCTTGGGCCCTAATAATAATAAACAGAGCAATTCCAAGAGGGTCCTCACACCATCGGTGCTCGGGCCCTAATAAAGCGGGTAACAAAATACAACACAACCAAAGAGTCCAAAACCAAAGACTGAGGGTGTTTCTCAATATGCGTTCTTCAGCGATCTTGCGTCCTTGTGTTCTCGTTTTACGTCATCATTAACCGTCGAAGTTCAGCCAAGTATAGACCCAATTCTCAAGAACGCAAGTACAGAGGACGGATGAAAGAACCCGGATGTGTTCTTGATACCGAGGATGCATCGAATGCAGACTTGCTCGCCTGGTGTCCCAGAAGTCGTTGCGGCAAAACAATGGAGGAGGGAAGCGCAGCGCATACCTGTAAGTCTTGTAATGTATTTTTAACGTCACTAATCTAAATACATCTTATTTTGATATATTATTTGAAGTTGGGAAATATATGGGGTTGTGGAAAGTTAAATTTATCCATCAGAACTTAACTTTTTTTAATTAAAATACGCTAGCTTACATCCTGAGGTAAATGTAAACGGTTTTATTTAGCACGAATTCGCAGTTGCAAATAGAGCTTACATCTGTATTAACGTTAGTTAATCAGCTATTTAGCAGGTGTTTTTTTTTTTTTTTCTCTATACTTAGGGAGCAACGAAGAGACAAGAATGCTTATCCAGTGGAGAGGAGCAAACGAAGCCCTCTAAGTCTGGCTGGGAGTAAGTAATTCTACTTTCTTGTTGCATGTTCATTATCATGATATATCATACTGTTGAATTTTGGCACATATAGGCCTACTCTTGTATATAGTCAGTTTCTTGGTTTATTTTATTTTACATTATAATGTTAGTTTCCTGTAGTTTACTGTTACTGATCAGATGTCTTCTCTTTTCAGGGTTTTTGTGAAAGACACCAGAATTCCAGTCATGCCTAAACAGGCAAAGAAAAAATGGAACAATTTAAAGGAGAAATACAAGGTAAGAATGTCTTTCAGTCATGTTGATCAGTCATATATATAGTGCAGTGAAGCAAGATATTTTTTTTTATTATTAGGAGTTGAGGGACCCACCGACAGGGAAAGGGGTAGAGGCGGGAGGAGTCACAGCTGCCACTTGGCAGTGGTATAATGAAATGGATGCTGTGCTCCAGGGGCAGCATTCCATCAATCCGCCCCTGGTAGTAGCAGCAAATGTGTCTGCTACTGCAAGTGGCGTTGTGGCTTCTTCCTCCTCTGCCCCTCTTCCAGGCAGTGAAGCACAGAAGAGACCGATGAAGAGGCGAAGCTCCTCAGAGCTCATTGAGCTGTTCAGGGAGCAGGCCGAGAGAGATGAGGAGAGGGAAAGGCAGGCAGCTGCAAAAGAAGAAGAGAGGGAGAGGGCTACTACAGAAAGGGCTGAGCACTACCTTGCTCTTTTTGAGAAACTTGTTAATAAATTATAATAAAAGTTCATTAGAAAGTATATTTTGGTTGGAAGATTTTTTTATTTACATTATGATTTCATTGTAAATATTTCCAAAGTTTATTTGCACTTGCACTGACTATTAACATCAACCCCACCCAATAATTCTACACTACATAACATAACATACCTCAGCTGAGTATTTGTATAACAATTATACATATATATATATATATATATATATATATATACTCTTACTCTCATTCCCTCACACACACAAACTAACTTGATCTTACTATAGTCATGTTCTTGTAGGCATGCAGGTAGCTCTTCAGGGGCAGAGAGTTGTGCTGCAAGTCTAGCCCTGATGTTGTTCCCAGTTTGCTCCAGGTCCTCACCCATGTCTTCTGCTTCTGCATCCTCATCCCCAAGGTCCTCTTCTTCCAGGATGTCATCAGTGGCGTGACACAGATTGTGTAGAATGCAGCATGTAGCAACCACTTTTGGGGCGAATAGAGGATTGATCTCTAGGGCCCTCAGGAATATGGCCCTCCAGCGTGTTTTAAGCATGCCAAAGGCACGCTCAATGATGCACCTAGCCTTGGCATGGTGTTTGTTAAAGCGGCCTTCAACACGACCTGGCGGTAAGACACATAGTCAGTGACAATAGGTCAGTTAGGGTCAAGATGAATCGACCATTGACAATGTTTATTCACTAAAATGCAATGACATTGAAAATGCAACTGTCACTATATTTATCATAATTAAGTAAATAAACTGTAATGTTATAACTATGTAGACCTACTTACCAGCCACAGGTTGTCTGTATGGGGTGATTATGGTGACAGGATGTTGCAGACATGGGTAGCCCCCATCTCCAAGAAGGAAGAACCCATTTGGTGGATAAAGGGATTCCTTATACATTGGGCACCTTCGAAGGACCAGAGCATCATGGACGGATCCTGGGTTGCCTACATAAATGTCAAGGAATTTCCCTGTACTGTCACAGATGCCCTGGAGTATAATTGATGGAAACAGCTTTCTGTTGATGTAGCACTGTTTCTGTTGTCCGCCAGGTGGTCGAATCCTAATATGGCACCCATCAATCGCACCAGCAGCTTTCTTGAAGGCATTGTGCCCTGCCAGACGGACGAAGCCTCTTCCAAGCTCCTCCATCTCCTGTGGCCCAGGGAAGTGAATTATTCGGTGCAGGACTGCCAACATTTCCTCAGTCACATTATGCACAACCCGGCATACTGTGGATGTGGGCATTGCAAATGTTTCTGAGGTGACACGGTAAGAGGCTCCACATGCCAGCCAGTACAGTAGAACGAGCACCTCAATCTCGTGACTTGAAACTAACACTTCACTCGTGTTGGGCAGTAACTAATTACTAGTAATTTAGTTACTGTAATACTATTACTTTTTGCAGTAACTAGTAGTGTAACTAATTACTAATAAGATTTTAGTGATAATATTACAGTTACTATCCATAAAACAGCTTAGTTATTTAGTTACTTTTGATGCCTCAACCCTGTAATTCCCAGATGTATTTTCATAATTTTCACGACTGTGCAGCAGGCAATCTTGAAATATTGAAAATCTTATATTCAGCAGATAGAAATATTGCATTATATTGATTTTGTCGGGAAAAAAGATGACCTGAACACTGTTGTGTAAGTTTTGGCTTTACTTTACTCTGGCATTACATCCCACCCACATCCCTCTGATCAACATGTACATTATATTACTATGCTTAATTTTCCAAAAAGATTTTTAATTAGTTTCTTACAAACTTATGTGATTTGATAAAATATCAATCCTCGTCAATCATTTTATGATTGTTGTAAATTTGAATTTATTTTCCGTTAAAATATGTGAAGGTCATGTGACCAACAGGAAGATCGCAGCACATCTCAATTCTCATAAGGGTGGGTTCTGTGTTCTTGCGTCCTTCCGAGTTCGTTCTTCCAAGGAATTCTTGGCAAGACCGGTCTCCACGAGAACACAAGTCCGTTCTCTGCGTTCTTGGAATTGAGAAACAGCCTGAATCTGTCCGGTCAATTGGTGATCTCTTAAACAGCATCCAAGGCACGAACACAGGTGTTTCCAGTAGACTGGCAATCTAGGTGATTAATGGGCTCAGGTGCCAACCGCAATTCACAGAATCGACAGGAGGTGTCGTCACACCCCTCCCCATAAAACAGGGACTCCCATAAAGATCCCTGTAACAAAACAAAATTCAGTCATAGGGTACACTCAAATTCAGAACCACAGACAGCTCCCAAAGACACCAAAAAGGAATAACACATCAAATCCAGTAGATTAAACTGCATCTGGGGCGCGTGACAGCGCATCAGCTACCACATTTTCCGATCCTCGAATATGTCGAATATCTAGACAGAAGGATTGCAGGAACAAGGACCACCGAACCAACCTCTGATTCGGACACTGCAAAGAATTCAAAAAAGTTAATGGATTATGATCCGTGTAGATCACAATAGGTGCACTCGAGCTGAGGTAAACCGCAAAATGCTGCAATGCCCAAATTAGGGCTAATGCTTCCTTCTCAACAACAGAATAGTTACATTGGTAGGTGTTAAACTTTCGCGAAAAGAAACTGACTGGATGGTATACTCCGTCTACATCAAACTGCTGCAGAACAGCTCCAGCGCCCACATTACTGGCATCGACGTGCAACGTGAAAGGTTTATCAAAGCACGGAGCCATAAGCACGGGCGCTGAACACAGCAAAGATTTCACATTCTCAAAAGCCAATTCACAAGTGTTAGACCAAATAAACTTTGTCTTTCCCTTTAACAAGTCTGTAAGCGGTGCCACCACAGTAGAGAAATTTCGACAAAAAGACCAATAGTATCCGACCAGCCCTAAAAACCTCATAAGCTCTTTCTTTGTTGCTGGTGAAGGAAAGTTCTGAACAGCCTGCACTTTAGCCTGTATCGGACGCACTTGACCGTTCCCCACCACCTTCCCGAGATATGTCACTGTCGCCTTCGCAAACTCGCATTTGACCAAGTTCACTGTAAGTTGAGCATCAGCCAAACGTCCCAACACCGAACGCAAACGTTTTAAATGAGACTCCCAACTGTCACTGAAAACTACCAAGTCGTCCAAATAGACGGCACAACCCTCAAGATCCCAAATTACCCGGTTCATGAGGCGTTGAAAAGTCGCCGGAGCGTTTCGCAGGCCAAAACTCATAACCTGGTAAGAATATAACCCTGACGGAGTGACAAGATGAAATTTCTTGTGCTCTCTGGGTTAAAGGCACTTGCCAATAGCCCTTCAGCAAGTCAAACTTGCTGACGAACTTGGCTGAACCAACCTGGTCCACACAGTCTTCGACGCGGGGCAGAGGAAAACAGTCTGGTTTTGTTAAAGCGTTAACTTTGCGAAAATCCGTACAAAATCTCATAGTACCATCCGACTTTCCAACTAAAATACACGGGGAAGCCCAATCAGAAAATGAAGGTACTGCAATATTGTGGTCCTGCATATACTTAATTTCCCTCTCCATCAATTCCCGTTTCTCAGGTGCAACAGGTCCCCCACATCGATATCGTGTTCAACCCAATCAGTACGCGATGGTGCATCACCGAATAATTCAGGAAAACAGCGTAATAAATCACATAACTCCTGACATCTTACAGGAGATAAGTGACGGAGAGTAAACTCTAAGTTGTGCAATGACTCAGAATTATTCAAACGACCCCGGAAAACACAATCATCGGGCGAAATGGTCTCCTCTTCCTCACCCACCAAACTCACATTACCCCCACCGATGGAAACGGCCGAAAGTGCTGGATGCAAAGATGTCGAATTCTCTTTTTCATAATATGGTTTTAATAGATTTACATGGCACCGTTTAACTGACTTTTTCCGCAATGGCATTGAGACTTCATAATTTTCATCAGTCAGTTTCCGTTTTACAACAAATGGGCCATCAAATTTGGCTTCAAAAGGAGAAGATACCATCGGTCGTAAGACAAGAACTTGATCACCTGGTACAAACACTCGACGTTCAACCGTACGATCATACAATCGTTTCATGTTTTTCTGATGTTTTTCGAGACTTAATTTTGCTAGTTCTCTAGCCTGGATGAGTCTGTTTTTAAACCCCAAAACATATGACACCAAGTTTTTAGGAGGCTCTACAGCTTTACCAACCTGCTGAAATACGGACAACAGTCCACGAACATTATGGCCAAAGACCAAATCGTTAGGGCTGAAACCCATACTTTCCTGCACCACTTCACGTGCGGCTAACATCATCCAAGGTAAACCCTCTTCCCAATCTCTATCCAGCTGCACACAGTACGCACGGAGAAGTGACTTTAACGACTGATGGAATCTCTCCAATGCACCCTGACTTTGTGCATGAAACGCAGTAGATTGATTATGCTTAATGTGCAGCTGTTTTAACACTTGCTGGAAAAGATGCGAAGTAAGATTTGAACCTTGATCACTCTGGATGATTTTTGGTATTCCAAAGACAGATATAAACTGGGTTAGAGCTTTCACAATAGAACGAGATGTAATTGTACGTAGTGGATATGCAGCAGGGAAACGCGTGTTCAAACACATCACAGTAAACAAATAACTACTACCAGACTTCGAACGGGGAAGTGGCCCTACACAATCAACAACAAGATGCTCGAACGGTTCACCAGTAGCCTGAATTGGTTTCAACGGAGCAGGTTTCAACACCTGGTTCGGCTTACTGGTTAACTGGCAGGTTTTACATCTTTTAATATAAGCAGAGACATCTCGTTTTAAACGTGGCCAAAAAAAATATCGCAACAGACGATCGTAAGTCTTACGCACCCCCTGGTGACCTAATTGATCATGCGCAATTTCGATCATCATTTGTCGAAAATTAGTAGGAACAACTACTTGAAAAACAGGATCCCCAACAAAATCTTTGTGAGGACTCCATTTTCTCAACAACACTCCATTGTGAACGAAATATCCACGGGCAACGTTACACTCCTCTACTGGAAGAACAGCACTCTGGAAGAGTTCATCCAAAGAGGAGTCAGTTCGCTGTTCCTTTCCTAAATCCTCTGCAGAAACAGGAAAAGACAAGGCAGACAAGTCAGGCATAAACAACTTAGAACAGCCTTTATCAGATTGAATCTCTTTTTGATCACACACTTCATCATTGGCACGTTTCATTGCACGAGTCACAACACATGCTGAATCCTGGCACAAAACACTCAGTTCAGTCTCAATTTTATTAGCAGTGGTCACTATGGGAAACAGTGAAGTATCAGCCCACACCCGTTCACCTACCAGTCCATTACCCAAAATAATATGGACCCCCTCAACTGGCAAAGCTGGTCGTACTCCCACTACAACCTCACCTTGAATCAAATCGGACTGAAGCCTTACCTTATGAAGAGGCACAGACAGAGTATTCAGTCCTATTCCACGAATTAAAACACTCTCACCAGTATGAGACTGCAAAGAAAAAGGCAAAACTGATTCCAAAATAAATGAATCCATTGCGCCAGTATCCCGCAAGATTTTAACGGGGATTTCCTCTTTCTCTCCAACCAGAGATACACGCCCTTCTGTAATAAAAGGTGAGTAAGAAGAGAAATCAACATCAAGTTTTTGACTTTCAACGATTTCACTCCCTGCCAACAGGACTGGTGCTGCAAGAGCAGAAGGCTTAGCTTGTGAACTTTGTGCATTACTTCTGGATTTATTTTTAAGGACCGGACAATCTACTTTCCAATGTCCTTTCTCATGACAGTAATTGCAAATCTTGCTTGGATCAAATTTTCCTGTGAAAACACGATTATACATAAACGGAGACTTTACATACTGAACATCACGAGCATGCTAATCAACAAAAGTGGTTTTGTGCGTCAGTACAAAATCATCGGCCAACATAGCCGCTTCCTCTGGTGTTTTAACATTATGCTCACTGATAAACATAGCAATACGGCTCGGAACTGAATTTTTAAATTGTTCCAACACCATCAAATGAACTAACTCCTCCAATGTTTTAATGTCTAATGCCTTACACCAATGATTAAAGTGTTTTCTCAGATCACGCACAAATTCTAAGTTTGTTTGCCACTCGTCTTTTTTCTGTAATCGAAAGTGCTGTCTGTATGCTTCGGGTACACATTCATATGCCTTTAAAATGAGAGATTTAACTGTACCATAATCTTTACAATCATCAACGGACAATGAAGTGAACGCTACTTGTGCTTTCCCAGTTAACACACACTGCAGCAGTGCAACACGATTCTCATCTGACCAGTTCCTCAATTCTGCCATGCGTTCAAATAGAGTAAAGAAGGTATCAGGATCTTCCTCATTGAATTTGGGAACAAGTTTTAGATTAGAAGTGATTGAAAAAGACATACTCTGCTCCTGACCAGAACTAGAAAACTTACCTTCTTTCATCAGGTTGAGCTTGAGAAATTCCAAATCCAATTTTGCCTTTTCTAATTCCACTTTACCCTCTTCAGAACGCAGTTTTAACCTCTCGTGATCCATCTGTAAAAGTAGCAGCTCTTTTTGTTGTTCAAAAGACAAATTACTTTTTAATTCAGACGCAACTGGTACATATTTCTTCATCTCAGTGTCTAATAAACCTTTTTCGGTTAACTCAATTTTTCAAAGCTATTTTAACATGTTCTTTGAGCCTTTTATCTTTAATCACAATTTCATAACGTTCGGCAATACTTAATAATTGCTCTTTAGTACACCTGTCCAAAAATTCATGCGACGGTGAACTAACAAACTCATCAATATCAGCCATGCTAAAAATCACCAGAATAATTAGTACAGTGCAATCAAATAACGAGAGTTTTCCCTCTACCTACTTTTCGAATACCTCTACCTAACTCAACATGCGATTACCGGTGGGGGGTGCTCTAGTCTTCATGCGATTACCGGTGGGGGGTATTTATGCACTGTAGCCCGCTGGGTGAAAAACGCAACTGGTCAAACCAGCGACGCCTTCAACACCACGGATGTGCTCCCGAGATAATTACTTCTACCCACTTTCACCGCAACACTACAGAAAAATAACAAATCCGACACGTCTCAAAAGAAACATGCCGCTATACCTATCAGAGAAAACTCACGTTCAAAAAAAACAATATTGCACTTACCAACTGGCGATTTCACACGACGAACTAATTGACTTCGGTACAAAATTTTTTCGCATGTCCCAAAAAAAAAATTAATAAATCAATTATCAACCTATACAAAAACAAAACTTTAGCGCGATCAAATAACCTAAACGGACGAGCCCCCAATTTTGTTACGACCCTTGGCTCAAGGGAAGCAACAAAAACAAGGGACACACGAAAACCAAATTATAAGCTCAAAGAAATGTTTATTTAATTACAAAATAAGACAACACTAAATAATAAGATGAAAATCAATTAAAGAAAATAACATTTCTGTATTCGTCAGCAAGGTCAGTGTGTAAGGCAAGGTGCAGGTTTGAAATGTAATCCAGTGTTGAAGTAAAAATGTGATTACAAATGAAAATAAAGTGGGTAACAAAATACAACACAACCAAAGAGTCCAAAACCAAAGACTGAATCTGTCCGGTCAATTGGTGATCTCTTAAACAGCATCCAAGGCACGAACACAGGTGTTTCCAGTAGACTGGCAATCTAGGTGATTAATGGGCTCAGGTGCCAACCGCAATTCACAGAATCGACAGCAGGTGTCGTCACAAAGTACTCCAGTCTTTGGTGTCTTATGATCCTTCAGAAATCATTCTAATATGATGATTTGATACTCAGTTATTATCAATGATGGAAACAGTTGTGCTGTTTAATATATTTTTTTGGAATACTTTTTTCAGGATTCATTGATGAGTAAAACGTTAACAGCATTTATTCATAAAAACAGCATTTATTCAAAATAAAAACATTTCTAACAATATAAATCGTTACCATCACCTTTTATCAATTTAACGCATTCTTGTTGAATTAAAGTACTAATTTCTTAAAAAAAAATAGTTATTGTTCCCAAACTTTTGAACGGTAGTGCATATTGTTACAAAAGATTTCTATTCTAAATAAATACAGTTCTTTTTAACTTTTTATTCATCAAATAATCCTGAAAAAAGTATCTCAGGTTATAAAAAAATATTAAGCAGCACAACTGTTTCCAACATTGATCATAAATCAGCATATTAGAATGATTTCTGAAGGATCATAAGACACCAAAGACTGGAGTACTTGCTGATGAAAATTCAGCTTTGCATCACAAAAATAAATTACATTTTAAAGTATATTAAAAAAGAGAACCATTATTTTAAATTGTAATAATATTTCATAATATTACTTTTTTTTTTTTTTTTTTAACTGCAGGCTTGATGAGCATAAGAGACTTATTTCAAAAGCATTAAAAATAGTAGTGTTTCCAAACTTTTGACTGGTACTGTATATTGGTAGTATATAAATATTGGCCAGTCAATATTTAATTTAGCTACAGCACGAGTCAAGACCTCCATTAGCTCCTCATCAACAGAGGTATGAGCTGGCGAAGACTCATAATCCCCTGTATCAACACTAATGACATCCAGTTCCTCAGAACTGGATAGCCGCAGCATTGGTGCCTCAACCTGGGGAAGAGAAGCCGCAGAGCGGGCTCCTTCCTGGGCAGAGGCACTGGATCCAGCAGGTAAGGGCTGAGAAAGGGCAGGGCCCATCTCAAACCCCGCTACTAGATCCATCTGCGAACCCCAAGATGAAAGCCTTGGCAGCAGCAGGACCCACACCTCGGGGAACGCGAACCGAACCGTCCTCCTCGAAGAACGCCCGGCGGAGTGGCGGGTCCTCACAGACAGCTTCTCGCAATGCTCACAGACAGCTTCTCGCAATGCTCACAGTCAGCCCCCTTGAGGACTGACTGGGCATGCTCCACTCCCAAACAAGCAACACAAAGCTGATGTGTGTCCCCACCCGTGATGTAACGGGGGCAGGGAACAACACAACGCTTGAAATCTTGCTTGCTCGCCATTATAATGATACATATAATGAACTTGACAGACAACAATAAATATGACAAGGACAGATATACAGAGAGCGCTTGCTGAAGGCACAGAAGCTAACGTGGTCTGGTTTCAGGGGTGCTTTATGGTTTCCTGATCGATGACGTCACCCGCCTATGACGTCTCGTCTTTCCATTGGATTGATTATACATGTGCTTCACGACGCAATCACGCAGGCCGTTCCCACAGCATCTCAAACGCAGCGTCTCATTCCCTTGAAAGGTAACTATGTTCTAATTGAAAGGGAGGCACTTGGAAATTCTACCAATATCTGTACGGGCGGAAGTTTACATTGCTTACGGATCACCGTCTGCTGACAACAATTTTCAGTCCAACAAAAGCCATTCCGTCCATGGCTGCGGCTCGTATGCAGCACTGGGCTTTGCTGTTGGCAGTAAAGAGTCTAGAGTGCAGACTCTTAGTATAGAGTCGGTGCACACCACTGTAATGTGGATGGGTTATCACGACTACCTCTGCCAACCACACCTCAAGTGAAGCTGGATACGGTGGAGTTGCTTCAAGTAAAGCATCTTGATTCCTTGCCAGTGCTGTGTTCAGATGTTTGTAAAGAAACAAGGTCTGACTCCACTATGTCACAAGTAATGGAGATGGTGGCAACTGGACCTTTTTCACAAGTCACAGATGCAAATAATGTGCTTACATCATACGTGACTATGTAATAGGGTTGCCTTATGTGGGGTTATGTGCCTTAAGCTGAGATCCAGGGTACTGGCAGAGCTGCACACTGGACATCCGGGTGTCATAAGGATGAAGGCAGTTGCTTGTATTTATGTCTGATGGCCTGGTATTGATGCTCAAATTGAACAATTGTCAAAAACCTGTGACTTATGCCAGCAGATGCAAAAAGCTCCTGGTCCCTCACCATTACACCCTTGGAAATGGCCAGAATCACCTTGGCAACGCATACATGTGGACTTTGCAGGTCCATTTGAAGGACACATGTACTTGGTAGTGGTGGATGCTCACTCCAAGTGGCCAGAGGTGTGATGTGTGATGGAATCAACTGCGTCTACCAAGACCATTCAGGTGCTGAGGGGATTATTGAGTCATTATGGACTACGAAAGGCTTGGCTGAACGCTTGGATCAGACATTTAAGCGGGCATTACGTTGTTCAACTCCAATTCAACAAAGGCTGGACACCTTTCTACTGGCGTATCGAAACACCCCGCACGCCACCACAAAGGAATCGCCTGCCATGTTGTTTCTGTACCGCAGGTTGCGATCTCGCTTGGATATGTTAACCCCCTGGGGTCGGGGGTATTGCCGGCGATACCAGCTCGCTTTTTTTTTATCAGTGTAAAAGAGACTCAAAAATACTCTGTTGACTTTGATTTTCCATATTATTTTTGTGTATACTCACAATAAAAACAAAGTGTTGTTGTGCTTTTTGCCAAATAAAGAAAAATAAACACGAAGCGAGTTCTGCCTTCTCTCTGTCAGTTAAGTCCATTCTGAAACGCATCCGAAAATGAACCATAACTCAGCGAATACTCAGTCAAGCAGTCACACAGGCACACAAGCATGAAGCTTGAATTCTCTTCTTTTAAATGAAGTAATTTTTATAAAAAACAAATATTCTCAGTTTATGTAATATGAATGAAAAGAGAGAGATGTCAGTCGTTCTCATCTCAGCTCATTATGTTTTAATTTGACTCCGCCCATGGAGAGCGCGCGCTATTCAAACGCAAATGTGAGGCGATCCTGCAATCCTGTGAAACGCCCACATCAGCTGGATAAAACACACTGCGAGTTCACTTTCAGACTCATGTACTTTTATGACGTTGTGAGGAATAATACTATCTTGATAATAATCCTGGAAAATTTACCTTAGAAGTTCTGGAAGTTTCATTTCGAGGAGCAACGGATCCCGCTGAGGAATAGGTCAGTTCTATGCTTTGTTCTAATCGCAAGTGTCTGTACACGCAAAAAGACTGTTTAAATATGAATCGCGTTTCTGTGCGTGAATGAATGAACAGCTTTTACCAAACTCTATTGCTATACTAAGATGAGTAAAAATCGACTACAAAAATCGGATAGATTATAAAGTTTTTACTGTAAAATACTGCCACATCAAATAAGCTTATAATGTTGCCAATTTCTGCTCATGTCAAATATATATATATGTTTTGTCAAAAATAATCAACTAAGATGTTATAGTGTTTGTTCCAATGTAGGCGATATTCAAACTAATGAATCCTTAACTTTGAAATACGTATGATAAAATGTATTTTTACAAAAAAAGATTACACTGGAAATATTGTTAAAATTTTAATTGTTGTAATTGTATAACCTTTTTAATAAAATACCTAAAATATATACAAGGATAGATGTAAACAAAAACTTAAAAGGTCAATATAAGCCTTCTCTTTAAATAATTTGTTATTGTGTTTTATTAGTGACACATTTGGGTAGAGAATATATTCCAAAACTTTCTGAAAATACAGCATGAGAATTAACTGCACAATTACTAGAAATGTTTACCTTGGATATTATACAATTTGCAAGCACAATTTGTGAAAAAAACAACAACAACTGTGTTTCCAAACTGTGAACCAATTATATATATATAACAACCCAAGGAATCAGTACATACAAAGAAATCAAAACAAATAAGCTCAGAAATTAAGTTGTGTAATATACATACATACATATATATACACATTATATATATATATATATACACATTATATATATATATATATACACACACACATTTTATATATATATACACACATATATATATATATATATATATATATACATACAGGGGTTAAATTGGGCCGGGGCTCTCCTGCACATAAGCCTGCACGTTTGTGTCCTGGGGCCCGTTCTTCGTATGTCGCTAACTCAGTTAGCTGGATTTGATTGTTGACGATTTGGCATGATCTTGGATTTTTTGGTTCTTCGAAGCTCATCCTAGACTTGCTGTCATAGCAACAGGTCCGTAAGCTTAAACCTGCTCGGGAGCAGGCTTATTTCATGTAAACAGGATTAGATTGCGGCTTTATAAGCGGAGGAGATAGGGAAGTCTGTCGCAGCCATGTCTTGTCCATTTTTACGACAGCAACCTGTTGCGGAAGGTGCAAGAATAATTCGCAGAGCTTTTCGAATTAATCGCGTATTGCAGGATAGACAGGATCCTTTAGCGCAGCGCGACAGTGTAATTGTTGAGAGATATCGTTTTTCTCGTGAGGGTGTTATTTACATCATTAATTTGTTGGAACCACACATGAAGTGTTCAACACGGAGGAGTCGGGCTTTGACAACTGCACAGACTGTGTGCATTGCCCTGAGATTCTTTGCGAATGGCACTTTCCTTTACACTATTGGAGATGCAGAGAACTTAGTGAAAAGTGCTGTCTATCGTGCCATTCGCAAAGTTTACCTGGCACTCAAGCAGTTTTTAGGGGTTTTTGTGGTATTTCCAAACCACTTAAGACCCCAGGTTGTAAAGCAGAATTTTTTTGCTATTGCAGGTACATTTATAATTGTTAATGACATGCAATCATGACCATGCCAAAAAGTTTGACTAACAGGTATGTGTCCTTCAGGCTTCCCTAACGTGCCATAGACTGCACACACATCCCCATCAAGGCCCCACCAGGCCCCAATGAAGGGGATTTTGTGAACCGAAAGGGGGTTCACAGTGTAAATGTGCAGGCAAGTTACTATTACAATTTATAATATTCCAGATTAGTAATATATTACATAAAAAAAAAAGGAATGGATTCAAAAAGTATGCAGTTGACTGACTAAAATATCTTAGATGGTGAGTGACTCTGTTCCATATCACAAATGTGGAAGCAAAATGGCCAGGATCAGTGCATGACTCAAGAATTTTCAGAGTCACATTTATGCACATTATTTGAACGTGGTAAGGGAACATATAAATGTCAAGCTCACAGTATTACACACACTTATGCTGAGCCTAACAAAACTGCATTTTTCCATTATACAGCAGCCAGTGCACTTGGACCAACCTAGTGGCAGAGCTGCACGGGACAAAATTGTGGAACACCATTTTTGAATGTGTAATTAAAGACAAGACAAATATACTTAGTTCCTGGAGTTTTATTTAAACAATTCTTTATAAAGAAAAGCCAGCAAGTCATCTTTTGCCTGCAATAAGAGATAGTTATGTAAAGACATTCTCAGCAATACTACTATGTGTCACATGGTGTATTAGCACTTACTCTGAAGGTCCTTTTGAAGCAACTCTATCTCTAGTGCAATTTTTCTCTTTTTCAAGTTGTCGAGTTCAATTTCTCCTCTTAAGTTGTGTTTTTTCAGGTCAAAATACTCAATTTTTTTGTTGAAGATGCCATTTATATAGGGAACGGATGTCACCCTGTGTCATTTTGTGAAAGAAAAAAAAAGGGTCAAAACATGCCTCATGCAACAAAAGTAAAAAGTAAAAGTACAACACTGTCCACCTCTGTATCAGTTCTTTGTGCAGACTCTTCTGCAAGCCTTTCTCTTGGTGTGGACTCCTGCAACTCATATTGCAGACAGAAAGAATAGGTACACAAGTATTTACAAATTAGTGTAAAGTTATTTATGCACTTACAGGTTCTTCCTCCAAAGGACAGTCATCTGAGAGGGTTTCTTCACTGTCCTGTGCAATGGAAGTAAATGGGTGTTACAAAGTGTTGCACTTTCTTCCCTTTATGCAAGTTAGAAAAAGTACTCAACTTACTGCATATGCTTCAGCCACCACTTGCTTGGGAACAGGTAAAAGTGTTGGTGTATTATGTAAAACTGCACAAAAGAGGGAAAAACTAAATTGTCATTACAATTAACTACACTGTAAAAATTAAAAACATAATGTGATAAATAACTCATGGCAACATATTTTATATTAACTAAAAGTTTAGAAGTTTTCACTTTCACAAACGGTTGAAATGACTGTACCAGCCATTTGGATTATACTTCATTTAATGTAGCAACAAATAATTTTACAGTGTACTAAGAGAATTGAAAGCTCATTTAGCCTACCAGTAATGAAGGTGTTGCTGCTACTGGTCCCTGGCTTTGGGTCTGAGGAAGAGCTGTCCCCAGGGATGCCCTCCACAATGGTTCGGTTTTCATTCAACCCAAGGGCCAGCTCCTCTGCTGGGGTATATTGTGGTGGTGCAGGACCACCACCTGTTTTTTTTTTTTTTTTTTTCAGCCTTTTTCTTGGTGGCTGTTATAAACAGACAAACACATTATTTAACAGTGGCTTTTAAAAAGAGGAAAAAGTGGCTTTTTAAAATAAAGACAGTATAAGAATTAAAGGCTACCATTTTGTAGAATATTCTTGTACTTCACTTTTACTCGTGGTGGCTCTGACATAAAAGAACAAAGTAAATATGAAATGATTAAAATGCAAAAATACATACTGTAGAAAGTGATAGAAGCATCTACCATGGACAGCACTTGCGCATTTAATTTGTCTGCTACCTTTTGCCAGCCCTCTCTCCTGGCTTTTGCAGACTTTTGAGGTGAAGCTTTAAATGTTCATTGTGTAAGAATTTCTCCCATCTAGCGGTGAAATTGTATATGACAACCAACTGGATTTTACTTTCTAGCCTTTTTCTTAATATATTTCTCTGAGCAGTATGAACAATGTCAATGAAACTGAAATTAGCTCTTAGTATCTCCAGCTAGTCTGTGTTACAACTGCACATGACGTGGGCTTTCTGCTAGGGAAATCATGACACATATGATTACGTTTATGTTACAAGGTAGACAATCCTTTTTCATCATTGGCGCGAGGAAAAGTATCCTAGACAACGTTCTAGCGTTATGCACAACCATGCTATAGTTAGACAATCAACTAGAAACTTTGAATTTACACAAATAGGCAGAATTACCTTTTGAGAAGAAAGCAGAAAAAGTTTGATAGTGTAGTACATATTATTTTACAGGCTGGAATTGAGCATTAAATATTCAAATATCAAATGGAATTCAAATGGTATTATAGAGGAAGATTGACAGCTCTATTATGTAGTGACTGTACCAATATAATTTTGCACAGAAAATGTTGCAATATTGAACTATATCCATCTCCCCCACCTCTACGCTGGACAGGGCCGAGGAGCTGTGGACATGGGGCAGGACACTGGAGCAGGAGGTGGAGCCTGTCACAACTTGCCAGACTGCTGGAATGTACACCAGTATGAATACTTCTGTAAGACCCACCCATTTCTTATGGTAAAAGAGAAAAAGTTGGGATGCAAAACATGTAGTGTTGTAAGATCACTCGGAGCAGAGCATAGTGGTAAACTCAGGTACACCTTATCAAGTGAATGGCAAAATTGTCTGGTTGGCCCTTATGGGTAACATGACTGCAAAACAAATGAAATCTTTGAGAAAAAAAATAAATGAACATAGTGTTTCCCAAAGTCATAAAATAGCTGAAAGTATACTTAAAAAGCAACAAGACAAAACATTAGAAACAAGTTTTCTCAGAACCGAGTCTGAAATTCTCGAGTCTACTTTCAGTGTGTTTAGAACAGCCTACTATGTAGCAAAGAGCAACCGGCCTTACACCGACCATCCAAAACTCATTGACTTGCAGATGCTTAACGGTGTGAATGTTGGCCGTGTTTTTCATTCAAATGTCACATGTACTGAGATCATTAATTTCATATCCAGTGAGATGAGATAGACAAAATATGCTATTGTTGATCTCACTTAATTCGTCTATTATTCATATTTTCCACCAATGCAATAACTGTGAACTGGACTTTGCATCGCTGCAGCACACACCATTATACACATTTTTCCTGGTTACTAATGATTCTTTGCCTCATATACAATTTTTTTTTCTTGTCTGTTATTTGTCGCTGTGCCCTGTTTACAAAATATGCTATTGTTGATCTCTTGCACTCCATGAAATTGCACTGTCGATTGATGCTGTGATATAATCTCGTTGACAATAAATTATTATTATTATTATTAGTTTCAAAAGGATAGTTCACCCAAAAATGAAAATGATGTCATAATTTACTCACTCTCAAGTTGTTCGAGTTTTTTTTCTTCTGCTGATCACAAAAGAAGATTGAAGAGTGAAGAATGTTGGTAGTCAAACAGTCGACGGTAGCCATTGACTTCCATATTATTATTTTTTCCTACTATGGAGGTCAATGGCTACCGTCAACTGTCTAGTTTCCAATATTCTTCACTCTTCAATCTTCTTTTGTGTTCAGCAGAAGAAAGAAACTCATACAGGATTGGAACAACTTGAGAGTGAGTAAATTATTATTATTATTATTATCTGCATTGTTGGCAAGATAACAAGTGTACTGCTGTTCACATTGTTTTAAAGCACTTCAAAATATTAAATACAAAACATTAACATGGTTAAAACTTTTTTTTTTTACTTGCTCAACTGCGTATTATTATGTAAATAGGAAGGGATTCTTCAAGCATCTCCGAGACATTCTTCTGGATTTAGTCTGTCTCAGTTTTTTCTGTTTCTTCATGTAATCACAGACGGACTCGATGATGGTGAGATCAGATCATCCTGGTGCATTCAAATGGAGAGTGAATTTACAGAGTTTAAGGAAGACATTGAGTTAAACTCTGTAAATTCACTCTCCATTTGTCTTTTGATACGTTCTTTGAATGTCTTAAATTCAGTTTTGAGTTCATCCAGACATGTTTGCAGGGAGTCTCATTGTGTCTCTCTCTTCTTCTGTCTCATGTTTCCTCTCTCCTCTCTGTTAGTATACTTGCCTGTTTTTTCTAGGTTTCTCTTGCTCTTTGCCTTGTTTCCACCACTCATCCTTAAACGTTCTCTCACTTTTATTATGATTAGCGGGTATATTATATAAACTTCGTTTACTCAACCATAAGGCTCTAGCGCACGACTCAAAGTTCGAAGTTCAGTATTAATGTTATGAGGAGAAAGTAAGACTCTATAACATCTCACTGTCAATGTCATGATTACCTGTATGTCTTCATGGACTCATATTTTGAATTTCTGTTGTCTTGTTGTGTCTGGTTTTCAGTTTCTGGTTCCTGTGTTACCATTGCTGTTTTGTTAATTTCCATAGCAAACCTTGTTTGTAACCATGACAACTTATCACCATCACCCAATCCCTTGTTATCTAGTGTATTTAAACCCTCAGTCATCTTATGTTCATTGTCTTGTGTTGATGTTTTATGCTGGTGTTTACTAAATATAAGTGTTAATCATCTTTCTGCATCAAGCCTTTTATTGGATTATCTAGTCAAGCCAGCATGTGACAGTCACTGATTTATCATGCAGCTCAAAGCATTATGGGTAGAATCTCTCGACAGTCTATTCAGATTCATCAACACAGTTTCACTGATGATCCAGAATAAACAGAAAACCCAGAATAGAGCGGTTGAGTGAATGTGGTCTGGACTGTGTGGATGAGGCTCATCGTGTCAGAGACGCTGTAGAAGGACAGAGTTCCTGCACTGTGATCCACATACACTCCTATTCTACTGCTGATGGGCTTTACAGGGAGTTCAGTCTGTATGTTATTGTGATAGAATGAGTAACTGGAGGAAGAGCAGGACAAACTCCAGGACTGATCATTATATCCAAACCAACACTCAATAACTGATCCCTTCCTGCTGATGCTCTTATATGACACTGATATATACACATAACCACTCCACTCAATCTCCCAGTAACAGCGTCCACACACACTCTCTCTACACAACACCTGACGCACATCAAATCTGTCTGGATGATCAGGATACGGGTGAACTGTGAGAGTGTTAGTAATCACTCTGTTCCCCTCAGATAGACTGATGTATTTATTCACTGTGTTCAGATCCAGAGTGAACTGATGGGAATCTGATGGAGAGAAAACACATCAGAATCAGGAATTATGAATCTGTCTGATCTTTTATTATAGCTGAACTCTTCATGTTCAATATATCAGCAGTGTCTCAGTACAGTTTACCAGATATGTGTGTGAATGCATTGTACTTAAAGTTACACTTTATAATAACTTTCATTAATAAGTCATTAACAAACATTATACAATACTTAATGTATCAACAGTTTATATATATTAAATTAGCTAGAAATATGAGATGAGTGCTTGTTCTTGTTTACAAATGAACTTATTACACATTACATTATGATTAACAGATTAAGTAAATTAAAATGCTCACAAATGTTGTTAAACGTTCCATTCATATGATCATACACTTCTTGAAAATCTGCATTAGTTAAAGTTTGATGGCATTTGTACTTTTTTACATTTACAAAAGTACAAATGCAAAAAGGTATTTGGTAGCTATGAGTGATGTGCTTACGAGTTATTGAATAATATGGTCAAATGAAGAATGTGTGTGTAACGAAGAGGCAGGAATGAAGCGGAGAGAGAATCCACATGCAAGCACTACTTTAATGAAACAAACAGGAAATCCAGGGCAAACAATGGAACACAGGACAGGAACATGGAACACAGGACAGGAACATGGAACACAGGACAGGAACATGGAACACAGGACAGGAACATGGAACATGGAACATGGAATCAGCTACAACGACCGACAAACAACAACTGAAGCACAGAGGTTTAAATACACAGGCAAACAAGCTAAACAAGATAACAAGGGGGCGTGGTTAATCAGAAACACCTGGTAATAAACTAATAAACAAGAAACTACAAAGGACTACAAAACATGGCACAGGACAGGAAATAACAAAAGTCCACACAAGACAAGAGGAACACAACACAGGAATCATGACAGTGTGAAGTGCTTTTACTAATTAAGCAAATTTTTTCACAATATTTGTAAATATAAAAAATATAAAAAAGAGCATTCTGTAATAAATGACCTGAAATTTAAAGATATTTAGCATTCAAATATACATTAACAAATAAGTTTTTAATCATTGGATAATTTATTTTAAAATCATTTGTAGATTTTCAGTCTTGATCGTGTGAATTGAAAGTTTAATGGGCTTTGTAAACATTAAAATTTACATTATTAATGAACTTATTACACTTTATATAATGATTAACAGATCATTATTTAAACAATAACAACATTACAACACATTATCTCATATTTCTAGACATGTGAATATATATATTAACTAATGATGTATTGACCATTATATGTTTGTTAATGATTTACTAATGAAAGTTATTACAGTATTACAATGTGAGTGTGTTTGTGTGTAAATTAATGTGTGTGTGTGTGTGTGTGTGTGTGTGTGTGTGTACATACACTTTTGTAGTCCTGCTGTAATCCTGATCTCTCCTCCATGATCCACACTACAAAACACACACAGTGTCACAGTTAATCAGTAAACACTCACACATAAGCACACACAGATTTGTCTATATTAGTGACCCTTCCATTGTCTTTATATCAGGTTAGTAATAGACACACAGCAGTGCAGGGCTGTAGGCGATTTATCACGTTATATTTTAAATTATGATTTCTAATTTCATCTGTAAGTTGCAGTTGTCGGTCAGTTTGAGCGTAAATGTATGTTTTTGACTAACTTTTTCACTTTTGATGTGATTTCTAGCAAGAAATGAGCAAATATTGTTCACAAATCTGTCTAAATCTGTCTAAATCTGAGTTAGTGAGCACTTCTCCTTTGCCGAGATAATCCATCCAACCTCACAGGTGTGGCATATCAAGATGCTGATTTGACAGCATGATTATTTAGGATAAATCCCAATTCACCCCTTGCCCCTACCCCTCCGTTTTGCGCGTTCACGTCTAGGAGTAGGGTGTCCCGATTCTTCTTGTGATAGAGGGGTAGGGCGGAGGGGTAGGGCTCTCGAGGGGTAGGGTAGGGCCCTCGAAATGGAGATTTTTCAGAGGCACACTCTGAACGGAGGGCTACGAGAATGTTCCCAGAATGCATAGCGAATCACCGATGAGATGGCTTCACAAACGGCTAAAAGTATTTTGTATTTGTATTTTAAATACATTTCCATGTATTTATGCCCATCTCTGTTCACGGTATTCCATCTTATCAGACCAGCACACATATCGCACAATCTAGCTAGGCTAACTGCAACAAAATATGTTAATATGTTTGCTGTCCATCCTACATACCACAGACGTATCCATCAGCATTCGCAGGCGTTGAAGACGTCTCCGTTTTCTTGTCCGAGTTGCGGCAGACAAGTGCAGAAAAATGCATACAGCCCATACGACAGAGATTGCCACAGCGGAGGACGGCATATTGGTATCGTTGTCAGTCGTTGTCATGGAGATATCCTATAAAAACTCTTCGCTTCCGTAACGTCAGAGCCATCGTCGACGACTAATGACGTATCGGGATCATGAAGGGTTGTTCCATTTCGTAGGGGAATATTTCAACCCCTTAGCCATTGTAACTCTGTTTTAAGGGCCAAGGGGTACACTCGAAAACAAGGGGTAGGGGCAAGGGGTGAATTGGGATTGAGTCTTAGGCTGGCCACAATAAAAGGCCACTCTAAAATGTGCAGTTTTATCACACAGCACAATGCCACAGATGTCTCAAGTTTTGAGGGAGCGTGCAATTGGCATGCTGACTGCAGGAATGTCCACCAGAGCTGTTGCCCGTGAATTGAATGTTCTCTACCATAAGCCGTCTCCAAAGGCGTTTCAGAGAATTTGGCAGTACATCCAACTGGCCTCACAACCGCAGACCACGTGTAACCACACCAGCCCAGTACCTCCACATCCAGCATCTTCACCTCCAAGATCATCTGAGACCAGCCATCCAGACAGCTGCTGCAAAAATCGGTTTGCATAACCAAAGAATTTCTGCACAAACTGTCAGAATCAATCCCTGTCGCCACTTTGAAGTGCGTTCCACTTTGTCAAGTGGGTGAGGGAAGTTTATATGGAAAGACCCTCAACCCCTCGATTTTGACAGAGGGAGTGAGTCTTCTCTGATGTACACTTCAAGCAGCTCTATATCCCACAATTCAACTTGATTGTGACATCACAACAGATCGCACTTAACTGAAGTGTACGACATCAAGCGTAGCGTTAGTTCTGGCAGATCACGTTAGTCAAGCTTGCATCAGCTGACTCAGCTGATCCACGTCTACCTATAGGAATATGACACCTATCACTGTATACATATATGTTCCTTCAGTATTATCAGTCATACTACATAAGTTGCGAAACTATTTTACTGATGAAGTCGCTGGGCAGAACTTACAAGTTTCTGTGCACGTGTATGTCAGTGTGTGTCTGTATTGTATGTGTGGTCATTTATATGGGAGAAAGAGCGGGAGAAAGCATATAAAACGTTTATGTGAAAATCAGGAAAATATTTTGTCATTTTTTATCTTATTTTATATATTTATTTGTCTGGTCAATATCTTTGTAGGTTTTGGTTCTTTTGCTGTTATAGGCTGTAAGGACCTTTTGAAATAACTGAAATAATTTGGTGAAGTGCTATGAAACTCTAATGCAGTCCAGACCTGACTAGAACTACTTTAACTGTGCATTTAGTGTAAATAATTGCGCACAAGTATGAAAGAAATAATGTCTAACTGTTTTGCAGGGGCCGGCAAAAGCTCAACTATCGCTCTAGACAAGGTGGGGGCGGGATGGAAGTGGCATTACTAAAGGCGGGCATACACTGTGCGATGTCTGTGCGATTTCAGCAAGGTACCTACTCACACTGAACGAGTAGATCGAATGCGATGTAAAGCCAAAGCTCAGGATTTCTGTGCTCACACTATACGGTCCGAACGTCGAGCTGCGACTTCACTGCTCACACTATACGTGTGAAATATGCGCGAATCAGCGCGATAAACCCTCGTGCTGGGTTGAGCTTATAGACGATATCATGTATCCAGAGATATTGTCAAAACAAGCATCAGCTATCAATATCAAGATGATTTAGCATTTCCAATTTATGTATTAAATTATTATTAGTATTATTGTATATTAGTATTATTGTATATTATTATTATTATTAGGAAAGGCTACTTTTATTATTAAAGTGATAGGCTGTTAAATTGCCACGCAATAATTTCATAGCGCATCACCGCAAAACCAACGTGCTGTGAGGATAATAAAATATCACACAGAAGCTTAGGCTACTCCTCCTCATTGAAAATTGTCTAAAACATTTAGGTCGATTACAATGAATTATAGGCATATAATTAATTATTAACCGTCTATAATATGTCCGAACACTGCAATAATTCATCAATGAAAATTAAAAACTGCTTCTTTTATTAATTTGTTAAACAATGTTTTTGAAATAAAGCTAAGTGTAGCCTACATCGCAGGTGGCTTGGAAGAAGTGGGTAATGGTTAATCCATTTTGCAACACGAACTGGAGGTAAGCAACAGTAATTTGTAGCTAGTTTGAACTACAGAACTTAAAGATCTCCCAATTTTAGTTTTGTTTTTTTTTTTTTTTTTTGCTGCAGATGAAATGGTTAAACCTGTTTTCGCACAGGCGCAGTGAGGGAAAAATGCTGAGTTTAGGGCAATTTGTTCGTATCTCTGCTTCAACTGCACGATATAGTCACGAGGAGCGACCAAAATTTATAAAATGCCAGAAATTCATCCGACCATCCGATTGCCGGTCGGGAGAGGTTAATCACCTCTCGTTTCCCCCTGTACACTGCACGACAAACGACGCACGACAAAGCTGAAAATCGGCCCGACCCGAAAAAGAGTCGCACAAGTCAGAATTCGGCTCAAATTCGGACGAAAATCGCACAGTGTATGCCCGCCTTAAGAAGAATAAAGGAATGTTCATTTATATTAACAATAACTAATGGGTTGATAACCTGTTGATATAAGAGTAATAATTCCAAACGAATGTCCAACAAATAAATAAATACAATTTACATTTTAGTTAAAATTGCTGTCCTGACTGTGCTGCCACCCTAGACAAGTTCACTTATAGGCACTCGCCGGCCCTGCTGGTTTGTAATAAGTGAATGCTGTTTGAGTTGTTTAATCAAAACTCTTCTTGCTATACATACTTGAGTGTATCTAGTCTGTAGTTTGGATGGTTGAGTTTATCAGAGAGCAGCTTGACTCCTGAATCTCCTGGATGATTGTAGCTCAGATCCAGCTCTCTCAGGTGTGAGGGGTTTGAACTCAGAGCTGAAGACACATAACCACAGCCTTCCTCTGTCACCATACAGCCAGATAATCTACAAAGACACACATCAACAATCCACATGACATTAGTTTGGTATTCAGTTACTATCACACACTGACCTGAGCAGTTTGTATTTGCAACTGTTGTCTTGTCACAAAAGTAACAAGAGTCTGTGGAAGTGTGAATGATTAAAAGTTCATTTACTTTTCTAAATGTAGTCATCGGACACATTTACTTTATTTAATAACTTCAAATTTTAAATAACTAAAGCTTTTATACTAACAGAAAAGTTTCATAAGTTCTTATACAGACTTAAGTTCTAAAACTTAAAACTTTTAGAACAAGTTTTTATACAGTTCTCATTACAAATTTAGGAAAATGTTTGGCATGTTGCATTTTCAAATCCATGTTATGAGTGGCCCAAAAACAGAGATCCAGGACTGTTAGGTTCTTCGAAGCTCCTCACGGAGTTGCTGTCATAGCAACAGGTCCATAAGCTCAAACCTGCTCGGGACCTGCTTATTTCATATAAAAAATGATTAGTTTGCATCTTTAAGCAGTGAGGTGATACTTAAAGTCTGTCACAGCCACTGCTACTTTCTCACATAAGTACCTTATTGAACCAGGAACAATAATAATTTACAAACTAATTTGAAAATAACATAATTTTGTGTAGTTTTGTGAGGTAATAATTACCAAATAATTTTATTGGAGTCTTACACACATGATGTACAGTTAGTGTAGGGACGCTTTTTTTCGGTTTCTGACACGTGCCTTTGCCTTGAATAAAATAAATTCATTGTCCATACTTTCTGAATACATGTGTATATGCCAAATCCATTTATTGTCCATTTGGCATTGCAAACAACAAATAAAACTGCAAACTGCAAACTGCTACTTTGACTTACTACTAAAAAATCCAAATATTTAATTCAAAAATTCAAAACTGTTGGGCATGAACACAGTCTTGCACACTACAACGCTCAACACAGCACGGTCAAAAAGTTAGTTTGACCTTCCATATGCGCAGTTGTATCTCATCACTTTATTTAAATATAGTCAAAATACTCATACGTCCTCTAGTGTCAAAAAATACAATTCAATATAATGGCTCCAACAGTTAGTCTAAGCCCTGCTGTGCATCAATTTGAATGGTGACAGCTATTATGGGAATGGCTTGATGCAGCGCATGTAGGAGATGCAGATAAGTTCGTAAAATATACTGTCTGCTGTGCTATCAAACTTTAAAGCTGCAGTCGGCAAGTCTGGCAGATTGGGGGGATTTAGCCAAAATTTTTAATGTTTACAACTCTCATGCCCCTCCCCCACTACCACAGAGCACCCTCCCATCGAGTTCGTGCTCGTCAGTGCGTGTGCACCAGATTTTCTGTGAACGCCTCCGTCTCTTCAGCATCGATCAACACCATGGAGTACTCGGTGGTAGGCTGCCCTGGCTAATCTACCCATAGATAGCAATAACCGAGGAACTGGAAGCTTGTTAGTAGATTTTCTCTCCGCCATCACGCTTCGTACAATCCAACTCACCTGCGAACTTCAGGCGTGTGCATGTGGGGGGAGGAGGGGGATCTGTGGTGTGTGCACGAACTGTGATTGACAGTCAGATCTCCCACAGCCCTGTGCTGATTGGACCAGAAGAATCGGGAGCAGTGGATTTTTGCAAAACAAATAACAGGCTCTAGGTGGAGGTAGAAGCACGGGTTTTTTTCTAAAACCGGCTGATTTATGTTGTTCTGTCGGAGCATAGTGTCGGTTTCAGTGAATATGATCAAAAAAATCTTGCCGACTGCAGCTTTAATTAATGCTGTCACATAACAAATCTGCTTCACAGGTAAAATTAAATGAACAATTACAACAAATTACAAAAATGTTAAAACCTGTACAAATACTAGAATTAATTATCGTGAAATAATTAAAATAATTGGGTAGCTGTATCATGTAGCTGTCACAGGTATCCGAGGAAGGAAGATGCTTATCACTGAATATAGTCAATATAGAGTTCTCTTACGAGAGGTACTCTCGTATTGCGTAAGTTGCTTACGCTACGGGAAAGTTGTCTTTCTTCGAGATCTGAAGCCAAAAATTATCCTTAATTTTGTATTCATTGTCAACGCAGTGCGGCAGCCGGCAGACCACGGCAGGCTGTATCAGCGTGCTCATTGGCTGCCCGGCGGCAACTGCTTAAGCCTACCAGTGAGCCCTGTATGACGTCACACCCTATCAGGGCGCTTCGCGCCCTCCACACCCTTCTAACCGTCAAGGTGGGTGTGGCCAGTGTGTATATAAGCAGGGCTCGTAGGCTAAAATTCTGATTTTCTTGTCTTCAGCGAAGCTCTTCGCATCGCTGGATCTTGAGAGCCGCCGCCGTTGAAGCCAGCGACCAGCAAGCCTAGGACAGCGCCTGAGGAAGCCAGCCGCCTTCGCCGCCTTCAGCCATCCGTGCCTGCTACGCTATCCGGCGACATATCCTTTTATTACTGCTGTGTGTGCTCGCCCTGTGACACACACTTTCTCTCACTGTTCTAAAAGAGCACGTTTTTGTCAAAACGCCTCGTTTTTTCCTGCGGCTCGTGCCGCGCCCCGCTCAGCAACGGAGACTGCCACCTCTTCTGCGCTCCTACCTCCATTCCTCACACATTTCTCAGTCCCCTCTTGAGTTCAGGCGACTGGAATTGTTCATATTGCAGTATACGAGCCTGTTATAAATACACGCACGCCTGCAAGCAAACGCCGTCACAAGACATGACGCTCTTATATGCTCGCTCTAGCCGAAAGCTAATGTTTTCTCCCCTGTGGCCCAGTGGCAGAATCATAGGCTTTCGCGCCAGCGACCCGTGTTCGATCCCGGCTCTTGCGGCAGATATAAATTTATGCTGTTCGCTTCTCCGAGCTCGCGGCCAGCTTTTCTTACATACAGAAAGCGAACCTCGCACCCTTCCTACTCATGGTGCTCGATTATCTATGAGCGTCTATTCACGAAGGAAGAAAAGACGGTTAAGTCCCGCTGCGGCTGGACCACCGTCAAAGCTTCACGCTCTGTCAGTCCCCGTTGCCACGGCTACTGCAGATGTTTACCTCGCAGCCAACGAGCCGGTACATCTACCCGCTCGCCTGCGCGCAACCACCGTCCTCACGGCGACCCAGAGAAATCTCAAATGAGCATATATGTCTGGTTGCACGGCTCACGCCGTATGTGTTTCAAATGCAGTGAATGTGCCCACGTTTCCGTGTTCACCCCTGCACACAAGCACTATAAATCCCGTGTCTCTCACAGAGCCCACTCTCATAAAGCAGGCAGAAGCCGCTCGAGTGTTAAAAGTAGGTCACGTGTCCACCTCAACGTGCCCACACCTACTCACTGCCCGCTCTGTCACACGGCCTCTCACGACCGGTCATGTTTTAAATGTAAGTCCTGTGCCCGCCCTCGAGTGCTCACACATACTAACGAACATTTCGCCCCGACGCCGCCCTCGCGCGTTGCGCCTCACACTATGTGTTCCCTGTCCAAGCCACCGGGACACTGTGTGTAAAACGGCCAGCTATCGCTGTGTGCGATCCGCCGTATCCAAGCACCGAGAGTGCGCGCTCTGCGCCCGCCCCCTCCGTTTCGAGCCCGCGATGCGCGGCGATCAGAGCCCGGAGGCCATTCTGCCCTTGGCTGCACACGCAAAAGCGTGGGAAGCTATTCCAGTCGCATCAGAATGGGTGCTAAGCAGTTCGCTCGCCGCCCCCCCCGCGCTTTCAGGCGCGTACCGAGACGAGAGTGAATGGAGTAGCACATCTACTTCAAGCAGAAATAGCGACACTCCTGTGCAAAGGGGCTATAGAACCGGTACCTCCTTCTATGAGCGAGACGGGCTTTTACAGCCGTTATTTCCTCGTTCCCAAGAAGGATGGAGCTCTCAGACCAATATTGGATCTGAGATATTTGAACAAAGCTCTTATGAGAAGACCATTCAAAATGCTCACAACCAGGCAGATCCTCGCGCAAATTCGCCCGAGAGACTGGTTTATCTCTCTCGATCTGAAAGACGCGTACTTTCAGATCCAGATAATACCCCATCACAGGCCATTCTTGAGATTCGCCTTCGACGGTCAGGTATATCAATACACCGTCCTGCCGTTCGGCCTGTCTTTAGCACCCCGTACATACACGAAGTGCATGGACACGGCTCTCGCTCCCCTGAGAGCTCAGGGAATGCGGATTTTGAACTATCTGGACGATTAGTTAATTATAGCACAGTCAGAGGCAGAGCTTATCGCCCACAGAACAGTGCTTCTCAGCCATCTGGAAAGCCTGGGGCTCACAGTCAACTGGACCAAGAGCGCTTTAGTGCCCAGTCAGTCAACCTCTTCCTGGGTTTGGATCTGGACTCTGTGGCAATGACGGCCCGCCTGTCGATACAGCGCACGCGCTGTATTCAACGCCTGGCCGCGTCTTTCCAGCCGGGCAGCACCGCACCTCTCAAGACATTTCAGAGGATGCTGGGTTGTATGGCTTCAGCTGCAGCTGCAGCAGTGCTTCAGCTGGGTCTATTCCGTATGCGCCCGCTACAACGCTGGTTGAACACCCGAGTGCCTCACAGAGCATGGGCTTCCGGCCGCATCCAGATCAGAGTGACTCAGAGCTGTGTTTCAGCACTGAAGCCCTGGTTAGCGGCCGACTGGTACCAGCGGGGAGTGACAATGGGGGCCGTCTCGCACCGCAAAGTTATCTCGACGGACGCTTCCACCTCAGGCTGGGGCGCTTTGTTCGAAGGCAAACCGGTCTTTGGCCTCTGGTCAGACCAGGAGAAATCCCTCCACATAAATTGTTTGGAGATGATAGCGGTCGAGAACGCGCTCAAGCGCTTCCTCCCACTCATACGGGATCACCATGTGCTAGTCCGCTCGGACAACATGTCCGTTGTGTCCTATGTGAACCGACAGGGCGGTGTCAGATCCAGGAACCTGTGCAAACTGACAGAACGCCTTCTCGTATGGGCTCATCGCTCGTTGCGCTCGCTGAGAGCCGTGCACGTGCCGGGCCACCTGAATGTCGGCCCAGACAGACTGTCCAGAGACAACATTCCCCCGGGAGAATGGTCCCTGCACCCCCAGACAGTCCAGTTGCTCTGGCGCCTATTCGGCAGAGCGGATGTCGACCTCTTTGCGTCGAAAGACAACGCTCACTGCCCGATATTTTTTTCGAGGAGCGAGGACGCGCTGGCCCGGACCTGGCCCAGCCTCCCGCTGTACGCTTTTCCCCCGATCTCCCTGTTACCACAGGTCATTACGAGAATCAGGGAAACGCACCACCCAGTGCTTCTCATAGCCCCGCGTTGGGAGAACCAAATCTGGTACCCAGAGCTGGTGAGGCTGTCGCACTTACCCCCATGGCCGATCCCGGTGAGAAAGGATCTCCTATCTCAAGCCGGTGGATCGATCTGGCATCCCCATCCAGAGCGCTGGTCTCTGCATGCGTGGATAATCAACGGATACCTGTTGAGCTACCAGAAGGGGTCGTAAACACGATCACGCAGTCTAGAGCTCCCTCTACGAGACGGCTCTATGCATCTAAATGGTCTGTGTTCGCTAAATGGTGCGCTACTAAGAGCGTTGATCCACGCACATGTGAGGTTCCGCGGGTGCTCTCCTTCCTTCAAGAGCTGTTGGATAAGGGCAGGTCCCCTTCCACGCTCAAAGTGTATGTGGCGGCTATTGCAGCGTTCGCTGAGATGACGCGCAGCCGTGCAATAGGAAGAAATGAGCTTGTCATCCGTTTCCTCAGAGGAGCCAGACGGATGAATCCCCCGCGGCCCCCCTCGGTTCCTATCTGGGATCTGTCCTTGGTCCTGGAGGCCCTGAAGGCTTTTCCCTTTGAACCGCTTGAATCCGTGGATCTGAAATACCTTTCGCTCAAAACCGTTTTTCTGATATCTCGGTCTTCAGTAAAACGCGTGGGGGATCTGCACGCGCTATCTGTTCGCCCTGCATGTCTCGAGTTCGGACCTAATGACTCTAAAGTCATTCTCAGACCGAGACACGGTTACATCCCTAAAGCGATTGGTACCCCCTTTAGGGCGCAAATCATCTCCCTTTCGGCTCTGCCAGCATCCGATAGCAGGGACAGTGATAACCTCCTATTATCATTTTACATTAGGTTTACATTACATTACGCGCTCCGCCGCTTTCAGGCGTTCCGAGCAGCTCTTCGTTTCTTTCGGCGGGCGCATCAGAGGTCTCGCCGCCTCGAAACAGAGCTTGTACAGGTGGATAGTGGACGCGATCACAGCAGCTTACGCCTCCAAACACCTGCAGTGCCCTTTGGGTATCAGAGCCCACTCCACTAGAGGCATGGCCTCTTCGTGGGCCTGGTCCAGCGGAATTTCTATCCACGATATTTGTATGGCGGCGGGTTGGGCCTCCCCATCAACATTCGTGAGGTTTTATAACCTGGAAGTTCCCGCCTTGCAGGCTAAACTGTCAGTATAAGTGGCATGTATGTTCTGCCCAGTCGCTCATGCGCAGACCACATTCTCGTACTGGCAAATATTTCTGGTATGGCACCAAGAGAAGAGAGTTTTTCTACACAGACTGGCTATGCCGCTCTGTTCCCCACTACGCGCCTGTGTACCGGTGCTGGCCCGCGCCGCTGGCCGCCTGTCCTACACTCGGTTGCGCTGTGGTTATCTTCTCCACACATAGACCGGTGAGACCGCTCTATTCTTCCCCTATATGTGCTTATGTACTATGCGGGCCCGTGTTACTGGCCGCATCATTCACATTGATATATATGGACCGGCTGTGCCGCTCTACTTTCATATGAAGTGAAGTGCTTTGTACATGTGTTGGCCCGTTTCTTTACCGGCCACCTGTTCGGCATGCTGTTTTCCCCGGTCTCCCTGGGACTCATGCACTGGATGCTCGGCGCACACGGCGTTGACAAGGGGTTCCCGTAGCGTAAGCAACTTACGCAATACGAGAGAACCTCTCGTAAGAGAACGTACTCGGTTACCTAATGTAACCTCGGTTCTCTCTAGAAGAGGGAACGAGTATTGCGTAACCGGCCGTGTTGCGCCACGAGCTTTTGCGCTTCAGACTGTGAAAACCAGAATTTTAGCCTACGAGCCCTGCTTATATACACACTGGCCACACCCACCTTGACGGTTAGAAGGGTGTGGAGGGCGCGAAGCGCCCTGATAGGGTGTGACGTCATACAGGGCTCACTGGCAGGCTTAAGCAGTTGCCGCCGGGCAGCCAATGAGCACGCTGATACAGCCTGCCGTGGTCTGCCGGCTGCCGCACTGCGTTGACAATGAATACAAAATTAAGGATAATTTTTGGCTTCAGATCTTTGGCTACTTTCCCGTAGCGTAAGCAACTTACGCAATACTCGTTCCCTCTTCTAGAGAGAACCGAGGTTACATTAGGTAACCGAGTACGTTTTCTGGTGACAAACATGTAGACAAGCATGACATTAAACAATAACTGACAAAGGGTAGAACAGAACAGGGAGTATAAATACACAAAAAAGGTGAATGAGGGAACTAAACAGGCACAGGTGGAGGAAGATGAACTCTAACGAGCTTGGCTGTTTCCTTATAAAGGTCCAGACATTTTTTTTTTGTCAGGTGTGTGATGTTCTCCTCATGTGATGTCGTTATGTTGCTGTTTTGCCTCCAGGCAATAGCAGCATTGCTGATGATGGATTCAAATATCGATATATCCAATGAACACAAGAACAAACGGTAATCTCAGACAACTTAATTCAGATATTTTAACACTAGAACTACCAAGGCAGTCATTTTGACCGTTTTTAAATTTTGCAATGTAATAACTTTGTTGAAATAAAATCCATATAGCTATAGTACCCTGACTTTGCTTAAATGTGTGCATATTTTATTCTAACATTGTTATTTTATTAAAATGCCAAACACAAAATAGTTCTGAGTATTCTACCTTGAATGGTCATAACGGTCAAATTGACCGTACACACATTACAGACGGTGTATCATTTCAGCGTTTACTACTTTTTCCCATCTTTGAAGATGTGCGTCACTGTTTCTTTTTTTTCTAGTTGTTTATATACGCTATTGCTAAGCTAAAACTTATCTTTATATGAAGGTAAAATGATGCCATAAAGAATCTCATGCTCAGGGTAAGATTTGTGAAAGTGTACATAAGATATCAAGCGTAAATTAAATTGGCATGTGCAAGAGAAGATTTGTATAAAATATTTGCCTCATTTTACTGTTATTCGTAAGTGTAATTCGTGTATTGTAAAACTGCAGCTTCATGCTAACGCATAATAAATATGATCTGTATTCTTCTGACACTTTTGGCACGTTTTTTTCTGCCAAAATACGGCCAAAAGCATTGCAGGCCTGTGAACAAGCAATTGGCAAGCGAAAACAGCGGAGTCAGGAACTGCAAAACAGATTGATCACATAAAATCAACCTTTGTTTAAAAAAATTAACTGTTGCAAATGTCTAAATGACTTCTTGTGTACATGGGACAAAAAAGTTCCTGAAATAACCCGATTTGTACAGTTCCATCTTTCTTTTAGCTGCGCTTACAGTTTTGGCACAATTCTCTCTCGTTGAGTATCAAATGAGCTTCTCGCTGACTCTCGATTTACTCTTATCTGATTGGTTCAATAAATATGCCAGATGCCAGAAAACATCTTTATATTAATTTGGTTCAGCATCATTCTCGTTGCTGAAATGGTACTTTTAATGCACACATGTATATACATGTTAAATAAATAAATCATGATTGCTTAATAAGCTGTGTAACATTAGGCTCAGGCTGACTGACATTCAAACTGAATGAACTCTTACACAATTATATATTACTAAAAAGGATTGTAGGCCAATTAGGTAGGCCTAGAATATCATGACAGACATTCAAAGATTCTAAAACCTCAATAGAAGCTTTGAATGTAAATATGACATGACAAAAATGACATTCAGTATAGTCTAGTGAACGGTCAGAATGACCGCTATGGCCATTCTAGTACTTTGTACTAGTACTCTGTCTTTAGACAGTGCTGACGTTATGTGCTTGTGACGTATGTTTTCAAATTACTGAGAGAGCAGTTGGCTGTCATTTTGTGCAGATTCTCCAGAGCGACAACACAGTTGTTCCAATGATTGGTTTGGTTATCCGCTCGACAAACGATCACATATAGGCACAAACATAGGGCATGTTTTTTAATGGATAGCCAAGTTTAAATAAAGGCTTTTTAAACCTATATTCCTTTTGAGTGCCTCAGAACTATTGTTTATTTGGGAAACATTTTTGGATCTCCAAACTGAAGAGCACCAGAGGAATACACCTCTTAATACCCAAGCAGCACTCCTGGTAACTCGTTTGTGAAACGATCACATATGTTTGGTGTTTTTTCTAGATACGGGACTGGTTTATTCTAAAAGCTTCAGTTCCAGTAATGGTCATAAATCTGTATTTTTATAACAGTAAAGGCTGTTTTCATGTAGCCGCAATGTTATAGTATCATGTGTATCAAAATAAAATATAGATCCCAGTTCAAGGGTAGCCTATTGATGTTAAGTCTAGATGTATGTTTAGAAATAATGTTTTTATTTATGTTTGGTTGTTTTCATGTGATATAATGTTTTCTGATATAATTGTTTATATGTTTTTCCCTTAGGTTGGCACAATAGAGGTTAAAGTATGTCATGTTTAAGTGGCGATGAGGGGTGCAAACGTGGAGACTCAGACATGCTATGTGCAAGATTCATCTGGACATATCAAACTGCAGTTGTGGGCGGGACAGATTGGGCTGGTGCTATGTGGTCATTCATATCAGATACACAATCTGAGCACACAGGAATATCTGGCATGTGTGTTCCTGACCACAACTCACAATACTGAAATTGTGGAACTCAAAGAGGTGGCTGGAGCAAGTTCCTTTGGACAGTCTGAAGTCGAGGAAGAGCAGGTGACCACTTACATTGGGAGCATCGTTCGTGCTGAGATTGCCGTATCAAAAAGGTGCACAAAATGCCAGGTGTGGCAGCTTGATTTCAATACCGCTTTACAGTTCCACAGATGCCAATTGTGTAAATCTTCAGAAAGCCACAAAAAATTACCAGTATACAGCCAGTGGACGAGTCACGCTCTTACAAGATGGTAACGAAATGGATCTGAATGTGACAAATTCAGTCATAAGGCGTTACCTGGTGGCATCAATCATTTGCTTATTGAAGGGCAAAATGGTCGAGGAGCATCTGCTGTGCGGTGAGGCATGGAAAGTAAAAATCCAACGTGATGTTGTTGTTGGAATTGAAAAAGTGGTGGGACATGCGGTGCAAACGGCTGAAGAAAGTGAGAAGTCAGAAGAGCAAGAGCTTGCAGGAGCAATGGCCGCTATGGAAAGTGAAATATTTTAACGCGTTGCTGCAAGTAAGTCGTGAAGAGTTCAGACATGTTGTCGTTTTCGCTGTCGAGAAGCGGGCAACTTTTGAAGAGGGTCCAGTTAAAAATAAAAATAAAAAATAAAAATAAGAGTCCAGTTAAGCTCATGAGAATCAAAAGACGCGTTTTCGTAAAGAAGAAAATTGTTGTCGAGTGTGTAAATATTAACTAAGTTTATGTTGTCAAGGTGCGGATGGAGGCAACATTTAATGCGGCAAGTCCACAGAGATGGTTGTGGTCAACGACGTTGGTTTCACCTTCAACGAGTCTCCACAGAGTGCCAAAAGAACAGTGTCTGAGGCTAAAGCCATGGCAGCACGACAGCAGGTAACTATAAAAGGGGTATAATTGCACATTGTCGATGTAAGGGCAAAAATATGTGAGGTGAATTGACGAATAACTGTTGAAGTGGGGGAGGGGATAGAATAGACATTGGGGTATTGGTAAAAGTAGCATGTATTAGTTTGTTTTTTTGACATGTATAGGAAAGAAAAGTTTTGTAAATTGTGTATGTGTGCGTGTCAGCAGGGCAGTCACATCGCGTTTTCTTATGTCACGCTTTAAGGCGAGACACTACAGGTGAATAGGGTAACATTTTTAACTAGCAGATATCACCATGAAACTTTCCCAGTTGATTACCTACATTAAGATGAGAAAAAAAATGTATTACAAGTTTTCTGTAATTTAATGTTTAAATATGCAAATTAGGCAGTATCTAATTAAATATGCGCTAATTTGCATATATTTTATGGATAAAGCCAGGTTAAAAATGATTTTTTCATTGTGTTCACATATTAGATGGGAGAAAAAAATTACAGAGGGATTTATGGATCTACTTTTGTTATCCTGTAAATCAGAAAATACTGTCAATAGCCTTAAAAAAAAGATTTCCGCCATGTTTTTTGGAATAAAATGTTATATAAATCAGGCTAGGAATAATATATTTACAAATCCCTCTGTAAATGTCTTCATAATATAACTAGGTACAAGACTGGAAAGTTTGGTGTATACTTTTGTGCTTGCATCAAAGCACTGTTTGTGCTACTGAAGTGGAGATTTCGGACTTGGAGTATGAGAGAAAAGTCATTTTGAGAAAATGGGCTTTAAAGATTTATCATCAGCCAATGAGATTGCGCATTCAGCCCTTTCACTTTCACGATTTGATGCTGATAAAAAGAAAATGACCATATTTGGATCCGACAGGATTGTACAGAAGAGAGAGAGCTTCCTAACGGTGCATGTGATGACAGGGTGCCGGCAGAGATTGCAGAGCAGCGTGTTGATTAAGAACGCAAACTTTTGTTGAATTAATGAGAAATCTACAGATGCAAACAGACAAAGTGTAATAAAATAAAGACCTAAATGTGTATTTCTGACTTTAAGTCTGAAAGAAGACATGTTATTGAAGACAAATATCCAAAAATCTCAAAATTGACCAGTAAAAAAAAACGATGTTTTTGCCTGCCGTATCTCGCCTTAATGGTTTAAAAGTATTTGCATGAATACGCGCGTGTTATTATGATGTAAAAAATGCACTAGTACTTTTTATATTAGTGCTGTCAACATTAACACATGCGATTGATTTTTGTCCAATAACGCGTTAAAATATTAGTGCAATAATGTAGAATTATTTTTTTGGTCATCCTTTACCTAGATTTACATTATATGATCACGCTCTTATTCGTGCAAATGGTTTTAAATTATTCAAGTGCGACAAGACCACAGAGAATGCACTGTCTGTGAATGACGTGTAATGTTACATACACACACACGATGCAGAGAAATATTAGTCAGTATCATGCACACAGACAGACAGCACAGTGGAGTCCATCGAGTTCTCTTTTGAACTTGAACGAACTAACACACACACACTAAGATCCTGTCTGATCGATTGCTCCTGTCTGCTTTGCTGCTGATTTGCGTCTGTAAGCTCCGTATTGCTTTATGTTTTGAATCTCTATTTACTATAATTCCTTGTTTATATTGCTAAATATAATTTACTCATCAACATATATTAGATATAGTCTAATATTGCCTATCACATTAATGTGACATCGCTAGTTTTTATCTAAATCGTTTTCGCTAGCACAACACGCTAGTATCTCGCTAGCCATCCGTGCTTGCTGTCTTTTTTTTCCTTGCGCTTTTTACGAGTCTTATCAATAACTGTGGTAAGTAGGATTAGTCAACAAACATGGTGAGTAATGTCTTCTCCTGTTATTGTCTCTTGCACTTCATGTCACATGTATAGTATAGCCTTCTCTGTCAGCAATGAGGGATTTACATGTGATAAATGCAAAGGCTGCCCTGGGTCTGTGTTCATAGATGTTGTCATATGGACTCTTATTTTGAAGTTATTTTCTGTGCTCATTTTCTGTCTCTCTTTTCTCTTTTGTTTTATTCCTGTTTGCCTTGTTTGTCTCCGTAGTTACCCTCATTAGTTTCCATAGCAACATATCATCTACATGCGATAGCCCTTCATTAGCCCTTGTGTTACCTGTGTATTTATATCCCTGTGTTTCAGTTGTCTTTTGTCGGTCGCTGTTCTTGCATGTCTCTTCACCTGTTTGTAAGCTGTTGTTTACCAGGTTTCCCCTGTCTGGATTATGTCTCTGGTTCAGAGCTTAGATTCTCTGCCCGAGCCCGAACCCGGACTCGACCCGACCCGGGCCGGGCCGATATTTCCCGCCACTGTCCTCGGGCCAGGTCGGGTCGGGCCCTTGATAAAGCACGTCAAGTGTCATGCGCAACGTCTCGTCCACTCGCAGTCTCGCACGCGTGACGCATCATACCTGCTGTGCGTGCTGTACTATTCTGTAGCTTAAGTGCTTGAAGAAGCAAAGAAAAAAATTAAAACAGGAGAATTAACTTTGAGCAAGTTTGGAGGAAAACCGGAGGTATGGAAACATTTTAAACTAGTCGTGGGGAGTGACAACTTAGCTATGTGTTGGCTTTGTCTCGTGCATTAAATGCGGCACGCTGCTCGCCATATGACAGCAAAAAAAACGGGGACTTCGACGATGAACAGACACATGAAGAAGTCTTGCCATGACAGAAATTATGATAATAGTCAGCCTCAGCCCTCGATGTCCTCTTTTGTTACTTTTCCGATCCATTCAATTATTTCTGAATAAACAAATAACGCAGTTTACATGCTTCTTCCTTGTCGCATTATTCATTAAGATAATAATTAATAAATGCACGCACAATTATGAACGTGATAAATGTTACAGATATGTTTTACTATGCACAAACAAATGTCTTTCAACTTACATGTGCAAAATTCTGAATTAAATGAATGTGCTGCAATTTGTTCAAAAAGAGAGTCTAGCCTACGTGTTTTAGCCATTGAATAAGCACATTTAGTTTCAAGTTTAAGTTTTGTTATGAAGAAAGCTTTTCTTTAAAGTGAATTTCGTTTAGTATAAATTGTATTTTAATTTTAATAGATTTTTCATCAGCCAATTGCCTGGATTTAATACATAAAAAGCAATTTAGCAGACAATATAATCATGACATGGAGTCGCCGGCGCGCCGCGGTCACCGGTCATACCATTTGAAACTCGCGCTGTCACCGAATTTACAAATGCACATCTTGCTTGTTGCTCACACACATATGTTGAAATAACAATATGTTTAAGTAACATTATTAACCCTCTGGGGACCAAAAACGCGCCCGCGCGTTTTGCTCGTTTTTTTTTTTTAGCAATGAAAAATAAACACAAAATGCTCTGTTAATTTTGATCTTTCATTTTCGTGTAATACATCAATCGATCCTGTTCAGTTTCTATTTTTTTTCTGTATACTCACAATAAAAATAAAGTGTTTTGCTTTTTGACAAATAAAGAAAAACTAACATGATGCTATTTCTGCCTTCTCTCTGTCAGTAAACTCCCATTTGAAACGCGTTCGAAAATGATCTATAACTCCGCGAAAATTCAGTCAAACAGGCAAACAGACCCACGGGCATAAAGCTTGAGATCGCAGCTTTTAAATGAAGTAATTTATATAAAAAACAAATATTATCAGCTTCTGTAATCTGTATAAAAAGAGAGCGACTCCAGTCGAGCTCATTACGAGATGATTCACAGTAATTTGACCACGCCCCGGAGAGCGCGTGCTATTCAAACGCAAATTCTGAGAACCATTTCAGTCTGTGAAACGCCCACATCAACTGTAAACAAAGAGGCATAATCAGTGTTGCCAACTTAGCGCCTTTGTCGCTATTTTTAGCGACTTTTCAGACCCCTTTAGCGACAATTTTTTTTAAAAGCGACTAGCGACAAATCTAGCTACTTTTGGACAAACCTCAGTAACCTCCAAATGTTGCCAGCACAGTCCTGCGAGCGCGAGATTTGTTTTCTCCTTGCCGTCACACACACATCTGCGTCTACCCTGTTCAGTGAATGGCTGAGAGAGGAGCAGCAGCACGGCAGCTACAGACGTGAATGAGCAGTGATGTTTCCACGGACTTATCACTTATCTTTTGTTTTATATTTAAAGAATTTAGTTTGACCATTTTATTTTCCTTTCTTTTCTTGTGCTTATCACTTGTAATACTCACTATCACAGTGCTTTAGTTCACCCAGTTCCCGAACTCAATTCAGATAATTTTACACATAAAAAATAGTCATTCAACAGCTACTCGTTCTATTGTCTGACAAAAAAATATAGTAAATGAGAACAGCTTTATTGGACATTCGGCTATATTATATTATACTATATTAAAATACAGTATGTGAGCATGATTTTAATGAGAAAAAAACTTTAGGCAGGCAGAACGCAAGTACGCCGTGATGACGTCATGACTATGCTAACTGACGTATGACGTCATCTAGCGACATTTTGCGACTTTTAAGGGAGGCGTTAGCTACTTTCCATTGAAAATAGTTGGCAACACTGGGCATAATATAGCCTACCTTATGGAGAAAATTTTCCGTGCTGATATGAGGAGCAGATCCCGCTGAGGAGTGAGGTAGGCTAAGTTATCCTTTCTCAAGTGTTAATGTGGAATAACGTTATGGAATAACGTTAGTGTAGGCCTATGTAAACAAAAAGATGAATCGCGTTTCTATAATATGAATCGCGTTTCTGTGAGATGAATGAAGGGTACATATTTGTAAAGACTGTTTACCCTAAATATGAATCGCGTTTCTGTGAGATGAATGAAGGGTACATATTTGTAAAGACTGTTTAGCCTAAATATGAATCGCGTTTCTGTGAGATGAATGAAGGGTACATATTTGTAAAGACTGTTTAGCCTAAATATGAATCGCGTTTCTGTGAGATGAATGAAGGGTACATATTTGTAAAGACTGTTTAGCCTAAATATGAATCGCGTTTCTGTGAGATGAATGAAGGGTACATATTTGTAAAGACTGTTTAGCCTAAATATGAATCGCGTTTCTGTGAGATGAATGAAGGGTACATATTTGTAAAGACTGTTTAGCCTAAATATGAATCGCGTTTCTGTGAGATGAATGAAGGGTACATATTTGTAAAGACTGTTTAGCCTAAATATGAATCGCGTTTCTGTGAGATGAATGAAGGGTACATATTTGTAAAGACTGTTTAGCCTAAATATGAATCGCGTTTCTGTGAGATGAATGAAGGGTACATATTTGTAAAGACTGTTTAGCCTAAATATGAATCGCGCGTCTGTGTGTGAATAAACTGCTTTGCTATAGCCTACTGAGATGAGTAAAAATCGACTGAAATATGTTGAAATAAAATGTATTTGTATAAGCAACGTATTAAACTGCAAATTAACATTTATAGGCTATGCCCTAATATTTCATAAAAACAACGTTACAGTCAGGCGAAGTATGAAAGACAATATTTTGTTGACTAGATTTGGGTACAGTTTTTACTGTAGAATATACTGTCACATCAAATAAGCTTTTCTGCTCATATATATAAAATACTATTTTGTCAAAAATAAAGTCATAGACTAAGATGTTCCAATGTTGGCTATATTCAAACTAATGAATACATATGATAAAATGTAGGCCTATAATCTTTTTTTTTTTTTTTTACAAAGAAAGAGTACTTTTTTTGCAGAAATATTGCTGAAATTGTAATTATTGTTGTAATTGTAACCTTTTTAATAAAATAGCAAAACATATTTACAAGATAGATGTAAGCAAAATCTTAAATGGTCAATATAAGTCTTCTTCTAAATATATAGGCTATTTTGTCCTTGCATTGTGGCTCAGTCAGTGTCACACCTGAATGAATGGCTAATTATGCAGAGTCATTATGCAGAGTGGGTGGGACTGGGTAATCTAAGGTGTAAACTACTCCTCCCCCTCGCATATTGGCTTTCCAAGCAAAACCTGTTTTACACCATTTAAATCAATGTATTTTTTTTTGTGAACGATAAAGCAAGACTATTTTCACATAATTTTGAAGCTAGAACTCGAAGAGAAAACATCCATTAGTCAAAAGTCTTGTGGGCACATATTTTGTATGAGTTTTGTGGTCTTATTTCAGCAACTTTCATTTTTATTTTTTTAAATAACCACGCATAAACATTATTCTCTTAAAAATACAAACATCTACATACATGTTGCTCGCATATTATGGTAGGCCTGTTTGTGCTATATAGAGTGAATTTACACCTTTGCCATTAACATGTTTATAAATAACTGAAAAAAGCACAAATGTCAGAGCATGTCAGAACATCTCAAGGGCCCCAAAAACAGCTTGGTCCCCAGAGGGTTAATAAGAATTCATCTTTAAGAATATTTGATTGAATGCTGAATGTTGTGCTTTTTCAATTTAATAAAAAAATAAAACTTTAATTGTGATAATTAAAATAATTGAATATTTAATATCGAGTGGCCAATTTTTGCTAATTTATTAATAGTATTTATATAATATATATAACTGCGCAGCTCCCCCCTGTAGCCTAAATGACCTAGCACAGCAGCACCTGCATTAAAAAAAAATTCTGGCGCCGCCCCTGGTTATAACGGCCCACATATTAAAAATGGTCGGGTTTAAATCGGGCTCGGGCTCATAATTACAGTGAACGTGCCGGGCCGGGCTCGGACACAACGAGCTCGGGTTCGGGTAGGGTCGGGCTTGATTTGTTGGGCCCGATCTAAGCTCTACTCTGGTTCCCCTGTTTAGATTATGTTCTTTCTCTGTTTTGAATTATCTTGTTTTGTGTTTTCTGAATAATCTGTTGCTGTGCTTAGATTCTCGCCTCTCCTCATCCCTGCTTAAAACGTAACAGACATAACATTTTTATAGCACTCAATAATGCTCACCCCACCCCATTTTGGGTAAAATATATGAAAGATTATATTTCTCTCTAACGAAATTTGAAGTAAACATATGATAATCCAAATGTTTTTCTCTAGAAGGGAACATTTCAGTACACTACACTAATGATTTATATATCTTCATGTTAACAGGGCACCCTGCCGGTTTCCCATTCAATAAAAGTTTTCTGTAAAGTCAAATTATTAACTACTATATTATTATATTTATTCTTAAATACAGTATTTTCTATTAAAAATACTAATAATGAAATAGTGTTATTACAATAGCCATACTTCTTATTTTGGAATATATTATTTCATTTATTTACTACTAATAATTATAATAAATATTCACAGTTGCTTTTTTTTTTTTTTTTTTTTGTCCTGCTGAGTCAAACTTTCACACAAGTCTCTTCTTTTTTCTTAGAGCTGTACCAACATCAAGCTGTTCAACTACACTGGACTGATATTTTACATGAACATGGTAAATTAAGCTCCATCACTGACTACAGATGACAGGGCAGTTTATTCTTCAGTGCATGGGAAAAAGAAAAAGTAAACACCTTGGAAATGGCAGGTATCTTGAACAGGAACTAGCTGTTCAAGTCAGTGTGCTCAATAATGTGCCTTTGACCTTCGTTATGTATATTTGGATTATGCCTTTTAAATAAAATACAATAAAAAGCCATTCTTGAAATCTCCTCACATTCTTTTTAGAAAGTTCAGTCACATTCACCTTGATATTCCATTAGGGGAGGGGTCATTGTCTTCCCAGGTGTGAAATACATCAATATTCATGATCATTCACGCCACCTTGCTACAGCCTTTCTAGCACAAACATGACTTCGAAATTTTAAATATATTGTTTTATGTAAACGATTTGGCAGGATGATTTTCATATAGATTCAAAGCAAAAAATTCTAGGCTACATGACCTCTTCAACCCCTTTAAAAGTCTGAACAAATATGCAGTATGGGTCCAATGTCTTATTTCAGTGACTTAATATTTTTTAATATATATATTTTTTCACTAACCAAACATAAATGCCATTTTCTCAAAACTACAAACTCTGACATACATGCTGCTCACATATTATTGTAGCAGGGTTTGTGCTGAATATAGTGTAATCAGACTTTAGCCAAGATAATGTTATTTTACGTAAAAGAAATAAGCACAAATATCAGGGCATGTCAAAACTTTTCTAGGGACCAGAAAACTTTTCAGACCCCAGAGGGTTAAAGCTACTTCACAATTTCAATCTTCATACAGTCCATTCTCGTCCCCCTCACCCCAAACAATATTTTTCTCAGACTTATGCAGTCCATGTGGGTCATACTTCTGTATAAATATGAAGAAAAAGAAAATATCACATTCCTGCAAATGTTGTTTTGTCTCTTGTTGTGGCATTCCATTGAGAGTAGATATCAAATTTGGTGACAAAATCATATATTGTGATAGTAGTATTATTATTGCCGGAGTGGACTTAAGTAAATTCCAGGTATGCGGCCCTACCACACCAACTATGTGTTCCTTTACTTTTGTAACCCATTTTTGCTGTCTCAATGTTTGGGGTTTATTTGCCGCTTCATAACTGGTCTATGGGATTGTGCAAATTCAATTAGTAAACTTGATGTTATTTTAAAACCATATTACCTTTTTTTGTAATACAAAAGGAGAAATTAAAAATAAATCATGCTTACACTTGTCCTTTTAATGGCAAAAAAAAAATGGATTCAGACAATAATCCCATGCAATACGCTCTTTATTCCAAGTGTTCTGAAGGCATACTGTAATAATGTAATTTATTATTAAAGCTGCAGTCCATAGTTTTTCCTCTTTGTCGCCATCTCTGTTCAAAATCTGCAATTGCAGTTATTCACAGAATTATCAACTTTACGTGGGTTGTGCCTCGGCATGGCACAGCGTGGATGAATCCAATGTTTTGAGGAGAATGCGCGACGGTGTGGATACTGTTATTTGGAATCACAGATTCTACTTTTTGGAAGTATGACCAACATAAGAATTTTCACCAGAAAATGTCGTCTGAACAAGTAACATCCCCTTTTGTTCGACCAATTAAGGGGAAAAAAGCATTGCAGTAAATCGCTCTGATTAAATCTAACGATCGCTTATCATATCACTTCAAACCGTACAAATTATACTTTGTTCTCAAATTGTTAACGCTAACAACATCAGCATTGCGTGACTAAATTTAATGTGTATTAGGGCTACCTGTAGTTCAGTACTTGTTATGTGTTGGAACGTAAATTCTGTGTTTCATATTGTTCAGAGCAAGTGTGTGCGCATGTGTGGTGCCTTTTCTCTCTTTCTCTCTCGCTCCACGATTATTTGAGTGTAACAGGTGCAGCTGTTTTAATGGGCGGGGCTGATGCGACTCAAAGCGTGGATATAAGCGATGTGGAACGCTTGCTCAGAGTTCTCCCTCCTGCTTCCTTGTGTGAGAGCACGTGCACGAGCTTTTACCAAAACAGTGGTGTGTTGTCCAGCCAGTTGGCCGAGTTGTGCTTCCATTCATGTGTAAGCTCCTTGTGAGCGGCTCGAATTGTTAGCGGTATAGGCCGGTAACTGTAGTAGCCTAGTCTGCAATTTTAGTAGAGACTGTGAGAGGTCGGAGGCCCTTTTATTTTATACTATTTTCTCCTGTTTATTGGTCAGCAGGGAGGTAAGAATTGTATCTTTGTTTGTTATTTAATTCCAGGAAAGACTACCTAAAATTTGTTAGAAAACCCAGTTTTTGTCTGTTGGTTTGGCCGACTATACCTCAACCTAAGTTATTAATTTACCTTTCTTTTTGAAAGAAAATCGTACCCCTATGTAAAAATAAATATTGACTATTTGACCACGTGTTGTGGAGTACGGAACTCCGGGCGACGCCTATTTTTGGGTGTCGCTCTCCATGTTCGTGCCAGTGGCACCAAACAGTACTCCATAACTGAATGAATTAGGTGAACAAGTGCGCTACTATTACATAATTGAACCCTTAAAATGTCTTGCCTGTCCAACAGAAAAAAAGCTGTCTCCACGTTTGTTTTGAACCCCTTCAAAGCATGGAGTTTACGCCACCTTTCAAAAGCCCTTCCGATATTTAGCCTTGTTTTCGCAAGGGCCCGGTTGCAGTCTCTTTTTCTGTAGCCACTCCAAAGTCCAAAGTCTTTTGCATTTTACAACGGGTGAATTTCACTGGTGATTGTCGTTTTAACCTTTCTGGATCCGCCATCCAATTGATAAGTTTAATTATATCAAGTGCTGTGAGAAAAGGCTATAAATCTCCACCTCCAACATCCTCACACGCAATATAGCCTACTAGCTGAGACACCTTCTTTGTGTACAGATGTGACGTAATGACATGCTCAAATTTTCCACGGAAATCCACCAGTACCATTGGAATTAAAAACATTATTACAAGCTTACTGTTTTGAATTGAGCTACTGCGAGCAGATAGTTTTGAACACTGGCTAGTTATGTACTTCTTCAATTTATTTTGGATAATTCTTAACCCAAAAAAGTTAAGGACTGGAACTTTAAGCAAAAGTTACACTCCTGTGTACATTCATGCGAGTGCCGGCATGCACAGGAAAAGCACACAGGCTAATCATTTTGAGAAATCAAGACAAATTCATTCAACAAATCATGTGGTTGACATGAACCACAAGGCCTATAAATCTCAAAAGCATGTATACTTTATTTTCTGAGGTGAGTAGCTTTGTCTCTTGTGAGACAGTCAGATTGTCATGTGAAAGACTAATGTATAGTAGGTTTTATCTTGAAACTAAACATTTAAGCATTTTGTGGTTTATATTATACAAATTCTAAATTTGAATATAAGAATCAGATGCTGCTTAACTTGCTTATTAAGCAGGTTAAGTCTGTCCCTGATTATAGCATAGTTAATTATTTTAAAACCATTTACCTCAGTATCTCCAGCTGACAGTTTGGACTCTTCAGGCTATCAGAAAGAAGCTTCACTCCAGAATCCTGCAGGTCATTGTTACTCAGGTCCAGCTCTCTCAGGACAGAGTTTGAGGATTGAAAAACTGAAGACAAACTCTCACAACACTGAGCAGTGAGATTACATGTTGAAATTCTGAAGAAGAAAAACAATGTAATAGCATACAGAATAAATCTTAACAGTGTTTTTTATTTTATTTATTTTTATAATTAACTTATTGCAAAAAATAAATAAAGTATGAACTCAAACCCCAGTATCTCCAGCTGACAGTTAGGACTCTTCAGTCCATCAGAAAGAAGCTGCACTCCAGAATCCTGCAGGTCATTGTTTCTCAGGTTCAGCTCTCTCAGGACAGAGTTTGAGGATTGTAGAGCTACAGACAAACTCTCACAACACTGAGCAGTGAGATTACATGTGGGAAATCTAAAGAAGAAAAACACAATGTAACTGCATACAGAATAAATCTCAGTAGTGCGATTAAAAAAAACGTATTGCAAAAAGAAAAAAAGAACAATGAAGTAGTTGAACTCAAACCTCAGTATCTCCAGCTGACAGTTTGGACTCTTCAGTCCATCAGAAAGAAGCTTCACTCCAGAATCCTGGAGGTTATTGTTACTCAGGTCCAGCTCTTTTAGGACACAGTTTGTGGATTGTAGAACTGAAGACAAACTCGTACAACAATGAACAGTGAGATTACAGCTATGTAGCCTGTGTAAATAACAAAACAAAAAGCAAATATGAATGATTATCAGGTAGGTTTTAAAAGGGTTTATAATCTGGACTATAGATAACTTGAAAAAACCTTTGAATGTAGTGATGTAAGCAAAGTAAAAACAATTTTCTTTTTATAAAACATCAAAACAGTATTTTCAGTTACTTTAATTTATGATAACTTAATTTGACCTCCATTCAAGACTTGGAAGTAAAATGTTTAAAATCATTTTCAATGGCCCACCATTACACCTGGAATTGTTTTGAAAACTTCTGACGTAAGAATATCTCATTACATAGTTGAAACATTTGCCAACAATGTGAAACATTTTTGTTTTTTAAATAAAATGAAACAAGTTGTAATGTCTTACTCAGGGATTAAAGTGAAAAAAATTCTTCTGACTGAATTTTTTTTTTTAGGCCAAGTCATATTCCTTTAACTTTTTAAATAGTCGAGACCAGTAGCGTTTTAAGGGGAGACGTTTTAAACTGCTTTAATATTGCCAGTAGGCGTATTTTAAAAGCTATATTTTAATCTATGAAAACCAGGCATGGAACATACTAATATAATTAATAATTTGCATATATATATATATATATGCAAATTATAACACGTTTACACAAAATTTGTTAACACACAAGTAAGTTACTTTTCCCCTTTACTTAACATAAATTGTAAGAATATGACTAATAGTAAAGACTAGTACTAATAAATACAGTGCTATGCATAAGTTTAGACACCCATGCTAAAGTTGACTAAAAAGAGGAATAAAAAATCATCTTTTGGAAATTGAACTTAAAGGTATAGCGGAGGATCTTTCCGAATTTTAGATAAGTCCCGCCCTCTCCACTTTTTGAAAAGTTTGATTGATTCACCAGAATGATTGACAGTTAGGAGGACCAATAGTATAGGGTATCCACCCGGAAGTAAAAAGATCCTCCGCTATACCTTTAATGCCTTAATTTAAAAAATTAGGAAAAATCCAACCTTTAAGGACACCAATTTTCTTTGTGAATGAATAATGTATCGTAAATAAATAAATGTTCTTCCTTAACCTGTTAACCGTTGCCAGTGCGCCCGCGCACTGAAGCATTATTTATTTATTTAATTCAAAATTACTATCAGATTTAATGTTATACCTTGACAAACTATACATAATTAAAAAGATATAATACTCAAGTTTCAGTATTTGACCACTATTGTATTCTGAGAAACTCATAGTGACAGTTATGTCTTAATTTGTGTCAGGAGTTATGAAATGAAAAAATGAGTCGATACCTTTAATATGAATTATGCGCGTCAGCCGCTTTCATTCATAAAAAACTCTGTGCTGTCGTCATGACAGCGATACACAAAACAACGTCCTTCAGGGCTTTAGCTCAAAAATGTGCAGATTTGGAGAAATATTGATAGATTCTCATAGATTTACATCATATTTCTATAGACAGGAATAATATTTATTGAATTTATACCCAAATGCGTCGATGTAATCTTTATGAGCGTTTGGTACTCTGATACTGTGTTTTCAATTCATACCAATAGCCTGAGGGCGCTACATGCACAATAATAGTCCATAATAGAACATGAAGAAGAGCCATGATCATGTGACATTCCAGGACGTCACTGATACACACAAAGCTACAGAGATCGCGCTGTAACATGCAGATAAAGATGTTTTGAAGACAATAAACATGATTGCAATGATATTTGAGTTACCTGTGTTTTTCAAGCCATGTCAGGTATTTTCATAATAATAGATTATATTTATAATGTAATGCTAATCTATATAGACTATCATTGTGCAGAACACTATCCAATAGTATATTTTCTGTCTGATTTTTTTATCTGAAGCCAAATTAGATCACAGAAGATTATTTAAAATACTCAACGTGCGTTAAAAAGTAAGTTTGGAGCACAAACATGGTTTTAATCTCATAAATTGTCGTGTATTGATGGTGTGCTAAGCTAACATGCTAGCTAGCCCTAGGTGCACCTGCTACCTAGAAGTTATACTTTTATTATTTTTTGAATGCTTACTGAAATGTTTCTTTATTCAAGAAATGCATTTGATACAGTTTAAAATACAGGGTGCATAAGTTTGGACACCCCTATCGTCGCTGCCCGATGAAACTCACGTATGTCCAAAACGGTTACTTTTCAGGAAGTGAAAAAAACACCATAATTTCAAAAGCAGTTGAACGTAGCGTTGTCATACTTGGTACGGCATCTTTAAATGTAACCATATTCTTGCCCGTGTAATGATATAGTCCACATTTGACCAAAATCGAGTTTAAATGGACATACGTGCATATTTTACAGTAACGGTGGTCGATACGCGTTCTTCCGATCATTAGAATGGCCAAGTCGCGTTTCATATTGACAGATGAATAGGCTACGCTCAGTTTATTAAATACGTCTCAGTTTAAATGTCTCTTGCAAACTTCATATGATATATGAAGGGACAATTAATAAATACACTCATTGCTGACCAGCCTATAGGCGAACTAGGCAATTGCCTAGAGCGGCACTTTTGTAAGGGCAGCAAAATGTGTGCCAATGCCAACCGGGAATGAACAATTCACAAAATAGGCTAGGCTATGATAATCATACATAATCAGAGAGTAGCCTTTTTCTTTTCGTTTTGAATTATTTCGTTTAAAGAATTTTCAAGCTTTGTGTATTGGATGTCATTCTCATGTCTGTGTGAGGCATACACTGAGTTTCGTTAAGTTAGGATGAGATGTGCTTAACGTGCAATGCAAGTGACCGCGCGGGCGCCTCCATGATTATATTGTCTGCTATATATTTGCTGCTTATATATTAAATCCACTACAGGCAATTGGCTGATGAAAAATTTATTAAAAATAAGATACAATTTATACAAAACGAAATTCACTTTCAAAATTCACAAAACAAAACTTGATGAAGTGGTCAAAATCATGTCTGACCCGTCTCAAATGTGGCATCCTATTACTCGTGCTGTTCACTTTTCATACTTTCAACAGTATAGTAGTAACAGACCTACAGACTCTATTTGTACAAATTGCTGCACATTCATTTAATTCTGAATTTTGCACAAACAAGTTGAAAGGCTTCAAATCAAGTTCACGGATAATTGTGCGTGCATTTATTAATCATGATATAAAATCATAACAAAGTAGGCTATGCTATGTACAAAAAAAAACAGCCATTTCTGTTTTTTTTCTTTTAAACAAAAAAAAACAAAACAAGCTGCACCCTTTTTTTTTACATTTCATCTTTCATTCCGAAATAGAATAATGAATGAACGAAAAAGTACACGGACCCAACATGGCTATAGCCTTTTTAGCCGTTATCAATCTAAATTAATCTCGTTTTTAATTTAACTTAATTTTATTTTTCTTTATTTAAATTTCGTTTTTCTTTATTTAAATTTCGGGTTTTTCTTTATTTAATTTTCGTTTTTTCTTTATTTAAATGTCATTTTTATTTATTTAAATTTCGTTTTTTCTTTATTAGGCTAAATTTCATTTTTTCTTTTTTTTTATTTAGTTTTTTTCTTTATTTAAATTATGTTTTTCTTTATTTAAAATTCGTTATTCTTTATTTAAATCTACCCTTTACTGTGTCAGTAATTTATTAGTCAGAAAAATATTAGACTATAGTATTGCTTAAGTTAACAGACCCGTGCGTTAACATCTCCACAATAAACAGTGACAATTACTTCGTCTAGACCATTTACCGGTAAATAACAGTTGTGAATATATTGCGAATATATAATGAACTTGAACAGTTGTCAAAAACAAACGTTTGCTGAAACTTTACCTCACAGAATTATTCGGCTATCCAATGCGGAGCTTCCAGAGACGCTTAGACCGGCGAGATGCCTCCACAGAGCGGGAGATACGCGGCGTGATTGACAGCTTTGACACCAAATGGATATACGTGGAAATCAGATGACATGATTTCACAACTTTTCATTGGTCATTTAGATATGTGAAGCATACTGTATATGGAAATGAATCTGGACATTCTATCCGTCGAAAAATCTCAAAATCGGCAAAATGGACATACGCGGTTTTCATCGGACAGCGACGCTATGTTAAATTCCCATAGAGGCAGGCAGATTTTTTTTTTTTTTTTTTAGGATACTATGAATCCTGATAAAGTTCCCTTGGCCTTTGGAATTAAAATAGCCCCACATCATCACATAGCATTCACCATACCTAGAGATACTTTCCATAAGATCATCTCTCAATGCAAATCAAACTAGCTATTAGGCTAACTGAAATACAACCATGCCAATCTCTAGGTATGGTGAAGGCTATGTGATGATGTGGGGCTATTTTAATTCCAAAGGCCAAGGGAACTTTATCAGGATGCATAGTATCCTGGATCCATGAAGTAACTGGCCTTTAAAAATAAAAATCTGCCTGCCTCTATGGGAATTTAACATAGGGGTGTCCAAACTTATGCACCCTGTATTTTAAGGAAGAACATTTATTTATTTACGATACATTATTTATTCACAAAGAAAATTGGTGTCCTTTAAGGTTGGATTTTTCCTAATTTTTCAAATTAAGGCATTAAGTTCAGTTTCCAAAAGATGATTTTTTATTCCTCTTTTTAGTCAACTTTAGTATGGGTGTCTAAACTTATGCATAGCACTGTAAACATTAGGCCTAGGCTAAAGCTATTAAATAGCAGTCCCAAACTAGTTTTTGTTAATACAATGTTGGTATGAGCCACTACAGTCATTTAAAAATATAAAAAAATAACACAAAGAAAAATAGTGGCATTTTGGGGTTATATGGAAACGACAGTTACCATGGTGAATACACAATATTAACAATAACTGTTAATGAAACATGGAAACTGGTGAATAGAATGAGAATCATACCTGCATTACTTTTATTTCGTGTAATTTACAACGTAACGGCGTTGCATGCTCGTAGTTTCTTTTGCACTAGATCAGTGAAGCAATACAGCGCGCGCCGCTGAATTTGCGCGTGCAATTGAGTGTGCGCTACGAGAACAGGATAACGGCTGACAGGACAAGAAAGTCCGTTTTTCTGAGGTGAAAAACTTTATTTCAGCGTACACTTATGTCACTGCCTGCCTGGTAGTTCCTATTGTGCTGGGTTTTCTGAAGTAGTCATGATTCGCCTCTCATAACATAACATGCTCTAAACACGCACGCAGTGTGGAAAAGGAGGAGCGGAGGCGCGGGGAGCAAGGATCACAGCGCAAATTTTAACTATATCGATGTGATATGGTCTAATTCCATATCGCATTTAAAAAATATATCGATATATTTTTTATATCGATATCGCCCAGCCCTACCTGCATTATAAGTGTGTCACTGAAATATAGTTCTACCTCAGCGCTCAGCTGTAGCCTGACATGCACTTTCCGTGAGCGGTAATTGAAAACCCGGAGTGGACTATGAGCGAAGTGATTACAGAGTGCTTAGAGTGGAGAGAGGAACGTGCTTTTGCTCCACTCCAGGCTTTGATCACATCCCCCTCAGCAGGGTGAATACGCCTCGTCTTTCCTTAATTTAAGACCTATTCAAACTAAAATTAAGATATTTATTACACTATTTGAGAAATGAAAGCCTATTTACGGCCTTAAAATTATGAAAAGTGAATTTAAGACTTTAAGGACAGACTGGAACCCGCAATGACGGAAATCCGTCATAGACTTGCTGCAATTAACGGAAATCCGTCGTAGCGACGGAGAACTTTAATCCCTGCTTACTGATAACAAAACTGATTGACAAAACAAAATATCTCATAATAAAACTATTACATAGAATGACTTAGATCAAAACAATAACAAAAGCATCATTCTGTATATGCTTCCTTCCTTCCGATAATCCAATGCATTAACCCCAGGAATTCAGATGCAAAGGAAAGAACAGCAAATCACAACTATCACAACTTTTACTTTTGACTGCGGGGCTCAGTACATCAAATTATCTGTAACAGACAAAGCAATAGTAACACATGGTAAAAACATTGTTACTCACGCTTGTGTCTTGTGACATTGCTGTCAGATCAAATATAGTCTAACGATAGTCTATATATAGTCTAAATATAGTCTAATTTTCACAACTTGACACTGCAAAACATCTTTGTAAATCTAAGAGGTACCTCTATGTTTTTTTTTTTTGCTTGAGTAATCCTGTGTTTTTACTACAAGACACGTGCAAATTGATGGGATGGGTGGAAAGACGGCATTGATCTTTTTCTGTAGAGATGGTTACATGACACAATAATGTAACAAAATCTGAAACTAGGAAGTTTTGAGTTGAAAAACTTACAGAATATTTTTATAGTATAATGACCTCTTATATGTCAAAAGATCAGGGAAAATTAGATTTCTCAATTCACAACACCTTAAAAAAGTGGGTAAAACTCAAGACTCATCTTGTCTGATGATGGAGATACATTGGCATTTCATATCATAACACACGTTGATACATTTAAAGTCTTGGCCAATAAGTCAACCGAGTAAAATAAAGCCCCAATTAAAATGAATAACAGTCTATAAATGAATGTAAAGGAGAATCTTACAATGCTCTTCTGGTGTTTTTGATCACTGGTAGTAGTCTCATCAGTGCTTCATCAGATCTTCTGTATTTCTGCAGTTCAAACTTTTCCTGAGTCTCTTCAGACATGAGGAGCACAAACACCAGACCAGACCACTGAGCAGAGGAGAGATTCTGTGCTGAAAGTTTTCCTGAGCTCAGATTCTCCTGGATTTCCTTCACAAAGTCATCTTTCAGTTCATTGAGACAGTGGAAGAGATTGATGGTCCTCTCTACTGATTTCTCCTTTTCTATTTTCTTTTTGATATAGTCAGCAGTGTTTTTGATGTTCTCTGTTTTGAGTTTTAGTCCTGGCAGTAGTTCCTTCAGGTCATTCTGACTGGACTCCTGTGACAGACCCAGGAGGAACCGGAGGAAAAGGTCCAGGTGTCCGTTCTCGCTTTGTAAAGCCTTATTGACTGCAGCCGTATGAAGCTTAAACAGTGGCTTTTTGGACAGTTTCCATGCCAGTTTTTCTGTCCACGATTCAGTAAATGGGTTTGTTTTCTTGTCTTTGCCCATCAAAAACACATAAAGAGCTGCCAGGAATTCCTGTACGCTGAGATGTACGAAGCTGTAAACATTTCTTCGTAAAAGTATTTCTTCCTTAAACATTTCAGTGCATAACCCAGAGTACACTGACCCGTCGCTGACATCTAGTCCACATTCCTCAAGATCTTCTTTGTAGAAAATCAGGTTACCTTTCTCCAGCTGTTGAAAGGCCAGTTTCCCAAGCTTCAGAATAATCTCATCAAAAGACCTTGTATTGGCTTTAGGTTCAGGGTCATCACAGTATTTTTTTTCCATCTGTTGCTGCTGAGAAATTAAGAACCTTGTGTACATCCCTGTGAGAGTTGTGGGAGTTTTGTTATTGCTCTCTCGATACAGTAGAGGCTGAAGAACAGTGAGCGAGATCCAGCAGAAGACAGGGATATGACACATGATGTACAGGCTCCTGAATTTCCTGATGTGACTGATAATATTTTCAGAAACCTCAGGACTGCTGTTATTTTTGAAGTATTGCTCTTTCTGCTCATCGTTAAATCCTCGGACCTCTGTCACTTGATCAATGTAGTCACGGGGTATCGGACTGGCTGCTGCTGGTCTGGATGTGATCCAGATGAGGGCAGAGGGAACCAGGTGTGTCTTGATAAGGTTTATTATTATCTTACTCACTGTTGTTTTTTCTTTAACATCTGTACATGTGTCATCCTCTTTAAAGTTCAAAGTGCAGCGACATTCATCCAACCCATCAAAGATGAACATGACCTTACCGTCACCTTCAGGAAGAGAGGGCAATTCTTCAGGACTACTAAAGAAGTATTTGTTAATCAGGTCCATGAGACTGTACTCTTCTTTAATCAAATTCAGTTTACGGAATGGAAATGGAAATATGAAGACTATATCCTGATTTTCTATTCCTTCAGCCCAGTCAAGGATGAATTTATTGACAGAGACAGTTTTTCCCACTCCTGCGATCCCCATTGTCAGCACTTTTCTGTTTCGTCGACTCGTGTCACACTGGACTTTAAACATGTCATTACACTCGATTGGCTTCTCCTTGGCAGTCAGTTGGTTGTGATTTGATTCGATCTGTATCACCTCATGGTCATTGACTCTTCCTCCAGTTTCATTCTCCACCACATATAAATCAGTGTAAATATCATTTAGGTATTGCCGATGACCCATCTGTGAATTACCAACCAAGATCCGCTCGTAGTCCTGTTTTAATTTGTCCTTCAGTTTGTGGCTGGTCTTTACATAGTCATGAACAGTAGCTTGACTTGTCTTTGTATAGTCATGAACGGTAGCTTGACTGTCATCTGCTGTTGAGCCTTTAAGGAAGAAGGGAAAAAACAGCAAAGACTAAGTGATTGTGTTTTTCATAAATTCATTATAAAACCTATTTGTAAATTATAACCTAGTCTGCAGCTCCCATTACAAAAATAACTACAGCACATTGTCAAGAGAAATGGAGTATTCTATTCTAAACAATTAGATAAAGAACTAAATTATAAGAAAAGATTTAATAAAAAAGCAAAGAATTACAGATCTTGGATAATCTGTAGGGGCCATGAAGTTTTCATAAGGTGACAAAAACATGTACTGTGTGTGCACACGTGTAGTCCACATCCTGTAAAGATGACGTATGTTGCATTATGTGTGTGGGTGAACATGGGTTCTGGGTAACAGGAGCATTTTTGTGTGTAACTGCTAAATATAAAGACAGTCCGGCATTAAATGTCTAGAAAGGTAGAAAACTGATCAAATGTACAATAAAAAATGTGTGTATTGCTAATGCCATTGACGCAAACAGGAAAAGCATTTTGTAAAAAAGCAGGTAAAACCAAGCATTGACGCTAATAATGTAAAAATTAAATGCACACAGTAATTATGTTGACACAAGTAGAAGCAACGTGCGCAAATGTAGAGATATTGTGTCATTAGTGATTATAAAATGGGGCCTTTTTGAGCTTTCTCGTGTGTGTGTGTGTGTGTGTGTGTGTGTGTGTGTGTGTGTGTGTGTGTGTGTGTGTGTGTGTGTAAGATCTTCTGGAGAGAGAGAGAGCAAGCAGCAAGCGGAAGCCAGCCACAGACCACAACCTTCAGAAGACGACACCGGATTTTCTTACAGAGCATATATATAGAACGAAGACAGGGTAAGCATTAAAATGTAATTGTGTATTCTGGCCCATGGAACTTCCAGCTTATCCGGCATAGAGTGGTGTATTTTTGCTTTTGCCTTTGCAAGAAATAATAAATTGAGAATGAGGACTGCAATCACTCAAAACTTATTGTCCAAGTCTGTTTATTGCTGAAGAGTAAGAACCCTTTTGGGGTATCATGAAATAACTGTCTGAAAAAGCTATATCCCATGGATTTTACAAAGTCAGTCAAGGTTGACAACCAGTCGCAACAGAGTGGGCCGTGGGAGTGCATGAGCAGGTATAGCTGTTCTCTGGGGCAGAGAGCCAGCTGTGGACTGTGGGTCTGAACGGAAGGGCTAACCCACACCACCCAGGAAGGCTTGGTTGTTATCTGAACTGTAGGCCTAGGGGGAACGGCAGTGATCAGAGTAAACTCTGAGGTAGAGCCCTGCACGGGCCTCAAATCTAGGCCCGAGCCCGGCCCTGGCCCGAGACGCTCAGACCCTAACCCGACCCGTGTCCGACAGCTCATCAGAATTATCACCCGAGGTCGTTTTTTTTTTTTTTTTTTACAGCGGCAGCCATTTTCAGCCATTAAAATATGTCCGTTTTGTTAGTTATGTTTCTTTTCTTTTCATTTCTTTATTAAGTTAATTTAGACAAATGTTTGGAGCATTAAAAAAAAAAAAAAGTAATAAAAACTCAGTGAGTGTTTTAGCGCAATTTTCTGACGTCAAGGGATCACAACACTAAGAGATAGTAAATCTTTTCCTGGATTTTTTTTGTGCGTTCCCGAGATTAGACCTTCCTTAACATAATGCCGAAAACCCGAAGTCTCTAGGTGGTCTGGTTGAGGAGTAGATAGAAGTGCAAGATTGGTGCGCACAGACAGAACAGAAATCATGAGTTAACAATCGCAATTTTGTCCGGTGGAAAATTGCGCTAAAAATTACGACCAAGCAGCCGAGCCAACAGCCAGTAAAACATGTTTGATCAATTTAGCCTCTCAAATCAACGCTAATACTTTACTTGGCTACAATCAAATCCACAGATATAAAACATTTCACAGACAGTTAGTTTAATGTTTATTTATTAAACCACAGTGAGTACATTTTTTTTGAAATACTGAGGCAGGCTCAGGGCAGGCTGCTCGCAACAGCGCACGCAAACGAAATGAGCAATAGAGCAAATTAAAAAAAAAAAAAAAAAAAAAACTTGCAGGTTATCTTACCTCAAAAATGCACCACAGAACATGGCCATTCTTTTTTCCAGTAGTTTCCAACAGTTAAACGAAAATAAAGTCCAATCAAACGAAAAACATCAGTAGCCTAGTTTCCAACAGTTAAACGAAAATAAAGTCCAATCAAACGAAAAGTTAGAACAGTCTCTACAGAGCATCGTGGAGAAAAAGAATAGCATCCACAGTGGGAGATTTTAACCCAGTCCTCTCTTCTATCACTCTGCGATTTTTCTCTTAATATTCTGCATTATTTGCAAGTGAGGTGAATCGTTGGTTGCGCTGACGGGAAACCTTCTGTGTGTGCGCGTGCTTGCGTGCGTGAGACTGTCATGTCAATCATATGTCAGTGTAATTATAAGATTATGAAAGTTATGAGGTTATTAAATGTCTTTCTATGTTTGTTCTTCTATCGTCGACGTCAACTTCTCATATTTTTTTAATTAATGTCTAAAAATATAAAAAGAAGGATAACCCAAAAAAGGCCCGAGGCCCGGCCCGCATGTGAACTATGACGTGAAAATTGGCCCGAAGCCCGGCCCTAGGGGCGTAAAAAAGTCGGGGCCCGTCGGGCTCTGGCTGAAATGCAGGGCTCTACTCTGAGATAATATAATCAAAGAAGAGAATATTATACGCCTACCTGACTCCTCCTGAATCTATAAAGGTAGACCTTTTACAGGAGTTGAGTAATATAAATAGAAGAAGTGGCTTGTGACCAACATAAGAGTTACATGGTCGTGGTAGAAACCACCCAGGAGGTGACGCGGCACAACATGTGTGATAATAACTACTATATTCAAATTAATCACACTCGTACTCCAAGGGTGCTTCTCAATATCCCTCCTCGTTTCCTCGCTTCTCCGTCCTCCATTCTATGACCCGGAAACCGATCAAGCTCAGGCATTTTGTAGGACATCTCAATTCTCTAATTGCACCGGGAGAAGGCGAGGATCGAGGAGTGTGGAGGCTTCCAAAGGAGTCATGAGCGAGGATACACAGGTGTATCCTATGTGGAAGAGTTTTATCGACTAAACATGACGAACGTATAAATTCTCCTCCCCCTTCACATCTTTACCTTTGCAGTTTAAATAAACCACACATCTCACATATGTGACCCTGGACCACAAAACCAGTCTTATGTGTAATTTTTTTTAAATTGAGATTTATACATCATCTGAAAGCTTAATAAATAACCTTTCAATTGATGTATGGTTTGTTAGGATAGGACAATATTTGGCCGAGATACAACTATTGAAAATCTGGAATCTGAGGGTGCAAAAAAATCGAAATATTGAGAAAATCGCCTTTAAAGTTGTCCATTTCTATTGGCGATAGTGCTGCATCCATTCACAAAAATAAATGTTTTATATATTTAAGGTGGGAAATTTACAAAATATCTTCATGGAACATGATCTTTACTTAATATCCTAATGATTTTTGGCATAAAAGAAAAATCTATAATTTTGACCCATACAATGTTTTGTTGGCTATTGCCACAAATATACCCGTGCTACATAAGACTGGTTTTGTGATCCAGGGTCACATATTGGTTTATCATTATTTATTATGAATTTCTTAAATAACCAAACTTCAACAACATTTTTTTCCTACTATCTCTCTATAAATTACAGAAACGTCTGTCTGTCTGTCTGTCTGTGTGTCTGTCTGTCTGTCTGTCTGTGTGTCTGTTAACCGCATATCTCTCGAACCGTTAGTCCGATGGATTTCAAACTTGACAGGTGTCTCGCTACGGTCACGAGTAAGTGCAGTGCCAAGTTTGACGTTGTTTGGATGAGAAATGCTAAAGATATCGTTAAATATATCATTTTTAAAAGGTTGTGGTTTAAAAATAAACAGAGAGTTGTATCGGTCAAAGAAGCCCCAAGAAGGTTGTGGTTTAAAAATAAACATTCTGACAATCTGTCAGCTACACTGTTTACTTATGAATATTAGAGTTTGGTTCCAAAACTTGATAAATCCATTTTGATTCTTTTGAGTAAAAATGTGTTTTCTTTACCAAGAAAGTGACAAGATGAAAACCACTATTTTCTGTTTCAAACTTTCACATAGCATCTTTAGGTTATAATAACATAAAAAATTTCAAATCCAGATTTTGATTTTCAAAGATTTATTATAAAAACGGATTATTTTCCCCAAAAATGCAATAAATTCATGACACTTTTTTTTTTTTCAAAATGCAATTAATCAATTGAATCAATAAAAAAGTTATTTTTTTATCATATTGAAACTGTTGAAATCAGCCATCGCTAAGAAATATCTCCTGAACTTTTTTGATGGCGATCAGCTCACAAAAACTGATTTTGCACGGGCATCAGCCTATTCACAAACTGTTTGCTCAAGCATAAGCGTTTTCTCGGAGTTCACTTTGTGCTTTCTACCATGCACATATAAAAATGTCACTGAACTTTTGCTGTGTAATTGTAACAATGAGCACTAAAACACATCAAACCAACAATTAGGCTACTAAAAACACTCAAAAACTGATTTTGCACGGGCATTTTGCACTAGTAGTATTCAATGGTGAATAGCTCACTGCTGTTTGGTGGTTTGCTACACAATGAAATTACAGGACAAAACAGTATCAGAGTTGGATTTGATACTAGGAGCTCTAGTCCAGGCAAATTAGTGTTTTACGACAGACTAATTGTAAAAAAAAAAAAATTCAGCTTAGATCTTTTCTATGAGGTGTCCAGAACAACATACTAAAAGTCCTAAGAAATCCTAGTTGAGGAAATATGTTCAATTCTCATCAATCCGAGATGTGTGCCAATAAGGCCAGGCAACAATACAGGCAAATTATTTTCCTTTACGCCTATCAAAATGAAACTTTACACAATGAAAGTACCTATGAAAAGTAAAAACAATTGTATTACAAGTTTCTTTGAAAATGAATTTGAATATGCAAATGATCTATACACTAATCAAATATGCCCAAAATACACCCAAATAGGCTTAATTTTTTCCTTTACTCCTACCACAATAAAACTTTACATAGTAAAAGTATACATGAAAAGTAACTTTTTTTTGTATTACAAGTTTCTTTTGAAATGAATTTGAATATGCACATGAGCGCCACACTTATTGAATATGTCCTAATTTGCATAGGCAGAAACACCATTCATATGTATGACAAATACATTGGCCCAATCTTCATCCAATCATCCTACTGCCAATGGGTGATGGCAATGCTGCTTTTAGACTGGCCTCTAACCTGAAAACTGCCTGGCTTGGTAGTACCTGCCAGGGGTATAACCCCTGCCGGTATAGTCTTCAGGGTCACGGAGGCACACAAGCCTCCCCACCACGACAAGGTAGCAACAACAGGTTTTTTTTTTAACTAACCTAGATACTGTTGTTGCTAGCTTCTCATAACACTGCAAAGCTACTTTACAAACCTTGGAAGTCTGATGTGTGGCCCGCCTGGTCTGAAATACTTGCTAACTACAAAAAGAGAAGCAGTTTTGGTGTCTGGCAAAATTATTTTAAAGAGCTGGAATGTCTGGAAAGTGTGTCTATCCGGTTTTTCATCTGTCTTCTGTGTGAGAGTGAATCGTTTAGTTGGTAAGAATGACTTCTGCCTGTAATCTCGTAATCTTACCAACAATACCAATAATTTGTAAATCTACCAGCCCAAAATTTTCTCTCACCACGTTACTAATGACTAAGATGGCTATTCTGACTTTCTTCTGATGTTATCAGTGGGGGAATGTCATTAGGTAAGGCTTGTTCACAAAAAAAAAAGCAACTGGAGGCAAGATTGTGCAATCAATTCTTAAGGTCAATATAAGTCTTTTTGTGGCAAGTGACCCAGGTAAGTGTGGCAAGTGACTTATTTAGTGTTTATACATAAGTTAACTTACTGAAAGGACATGAATGTGTTAGTTATTTGGCCCCTGTTTTTTTTCTACTTGTTACTTTATGGTTTCTTGGCCATAAGTCAATTAGGCCTAGTGTTGAGCTCATTTGCATATTTAAAATAGATTTTTCAAAGAAACTTGTAAAACAAAAATGGTAGTTTTCATGTATACTTTCACTGTGTGAGGTTTGATTATGATAGGAGTAAAGGAAAAAATAAGTCCATTAGGGTGTATTTTGAGCATATTTAAATTCATTTTCAAAGAAACTTGTAATACAAAATGTTTTACTTTTCTTGTAGACTTTCATTGTGTAAAGTTTTATTGTGGTAGGAGTAAAGTAAAAAAATAACCCTATGTGGGTGTATTTTGGGTGGCCTATATTCAATTAGTGTATAGCTCATTTGCATATTCAAATTCATTTTCAAAGAAACTTGTAATACAAAAAAATGTACTTTTCATGGGTACTAACATTGTGTAAAGTTTCATTTTGATAGGAGTTGTAGGATTACAAATTTATTAAATGTTTAATTTAGGTTACTGATTTTAGCTTGTGAGGCATAGATGATGACATTTCAAAGAAGATTAAGTCAAGCAACCCAGGTGTCGGACATTAACCTTTGTATACCCGGAACAGTGTCATGATTGGATCATTTGAATGATAGTGTTATGCTGATTCTTGATTGAATAAAATCATCCCTATCCTTTGTTTTGATTTATCTCCACCTCCAAAAGTCCCTCCTCCTTGTAAATCTATAAAAAACTATACTGTATAGAACTCAGTTAGACTTTGGTGACTGCAGCTACCGACAGCTCGTGTTCTCAAAGAATCCTGCTGAAGAAAGAACCAAGTCTCTTGGTCTTCGATTCTGAGTTTCCAACAGAGTAAAGGAAAAAAATAGCCCCATTGGGGTGTATTGTTGCCTGGCCTTATTGGCACACATCTCGGAGTGATGAGAATTTAACATATTTCCTCAACTAGGATTACTTAGGACTTTTAGTATGTTGTTCTGGACACCTCATAGAAATGATCTATGCTGAAAAAAAATATTTTACTATTTTTGGCTCCAAAATGAGTTACTTTGCCTGGACTACTGAGGTGGATAAGACCCAGCATGTTTTATGTCTGCTTTTATGCGGCGTTGCATCTTTAAACAGAATTTTGTGCCGACATAGAGCAGCCTTACAACTCCGCTGTGTAAAGATGCCTTAAGGTCTGCCGCTGTTATTCTTGGCCCTGTAATTGTTTTTTGCTGTTACATTTAATCTTGTTTCCATGTATAGGGAGTGATTTGTTATTTACCCCATTTCTCTACTGAATGAGCTCCAACAGCAGCAGATGTCTTTATATTGCCTTCAGCCTGACCTGCGTGAGTGTGCGTGAGAGAGAGAGAGAGAGAGAGAAGATCACTCACTGGGAGATATGTTACACAAACACATCAGCAAAGTAAAGAGGAAAGATTTAAGTCATACCATCACACTGGTAAACATTCGATCACATTACAGTCATAGCAAATTAAACATTACCTTGCTTGTGTTTGTTCTCCAGCTGATTAGCCAGTTCATTCTGGTTCATCTTTCTCAGGATCTCCACCGTGATCTTCACAGCTTCTTCTGGTCCAAAACACTCCACCATCTTATCCACAGTTTTTAACCTATCTGCATTCTCCATTTCACAATTTGATATATGCTCATGATTCTTTAAGCGCCACTGAAACTCCTTTAGATCAGCTTCTACCAGTTCCTTTAGTGAATTCAGAAGCTGCTCTTCAACAGATGCCATCGTCCTTCACGGATTCACGGCTGTCTTTAAATGCAAATGAGCTGCTTCTCTCAGCCCCCTTTCCAGAAAAGGGTGGTGCTTTTACAGCTTGTGCCTTAGATACTCTGCCAACAACAAATAAAACAAGAAACGTTTATTTTTTGCATGTGTTTAAATAGCCTTGCCAGTTTAAACTTCAGAAATATGGTTTTCTGAGTGCAAAACGCACTAAGCGCGTGCACAGAAAGCATGTTTTTTGCATCGATTTTGAAATACAAACAGTTCACATACACAGTTGGTTAAATTTATGAACATAATTAGCTGGGAAAGAAATTGGATGTATCTCAGTATAAGATCTGGGAATTGGCATCTCTTGGACATGGCGACACCACGATGTCCTGAAAGTTGACTGAAAGATAACTCAAGACTACAAGGCGTTTCAGGGAGTTCAGAAACAGTGCAAACTGATGTTGTTTTGAATATTGATATTGTTATTGCTTTTTACCTGCTTTGAAGAAATGTTACTTTACTTGCTTTAAAGGTAATGCCATACATGCTGGAATATAAAAACGCTTGAATGCTATGTGATTGGAAAGTACCTGAAATACTTGAAATGATGTTGATGTAGTAAACCCCTAGATTGTTATAAGTAATTAATAAGTGTTCCCTTTTGAGGGAACTCGCACTGTTTCGATGACGTTTTGGAAACGCCCCTGCGTGATTGCGTCTGAAGCACTTATATCAACTAGTCCAATGGCGAGAGTGAACATCGCGGGCGGGTGACGTCCGTCCAGTGTTGGGTAAGTTACCTTAAAAAAAGTAATTCATTACTTTTTGTGAGAAGTAACTATAACTGAGTTAGTAGAGTTACATTATTACAAAAGTAACTAATTACCAGGGAAAGTAACTATTGTGTTACTTCAAAAAAAAAAGTTTAACCCTCTGGGGTCGACAAACGCGCCTGCGCGTTTTGCTGGATTTTCTTCACTTTGTAGCACAATAAACTTAAATTACGCCGTCATTTATGGTCATACAGAAAAAAAGAAAAATGAAAAAAGAATTTGTGATATTTCTACTTTTGTATGTGTCCACTTACAATCAAATCAAAACATTGTGCTTTTGTAAAATAAAGAAAATAAACAGGGTGTGCTTTCTGCCTCTCCGCCTCACTGAACTTTTTTTTCTTGAGCACGTCTATAAACTGAAACCAAACTCAGCGAATACTAGTCACACATTTATGAGCCATATATCTTTATAATCATTTAAGTGTGTACTTTTAAATGATCGGATTCAAACTGAAAACAAATATTCTCTGCTTAAGTAATTTGTATGAAACCAACAAGATGTCCAGCTTCTCAAACGCTTGCTCATTATTTTTAATTTGACCACGCCCACACGCGCAAAAGAGATTGACATGCAAATCGTCCACGCGTCACACGAACGCGCTCGTTACCTCAAAAACAAGGGGGATGGGGGGAATCCTACTCGGATATATGAGTAGATATACGGCTACTCGAATTCTGAGCAACAATACAATGTAAAGATTCCAAATGATAGACCTGGATGCAAAATATTGCCCTTTATTATACAGAAATTTACTGTTGGTGTATTAGCCTAAAACAAGGGTCGGAAACCTTTTTTGACCAAAGAGACATTTTTTTCATTTTTGGTTAATGCATTTTTCCAAAAGAGCCATAGTATATATATATATTCTTATTAAAGACATGCTTTTTTTTTCAATAAAATTTCAACAGTAGCCTAGCCCAGTAATTATTAGGTCCATAGACAACTAAAAAGAAACAAATATTCAGCAAACAATAAATAATTTGCAACATGGAGTTGAGTTACCAACTGATGAGCATAAATCCTGTGAGTGTGAGAGAGAGAGAGAGAGAGAGAGAGAGAGAGAGAGAGCACACAGTACTTGCATCTACAGTGTTTACGTGAATACTCGACTTGGCATTTTGATATATTTCTGTGTTTATTTGACCGTTTAGGCGAGCAACCGAAGACAAAGGCTACTATGCTTGTCCGTGTTGCGCTCGGAGCGCGTGCACAGCATCCTGTCAGTAGAATTAAGTTCTCTTTCACGACTTATCGCGCTTTTAATATTTATTTTCAATATTCTTTTCTTTCTCATTCATTCATGTTTTGTTATTAATAACTTCAAACAGAACGGTCAACTGAAATCTGCGCGGATTATCAACAATAGGACACAATTATAGGACATAAAAGGGTATGTGCGGCAAAAGTGAAAGGAGGCTAGGTGAAATGTTTCGAAATGTCTCTTTGCACAGCAAAGCACCTGTTTCAATAAAAGATTGAAGTCAATAAAAGTTTATATAGCCTACTTTCACATTTTCGCTGCTGTTCTAACAAGCTGCAGCCGCTTGAATCTCAGTGCAGGAGCTCTAGGTTACCACAGAAACGTAAGCGGTTAGTTGATTGCTGTGGTGACTCGTGACACTCGCGAACAGCACTGAACACGCACTTTTGCCGGTACAACTTGAATATTATTATTATGATCATAAACTTTTCATTAACTTCGGTAGGCTGTACAACAAGGGAATGCAGATGACGGGCAGCCTGCCCTTTTTTTTTTACAGGGCCCAGATGCAACTGAGTCCTGCTGACTTCAACATTCACATGAGTCTCTGTATATGAACATGGTAAAGTGAAAATCAAACACCTTGGAAATTAAAGGTATGTACAATGTTTTTAGGAATGGCACAAAGGTCTCTGTCTTTGAATCATTGTTTTCAATAGTGTGCTTTTTGTCATTTGTTGTGTATCTTTGGATTATGTTGTGTTGTAAATAAATCCAAACAATCAAAAAGCCATTCTTTTTTTAATCTCCTCATTCTTTGTGCAAGGTTGCTCAGAATGACAGGGCCTGATAGCTCCTAATAGGGCCATTAGGGGAGTGTCTTTGTCTTTCTCAGGTGTGAAATCCATGCATATTAATGACGTGATCACGCCTCCCGCATAAAGCTTTCTTACACAAAACACGTCTTACAGTTTTTAAATCAATATATTGTCTTATCTGAATGAGCAATCAGGATGATTTTCACATAGTTTTGGAGCAAATATTCTAGGCTATACGTGATACAATTTTCAAAAGTCTTGTGAAGAAATAATCAGTATGGATTTCATGAGCTTATTTCAGTGACAATTGTTTTTTGTATTTTCACAAACCACGCATAAACGTCATTATCTCATAACTACAAACTTTTACACACATGCTGCTGATATATTATTGTAGCAGAGTTTGTGCTAAATACAGTGTAATCAGACTTTAGCCATGAAAATGTCACAAGTAACAGAAATAAGCACAAATGTCAGAGCATGTCAGAACACCTCCAGGCCCAGAAAACACCTCAGACCCCAGAGGGTTAAATATGTGAAATAACTTGGATACCGCGAAATATTAAATATGTTAAATGAATGAAATGGACACTAAATAAAATCAATTATTATTATAAAACATTGTACACTAATCTACACTATTTTAATGTTGCTGTGGGACAATGTGAGAGTTAAATTAAATTAAATTAAATTAAATATTAAAATATTATCATTACTATAGTGGAACAACAAAACACAATAGATAGTCGAGCATGCTCTCGGACACATTCTGTCTCTCTCACGCACTGTCGAGCATGCTCTCGGACACACTTGGTCTCTCTTGCGCGCTGTCGAGTGCGCTCGCGGCATTCGCCTCGCTTTTATCCAGCCCGGCACCTCATAAACACACACACACCAGAGAAAAAACTTTGCAGAGCCTACTCGGACAAAAACTGCTTCAGTGAGCTCAATTATAGTAACGCCGCATTTTATTGTCAGTAATGGTAACGGCGTTGTAATGGAGGAAACAGTAATTCTACCAGAAAGACTCGGGAGACTAAATACTGTGACAATTAACCATTTATTAGCAACCCAGCAAGCAATAAAGTTCTTTGGCATAGGCCCCGTCCGTAGCTCGTAATCTGAGGGTCCGGACTCTGCATATCCTGCCTGAAGATCAAGGCAGGGGCGCAGCCGACCCCCGTGAGGTATGGAAGGGACCATCCTGGTGGTGGTGGTGAGGAGGATGAGGGAAGGATTCAATTTGGAGGAGGTGGGGAGGATGGTGGTGAATTGAAGCGTCAGCATCTGCGAACTCAAACATGAGTAAGTACCGATCTTATATACCACAAGTGTTGGAATGTGATTGGATAGATAAAAAGTAGAGTGACGTAACAATTAAGTCTTCCTGGCAGAACTTAACGCTAGAGCTTTCATTTACACTGAACAAAATTATAAATGCAACACTTTTGTTTTTGCCCCCATTTTTCATGAGCTGAACTCAAAGATCTAAGACTTTTTCTCGTCGCTGCCCCAGGTTCACAGGTGGTCTTATCTAGGTTGTGCTCTCAGTATTCACACAGACAGGCTCTTCTTCGTATGGCGTTCGGGCATTCTTGTTCCCAAAGCACCATTGACGCAGCGCAAGTTCCCTCAAATGGGAACGTCTCAGGTTATGACTGTAACCCTAGTTCCCTGAGAAGGGAACGAGATGCTGCGTCACTTTGCCATACTCCCTGCATCCCTGTGATCGACTTGCTTTGGGTAAATCGAAGCTGACGCCGGTCAGACCGGATGTGCTTTTATCCTTTCCTGGTCATGACGTCACCCGCCCGTGACGTTCACTCTCTCCATTGGACTAGTTGACACAAGTGCTTCAGACACAATCATGCAGGAGCGTTTCCAAAGCGTCATCGACACTGCGCAAGTTCCCTTCTCAGGGAACTAGGGTTACAGTCGTAGGGCCCTATGATTTCCGTGATGCGGAAAACGCGGACGGAATCACGGAATTTACACATGAAAACGGAATTCTCTTATACGCATGGAATTTGCATATATTTTGTTGACATATTAAATAAACGATTTTTTTTTTTAAGTTTAAAGGTCTCTACCTAAACCCAGAGCCATATAGAGAGACATATGTCAATAAAGTTAATATACAGTGATGCAAACAGCACGCTTTTCAGTATGCGCGCACGCGTGAACCACTAGTGTTTCTTCTTGCTGCGTATCTTTTACCGTCTATGGCAAGGGTCTCCGTGGCCTGATTGGAGGTAACTAGCACGTCAAGGGGCCGTTCACATGTCGTGTCTTTTGCGCGCTCACGTTCGTTATTTCAAATGTAGGCGCGCGGCAAGCGCGCTCATAATTTAAGCGACGCGCTAATTTTTTCCAGGCGCAGCGAGATGAAAACACCCCAACTTTTCAGAATGCCGCAAGCGCACCGCAGTTCATGTGACAAGAACCAACGTACAGTATCAACTTCACCCTTTCCATAACAACATTGAAAGCTCAGTCAACATAAAGGATGGGGGTGCACCACAAACACTACAGGTGTTTTTCTCTTCTCCGTAAATAAATCTTGTAGCAGAGCTACAGCAAACGTTTTTCGGTGGTGGAAATCTATTAGCTACTAAAATTTCTTTGTGGTTGTGGAGAGCACAGAGCATGGATGCATAAAAATCGGACAGAATTTTACTAATAATTAAAGATAAGCTAATATGCATTGTGTTTGTAAATGTCAGTAATGTATCTTTTTTGATTCTTTTTATAAAAATGATTTAAAGGCTTAAATATGTGAGGTTTATATTTTTATAAAACATTTTTTGTGAAAAATGATTTAAAGGCTAATTTAATCTTTAATTTAATATTCATCAATCCTACCTTTTAATTGTTACCTTCATGTTACTGTTATTTTTGGCCAGAGATTTGTTAAAGGTTTGGCTGAATTTTGGAGAATTTTTAATGTGCTTTGCTGAATATATTAACAATTAAAAAAAAAAAGCTGAATTGTGAGTTTGTGTAACTGAATTTTTAAAGGTCAATACTACTTAGAAGTGAAAAGAAAACAAGCAAATCCGAAAAATCCGAAAGGGCTAAAAATAAATCCGAAAAAACGGAATTTGAAAAAAAATAAAACGGAATTTGAGAAAAAATAAAACGGATTTCATAGGGCCCTACAGTCGTAACCTGAGACATTTTTATTGTATTTATTAATATTGCCTCCTGTGAGACTTTACTTATAACTACAAACTGAGCTTCAAACAAGAACAGTCTTCTACATCATTACATTCCAGAATAACTTTAACCTGCTGCGGGTGAGTACTTAACCCCCTGGGGTCGACGGTCGCGCCAGCGATACCAGCTCACTTTTTTTCTAATCAGTGCAAAAGAGACTCAAAATACTCTGTTGATTTTGATCTTGCATATAAGTGTTATACATCATTCGATCCTGTTAAGTGTCTATTTTTTTGTGTATACTCACAATAAAGTGTTCTGCTTTTTGCCAAATAAAGAAAAATAAACATGATGCGAGTTCTGCCTTCTCTCTGTCAGTAAAGTCCATTCTGAAACGAGTCCGAAAAAGAGATAAAAAGATGTGACTTTTTTCACATATAAAGTGAAAGATAAAAAGTATTTTTTATCAGACAAAAGGCTGATAAAAAATACAGCCGTTGCATCGGCATTCAACTGCGTGAATAGCAGTTAGTGCTCTGCTTTAAAAATTTTGTTTATTTAAATTACATTTGATCTATTATTCTCTCTTACTGTTATATGAATCAATGACATGACAAAGTTAAACTATTGTAGGTGTTCTTCATTGCATGGTTTTCAATTTAAAAAAATCTTTCCCATATAGTTTCCCAATAGCTCCCATTACGTTTTCAGAATGATTCCAGTACTTCCCTAACCTCTTTACTCTGATATCATGTACCCTGCAGTACGTCCAGTAATCATCCAGCACTGCCACATCCCATATAGTATAAGCGGCACGAAAGACAGATGGATGGATGTCAATGATCAGTAACCTTCAACAAACCACGTCTTGTTTTAATCTGTTGTTTAAAGCAGCACTCAGTAGCTTCGGGATTTCTTCGCTGTATTCTCGCTTTTTGCTCGCAGGTTTCTCTCTAGAGCTCCCCCCACAGCTTCGGAATAGATATTTGACAACACTGTTGTAAAAACTCGTTGGCTATTCTCAGACACCAGAGGCTAGCAGATCAACGACATCAAAGCAGATGGGATATTCTTTAAAACGTCTTCTTCATTCGGGTTCGAACAGCGTGAGGGAGCGCAATTTTGACGGCATTTTAGCAGATTTCTTTTGGCCGTAAAGCAATTGTTTACATCGCGAGACCTGATATCACGCGAGACTTCCTGACGCGGCGGCCGGCGGCCCGCCGCCACAAAGTTGCAAGTGCGTATTTTCCGCTCACGGGCACCAGGGGGGTGCGAAACGACCACCATTCAACCCGAAATAAGTAATATAACCATTCCAATGACTCCGAAGCTGTTCAGTTAAGGTAAAAAAGTTACTTAGTTCACCTTTAATCAATAGAAATGATCCAAGCACATAAATCATTATATGAAGGATTAAATGTGTCCATAAAATTTAAGATTTCTTAGAACTTGGATCCAACCACAATATCCCATATTCTACTTCTTCTTTTTTTTTAGCACCAAATAACAACATGTTGAATAATTTCTTATTTCTTAGGCTTCACTTTTGATTATTCTTGTGTAAGACTGATTTGTGTAACTTCTTCCTGTTATGTTGTGTGCACATCATGGACATACATAGAAAAAAGAAGTACTTGCACACACTGACACTGGCAAGAAACCAGAAGTTGAAGATACGCACACACATTTGCGCACAAACATTTCTTCCTTGTCTTCTATATTTCTTGAAATACGATATATGGTTAGGTTGATCTTTAACCACTATCAATCCAAAAATAAATATACAATATATAGAAAATCAACTTTAAAAGGCTACAATGATAAATGAGACAATATAAACCTACAAACGTGTGCTACATTGAAGTAAAAGAATTGAAAGTGGGGGGTAAATCACATTATAAAATAAATGTTTTTCTCCAAAACACGCTGGCCATAATTGTATTATGGCCATAAGCTTCATTTTGTGCTCAGTTAACCATTTTTGTGTTGATTTTGATGTTTGTTTTGGACCGTTGTCCTGATGGAAGATCCAACTACGGCCCATTACAAGATTTCTAGCAGAGGCTGTCAGGTTTTTTATCTGTTTGTATTTGCTAGAATCCATAATACCATGTATCTGAACAAGATGTCCAGGACCTCCAGCAAATAAATAGGCCCACAACATATAAGATCCAGCAGTATATTTAACCGTAGGCATGGGGTACTCTTCATCCCTGTTTGCACCAAACACATCTGCTGGGTTTGCTGCCAAAAAGCCCTTTTTTTTGTTTTATCTGACCACAGAATCCGGTCCCTTTTGAAGTTCCAGTCGTGTCTGACCACTGAATATGCTGGAGTTTATTTTTGGAGGAGCGAGGAGGATTTTTCGTGAAACCCTCCCAAACAACATGTGGTGATGTAGGGGTTGTTTGATAAAAAATTTTTTGGCTTTCTGACCCCAAGACTCAACTAATCTCTGCAATTCTCCATCTGTGATCCTTGAAGAGTCTTTGGCCACTCAAACTTTCTTCCTCACCATCCATTAAGACAATATAGACACACATCCTCTTCCTGGCAGATTTGTAACATCTTTAGTTGATTATAACTTCTTAATTATTGCCCTGATGGTCAAAATGGGGATTTTCAATTCTTTAGATATTTTCTTACAGCCACTTTCTATTTTGTGACGCTCAACAATCTTTTGCTGCACATCAGAACTATATTCTTTGGTTTTACTCATTGTGATGGATGAGCAAGGGAATTTGGCCTTCTTGTTTCACAGGAGTTTAAATATGAAGAAACACAAAGTCATAGCCGGACAATTTCATGTTCCTAGTCCCCCTGGTGTGCTTAAAAATGTAAATATTAATGGGAATATACTTAAGAGATATTTTTCTCATAAAAAATTCTAGGGATGCCAACAATTATGGCCAGCGTGTTTTGGAGAAAAACATTTATTTCATAATGTGATTTACCCCCCAATTTCAATTATTTTACTTCAATGAAAGGTTTTTGCGCATTTTTTGAATGAAAGATCAAAAGGATAAACGATGCAGATTTATTTTTTACAGCCATTTTTTAATCATATTTATCAGGGGTGCCATCAATTTTGACCACCACTGTATATACACACACACACCACATGTTTTCTTTTCTTACTGGCTGAATGTTTTGTGCCCAAGTTTTAATTAGATTGTTTTAAAGATTTATGAATACATTTCTCTCTGGTTTTGTTTGGCAGCTGTAGTACATTTTTATGGTTATTAGAAGAACATTACAATCTTAAAAAAAATCTTTTTAAAGCAGAAGTTAAATTCACAAAATTAAAAATAATTACAAAAGCACAGACTAATTTTTAACTGGTAAGATGGATCTTAGCTTAGTAATGTAACTACAGTATATTAGCCTTCATTTGATTTACCCCATTACAATAGTCCCTTTACATTTATTGCTATCATTAAAATACACTTACTTGTAGGTTTAAAATTCTAAAGGCCCATCTAATGTCCAACAACTATATATATATATATATTTATTTATTTATTATGTGCTTTATTATGTCTTTCAATTCAAACACATTTAACACAATTATACAAATGGACAGTCTCTTTAAAGACATAATTTTCCCCCAATAATTATTAATTATTTTTCTTTTTGTGATAATACCCACCAACACATAAAAAAACACATAATTAGAACAATAACCAATAAGTATATAGTTTTACATAAAAAAAGACAAATATTTATATAAATAAATATGAATAAAAATTAAACATGCACATTTATATAAAACACTTATAATGACACATACTTCCTAAGAAGTTATTCAAGTAATATTATTTAAATATCAAATAATAACAATATTAATTAACAATTATTAAATTAACAATATTAAATAAGTAAATAAATAAAATAACTAGGATTAAAAGGAAGGGAGGGTTGTATAAAAAATGTATTAATATGTATTCGTTTATTTTATGGAATATCCTTTCATTTTAGAGTTGCCCATATCTTTCCAAAATGTATACTTTTGCTCTTAATCTCATGTTATCCTCTCCATAGTATACTTTAGAAACAAAATCTAACCAATCATTTAAAAAGGGGATTCTTGATTTCTCCCAAAAAGTTTTTATTGCTTTAAAAGCTGTAATTCATAGAATTCTAAATAAGTATAAGTCATCTTTATTAAGTAGCATAGGTCCTATACCCAAAACTATATTTTGTATCTTTATTATATTTGGTTTCTTAAAAATGATTACTTCGGTTAAATAAAAAAATAAAAAATAAAGTATAAAATATAGGCTATGAGTGTAATGACCCATAAGTTCACCGCAACTTATTCAACATCCTAAACATAAATGATTATAGTTTGAAGATATTTCTGGTATTAAAAATATCGCATATAAATTTTTCAAGCAAAATGTATATATTTCAGTCAAAATGATTGCGCTCCTATTTGGTGCGCATGTGCGCAGCAGCGCTTGTTAAATGTGAAGTTTAGCAGCAAAATGGAAACTTTCCAACATTTACAGATGGAGAATATACCTAGGAAATGTAAGTTTTGCACGGAGAAAAAAAAAAAAACATGTATCAAACGCATAAAATAAAAAATATATGCTGTTTGATGGTGGATAGCTAATTGATTTGATCCATGATCGACGTTTAAGAAAGTTTGTGCACACGCAATTATGTAGACTAGATAAACCTGGATCAAATTAGTGGGATTGTGTGAACTTCAATTACTTTTTATGAAACCGCTTTAGCCCCAACTTCAAGGTTGGGGTAAGGTTCATTCAAGTCAGGTGTTGGAATTGAATCCCCCCTTTTCTTAGTGTCTTTTATGAAATAGCCCTCTGGTGATATTAATCCCAACATATTTAAAACTAGACCTACTCAGCCTAAATGGAACATCGGAATTTTTAAGTCGCAGAGCCAATGCATTTACGGTATAACTTAATTTATTGAAATTTTTATTTATTACCAGAAAATGAGCCAAATTTATAATTATATATATTCTTGTTTTTCTTTAAACTTGATGGATTATGTCGATTATGTATAATGTTCTACAGAGAAGAACAACTTTGTTTATACATATCACACACCCTGCAGTTTTCCTGTAATGTTAATTACATTTAAGATTTATACCATATAAAGACACAAAAACATCTCTCAGCCTCTGAGAAAGAAGGAACTGCTTCTAAAAAAAAAGAAGTGTGTGGGGTTCTTACGTAACACCTTTTGTTGCAAAGACACTTTCAGGTTGTTTTAGGTGACGGAAATAGCAGTAATTTTCCACTTAAATCAGTCATGCAAGCATATACATTACATGAAGAAAAATGAATTGCCACAACAGTGATTTCTGAAGTCTAATATTGATCGATGTGCATCCACCATTTTCACTGCATGTTAATGAACTTGGGGTGTTTGCGCACATGATACCAGGAAGCAACGTAATATGCACATGACGAAAGGGAGGTGATGGTGGTGCGTAAATCGAGTTACCCCTCCCACTTCTGCTAGTTTTACTAAGATATCTTATCCCGTGCGAATTGGCCATTATTATTACAGACGTCCTGTGGTAAAATTACATTACCCCACATCTCTGTTTTAAACTAGTCCCGTCAAAATAGGGCTTAACTCAACCAACGAGTCTATATAAGACGGGTTGTCAACCTTTTAGTCATGAAGTGCCATTTTTAAGCTTCCAAGTTAATCACAGTCCCACAACCCATATACTCCTTTCATAATAAGATTAAAAAAAAAAAAAAAATTCTTCAGGTTTAAATTAGACTAACAGATTTCAAAATGGGCCTATTTACACAGTCATTTGTGCTTGTTTTATTGATCGGATAGCTCTTCGTTTTTTTTTTTTTTTACAAAAGTGTTCCAATCTTCAATTCCTGCTCTATAAGCGAATTCACATCATATATTCACGATAAGAAGTTCACGTCAATGAAAGCAAGATATGAGCATGGTTTCATTTATCAGCTCATTTCAAGATCAAAGATGCAATTGTAGAGAGAGCGGCATCAGCACTGGAAAGATAATTTAGTGTCACTACTTTTAATGAAGATGATTGTGTGTTGAGCTTCAAGCTGAGACACCGGACTTTCAGTTTCATTTCAGTAGCTGAGCTACTCCTATGCAGCTATGTGTGTTGCAGTAGTGCTGTCATTTCTGTGTACGAGGAGCCATTATAACACGCCCTCACATGGTTCATTTTTCCAATTTTAGGAGTAAAATTTACATTTGTGGCTTCAACCAGATACATTTTGTCCACTTTCATCTGGAATGTGGAAAAATGCCTTTTCACAATTAGATAGCTATCCTCAAAATGTAGATCTCTATGCAGGTGGGAGGTACTTTATCTGAATGAACTACATCTCTCTCACTTTTTCTCTGCGACAGTACTTTACATATGCTTCTGCCTCATCTGGACGATTGAACTTCTTCTCCAAGCCTCATGGGGTTTAGGTTTTGGCTGCAATGTCCATATTTGCAATATCCACAGCAATATCTTTATGGAGGTGAAGTGCATCCCTGAGTAGCTTGGAGACTACGGTTTCCATAAAGCAGGTTTATGTCTCAGAGAATATGTTTCAGGGTTAGTTTACTTCAGATAAATGTCTCGAAGCCAGTGTTAATTTTGACAGCAAATTTCGATTTAGTTTTAGTCATAGTCTTTTGACTAACATGCCATTTAGTTTTAGTCATATTTTAGTCATCGGAATTGTTTTAGTCGACTGAATATCATAAGATTTTAGTCAACTCAAATCTAATGGGTTTAGTTAAATTATAATGCATTAAGCATTTCTCTAAAATTTCCAAACTCATTTACTCCTGGAGAAAACATCTATTAACCTGCTAATTTGAATGATATTAAGGTTTGAACATGCAATATAGACACATATTTAACTGCTCTGATGTGTTTATTTATCTTAAATAAATAAAACCACTTTTCATAAAGAAACAAGAACATGGTTTTCTTTTTAATTAATGATATGTGCATTCTTTATATCAACTTGCATACAATATTCTTCATTCTCTCAAGCAGACATACTTTTTCAGATTTATCCATTTGCCTGCTCTTCTCTTTCTCCTAGCCATTTCTGTTTACATTTTTTTAACGTTTCATGAGACGTGCAGCAAGTGTATGCCAACTTATGTCCTGCCGGGTACATCAGCATGTTACAATTCAAATGAGTAGTATTAGTTATCAATTGTCCCTCCCCAACATTTTTGTCTCGGTTTTAATTTGTTGACAGAAATTTCAAAAGATAGTTTTAGAGTTTTGTCATAACTGGTTTTTATTTAGTTATCGTCTTGCTTTCGTTGATGAAAATTATGATAAATTATTTGTCAATGAAATAAACACTGCTCTAGCTTCAGAGATTTTCAGCACGTGTGAAAGCACAGATTATGCCAATAAATCAGAAATCATTGTTATTCAGCCCTACTTTTCCAATCTCACATTTCACTCATCTGCAGTCAAAAGTGAACAAATTTTATGTTTTTATGGAAGATTTATTTTTGCAATTGGAGTTTTCTATATTTGAAAAAACATAAAAAGAACTAAAGAAACATGAAACGCTCACCTCAACAATATTTGTAGATCTTTCTTTTTTCTCTTCTGAACTATCGAGTTGAACAGCAGCTCTGAAATTTCTTTCACTTCCGTGAAGGAAGTGAAACTGCTTTTCAAGAAGAGATATATGCACATAATATGTCTGTGCACTACAGGGCGCTCTAGTTCACTCCCTTGTATGTTGTGTTAAGTCATAAAAGACGTTCTCAGTAAACAGAAATGAGTTAACACAACAATCGTCTCAACGTATCATTGTGTTATATAAAAGACAAAGACATAACATATTGGCGACAAGGATCATCTTTGTTGAACCCATGTTTAGTGCGACGTGGAGAGCTGGCTAGTGAATACTGCAGATCTGATGAATGTAGTGGACCACCGACAAAATGGCTGTGTTTATCGGTCATATGGATGCCTTTGAGTCAGCAGAACAGTGGGCTCCCTACATAGAAAGGTTTGAACAATTTGTTGCTGCAAATGACATTGCAGATGAGAAACAAGTCGCGGTGTTACTGAGTATAATGGATGCATCTACATATGGACTGTTGCAAAGTTTAATTGCTCTGGATAAACCGGGTGTGAAGTCATACGAAGACATTGTGCGTGTTTTGAAAGAACATTTCTCACTGAAACCGATCATGCTTGCAGAAAGATTTAGGTTTCATAACCGCAGTCGACAGGAGACAGAAACAGTAGCACAGTATGTCGCAGTTTTGAAAAAGCTGAGTGAACACTGCGAATTTGGGACACATTAGCAAGATGCATTAAGGGCGCTTTCACACTTGGTTCGATTACCTGTTCCGAACCCGAGTTCGATTGCTCCCTCCTCCCCCTGCCCCTGATGGACTGTGTTCACATTATATTATTTGTATCTGAAACGCAGTACGCTTGTGTCATCAAGCTGCAGCTGGCACGTAATCATGTTGCTTGGTAACCACTAGGGATGAGCGAGTACAGCATTATCTGTATCTGTATCTGTATCTGTTAACCATATGAATTATCTGTATCTGTATCTGTACTCGGACTGGGCGGGGCCTAACCCGGAAGTGGGCGGGATTTAACCCGGAAGTGAGTCAGATTGTCTTAAAATGGGCGGGGCTTTAACCGGTATGTTATTTTAAGCATGCAATTGATATGGGTTGATCAGAAATTGTTATATTTATTGCTGATTAAAAAAATATTTACATGACAGCATCAGCATTGAGCTTCAGATCAATGGTTTTGATCACGATAACAAACGAACTACAGAACAAGTTTTGCAACAATGAATACAACACATGCTGTTGCAATTATGAAGTAAAATGTAATGAACAAGAGTTTTCATCTCAACTAGGGCTGGGTGATATGGACCAAAAGTCATATCCCGATATATTTAGGCTGAATTTCAATATACGATATATATATCCCAATATTTTTTATTTTTCATGTTTTATTTTTTTCAAAATTTGTTAACACACACACAAGTACGGTCCCCCTTTACTTAACATAAATTGTAAGAATATGACTAATAGTAAAGACTAGTACTAATAAATAAACATTATGCCAATGCTAAAGGTATTAAATAGCAGTCCCAAACTAGTTTTTGTTAATACAATGTTGGTATGAGCCACCACAGTCATTTAAAAATATAAAAAATAACACAAAGAAAAATAGTGGCATTTTGGGGTTAATATGGAAACGACAGTTACCATGGTGAATAGCCTACACAATACAAGAACTGTTAATGAAACATGGAAACTGCTCCTGGTAAATAGAATGAAAATCATACCTGCATTACTTTTATTTTGTGTAATTTACAACGTAACGGCGTTGCATGCTCGTAGTTTCTTTTGCACTTTATATACAGTGAGGCGATACACAGCGCGCGACGCCGCATTTGCGCGTGCAATTGAGTGTGCGCTACGACTACAGTATAACGGTTGACAGGACAAGAAAGTCCATTTTTCTGAGGTGAAAGACTTTATTTCATGTTATAACATAACATGCTCTAAACACGCACGCAAAGTGGAAAAGGAGGGGCGGGGTGCGGGGAGCAGTGCAGAGAGCTCCGGGTCAGCAGCTTGCTTGGAGCAAGGATCACAGCGCAAATTTGAACTATATCGGTATGCGATATGGTCTAATTCCATATCGCATTAAAAAATAAATAAATAAATATATCGATATATCGCCCAGCCCTAATCTCAACATAACTTTCTTTTTTTTTCAATCCGAGCACAGATATTGACTCGTATTACTCGTATAATACTCGTACTCGACAAAAGTGCTTTATCCGTACCGGATACTCGTTTCAGCCGAGTATCCGGCTCAACTCTAGTAACCACTATGAATGAAAAGGCGTCAAAATGGATAGAATTGCTCGCTTCACATTTGTTCTTCTTTTTTGAACCTTTGGTTTTGTTTTCATAGAAAAGATACAGAAACACACTTGCATCTGTCTGCCGCAAAAGTACTAAAATCGTTCCAAAGACAGCGGGCTGTCTGCCGAAGACAATTTCGCAGACAGCGGAAATTGTCTCTCTGGTTGCAGTGCGTCAATCCCGCTTTTCGTCAAGGTAAGTGTATACACACACACACACACACGCACCACATTATACGTCATCAATAGCGATTCACTTCCGCAATTTGGTACGATTGCGTTCATATCAGCAACGAACCGTACCGCAGTTCACATTAATCGTTCCCCAGACCACCATTTTTAAGCGGACTCGAGTACGGTTCGCGGGTGCGCACCCGAGTTCGGAAGACAGCGTTCACATCATCCAAACGAACCGAACTCTGACGTCATTCGAACCCGGGTGCGCACCAAAAGTGCTAGTGTGAAAGCACCCTAAGAGATCACTTTGTGTGTGGGCTGAAAACGGAGTCTATACAGAAACGGCTACTGACGGAAGCAGCTCTCACATTGCAGTGAGTGTCTATGGAAACGGCCGCGAGGGAATCTCAACAGTTAAGTGGCTCTTTGAAAGTGAATGCAGTCCTTGCAAGAGAAAGGGGGCAGCAAGTGCTACCGTTGTGGAAGAACAAACCACATTTATTTATTTATTTATTTATTGCACAAGTCATACATAAATTCATTCATTCATTCATAACGTGCATGAATGAATAATAAAAAAAAGGAACAGGAAGAAGAAAATCTTATGGTACCTCTCGCTTATTTGTGCACATCAGAAAAAATTAAAAACAGCTGCTTAATGGATCAACCCCAATCCTCACCCCAAACACCAAATATTTTCAGTAATACCTATCTTTACACTTAATTATCATCATTTTAAGCATGTTAGTCATCATTTTTCTTGTAACATTCCTGTATTTTTTTCTTATACAAATTCTTAAATTTACAAACACTTTTGCAGCACTTAAGTTCATAGTCCAAGGTGTTCCACAGTTTAACTCCGTAAATAGACACACACATCTGTTTTTGTGTAGTACGTGCGAAAAAAGTTTTAAAATGATATTGCCTTCTATGGCCATCTTCCTCTGATACAAGGGTAAATAAATTTTGCAAGACCATAGGCAGAACTCTCTGCTTAGCTTTCCACATAAAAATCAAAATCTTCAAATCAACCAAATCTTTGAATTTTAGAAGTCCAGAATTTACAAATAAACTATTAGTGTGTTCTCTGTAGCCTGTCTTGTTGATAATCCTTAATGCTTTTTTCTGTAACAAAAACAGAGATCTTGTGTTACTAGGGTATATATTACCCCAGACTTCTGTGCAGTATCCAAACCACAAACTACAATGAGAAAGATTTCAAAGAGCAGCAGTGCCACAACTGTGGTTAACCCTCTGGGGTCTGAGGGGTTTTCTGGGCCCTGGAGGTGTTTTGACATGCTCTGACATTTGTGCTTTTTTCAGTTATTTATAAACATGATAATGGCAAAGGTGTAAATTCACTCTATATCGCACAAACAGGGCTACCAAAATATGTGATCACCATGCATGTATATTTTTGAATTTTTAAGAGAATAATGTTTATGCGTGGTTATTGAAAAGAATAAAAATGAAAGTTGCTGAAATAAGACCACAAAACACATACTAAATATATGTCAATAAGACTTTTGACTAATGGATGTCTTCGCTTCGAGTTCTGGCTTCAAAATGATGTGAAAATCATTCTGCCTAATCGTTCACAATAACACAATACATTGATTTACACTTTGCAAAACAGTATTTTTGTCAGAAGAGGTTTATGCGTGGGAGTGGTAATTGCCTATCAATATTAATGAGATTCAGACCAGGGGTGTGACAGACACTCCCCCACTGGCTAATGGGCCATCAAGTGAAGGAGCCTGAACAAAGTAGAGGAGATTCAAAGGTTTTGTTTTTCAATCTGTTTTATTGTAATTCCTCTATGTGGAGGAACTAAATGTTCTATATTTGCTCTAAGCAAATCAAATGTGAGCAAAATAAAAAAATAATCAGTCTGCTATAAACAAAGCAATTGTGAGCAAAATAAACAAAAGTAAAGGCAGATCGCTATCCTTCGGAAAGGTCAGCAGAGCACACACATCTGAACACAGTCACACATCTTTATGCCATTCATGAAAACAGTTCCTGTTTAACTGAAGACATAAGTGAACATTGCATGCCTGGCATTTCCATGGTGTTAACTGCTTTTTACCACACACTGCTTTGCACTGAACACATGAGCGGCGACCAACTGTGTCAACATCCCTGTCATCTGATGTCAGCTCAGCTCCTGGAACCGGTACATGGTCACTATTGGTCCGTTTTGGTGCTGTTTTCTCTGACACACCACAGAGCTCTGTTATAAGCTGCTCCATAAACTCTTTATGGGACAAGTTACCATGTAGCTCTTTGTGCACAATGAAAGAGTTGGTGGAAGCAATGTCCAAGAAGTGTAGAAAGATCTTTCTGTACCACTTCATGGTTTTGTGTTGTGCAGTGTAGTACTGTAGCAGCTGATCTGACAGGTCAACACCACCCATGTATTTGTTGTAGGCAGTCACAGGTGCAGGACATGGAAATCTGTAAAAAAAAAAAAAAAAACACACACTGTCTTTGATTGTGTTATCAGTATGCTCACACTGTATTATTATCATTATCGATCACTAATGGCCATGGATAAAAAAAGACAACAGTTTTTGTAATATCACACAAGAATATGTACTTTTATATTATGATGATGTAAACAATTATATTTCATCTGTAAATATTACGTCTGTGGACTTACTCGGGAAGATTCTCCATCACACTGAGAACTGAACTGCGTGCCCCTTTTGCGAGGTGCTGGAGAAGGAGAGCTAGCTGCACATTCCAAAAAAAAAAAAAACTGTTAGCATACATTATCCAAAGTAAACTGATGGGCAATTAATTGTTATGGACGCACAATCTATGTATATATCTGTTGATGGTCCATAGGACAGAGAAATATCACCGCGTCACCGCGAGTATCTGTTGATGAGCCATATAGACCGCACGCATTTAGTGACGCAAGCAATGAACGGATCGTTCGCGAACGACACATCACTACATTTCAAACATTTACACCTGTATTCACAAACATCTGTGCATAAGGCAGTATTGAAGCATGATAAGCAGTGTCATAGTCTAACCAAAACCATACATATATATATATATATATATATATATATATATATATATATATATATATAATGTCTAGTATTTAGCCCTCTGGGGACCAAAAACGCGCCCGTGCGTTTTGCTCGTTTTTTTTTTTTAGCAATGAAAATAAACACTAAATGCTCTGTTAATTTTGATCTTTCATTTTCGTGTAATACATCAATCGATCCTGTTCAGTTTCTATTTTTTTTTCTGTATACTCACAATAAAAATAAAGTGTTTTGCTTTTTGACAAATAAAGAAAAATTAACATGATGCGATTTCTGCCTTCTCTCTGTCAGTAAACTCCCATTTGAAACGCGTTCGAAAATGATCTATAACTCCGCGAAAATTCTGTCAAACAGGCAAACAGACCCACGGGCATAAAGCTTGAGATCGCATCTTTTAAATGAAGTAATTTATATAAAAAACAAATATTATCAGCTTCTGTAATCTGTATAAAAAGAGAGCGACTCCAGTCGAGCTCATTACGAGATGATTCACAGTAATTTGACCACGCCCCGGAGAGCGCGTGCTATTCAAATGCAAATTCTGAGAACCATTTCAGTCTGTGAAACGCCCACATCAGCTGTGTAAACAAAGCGCCGCGAGTGAGGCATAATATAACCTACCTTATGGAGAAAAGTTTCCTCAGAACAGTGCTGATATGAGGAGCAATATCTCCTGATATGAGGAGCAGATCCCGCTGAGGAGTGAGGTAGGCTGTTTTCTTTTCTCAAGTGTTGATGTGGAATAACGTTATGGAATAACGTTAGTGTAGGCGTATGCAAACCGCAAAAAGATGAATCGCATTTCTATAATATGACTCGCCTTTCTGTGAGATGAATGAAGGGTACATATTTGTAAAGACTGTTTATATGAATCGCGCGTCTGTGTGTGAAAGAATAAACTGCTTTGCTATAGCCTACTGAGATGAGTAAAAATCGACTGGAATATGTTGAAATAAAATGTATTTGTATAAGCAACGTATTAAACTGCAAATTAGCATTTATATGCCCTAATATTTCATAAAAACAACGTTACAGTCAGTCACTTGTTGACTAGATTTGGGTACAGTTTTTAGGCTACTGTAGAATATACTGCCACATCAAATAAGCTTTTGTTTAGCAATTTCTGCTCATATCTAACGTTATATATATATATATATATATATATAACTATATATATAACTATATATATATATATAACTATATTATTTATATATATATATATATATATATATATATATATATATATATATATATATATATTTGCTATATTCAAACTAATCAATACATATGATAAAATGTAGGCCTATAATCTTTTTTCTTTTTCTTTTTTACAAAGAAAGAGTACACTTGAAATATTGTTGAAATTGTAATTATTGTTGTAATTGTAACATTTTTAATAAAATAGCAACACATATTTACAAGATAGATGTAAGCGAAATCTTAAATGGTCAATATAAGTCTTCTTCTAAATACATCTTTTGTCCTTGCATTGTGGCTCAGTCAGTGTCACACCTGAATGAATGGCTAATTATGCAGAGTCATTATGCAGAGTGGGTGGGACATTGTAATCTAAGGTGTAAACTACTCCTCCCCCTCGCATATTGGCTTTCCAAGCAAAACCTGTTTTACACCATTTAAATCAATGTATTTTTTTTTGTGAACGATAAAGCAAGACTATTTTCACATAATTTTGAAGCTAGAACACAAAGGGACAACATCCATTAGTCAAAAGTCTTGTGGACACATATTTAATATGTGTTTTGTGGTCTTAATTCAGCAACTTTCATTTAAATTTTTTCCAATAACCACGCATAAACATTATTCTCTTAAAAATACAAACATCTACATACATGTTGCTCGCATATTATGGTAGCCCTGTTTGTGCTATATAGAGTGAATTTACACCTTTGCCATTAACATGTTTATAAATAACTGAAAAAAGCACAAATGTCAGGGCATGTCAGAACATCTCAAGGGCCCCAAAAACAGCTTGGTCCCCAGAGGGTTAAACAGTAGGCCTAGGCTATCACATATTTTACCGGAGGCTGAAATATATTTAGACTAAATCACATTACACTTAAGCAGATATTCACAAATAAGGTACATAATACATACGGCAGTATTTTAACATGATAATCAGTGTTATAAGCTAATCAAAACTGAGTGAAATATATTTAATAAACAAATATGTTTAGAGAGTAATAGCCTATGACATTGAAAAAGTTTACACTTGAGCATATACACGAATGTTAGGGATATTGTAAGGCAATCTTTCCTGTAAGATGCCAAAAGCTAGCCAAAACTAAGCAGATATAGTCTGAAAATTCTATAGAGTTCTATATTATCAGAAAAATAATTATATAACAGTAAAACTTACTCCGAAATTGTGTCCTCGGCGGGATCAATTCGCTCTTCAAAATGCTGCCGTTCGTCGTCCGAGTTACAATCTTCCTCTGAGGAAAAGGTGAATTCTTCCTCGCTGTCCAGAATCATCTGAAGGGCGTCTTTACCGGAGAAGCGTGCCATACTCAAAACGCGATGAACTATCAGTGAGTCTGATGAAGAAACTGTGTTTGTATGGCATTGATCGGGGGGCGTGTGCGCTGTATAGATCACTTAAACTATTTACCATTTGAATAGCGCGGGGCGGCCTCAGCTCATTATAGAGATAATGAGATAATGAAGGGAGAAGGAAAAACGGTACCTCTCCTTGCTTTCAAACGGATTACATGAGTTGAAAACATTTGTTTTTTATATAAATTACTTCATTTAAAAGAAGAGATTTCAAGCTTCATAAAGACATATCTCACGTGTCTGTGTGAGAAGTATTCGCTGAGTTATGGTTCATTTTCGGACGCGTTTCAGAATGGACTTAACACTAGAAGTCCCAGAGTTTTGTAACCCTCCTTTAGCCAAGTGGATGCTAACTGGTTAGTCTTTAGGCTATCATTAGCATCAATTCATGTGTAAATGTGGTCATTACCTGAGCAATCTGCAGGGGGGTTGGGGGTGTGTGTGTGAATGGTTGCTGGTGGCTTGTTTGTATGTGTGGGGGAGGGAGGGCTGCTAAAAGCAGAGAACTTGATTGACCAAGTCTCACATTGGCATGTAGGGTCTTGCCCAGGTGTAAACAGGTATGAATTAGCACATCTAATTGCATGCAGCTTGCTCTCAAATGAGAGGTAATTCCTTTTGTGCTGAGGAGGGTAAAATCTCACTGCACATAGCCTACTACTTCAGTGCCCTCAAGAATTCTGTGGTGTACGAACCTCCTCTCCAAGAAAAGAAAACGCAGACAAGACTCACCACTCGGCAGGCCTTGGAAATGATCCTGAGTGAAGTAAACCCTTGTGACTCAGATGGAGAAGACATAGAACTTCAGCCGGATTCGGACTCAGAGCTGTCTGATCTGTCTTCAGGTTAAGTTTCATTTCATATTATTTCCTATTTCATTTCAAACCAGTAAGTGGAAAACACCAAAAAAGCAGAGTGGAGTGACATAAATATTTACTCTGCCTTTTTTGTATTGTCCACTTTTTTGTTTGTACTACTTAGCAGACATTCACTGCCATCTGAAGTGCAAAACATTATTAGTTGTTTCTTTGCTTTAGTTGTATCTTTTTATTTAGGAAGATATTTCAGACATTATTCCGATACAGAGAAGGAGATACTGGAATTATTATTAGTATCTATGCATGCATTTGTGATATCATTATTGACTTTTCCATTGCTCACAATTTGAATTTGTTCACACTGCAGATGAGGAGACTGCTCCTCAACCAAAAAAGAGAGCCCGTTTGGGGACTGACCTGACAGAGACAGCGAAAGATGGCACAAGGTGGCGTGAAGAACAGGTGGGGACGCGTCTCCCTTTCACCCCAATAAAAGCGTACGCTGCAGATGAAGAGCCAACGGCTAAGGCCAGGAAAAGTATCTCGAGTCGCCTTCAGAGCTTCCAGTGTTTCATCACTCTTGACATGCTTCATAGCATTCAAGAATGGACTATTCAACATGCACAGGAAACGGAGCATGTTCATTGGTTCATGGCCCTCCCTGAACTAATGGCATTTATTGCAATTGTCATCTTGCGGGGGCTTACCAAGGTTCCATCACTATGTGACTGCTGGTCAGCAAACCTGGGAAACCCACATATCATTGGAACAATGCCGCGAAACCGCTTCCAAGACATCATGCGACACCTACGCTTTGATGACAGGTCCACCCGGAGTGATCGAGCAAAGACTGATAAGTTTGCTGCAATTTCCAGTGTGTGGGGATCATTTGTCACCAATTGCATCACGTCCTACAACCCTGGTCTATATATCACCGTTGATGAACAGCTTTTCCCGTCAAAGACTCGCTGCTGTTTCCTGCAGTATATTGCAACTAAACCTGACAAGTTTGGGATCAAGTTTTGGGTGGCTTGCGACCTAAAATCCAAGTACATTTGTAATGTCCTCCCATATCTTGGCAAGGACCCTAGTCGTCCCAGTGGAGAGAGACTGTCTGAAAATGTAGTGATGAGGCTGATGGAACCATTCCTAGACAAGGGCAGAAATGTTACCACGGACAATTTCTTCACATCGCTGTCACTGGCGCATAAACTTCTTAGCCGGAAAACCACCATCCTCGGCACAGTCAACAAGATTCGCCGGGAAATCCCTCAATCCGCTAGACACACAGATCGCAATGAATTCACCACTCAGGTATGTTGCAGGTCTTTTGTGGTTCTATGTTTGTGTTTCTAATTTTTAGAATCAACACCGCCAAGTGTGTCATTGTGTCATTGTGTGTAAAAGTGCTATGAAAATAACAATTTATCTTATTTATTAGGTGTTTTCAACCACTGCTGCTACGCTGACGGCGTATGCGGCCAAATGGAAGAAGACCGTCTACATTCTTAGCAGCGTGCACAGCGTGGTTCAGACTGATAATACCACCAAAAGGAAGCCAAGCACTGTCACCCTTTACAACATCACAAAGTGCGGCGTGGATGTGATGGACCAGATGGTGCGGGAGTACACTGTCCGCACAGGGACACGGCGCTGGCCAGTTGCCGTGTTCTATAACATGATTGACATGGCAGCACTGAATGCACATGTGCTGTATCAAGCATGCACCGGAAGGCAGGAAAGACGGGTGGACTTCCTGATGGAGCTTGCAAGAGAGTTGGCTAACTCTCATATGTGTGCGAAGAAGGCAAGAAAAGAACAATTGCTTCGGACACAACCCTCCACACCTAGCCCTGGAAAAAGAGCCATGTGTCAGGTCAAACACCAATGCAAGAACAATCATGCCACTGTGCGATGTGTTCACTGCTACAGATACACATGTGGTAAATGCAGACGGGAGATACCATGGCAGTGACAGGATTGTGAGTGATTGCTGGAATGTACTCACTCACTTTTTAATATTATTTGTAAATATGTGTACAAATGGTTGGTTTTTATTTTATTTTGTACTGTTTTTATCAATAAATCTCAGCAACAAAGGAAAAAAAAAACATGTGTGTTGATTTCTCCCTAAGATGGCAAAGTGAAACACAAGTTTCCTTGAAGTGGCTCAGCATGGCCCCACATCGTTTACATAACAAAAGCAACCGTTCACAGCTGATTAAGGATATTAGCCTAAAGCCTTCCAGCCCATCGGCTGTCCTGCGGGTTTTATAGGTAGAAAAGCCAAATGGCTGCTCTCTGGGACTTCTAGTGTTAAGGCCAAGCATGCACCCTTAAAATAGCATATGAATAACATGCGCAACGCGCCACTGGACTTTAAACAGTTTTTTTTCGGTCAGTGGTGCAATTGTTTTCTAAACCTGTAAAATAGCATGAGGGAACATTTGCGCCGGAACTCCTCCTCTTTGCGCTGAACCACCCCGGGAGCGCAAGTGTATTTCGTAGTTAACCGACGTGCTTCTGTGGAGGGAAAAGTCCGCTTTGCGCGGGTGCAAAATAGGAATGATACATGCGTCCGTGTACAAAGTCAATTGCGCTGGGTGCAAGATAGGGCCCAATGTATACAGGTTATAACAGGTTATATATAAGTTTTAGAGGGTTTTTATTGTGAAACTCAACATCAGACAGTCCTGACATTGTATGAGTGACACTCTGGGGGTAGTGTACTAAACCAAAGACTATAGATCTTGCAAGCAGTTTTTGAGATTTCTGGATTTTCCCATTCAAGTAGACAGGAGTTGGTCTTGGATGCCCAAAACTGAACAGAAGCAGGAGTATAAATACACAGGGCTGAACAAATAAAAACAGCTGACAATAATCAGAAACAAAGTAATAAAGATTAAGATAAAACTCAACAAAAAACTAAACATAACCCTGACAATAATAATAAAATGATAAAGTGTGTAAATCAAATGACAACTACATACGACTAATGATTATAAATCATTGATTATATTGATCTGAATATAAACTCAAAGAAACTAAAGCACAACACTGATGTAAGGTTAAAGTAACACACACAGGTTTCTATTGAGATCATTTGATCCTTCATTTACACAGGAATTATCAACAAACTGTGCGATTGATTCATTCTCTTGAATCTGTATCTTAATTTCCTTGATTTTGACGTTCAGTTCCTGTTTTTCTTTTGTTGTTGCTTCTAACTCAATGTCTTCCTTAAACTCTGTAAATTCACTCTCCATTTGTCTTTTGAGATGGTCTTTGAATGTCTTAAATTCAGTTTTGAGTTCATTCAGACATGTTTGCAGGGAATCTCATTATGAGACAAGAAGAGAGAGACACAATGAGATTCCCTGCAAACTTCATAATAAAAAATTCTCACTTTTATTATGATTAGCAGGTACATTATATAAACTTAAAGAGAGCTCATCGTTTACTCAACCATACGGCTCTAGCACACGACCAGAAGTTCAGCTGTAGTATTAACCCCCTGGGGTCGGCGGTCGCGCCGGCGATACCACCTCGCTTTTTTTCTTATCAGTGCAAAAGAGACTCAAAATACTCTTACAGTCTTACATATAAGTGTTATACATCATTCGATCCTGTTAAGTCAAATTTTGTGTGTATACTCACAATAAAAACAAAGTTTTGTGCTTTTTGCCAAATCAAGAAAAATAATCATGATGAGAGTTCTGCCTTCTCTCTGTCAGTGAAGACCATTCTGAAACGCGTCCGAAAATGAACTGTAACTCAGCGAATACTCAGTCAAACAGGCATACAGACACACAGGTATGAAGCTTGAATTCTCTTCTTTTAAATGAAATAAAACAAATATTCTCAGTTTATGTAATATGTATGAAAAGAGAGAGATGTCAGTCGTTCTCATCTCAGCTCATTATAGCTCATTAAGTTTTAATGTGACCTCGCCCACGGAGAAGGCGCACTTTTCAAACGCAAATGATCTGAGGCAATCCATGCAAACATGTCGACGCCCACATCAGCTGGATAAAACACACCGAGTTCACAGAGTACATCAGACTCATGTACTTTACGAAGCTGTGAGGAATAATACTATCTTAAAGCAAAAAGACTGTTTAAATATGAATCGTGTTTTTGTGTGTGAATGAATGAACAGCTTTTAGCAAACTCTATTGCTATACTGAGATGAGTAAAAATCGACTAGAAAAACCGGATAGTTTATAAAGTTATTACTGTAAAATACTGCCACATCAAATAAGCTTATAATGTTGTCAATTTCTGCTCATATGTTAAATATATATATTATGTTTTGTCAAAAATAAAGTCATCAACTAAGATGTTATTATAGTGTTTGTTCCAATGTAGGTTATATTCAAACTAATGAATCCTTAACTTTGAAATACGTATGATAAAATGTATACTTTAGTTTTTACAAAGAAAGATTACACTGGAAATATTTTTAAAACTTTAATTGTTGTTGTAATTGTAACCTTTTTAATAAAATATATATATATTGTAATGCTGAGGCTGAGGCAGAGGGATCCATTTGCAAGACTTTATTAACACGGGTTGGAAACACAGGTAGGCAGACATACACTGAGAACAGCAGTAATCAAAGGGACAATCCAATACTCAAGGTCAGACACAGGCAGAGGTCGGGGCGGGCAGCAAAGGTTCACAGAGTCCAGAGTACAGGTAAAGATCAAGGTTCAGAAATACACGGCAAGTAGGTGAGTATGCTTGGTAATGTCCACAGAGCAAAACAAGACTTCGCACAGAACAATGGAAGACACAGTCTAGATAAAGGGGAAGATGATGATGAACAGGTGACGGTGATAATGGTGATCAGAGAAACCAGGCAGGGCTGGAAAGTGATAATGACGGAGGGAGTGCTGGGAAATGCAGTTCTAATATTCAGGGGAGAGGGAGCGAATGAAACCAGAGGGTGGCGTAAGTGAGCATTCCGTGACATATATATACACAAAATCTTAAAAGGCCAATATAAGCCTTCTCTTTAAATTATTTTTATTGTGTTTTATTAGTGACACATTTGGGGAGAGAATATATTCCAAAACTTTCTGAAAATACAGTATGAGAATTAACTGCACAATTACTATAAATGTTTACCTTGGATATTATACAATTTGCAAGCACAAGTTCAGATGCAAAAGCCTCTAAGTGCCATTTGAAATTTTCTTCTAGAATGATAATTTTTATGAAGTTCGTATATTTATTTAAGTTCAGTAATTTCACTTAAATGGCAATGAAAATTACCTATTAATTGCCATTTAAGTGAAATTTCTGAACTGAATTTCATTCTAGAAGAAAATTTCAGATGGCACTTAGAGGTTTTTGCATCTGAAATGTAGTTGCTATAAATGAATTATATTTATTTATTTTGTCTTTGCATTCTTTCTTGTGGCTCATCTGAATGAGCTCATTATGCTGCTCATTGTCTTCTCAGGTGTGAATCACACCCCTACGCATTTTGCCTTTCCAAACAAAAAGTGTCTTACAAAATTTAAATCAATGTATTGTTTTATGTGAATGATTAGGCAGGATGATTTTCAGATCAACATCCATTATTCAGAAGTCTTGTGGACACATATTTAGTATGTGTTTTGTGGCCTTATTTCAGAAACTTTAATTTTTATTTTTTTTCAATAACCATGCATAAACATTATTCTCTCAAAAATACAAACATGTACATACATGTTGCTCACATATTATGGTAGCCCTGTTTGTGCTAAATAGAGTGTAATTACACCTTTGCCATTAATATAAGCAACTGAAAAAAAGCACAAATGTCAGAGCATGTCAAAATATCTCAAGGACCCCAAAAACACCTTAGACCCCAGAGGGTTAATGTAATGTAATGAGGAGAAAGTAAGACTCTATAACATCTCACTGTCAATGTCATGATTACCTGTATGTCTTTATGGACTGTTGTGTCTGGTTTTCAGTTTCTGGTTCCTGTGTTACCATTGCTGTCTTGTTAATTTGCATAGCAGCCATTGTTTGTAACCATGACAACTTATCACCATCACCTGTCCTTGTTATCTAGTATATTTAAACCCTCAGTCATCTTATGTTCATTGTCTTGTGTTGATGTTTTGTGCTAGTGTTTATTAAATATAAGTGTTAATCATCTTTCTGCATCAAGCCTCTTATATTGGATTATCTAGTCAAGCCAGTGTGTGACAGTCACTGATTTATCATGCACCTCAAAGCATTATGGGTAGAATCTCTCTACCGTCTGTTCTGATGCATCAACACAGTTTCACTGATGATCCAGAATAATAAACCCTAAACCCAGAATAGAGCGGTTGAGTGAATGTGGTCTGGACTGTGTGGATGAGGCTCACTGTGTCAGAGACGCTGTAGAAGGACAGAGTTCCTGCACTGTGATCCACATACACTCCTACTCTACTGTTGATGGGCTTTACAGGGAGTTCAGTCACTATATTATTGTGTCTGAATGAGTACCTGGAGGGAGAGCAGTACAAACTCCAGGACTGATCATTATATCCAAACCCACACTCATAACCATCTCCCTTCCTGCTGATGCTCTTATATGACACTGATATATACACACTACCAAACACACTATCACTCCACTCAATCTCCCAGTAACAGCGTCCACACACACTCTCTCTACACAACACCTGACACACATCATCAAATCTGTCTGGATGATCAGGATACGGGTGAACTGTGTAAGTGAAAGTAATCACTCTGTTCCTCTCAGACAGACGGAGGTATTTATTCACTGTGTTCGGATCCAGAGTGAGCTGATGGGAATCTGATGGAGAGAAAACACATCAGAATCAGGAATTATGAATCTGTCTGATCTTTTATTATAGCTGATCTCTTCATGTTCAATATATCAGCAGTGTCTCAGTACAGTTTACCAGATATGTGTGTGAATGCGTTGTACTTAGTTACACTTTATAATAACTTTCATTAATAAATCATTAACAAACATTATACAATGCTTAATGTATCAATAGTTTATATATAAATAAATATATATATATATATATATATATATATAGATAGATAGATAGATAGATAGATATATTCAATTAGCTAGAAATATGAGATAAAGTGCTTGTTCTTGTTTACAAATGAACTTATCACACATTGCATAATGATTAACAGATTAAGTAAATTAAAATGCTTACAAATGTTATTAAATTTTCCATTCATATGATCATGCACAAAATCTACAAATGCCATTAAACTTCATATATTAACTAATGCACTTTTTTACATTTACAAAAGTACAAATGTAAAAAGGTGTTCTTGTAGCTATGAGTGATGTGCTAACGAGTTATTGAATATTATGGTCAAATGAAGAATGTGTGAAGTGCTTTTACTAATTAAGCAAATTTGTTCACAATATTTGTAAATATACAAAAGAGCATTCGGTAATAAAGATATTTAGCATTCAAATATACATTAACAAATAAGCTTTTAATAATTGTATAATTTCTTTTAAAATCATTTGTAGATTTTCAATCTTGATCGTGTGAATTGAAAGTTTAATGGACTTTGTAAACATTTAAATTTACATTAAATAATGATCTGTAAATCATTATATAAAGTTTAATAAGGTCATTAATAAACAATAAGCACATTATCTAATATTTCTAGTCATGTGAATATATATTAACTAGTGATGTATTGAGCATTATATGTTTTTTAATGATTTACTAATGAAAGGTATTACAGTGTTACAATGTGAGTGTGTTTGTGAAAGAGTGGGAGTTTGTGTGTAAATTAATGTGTGTGTGTGTGTGTGTGTGTGTGTGTACATACACTTGTGTAGTCCTGCTGTAATCCTGATCTCTCCTCCATGATCCATACTACAAAACACACACAGTGTCACAGTTAATAAGTAAACACTCACACATAAGCACACACAGATTTGTCTATATTAGTGACTTCCATTGTCTTTATATCAGGTTAGTAATAGACACACAGCAGTGCAGGGCTGTAGGCGATTTATCATGTTATATTTTCAATTATAATTTCAAATTTCATCTGCAAGTTGCAGTTGGTGGTCAGTTTGTGCGTAAATGTATGTTTTTGACTAACTCTTTCACTTTTGATGTGATTTCTAGCAAGAAATGAGTACTGTAATGAAGTATTGTCTTAGTTTATCATCACAGCTCATCACAGTCTGTTTAGTTGTGCATCATTAGACAGTCATAGGCCTTTATCACAGTGGAATTGGTTAGTATTGATTCTTCCGGTTATGTTTATTTTAATTGTGCTTTAATCACCTAGTTGAATTAACCCTGTTAAAATAAGCATCCACAGGATAATTTCAAAATCCGGACATTTTCAGCGACAGGATAAGAGATATCATCGCTGTCGGGCGGAAACCTTGTATGTCCAAATTTTGTCAATTTCATATTTTTTCACAGCATCGACCAATAGCATCGATTTATCTAATATAATACTTGAATTGAATTAAATGTTTTGGATACAAGCATTAAATTATTGTTTCAGTCAGGACCACTACGCCAAGTATGGATAAATAGATTTATTGCGATAATATAGCATACAGTTAGTGTTGGCGGTATGGATCTGTTCTGGGCACGCCTGTCCATGCAGCTATGCCTGGAAAGAGCGGGAGAGCAGCAAGGCAAACCCCCCATGGGGTACAGAACAGAACCAGTATATGCATGATTACAATTCTCAAATATAGCTGCAAGCAGCAATACAGGGGCCAAGCCCTGAAGCAGCAGCAACTCTCCCCTCCCTGCCCCTCTCCTGATCCCTGCCCCTCTCCTGACCCCTGCACCTCTCCTGCCCCCTCTGCCCCTCTCCTGCCCTTCCTTGAATTTTTGAACTGGTGGTGGCGCTATAGAGGTGGTCCTAGAGACTCTAAAATTGGTCCAATTACTATTCATTACAATCACTACAAGTGTGCTAAATTTGAAAAAACAGCTGTTTTAGTAGTACAAGTGAAAATGAACTCAATATGAAGATGTTTTATATAAATTTGCTGCATGTTATATTTATGGAGATCCTTTCTCAGATACACATCATGTGTGGAACTAAAACAACTTTTCCACCACTTAAGGCCACAGTACCTCTTCAGTCTGGACATGTGCCACACAGGAATCGAACCCACGACCGTAATGGTTCGGGATTCATGACACATGGTTTAACAACTTGCGCCACTCAGAGGACGTAAATTTCAAAGCTGCAGAGGAGAGGCTTCAGTGTAAGAATAAGCACACAAAAACATGTTAACGAGATTAGCATGCTAAGCTAGCTTAATGCTAATGTAGCTTATGGTTATCCTGATAGCTGAAGAGCCACATTAGAAAGAATGGCATCTGGTTAGCATGCTAACCAATTATTATGCTAAGGTAACTAGCATAAGGCAACAAACACAGGCTAGGTCAACTTCGGAGATGAATATCTCGGGAACGGTAGCAAATATCAAAAATCTTTTCAGTCATTTCTGTGCGGCTCGGTCCAAAGACATCTGATCAAATTTTGGACAAAATTGAGCAAGATTTGAAGGAGGAGTAGCGAAAAAACTGTTTTTCATTTGTTCCAATATGGCGGATAGTCACATTGTTGGAAAATGACAAATGAGATATCGACGGACTCGGCATAAGCCAAGGAACATAATGACGTAAAGAAATCAAAATTTGAACAATGTTTTCAAAAGTTATAAGCGTTTTTGCAAAAGACCCTATATCTCTGGAACACTAGGTGGCGCTGCGTTCAATCTTCTCATGTACCTTCAGGACATTGTGTCGATGATCCATACTAAATTTTGTGAAGATATGTCAAATAGTTTAAAAGTTATTGCAAATTATGACAAAATTCAAAATGGCGGACACGTGGTACATCCAATCCTGGCAAAATTGGTATTGTATTGGCATTTATGATTTTCTGACAAACTGTTCAAAAGTTATTGACCAAAATAGCTATTTTCCATATCTCATGACCCATAGGTGGCGCTGTTCCCAACTTTGGCATGGACCCTCAGACCTTGCTTCCAAACAAGTGTACCAATTTTCGTTTCGATTGATCAAACTTTGGCCGAGATACAGCCTTTACACCAATTTTGGGTCAACTTCGTTAAGTTTGCGACATCATAACTTTTGAACAAAGATGAATAAAAAAATCTGTTCAGTCATTTCTATGCGGCTCAGTCCAAAGATCATTTGAGCAAATTTTGGACAAAATTGGACAAATTTTGAAGGAGGAGTAGTGAAAAAACTGAATACTGTACTTTACAAAATGGCTACTACTGTAATGGGCGGAGTCTTAATGTAAGCTATTGATTTTGATCAGGATGATGAGCGGAATCAGGTGTACTAAGTTTTATTTCTCTAAATCAAAGGGTTCAAAAGTTATAACAATTTCAATGTTGAATTTTTGAACTGGTGGTGGCGCTATGGAGTTGGTCCTAGAGACTCAAAAATTGGTCCAATAACTATTCATTAGCATCACTAGAAGTGTACCAAATTTCATCATTTTCCTATGTTCCGTTGATAGGGCTGCCATTGACTCCCATTCGGGAAGAATAATAATAATAATAATAATAATTAAGAAAACTAACAGATACAATAGGTGCCTTGCCCCTTCGGGGCTTGGCCCCTAATTATATGAGTTGAAATGAGCAATTACATGCGAAATACAATATATAATAGAACATTTGCCAAGATTACACTGTAAAGAAAACAAGTGATCAGAAAGATGAAGGTTCGGTTAGGAGGAGTTGGGGTTGGAGGAGGGAGTTTAGATGCGAGCAGCAAGCTATGTGGGAAATGCTGAAGGAGTGTGAGATTTATGTGTGCCGCTGAGATAGATGTCTACACCGGATTGGACCACGTCATGAACAGCTGGCTAACAGCTGATGCGGGCTTGGCTGACGTGGCCTGCCTGAACTAACGTGATGCTTGATTTTTGTTATTATTTTACTGACTCGAAGTGTGTCTGCACTGTGCATGTAAAATACCCCAAGTAGCAGGTTTTATTTATGTGATTACGATGGGCACTCGAGTTTGAGACTCGGACTCGAGTGCGACTTAAGTCGAGTCTGAAGTCACTGTGTGTGTGACTTGAGACTCGTCCTCGAAAGACTTCAGACTCGACTCAGACTCGAGCTGCGGGACTTTTAGGAAACGTCGGATGAGCTCGCTGTTATTCCCCTCCCTCCGTTACCTATAACCTGCTTACGTAACACGTGACGTACTACGTATCTGCTGCGTGCGGCCACACATGAGAGGACAACAAACATGTCGACTGCACCGGCTGCTGCTGTGCCATTCATCGTAAGCTTTGGGTTTAAAAACTTTAGATTTAAACTTTAAAACAAGATGACCCAAACAAAAGTAGCGCTCAATGCAAATGTAACGGAGTAAAAAATGCACTTTAATAATTCTTATTTTCAAATTAGCATCTGTGAATTTTATTTATCATTTAATGATTTTATTGAATATCTGTGAATTTTATCTCATTGAGTTTTTTTATTTATCTTTATTTTTGTGAATGTTTCCTGTGGAAATGACCCTACCTGCACACTATCCCTTCTGTACCTCCTAAGCTTCCGTAGTGCTCCGTCTCCCTCAGACTCGTTTTGCACTGCTGAGGGTAAGTTGTGTAGAAATGTGCTGCTGGGCTAATGTACTGTTTTCTTTGGAAATTGAATCACTTAAGTCAGGGGTGTCAAACTCAGTTCCTGGACGGCCACAGCCCTGCAGAGTTTAGCTTCAACCCTAATTAAACACACCTGATCAGCTAATCAAGTCCTTCAGGCTTATTTGAAAACTGCAGGTGTGTGTGTGTGTGTGTGTGTTGAAGCAGGGTTGGAACTAAACTATGTAGGGCTGTGGCCCTCCAGGAATTGAGTTTGACACCTGTGATTTAAGTTATAACTTTCAATGCATATTGTCTGATGTTAATACAATAATGCTACGTAGCAGTCTTGTGTTAGTTTGACCGCTAAAATAAGTTTTAGCAGTGTTTTCATATTCAGTTTCTAGCCACCATTTTACCACGGCAGGTGGGCCGTGTCATGTGAACAATGTAGCTCGTCGGAGATTTCAGCGTCCCTTTTGAGTAAACGCTGTATTTTTGTATGTTTAGGAAGCAGAAGTGCAGTAAGAGGAAGCCAGAAGGCAATTAATTTGCATTGTGTTCTACAGGTATGCGTTTTTCCTTTTGTTTATTAATGTAATTTTCGTTGTCTCTGTTACCACACGCACTTTTTATTCAGCCCACCGGGTGTTGCTGTTATGCTATTTTCTTTAAGGAAACATGTACTGTGTTTATGGATTTGTTGCATTTTATGCTTAATATTTTCTGGACAGTGTTAATGACTTTCTGTGAGTAATGTGCACACTGAGCAAAATCCCTCATGTAATGTTAAAGTAATGTATTTGTAATGTATTTTAAATACATGAAGTTCGCAGTCTCGTTTTGCACTGCTGAGGGAAGCAAAAGTGCAGTAAGAGGAAGCCAGAAGGCAATTAATTTGCATTGTGTTCTACAGGAGCTAATAAACTGTGAAAAAGAAGTCATCTCGTGAGTCGTCCTTCACATAACCTAACCAAGGCGGTTACACAAATTAAGCGGTATCAAGAAAAAAGATTCTGGCTCAACCACATCTAATTTTATCAGGCATCTGAAAACGCACCCTGATAGGTCAGTAAACATGTTTAGCTCAGCATTGACCATCTACCGTTAGCTTGCTTCTTGCTTTAGCTATGACCTAATGTTACGGGAAGTTAACTCTCAGTTTTCCTGTCATTTAAGTGTTGTGTTTTAGTCAAGGTAAGGCCATTTTCGATTCTCTGCTTATTTTCAATTTTTAAACTTCACATAATTCTGTATTTGAGTAGACGCGCTGACTACATTAAACAAAAGCCGCGAGTGAAAATTAATATTGCAGTCTAATTTGCACTTAAGCCTTATTTGCTCTCAGCAGTTTCGATTCGGCACATTGTCACGTTATTTGACTTAATTGCCCGAGCGAAACAGCATCTGTAGGAACAGTTATAAATAGAGAAACTTAAGGTCATTCGTCAGGACCAGCGCTCAGCATAAGAGGCACCCCAACGAACGCGCATGCAAGTGTTTTTCTGGACTACTCAGTTTTCCTGTCATTTAAGTGTTGTGTTTTAGTCAAGGTAAGGCCATTTTCGATTCTCTGCTTATTTTCAATTTTTAAACTTCACATAATTCTGTATTTGAGTAGACGCGCTGACTACATTAAACAAAAGCCGCGAGTGAAAATTAATATTGCAGTCTAATTTGCACTTAAGCCTTATTTGCTCTCAGCAGTTTCGATTCGGCACATTGTCACGTTATTTGACTTAATTGCCCGAGCGAAACAGCATCTGTAGGAACAGTTATAAATAGAGAAACTTAAGGTCATTCGTCAGGACCAGCGCTCAGCATAAGAGGCACCCCAACGAACGCGCATGCAAGTGTTTTTCTGGACTACTCAGTTTTCCTGTCATTTAAGTGTTGTGTTTTAGTCAAGGTAAGGCCATTTTCGATTCTCTGCTTATTTTCAATTTTTAAACTTCACATAATTCTGTATTTGAGTAGACGCGCTGACTACATTAAACAAAAGCCGCGAGTGAAAATTAATATTGCAGTCTAATTTGCACTTAAGCCTTATTTGCTCTCAGCAGTTTCGATTCGGCACATTGTCACGTTATTTGACTTAATTGCCCGAGCGAAACAGCATCTGTAGGAACAGTTATAAATAGAGAAACTTAAGGTCATTCGTCAGGACCAGCGCTCAGCATAAGAGGCACCCCAACGAACGCGCATGCAAGTGTTTTTCTGGACTACTCAGTTTTCCTGTCATTTAAGTGTTGTGTTTTAGTCAAGGTAAGGCCATTTTCGATTCTCTGCTTATTTTCAATTTTTAAACTTCACATAATTCTGTATTTGAGTAGACGCGCTGACTACATTAAACAAAAGCCGCGAGTGAAAATTAATATTGCAGTCTAATTTGCACTTAAGCCTTATTTGCTCTCAGCAGTTTCGATTCGGCACATTGTCACGTTATTTGACTTAATTGCCCGAGCGAAACAGCATCTGTAGGAACAGTTATAAATAGAGAAACTTAAGGTCATTCGTCAGGACCAGCGCTCAGCATAAGAGGCACCCCAACGAACGCGCATGCAAGTGTTTTTCTGGACTACTCAGTTTTCCTGTCATTTAAGTGTTGTGTTTTAGTCAAGGTAAGGCCATTTTCGATTCTCTGCTTATTTTCAATTTTTAAACTTCACATAATTCTGTATTTGAGTAGACGCGCTGACTACATTAAACAAAAGCCGCGAGTGAAAATTAATATTGCAGTCTAATTTGCACTTAAGCCTTATTTGCTCTCAGCAGTTTCGATTCGGCACATTGTCACGTTATTTGACTTAATTGCCCGAGCGAAACAGCTGTACTCACTCAAGCGGTGAAGCATTATCTGTATAACTATGTAATTTGCGCGCTGTCGCGGAAGCGTCAGCGGAAGCGTTCAGCTCTCGTGCTCAGCCTCCTCGTGTGAAGACCGACTCGGGTAAAGACCAGCGACTCTACCTGCGCGACTCCACCGAGCAAGGACACTAGAAAGGCACTTACGTATCTCCTTTTCCCCTCTCCTTCCCTCTCTTATCTTATTGTTGACATTAATCAACATGTGCTTTCAACACATTACTGTGATCTCTCGCCAACGCCCCTTCATCGCGCGCAAAAGACAACGCAATACTGCCAATCTGCGTCCAATTCTCTCATCCTCACACACTCCACTCTCTCTTTCCGTGGGTCTATGGAATTGTCAGTCAGCAGTCAATAAAGCTGACTTCATTCCAGCCTTCGCATCTCATTCTACTCTTAGTATCTTGGGCTTGACTGAGACCTGGATTCGTCCAGAAAACTCAGCAACCCCTGCTGCTCTCTCTAGCAATTTCTCCTTCTCTCACTCCCCTCGCCAGTCTGGGAGAGGTGGGGGAACAGGGCTCCTCGTTTCTAACAATTTCAAATACTCCGCACTCTCTTCTCTATGCAACAACAACTCATTTGAATATCATGCTATTACACTTACAACTCCCATTAAGATCCATATTGTAGTCATTTATCGTCCCCCTGGTCAGCTGGGAAACTTTGTAGATGAGCTGGATGTGCTGCTGTCCACTTTCCCTGAGGACGGCACCCCACTTCTAGTCTTTGGTGACTTCAACATCCATCTCGAAAAGCCGCATGCAACAGACTTCACCTCTCTCCTAGCCTCTTTCGATCTCAAACGACTCATCACCACAGGTACTCACAAATCAGGCAACCAACTGGACCTGGTTTACACACGCAATTGCATCACAGACAACATCCTGGTGAGACCTCTCCATGTTTCAGATCATTTCCTCATTACTTTCAGTCTACATCTCTCTACCCCTTCACCACCAACACCCCCACCAGTCACTTTCAGGCGAAACCTGCGCTCACTTTCTCCCTCCCATCTTTCCTCTGCCGTGTCATCTTCTCTTCCCCCACCCTCACAATTCTCATCTCTGGATGTGAACACAGCAACGGACACCTTATGCTCCACTCTAACCTCTTCTCTAGACATTATCTGCCCTCTCTCCTCCAGGCCAGCACGTGCTACTCCCCCTAACCCCTGGTTATCTGAGGTTCTTCGGGAACACCGGACTGAACTTAGGGCAGCGGAGAGGAAATGGCACAAATCAAAAGACGCATCTGACCTGAGTATGTATCAATCTCTCCTCTCTTCCTTTTCTGCGGATGTTCATGCTGCAAAATCTTCATACTTCCACAACAAGATCAACAGCTCCTCCAACACACGTTCACTCTTCAAGACATTCAACTCTCTCCTCTGATCTGTCTGCAGCCTTCGACACTGTGAATCATCAGATCCTTATGTCCAGCCTCTCATCACTGGGCATCACAGGAACTTCACTCCACTGGTTTGAGTCCTATCTCACAGGTAGGTCCTTCAAGGTCGCATGGAGAGGTGAGGTATCCAGAGCACATCAACTGACCACAGGGGTTCCCCAGGGTTCAGTTCTTGGTCCCCTCCTCTTCTCCATCTACACTACATCACTGGGACACATCATACAGGCACACGGCTTCTCCTACCACTGCTATGCTGATGACACACAGCTCTTCCTCTCGTTTCAACCAGATGATCCCACAGTAGCTGCACGGGTCTCAAGCTGTCTGGCGGACATCTCCACATGGATGAAGGAACATCACCTGCAGCTCAACCTGGCAAAGACTGAGCTTCTCATCCTCCCTGCCAATCCGTCTATACAACACGACTTCACCATCCAGCTAGAGTCATCATCAATCACCCCATCAAGGTCGGTCAGAAATCTCGGAGTAACGCTTGATGACCAGCTGTCCTTCACAGATCACATTTCAAAGACAGCTCGATCATGCAGGTTTGCACTGCACAACATCAGGAAGATCAGGCCTTTCCTAACTGAGCATGCAACACAACTTCTGGTCCAGGCCCTGGTCATTTCTAGGCTTGACTACTGTAATGCTCTTTTGGCCGGACTTCCAGCATGTGCAACAAAACCTCTACAGATGATCCAAAATGCTGCAGCTCGTCTTGTCTTCAACGAGCCCAAGAGGGCCCACGTCACTCCTCTGTTCATCTCTCTGCACTGGCTACCTCTCGCTGCTCGCATCAAATTCAAGGCATTGACGCTTGCTTACAGATCTATCACAGGCTCAGCTCCCTACTATTTTCACTCACTCCTACGAGTCTACATCCCTACCAGACGCCTACGATCGATCAACGAGCGACGTCTCGTGGTTCCATCACAGAGAGCCACAAAATCACTTTCCAGAACATTCTCATTCACAGCTCCATGCTGGTGGAACGCTCTCCCCGGCCTCATCCGGAATGCAGAATCACTGGCAACATTCAAAAAACAGCTGAAAACCCATCTCTTCCGTGAGCACTTAACCTCATAAAAAAAAAAAAAAAAAAAATAAAAAAAAAAATCCTTTGAAACATCACTTATCAGACTTATGCTACTCTGAATAATGCCTGAACTTTGTATTCTGAGCACTTCTTGCGTTGTTGTTGTTTTTGCCTCTTCATGATGACTCGCTTTATTTAGTCCTAATTTGTAAGTCGCTTTGGATAAAAGCGTCTGCTAAATGACTAAATGTAAATGTAAATGTAAATGTAACTCCAACTGTCTTCCTTATGAAATATACATTTTTGTGGATAGTATATTTCACATAATTTGTTTCGTTGCAATAGTGTTTTGCATTTAGCTACAATGTGATGGTTTGCAGTTTTGCACTAAATAGGAGTATGTCAATTTTAGTACTGTAAGGTATAACATTTTCTATATTTGGTCTTATGGCCCCCACAGAGCCAGCACAATAGGAGCCAAGGCCTTTCATTATAATTCAGCGACAGACAAGGGAGTCCTTTTTCTTAAGAACCTCAATTTTTGATCTGTACTGTACTGTATGTTCATGCTACAAGGCAAAAATACAGATATTAACTTAAAAGTAAAGCATTCTTGGTGTTTTTGTCATGTTGCAATAGCCTGTTTACACTGATTATATACCAAAATCAAAACTGATACTGTATGCTAATAGATAAAGGAGTCATAATAACATATTACATGCTTTGAATTCCTTATATATAGCTATGCAGTGTTCTAAACAGCCTGGATGGGTCGCTGTACGTGATGCAACACTTATTATAACCACAAGAGACTTGAGACTTGACTTGGACTCTAGCTCAGAGACTTGAGACTTGACTTGGATTCTAGCTCAGAGACTTGTGAGCATCTCTGCCCAGGAGTGGAGAGGTCTAGATCATGTGGTGAGGACCAGCCCGCCGCATTACAAATATCCTGAAGAGAAACTCCCGAAATTAACGCCTTAGAGGCAGCCATACTCCTTGTATAATGGGCCCAAACAGCCAAGGGTGAAGGCTGTCCGGTCGCTTTATAAGCAAGTGAGACAGCCTCAACTACCCACTTGCTCATTACCTGTTTAGATGCAGGGCAACCTTTCTTAGGTGACCCGAAGCAGACAAATAATTGCTCTGATTTACGCCACAGGGCAGCTCTGTGAATGTATGCTTCCAAAGCCCGAACGGGACATAACAGATTAAGTTTTTCCTGATCTGGGGTATTAAATGGTAGAGGATAAAAGGCCTGCAACACTATTGGGCCCGCAACATTAGTAGGGACCTTAGGGATGTAAGCCAGTCTAGGGTGAAGAAATGCCTTCACCATACCAGGTGCAAATTTCAAACATGAAGGAGCAACCGACAAGGCTTGCAAATCTCCAATTCTCTTGATAGAGGAAATAGCGAGAATAAATAAAGTTTTTAGAGTGAGGAACTTTTCTGAAACCTCTTCAATGGGCTCGAAGTGAGCCAAAGCCAGACCCTCGAGTACAATGGCCAAATCCCAAACCGGTTCTCTAGAGTGCAGTGCAGGTCTCAACCTCAATGTACCATGGAGAAAATGAATAATCAGAGGATCTCTCCCAAGAGAAGTGCCCCCCAGAGGGGTGTGGTAGGCCGATATAGCCGTCACATATACCTTTAAGGTAGAGGGAGATAATCCAGCAGAGAAACGGTCTTGCAAGAAATCAAGAACTGTACAGACAGGGCAGTTAACAGGATCTAGGTGACGTTCACCACACCAGGCAGAGAATAATTTCCATTTCAATGCATATACACTCACCTAAAGGATTATTAGGAACACCATACTAATACTGTGTTTGACCCCCTTTCGCCTTCAGAACTGCCTTAATTCTACGTGGCATTGATTCAACAAGGTGCTGAAAGCATTCTTTAGAAATGTTGGCCCATATTGTTAGGATAGCATCTTGCAGTTGATGGAGATTTATGGGATGCACATCCAGGGCACGAAGCTCCCGTTCCACCACATCCCAAAGATGCTCTATTGGGTTGAGATCTGGTGACTGTGGGGGCCATTTTAGTACAGTGAACTCATTGTCATGTTCAAGAAACCAATTTGAAATGATTCGAGCTTTGTGACATGGTGCATTATCCTGCTGCAAGTGGCCATCAGAGGATGGGTACATGGTGGTCATAAAGGGATGGACATGGTCAGAAACAATGCTCAGGTAGGCCATAGCATTTAAACAATGCCCAATTGGCACTAAGGGGCCTAAGTGTGCCAAGAAAACATCCCCCACACCATTACACCACCACCACCACCACCACCACCAGCCTGCACAGTGGTAACAAGGCATGATGGATCCATGTTCTCATTCTGTTTACGCCAAATTCTGACTCTACAATCTGAATGTCTCAACAGAAATCGAGACTCATCAGACCAGGCAACATTTTTCCAGTCTTCAACTGTCCAATTTTGGTGAGCTCGTGCAAATTGTAGCCTCTTTTTCCTATTTGTAGTGGAGATGAGTGGTACCCGGTGGGGTCTTCTGCTGTTGTAGCCCATCCGCCTCAAGGTTGTACATGTTGTGGCTTTCACAAATGCTTTGCTGCATACCTCGGTTGTAACGAGTGATTATTTCAGTCAAAGTTGCTCTTCTATCAGCTTGAATCAGTCGGCCCATTCTCCTCTGACCTCTAGCATCAACAAGGCATTTTCGCCCACAGGACTGCCGCATACTGGATGTTTTTCCCTTTTCACACCATTCTTTGTAAACCCTAGAAATGGTTGTGCGTGAAAATCCCAGTAACTGAGCAGATTGTGAAATACTCAGACCGGCCCGTCTGGCACCAACAACCATGCCACGCTCAAAATTGCTTAAATCACCTTTCTTTCCCATTCTGACATTCAGTTTGGAGTTCAGGAGATTGCCTTGACCAGGACCACACCCCTAAATGCATTGAAGCAACTGCCATGTGATTGGTTGATTAGATAATTGCATTAATGAGAAATTGAACAGGTGTTCCTAATAATCCTTTAGGTGAGTGTAGTTTTCTCGTAGAAGGTGCTCTGGATTGGAAAATGGTCTCAACGACCTCAGTAGAGAGACCAGATTCTATGAGCCGGGCCCCCTCAGAGGTCAGTCCCACAATTTCCTCAACTCCGGATGAGGGTGAAATATTGTGCCCCCTGCTTGGGACAGTAGGTCCTTCCTCACCAGAATCTCCATGGGAGAGCCGTCTAGAAGGGACACTAGATCTGAGAACCACACTCGGGCCGACCAGTAAGGGGCTACTAATAGCAGACAGGCCCCTTCCCAGCAAACCCTCTCCAGAACACCCGGAAGCATGGATATCGAGGTAAATGCGTACAGGTGTAGCCTCGGCCACACCTGCACCATCACATCCAGTCCGAGAGGAGCTGGGTGCGTAAGGGAAAACCACATGGGACAATGGGTTGTATCTGATGATGCGAAAAGGTCGACTTGAGCTTAACCAAATTTCTCCCAAAGGAGCTCCACCACCTCGGGGTGAAGTCTCCACTCCCCAGGCCTCAGCCCCTGCCTCGACAGGATATCCGCTCCCAGATACTGATGCCCCGGAATATATACAGCCCTGATTGACAGCAATTTTCCCTGGGCCCATAGGAGGATCTGATGGGCCTGCTTGCATAGGTGACGTGACCTCAGACCACCCTGATGGTTGATATAGGAGACCACCAATGTGTTGTCCGTGCAGACAAGCACATGGTGACCTCTCAAGTCTGGCAGGAAATATTTGAGTGCTCAAAAGTTTTATTTGCCAAAAACATTGATGGTCCTGCCAAAGACCTTTCTCAGAGCGGCCACTCATGACCGCCCCCCCATCCTGTGAGGGAAGCATCCGTTGATAGCGTTACGCGTTGACAAGAAGCACCCAGCACTGGGCCCTGGGCGAGGAACCAAGGTTTATTCCACATGACCAAGGCATCGCCGCATGATCTTGATAGTGCGAAACGAATTTCTCCTCGGAGAAAACCCCTTGGTCCTGAGCCACCACTACATATACACGTGATTACGTTGGACGCAGCTGCCATGAGACCCAACAGTCTCTTAAACTGTTTCACAGTGAGTGACTGGCCTAGTTTTACCCCATTTACAGCTGTGAGAAATACGCAGAAATACGTGCAGGAGACAGACGTGCTTGCATTGTTGCCGAATCCCATATTACACCTAGAAAAGTGGTCCTCTGTGCTGGGAGGAGCACACTCTTTTTGGCATTAAGCTGCAACCCCAACATCTATATGTGAGACAGAACGACATCTCGATGCCAAACTGCCATCTGCTCAGACTGAGCTAGAATCAACCAATCGTCAATATAATTTAATACGCGAATGCCCTGGAGTCTCAGAGGAGCCGGAGCTGCATCCACGTATTTTTGTGATACAATCTGTTTGAGTTTAAGAACTTGAGTTTCTGAACTCTGCTGTTTAAATGACGCAGATCTAGAATAGGACGCAACCCTTGCGAACAATGAACAATGTTGTAAATGTTGTCTTTGAACAATGAAGTAATGGCTGTAAAACCTGACTCTCTGCTGGGAGGAGAAACCCTTTCTATAGCCCCTTTTTGTTGAAGCGTCAGTACTTCCTGCTCCATAACCAGAGCCTGCTCGGAGTCCACCACTGTGGGAAAGACCCCTTGAAATCTGGCCGGACGAGAACCGAACTGAATTCTGTAACCTTTTTCCATTATATGCAGGACCCACTGAGAAATATTATTTGGCAGTAGTTTCCACGCTGCCAGAAATTCTGCTAAGGGAACCAGTCTCTCGAGACTGACCTCTGGATTTGGTTGAACAGTCATTTTGGTGCCCTGAAGCGGCGAACTGGCAGGGAACAACAGAACTGATCGTTCTACAACCCTCCTTGGAGGATCGTATGGGGACGCTGACACCTCGATGCCCTGAAACGGCGATCTGGCAGGAAACAACCGAAGTGGGAGCGCTGCGACTCTCCTCAGAGAATCGCCCCCCAGAGGGCACAGAGGAGGAACGATTTCTCGAAACCGTCCCTCCCCGGAGGGGACCACCCTCAGAAGACTGACAACCTTGGTGTCAGGACTTCTTCTTAGAGGTCCTGACTCTCTGTGGTCATTAAAAATCCCAGGATGTCCTTCGAAAAAGAGTAGGGGTGTAACCCTTCATTCTGGCCAAATTTGCCCCTTGGCCTCTGTCCATCATGGCCTCCTAATCATCCCCATATAGACTGATTGGCTTCATCACTGTCTCCTCTCCACCAGTAAGCTGGTGTGTGGTGGGCGTTCTGGCACAATATGGCTGCCGTCGCATCATCCAGGTGGATGCTGCACATTGGTGGTGGTTTGAGGAGATTCCCCCTTCCATGTAAAGCGCTTTGAGTACCTAGAAAAGCGCTATATAAATGTAACTAATTATTAATTATTATTATTATTCTTAGTCCAAGCTCTCTTTGGTGATGACAGTCCTCAGATCCTGTCTACCCTTGACAGGCTTAGACTGTTTCCCAGATTGTGGAGGAGCCCGAGCGGCGACGCTCTGTTTCTGTTGCACTCTGTGCCGCTGTGAGGAGCTCATAGATGGTCGAGACTGCTCAGTTTTTATATTCTGCCCAGCAGTCTCTGGGACATTGAACCGGCGAGGAAGAAACCTCTGGAACACCGCAGATTGTTTTCGTTTCTTGAATCCTATCGACGACACAATTTATAGCTTCGCTATAGCAAACAGACTTGTAGGCGAAAAAAGCACGTCCAGAACAGACCTATCTCTATCTTTAATATCTGACAGATTCAACCATAGATGACGTTCCGTGGCCACCAGGGCTGCCATAGAACGGCCCACAGATTTGGCCGTCTCCTTGATGGCCTGGAGAGATAGATCTGTTGCAATTCTCGAATTCGCAGAACTTCCTCACAATCATCCATGTCCTTCAGCAGGTCAGCCTAGTATGCTTGGAGAATAGACATGGTGTGTAAGCTTGACCTGCTGCCGAATACGCTTTACCCACCAGTGAAGATGTAGATTTTAAAGGCTTGGTGGCTAACGTCGGGGCTTTCAGTGATGACGCTGACTCTGGGGAGAGATAGCTCACAAGCGTCTCTTCCACCCTAGGTATTGTCATATACCCATAGTGTGATATACCCTTAACATTACTATAGTTGGATGATTGTGGGTTATGAACTCTGAAAGATACCGGTTTATTCCACGATCTCGACACCTTGGTGTGGAGATCGGGAAAAAAACGGGAGTTCTCAACGAAGAGGTCGTGATCTAGATGGCAAATATCGTTAGGGAGGGGCCCGTCTCAAACCCTGCTACTAAATCCATCTGTGAACCCCAAGATGAAAGCCACCGCTGTGCCTCGGCAAAGAACGCCCGGCGGGAGCAGAGCATCCTCATGGACAGCTTCTCACAATGCTCACAGTCAGCCCCCTCGAGGACTGACTGGGCATGCTCCACTCCCAAACAAGCAACACAAAGCTGATGTGTGTCCCCACCCGTGATGTAACGGGGGCAGGGAACAACACAATGCTTGAAGTCTTGCTTGCTCGCCATTATAATGATATATATTGAACTTGACAGACAACAATAAATAGGACAAGGACAGATATACAGAGAGCACTTGCTGAAGGCACAGAAGCTGACACGGTATGGTTTCAGGGGTGCTTTATAGTTTCCTGGTCGATGACGTCAGCCGCCTATGATGTCTCGTCTTTCCATTGGACTGATTATACATGTGCTTCACAACGAAATCATGCAGGGCGTTCCCACAGCGTCTCAAACGCAGCTCGAATTCCCTTGAAAGGGAACTGTATTAAACTGTAATTTATTCTCATGCATGCTGAGTATTCAGCATCTCTCCCTCTCATCTGCACCGTGTGAAAGCAGGTTAGTGAGTTATTATAGTTAATAACTAATATGCTGTGTATTTCATGTAGAAATAAGTCAGCATTAGCAATATTATTTGTTTTAAACCTAGTGTCCAGTTACCAAATGTTTTGACAATCACAATACACTTCTTGTGATGCAAGGTCTTTCAGTTTTTTTTGTTTGTTTTTTACAAAACAACCCCAATCCCCCTCATGTTGTTAAAAGGTGTTAATTTACAGTTACTGTACAAATAAAAAATAACAACAATTACATAACCACAGTGAATTAATTTGTATGCCCATACCTTAGAAAGCATAAATCTGTTTTATAGACCAGTGTTTCTCAACCCTCTTCCTGGAGGCACACCAACACTACACATTTTCCAACTCTTCCTAATCAATCACACCTGAATCAACTCATCAGCTCGTTAGTAGACTCCAAGACCAAAAATATATGGGTCAGATAAGGGAGACATCCAAAATGTGTACTGTAGGTGTGCCTCCAGGAGCAGGGTTGGGAAACACTGTTATAGACGACCATAACTTGCCCACACTTTTACTAAGCAGGGAAAACCCCCCCCCCCCCCCAAAAAAAAAACATTTACATGCATAGGACATTTGTAATGTCAGAATGTAGAGGGAGATTTCATATATAAAAACACTGACTCGTTAGGTCATGTTTTCTCAGCAAAATCAGATAATTTCCAATAAATTCAGTAGAATATGTGGCAATGCCAGTATGGCGGCGCAGTGGGCTTCACTTGTTGAGCTCTCCAGTCATTTATTATAGATCAGTGCTGGGTCTACTGTGGGCTCTATTGGACCTAGACCAAACTAATTTTGTTCTTCGCTAGGCACTCTCTAGCCACGTTTCCATTACAGATTTGCTCAAATCTTTTGTGATATTTTTTAAATGTTAATTAAAACTATTGCGAAATGACGGTGTTTCCATTAAACGATGTTATGTGATTGAAACTAACCTCTCGCGATAAGTTATACCGATAATTATGGCAACGGATTTTGTTAGGTTTACATATATCCCAGCCACCGCATTAACCATTATTTTTAATCGAAGGAGATGTAGGCTTGTTATCCAAGCATTAATAGCAAGGAAATACCCTTATACTTGGGAGTGGAACATATGTGACCCGTCACGGAAACCAGGGACACAAGTCGGCAGCACAACTTTCGAGCAAAATGAGAAAGAAGCGTTTTTTTTCAAAATTTGTGATTTTCGTTTTTTTTGCAGAATCTGTTAGTTGAGATCACGAAGAAGCCTCTCCATGTTTGAGACAGCAGTATTGGTATATTTAAAAGCGTACATTTTGATGTTGAAATCGGCTTGTTTTTCGGAGATTCTAGCACGCAGTAGGGGCGTGTCATTGTCGGTGTGTATTTCCATACTGAATAAGCCGGTGTGGCTACTTATTATGCAGCGCTCTGGCCGGCTCTATCTGATTTCAAGATTCAATGAAGATGGACGCCAATAACATTACGATGTCCAGCAATCGATTTAAATAGTAGGTTACATGGGGTTTAATTTGTCGTTTAATGAGATGTAGCCTAATACATGTTGTCAGTGCCAATACATAGATCCACCTATATAATTGACGTGTATATGAATGGTACAGTGATAGAGCTTTCGCCAGCCGTGTCAGAGGTTGAGAGTTCGAATTCGCCCTTGTATAGGTTTTTTTTTTTTTTTTTCTCGTATAGTTTTTTTTCTCTCATCAAAACGATTATGTTCATCAGTGGGGAGCTTTACAGGGGGTATGACTTATCTAAATGAGATGTAAATGAGCCCTATTGTCATTCCCAGAAGAGTGAGAACTTGCCAATCTTTAGAAGCAGATTTCTACCATTTCAGTTTTTTTTGAGTGCCTACCTTCAAATGGCCACAACTTCTCCAAATATTATCAGATTTCCATGTGTTACACATCGTTGGAAAGCTTGAATACTACACTTTCAGAATATGTGAATAACTCAAAATGCCCCAGAACCGACTTGTGTCCCTACTTTCCGTGACTGGTCACATATGAGGTGTTTCTTCCTCATATCTGCTTCAAGGTCTTGATTGTGGCATTTCTTTTTGGTTTAGAATCCATGATTCCCTTAATTATTTTGTCTTTGAGTTTAATAAATAACTTTTTCTCGTCTTCTGTCCAAACATACCGCGCTATCTACATCAGGTGACCTGTAAATGTGCAAAAACTGTTTCCATTGTAGTTTTGCATAATATTCCTTTTTCGAATTGCTTGAAAAACCACCTCAAGTGAGCGTAAAAACCTTTTAGCGATATATGGGATTTTTTTGCTAAATTGATGCGTTTCCATTGACGCATTTCCACGTGGCTACAGAGCATGCTCACATGACATACTGCTGGCCCAGAAACTCTGTCCACACCCAGTGGGCTGCAGATAGGGTTTTGAGATGGGCACACTCAGTTCACACTTTGGTGTGTCCCACATTTCAGGCAGTATCGGGGCCCACAGTGGGCCTAATTTGATTGATCGACTGCTGTTTGGAGGCCAGGATTGTGGTGACTTTCACTTTCATTTTATCAAACTATGCTGTGAGCAACTGTATGATCTGTCTTTCACTGACCATTATATAGTATGTATATTGATTTATCTCTTGTAACACAAGTTGGATTTTCTATTTACTAATTTGTATTTATTTTTTAATAGGTTGATTAATTTTGTTGAGAAGGTTCAGGTTAGGGTTAAGGTAATGCCAGGGTTCCTCAAATCCAGTTCTGGAGGCCCACTGCCCTGCAAAGTAAGCTCAAACCCTGATCAAACTCACCTTCCTGTGATTTTGTAGTGATCCTGACGACCTTGATCAGTTTGCTCAGGTGTGTTTGAACAGGGTTGGAGCTCTGCTCTGCATTGGCCCTACAGGGCTGCATTTCACTTCACTCCACTTTTAGGGGCTGTTTACACCTGGCCACTTCATGCATTTTCTCAGATCGGATAGCTATCTGATTTATCAAAACGATTCCATTTACACCTGGTCACATAAATGTGTTTTTGCGAAATGGATTTAAATCCGATCCTCAATTCCCGCGCTATATGCAGATTTAATGAAGTTCATGTCATCGAACGCAATATGAGAGAGCGGCAACAGCCCTGGTAAGATAATTTTGTTTCTTTACTTTTAACGATGATGATTGTGTGTTAAGCGTCTGCGACTTACTTTCACTTTGATTTGCGATAGTTTGCACGTTGGCTTAATGAAAAGATGCTCAGCTTCTCACCTGCGGTGATGCATGTTACAGTAGCGTCGTCATATCTGGCTATAACATTACATATAGCCTATAACACACTCTCACACGTTTATTTTTTTTTGCATTTTTGGGAGGAGTACAATTTACATAAGTGTAAATGCATCTGGTTGTTGAAACCACATGTCCAGTTTCGCCTGGAATGCGGCCCAGACCACCTCCTGAAGTGGTTTGAGCGATCGGATTCAAATCCGTCTCGAATGCGTTTCGGAGGGCATTTACACCTGGTCTTTTCACGATCGGATCGTTTTCCAATCTGAGAAAACTCATGAAGTGGCCAGGTGTAAACAGCCCCTTAGACATACACTCACGAACTTCCCTAAGCACTTCCCCTTGGGGGAATCCCTGTCTCCATTTTGAAGTGCGTTCCACTTTGTGAAGTGGGTGAGGGAAGTTTATATGGAAAGACCCTTGACCCCTCGATTTTAACCAAGGGAGTGAGTCTACTCTGATGTACACTTCAAGCAGCTCTATATCCCACAATTCAACTTGATTGTGACATCACAACAGATCGCACTTAACTGAAGTGTACAATATCAAGCGTAGCGTTAGTTCTGGCAGATCACGTTAGTCAAGCTTGCATCAGCTGATCCACGTCTACCTATAGGAATATGATGCCCATCACTGTATACATATGTAGTATGACTGTTAATACTAAAGGAACATATAAGTTGCAAAACTATTTTACTGATGAAGACGCTGGGCAGAACTTACAAGTTTCTGTGCACGTGTATGTGTGTCTGTATTGTATGTGTGGGCATTTATATGGGAGAAAGAGCGGGAGAAGGCAAATAAAACGTTTATGTGAAAATCATGAAAATAGTTTGTCATTTTTTGTCTTATCTGATATATTTATTTGTCTGGTCAATGGCTGTAAGGACCTTTGAAATAACTGAAACTCTAATGCAGTCCAGACCTGACTAGAACTACTTTAACTGTACATTTATAATAATTCTCAGCAATTAAATAATTGTGCACATGTATGAAAGAAATAACGTCTAACTGTTTTGCAGTGGCCGGCAAAACTATTGCTCTTGACAAGGCGGGGGCGGGATGGAAGTGGCATTACTAGGTAGAATAAAGGAATGTTCATTTATATTAAGAATAACTAATGGGATGATAACCTGTTGATATAAAAGTAATAATTCCAAACAAATGTCCAACAAATAAATAAATACAATTTTAATTTAATTTAAAATTGCTGTCCTGACTGTGCTGCCACCCTAAACAAGTTCACTTATAGGCACTCGCCAGCCCTGCTGGTTTGTAATAAGTGAATGCTGTTTTAGAGCTGTTTAATCAAACTCTTCCTGCTTTACATACTTGAGTGTATCTAGTCTGTAGTTCGGATGGTTGAGTTTATCAGAGAGCAGCTTGACTCCTGAATCTCCTGGGTGATTGTAGCTCAGATCCAGCTCTCTCAGGTGTGAGGGGTTTGAACTCAGAGCTGAAGACACATAACCACAGCCTTCCTCTGTCACCATACAGCCAGATAATCTACAAAGACACACATCAACAATCCACATGACATTAGTTTGGTATTCAGTTACTATAACACATTGACCTGAGCAGTTTGTATTTGCAGCTGTTGTCTTGTCACAAAAGTAACAAGAGTCTGTGGAAGTGTGAATGATTAAAAGTTCATTTACTTTTCTAAATGTAGTTAAGTCATCAGACACATTTATACTTAAATTCTTTATTCAAAGATAATAATAATAAAGCTTTTTATACTAACAGAAAACCTCAGGGAGGTAATGACAGTAAATTTTACAAGTGACACACCTTAATGTTTCTTAATTGTTAAGTTTCATAAGTTCTTATACAGACTAAATAAGTTCTTAAACTTAAAACTTTTAGAACAAGTTTTTATACAGTTCTCATTACAAATTTGGGAAAATGTTTGGCACGTTGCATTTTCAAATCCATGTTATGAGTGGCCCAAAAACAGAGATCCAGGATTGTTAGGTTCTTCGAAGCTCTTCACGGAGTTGCTGTCATAGCAACAGGTCCATAAACTCAAAACTGCTCAGGACCTACTTATTTCATATAAAAATTATTAGTTTGCATCTTTTTTTTTTAAGCAGTGAGGTGATGCTTAACCTGTTAACCGTTGCCAGTGCGCCCGCGCACTGAAGCGTTTCTTTTTTTTTTTTTTTCAAAGTTACTATCAGATTCAGGGCCGTTTGAAGGAATTTGGGGGCCCCAAGCAAAATGGACATGGAGGCCCCCCCAAACATATGAAACCCTATGAATAGCCTGTGAATAGCCAGTCGTTAGTAACTATAATGCAGACAAAAGAAATGCATATTTAGAGCCATAACCAGGCTGGAGAGGTGTGAATGTGTGCAGGGGGAGACTGACACTGAATGGGGCTCGTTTGTACCACAAGACAAAAGACTGAATGGATGCTTAGATGATGACAATAAACATTAGTAGCATTTTAGAGTCTAATCAAAATAAAGTCATATGACATGATTTTGAAAAACATTTAACTAAATACAGAGTTTTAGACGTACCATCTTCAGATTTTAAATATAAAATGTTTAGACGTGGCTTTAGCTGGAGTGCATTTCTAGATTGCTACAGTGCCAACTTCAATTTTATTTTCATGAGGATGTTTCATAAAAATAAATTTCTAATAACTGTACAAAACTTTGAAGCTATTTATAACATTTTTTTTCATTATGACAATAATTAATTCTACATTTACAATAAACTGCCAGGTGTCAGCTTTCAAATGAGATCATACTTATATGATGGTATGTCATTTCTGGGGATTTTTCAAAAGTGGGGTTGCAGCTTAACAGGTTAAACTAATTTGAAAATAACATAATTTTGTGTAGTCTGTCATAATATAGACACAGCTTTACTCACTGAGATTTATTTGTTAGGTAATAATTACCAAATAATTTTATTGGAGTCTTACACACATGATGTACAGTTAGTGTAGGGATGCATTTATGTTTTTGTCTGTTTCTGACGCATGCCTTTGCCTTGAATAAAATAAATTCATTGTCCATAACTTCGGAATACATGTGTATATGCCAAATCCATGTATTGTCCACTTGGCATTGCAAAGAACAAATAAAACAAAAAAATAAATACTGCAAACTGCTAATTTGACTGCAAATCAAAATATTTAATTCAAAAATTCAAAACTGTTGGGCATGAGCACAGTCTTGCACACTACAACGCTCAACACAGCACGGTCAAAAAGTTTGTTTGACCTTCCCATATGCGCACTTGTAACTCATCACCTTATTTCAATGTAGTCAAAATAATCATACGTCCTCTAGTGTCAAAAAATACAATTCAATATAATGGCTCCAACAGTTAGTCTAAGCCCTGCTGTGCATTAATTTGAATGGTGACAGCTATTATGGGAGTGGCTTGATGCAGCGCATGCAGGAGATGCAGATAAGTTTGTAAAATATACTGTCCGCTGTGCTACTTTAAAGCTGCAGTCGGCAAGTCTGGCAGATTGAGGGGATTTAGCCAAAATGTTTACAACTCTCATGCCCCCTCCCCCACTACCACCGAGCACCCTCCCATCAAGTTTGTGCTCGTCAGTGCGTGTGCACCAGATTTTCTGTGAAGGTGTCCGTCTCTTCAGCATCGATCAACACCATGGAGTACTCGGTGGTAGGCTGCCCTGGCTAATCTACCCATAGATATAAATAACTGAGGAATTGGAAGCTTGTTAGTAGATTGCGAACTTCAGGCGTGTGCATGTGGGGGGAGGAGGGGGATCTGTGGTGTGTGCACGAACTGTGATTGACAGTCAGATCTCACACAGCCCTGCGCTGATTGGACCAGAAGAACCGGGAGCAGTGAATTTTTGCAAAACAAATAACAGGCTCTAGGTGGAGGTAGAAGCACGTTTTTTTTTCTAAAACCAGCTGATTTATGTTGTTCTGTCGGAGCATAGTGTCGGTTTCAGTGAATATGATAAAAAAAATCTTGCCGACTGCAGCTTTAATTAATGCTGTCACATAACAAATCTGCTTCACAGGTAAAATTAAATGAATAATTACAACAAATTACAAAAATGATAAAACCTGTACAAATACTAGAATTAATTATCGTGAAATAATTGGGAATCACGTAGCTGTCACAGGTAGCCGAGGAAGGAAGATGCTCATCACTGAATATAGTCAACATAAGAGTTTTCTGGTGACAAACATGCAGACAAGCATGACATTAAACAATAACTGACAAAGGGTAGAACAGAACAGGGAGTATAAATACACAAAAAAGGTGAATGAGGGAACTAAACAGGCACAGGTGGAGGAAGATGAACTCTAACGAGCTTGGCTGTTTCCTTATAAAGGTCCAGACATTTTTTTTTTTGTCATGTGTGTGATGTTCTCTTTTTAATATGATGTCATTATGTTGCTGTCTTGCCGCCAATGAACAAGAACAAATGGTAATCTCAGACAACTTAATTCAGATATTTTAACACTAGAACTACCAAGGCAGTCATTTTGACCGTTTTTAAATTTTGCAATGTAATAACTTTGTTGAAATAAAACCCATATAGCTATAGTACCCTGACTTTTCTTAAATATGTGCATATTTTATTCTAACATTATTATTTTATTAAAATGCCAAACACAAAATAGTTCTGAGTATTCTACCTTGAAGTGTGTACGGTCAATTTGACCGTTATGACCAAATTCATTTCAGAGTTTACTACTTTTTCCCATCTTTGAAGATGCGCTTCACTGTTTCTTTTCTAGCACATTACCTTTCTTTCTAGTTGTTTTTATATGCTATTGCTAAGCTAAAACTTATCTTTATATGAAGGTAAAATGATGCCATAAAGAATCTCATGCTCAGGGTAAGATTTGTGAAAGTGTACATAAGATATCAAGCGTAAATTAAATTGGCATGTGCAAGCCTCATTTTACTGTTATTCGTAAGTGTATTTATTTAAAAAAAATTATTTTATTGTGCATTATCAGTAATATTAATAAAAGTATAGTTGGGCTGTTCTGGTAAGTAATAATGACTGAAAAAATATAGATAACTTAAAGTAAAAATAATTAAGTATATATGTAACGGAGGCCAGCTGGTAGTTGCTGTGCGAGTAAACCTCACTCCTCTGATCTCAATAGGCGCTCTAGCGACAGACGCTAGAGACTGCAGTCTTTAGCCTCCTTGTTAGAGCGCCTGACTCTCATGCCGGAGACCCGGGTCGAGACCCGCACGGAGCGGGGTGTGAAGGACCCGGTGAGAGGGGTTACATTGGTGCCGTGACCCGGATGGGAGTGAGGTTTGGGGGGTGAGTGTAACGGAGGCCAGCTGGTAGTTGCTGTGCGAGTAAACCAAATTTAAACAAAGCATTTAAACAAAAATACATAAAATACATCAAAGTCAAATACATGTGCATACACACACACAGTTACACTCTAGTCTAACAAATAGGTGCACACATTAGGCTTGTTTGAGTTTACACAGTGTTGCACAGATTGTTTGCCAGCTGACTTCAAGAAGTGCATTGCCACTTAGAAATAGTGTCTGTCTTTAGACAGTGCTGACGTTATGTGCTTGTGACGTATGTTTTAAAATTACTGTGAGAGCAGTTGGCTGTCATTTTGTGCAGATTCTCCAGAGCGACGACACAGTTGTTCCAATGATTGGTTTGGTTAACCACTCGACAACGATCACATGTGTTTGGTATTTTTCCGAGATACGGGACTGGTTTATTCTAAAAGCTTCAGTTCCAGTAATGGTCATAAATCTGTATTTTTATAACAGTAAAGGCTGTTTTCATATAGCCGCAATGTTATAGTATCATGTGTATCAAAATAAAACTGATGGACAAAATATAGATCCCAGTTCCTATTGATGTTAAGTCTAGATATATGTTTAGAAATAATGTTTTTATTTATGTTTGGTTGTTTTTATGTGATATAATGTTTTCTCATATAATTGTTTATATGTTTTCCCTTCTAGGTTAGCACAATAGAGGTTAAAGTATGTGATGTTTAAGTGGCTATAGAGATGGTGGAGATAAGGGGTGCAAACATGGAGACTCAGACATGCTATGTTCAAGATTCACCTGGACATATCAAACTGCAGTTGTGGGCGGGACAGATTGGGCTGGTGCTATGTGGTCATTCATATCAGATACACAATCTGAGCACACAGGAATATCTGGAATGTGTGTTCCCAACCACAATTCACAATACTGAAATTGTGGAAATCAAAGAGATGGCTGGAGCAAGTTCCTTTGGACAGTCTGAAGTTGAGGAAGAGCAGGTAACCACTTACACTGGGAGCATCGTTCGTGCTGAGATTGCCATATCAAAAAAGTGCATAAAATGCCAGACGTGGCAGCTTGATTTCAATACCGCTTTACAGTTCCACAGATGCCAACGGTGTAAATCTTCAGAAAGCAAAAAAAAAAATTACCAGTTTACAGCCAGTGCACGAGTCGCACTCTTACAAGATGGTAACGAAATGGTTCTGAATGTGACAAATTCAGTCATTAGGCGTTACCTGGTGGCATCATTCATTTGCTTATTGAAGGGCAAAATGCCGAGGAGCATCTGCTGTGCGGTGAGGCATGGAAAGTGAAAATCCAACGTGATGTTGTTGGAATTGAAAAAGTGGTGGGACATGCAGTGCAAACAGTGGCAAGTCCACAGATGGTTGTGGTCAACGACATTGGTTTCACCTTCAATGAGTCTCCACAGAGTGCCAAAAGAACAGTGTCTGAGGCTAAAGCCATGGCAGCATGACAGCAGGTAACTATAAAAGGGGTATAATTGCACATTGTCGATGTAAATGCAAAAATATGTGAGGTGTCATGAATTGACGAATAACTGTTGAAGTGGGGGAGGGGACAGAATAGACATTGGGGTATTGGTAAAAGTAGCATGTATTGGTTAGTATGTTCTTTTGACATGTATAGGAAAGAAAAGTTTTGTAAATTGTGTGTGTGTGTGTGTGTGTGCGTGTTTGTGTCAGCAGCAATGTTCCCTCTAAGCTGCGGCCGCGCAGGCCAATCGAAGTGGCCGCGCAATAGATTTTTCAGACCGCGCAAACTATTTTTTTTTTTAGGCGTTAAACATCTGAGCATCAAAGGCGATGCAGGCTAGGTAATAAACATTTAAAATACTGACATGTGACAACCAAGCTGGATGTACATTAGAATGTTTACATACCGTAAAACTTCAAATAATAGCCGAGTCCCAAATAGACGTCTATTTTACACGCCTGGTGTGGATACAGGTTTGGATAAATAAAGGCCGGTCTCTAATAGAGGCCCGGTCTGTTTTTTTAGTTTCGGGTTGTATTTAATCTTCTAAAACCCGTCAGATCGTCGGTTTAAGCCAGTTCTATGGTGCAGATTTGCGCAAGCAAGAGAGCCCTGCGCATCTGGGCAGGAGCTGTAAGCGCAAGCAAGGCAGGCAGAGAGAGTTAGCGCCACGTCACGTCTATGACAACTCGAGGTATTACACACCGGACTAGAAGCGCCGCGTCCATGACTATTCGAGGTATCGCACACCGGACGAGAAGCGCCGCGTCGCGTCCATGACAACTCGAGGTATCGCACACCGCACCAGACGCGCACTTTGTCAGTTTATGGCCAGCAATATAGTTATGTTTAAGGACATTGTGGAATTAAGATCATGTCTGTACTATGTTATGATTGTACTGTACAAATACAATCGTTGCTAAGTCTGCAGTCTGAATTCACTTTACCTCAGAGCGTCCGTTTACTGAATGAATTGAGAATATCACCTGAAAATCCGTTAACATCAGCAGTTTCCATTCAACCAGCTGATTTCTGTAAATGAATGTCAAACTAAATGTATATTGCAGCACAGGGTGAAGTTTCATTAAATTAAAGGCCTGTCTCATATAGACGCCTGTCTCAAATACAAGCCGGTGCAGTTCGGCGATTGGGGAAAATAAAAGCCCGGGCTATTATTTGAAGTTTTACGGTACGCATACATATCCTTTAGGCCAGTGGTTCTCAAACTTTTTACACCAAGTAAGTTACCACCTCAGAAAATATTTGGCTCTCCAAGCTCACATAATGGCCAATATTAAAATACAGTAGCATAGTATTCAGCTACAGTTATGCACAGCTCAAAAACTAGGCAGTTTTATTTATAATAAGAATATTTATTGTTGTCAGACACTTTAAACATTGTTACAACACAGTTTTAAAATCAACACTGTTCTGCTTACATACAGGTACTTTTTTTAATGATTAAATTAAAATGTATTTCATCTAAAAGTGAAATAAAAACTGTAACTTGAACTTAAACTTAAATATCCCCATAAGTTGGGGATATTTTGGGAATATTAATTTATTTTTATCAATCAATAAATTCCACTAGAAACACACTTTGTTGTATTATTTTAATTTAATACTGTGAAGCTGCTTTAATACAATTTGTATTGTGAAAAGCGCTATACAAATATACTTGACTTGACTTGACTTAAACTGACTGGTAAAACACCATCTTTAAAATGTTCCCAAAGTCCAACCATTATAAAGGATATTGAATAAATATCAACCTTGTAGACATATTGATGCATTTGCTGTCATCTCTTTGAATCCCCTATGGCTAACGCAGGCTCGTGGTCATTTTTGGCAGGTCGTGTGGTTGCGAATTGCTCACAGTACTGAAATGTGCGCTCAGAAAAAAAATGTTTTGCTCAGTGCTGAAAAAAATTAGAGGGAACATTGGTCAGCAGGGCAGTCACATCGCGTTTTCTTTTATGTCACGCTTTAATGGTTTAAAAGTATTTGCATGAATACGCGCGTGTTGTTATGATGTAAAAAATACTCTAGTAGATTTTATATTAGTGCTGTCAACATTAATGCATGCAATTAATTTTTGTCCAATAAAGCATTAAAATATTAGTGCAATAACGTAGAATTATTTTTTTCTGTCATCCTTTACCTAGATTTACATTATATGATCACGCTCTAGTGCGACAAGACCACAGAGAATGCGCTGTCTGTGAATGTCGTGTAATGTTACACACATCCACACACACACGATGCAGAGAAATATTAGTCAGTATCATGCACACAGACAGACAGCACGGTGGAGTCCGTCGAGTTCTCTTTTGAACTTGAATGAACTAACACACACACCAAGATCCTGTCTGATCGATTGCTCCTGTCTGCCTTGCTGCTGGTTTGCGTCTGTAAGCTCTGTATAGCTTTCTGTTTTTGAATCTTTATTTACTACCATTCCTTGTTTATATTGCTAAATATAATTTACTCAGGCAATATTAGACTATATCTAATATATGTTGATATCACATTAATCTGACATCGCTAGTTTTTATCTAAATCGTTATCGCTAGCACAACACACTAGTATCTCCCTAGCCATCCGTGCTTGCTGTATTTTTTTTCTTGCGCTTTTTACGAGTCTTATCAATAACTGTGGTAATTAGGATTAGTCAACAAACACGGTGAGTAATGTCTTGTCCTGTTATTGTCACTTGCACTTCATGTCACATGTATAGTATAGCCTTCTCTGTCAGCAATGAGGACTTTACATGTGATAAATGCAAAGGCTGATGGAGAAGATTTCAGAATTAGAGACACGCATCCAAACTTTAATCGAGGATAGTAAGAGTGCAAGGGCTTTAGATACTGCTTTGGATGCAACTAGCTTTGTGAACTCTGAACATTGTTCAGGTTGCCCGGGCAACTGCCCATATGCCCTTTTCGACTCACGTTGCCCTTCCGAGGAAAAAAATTAAATAAAAAATCGGTACAAATGGATGCAGAATTTCACGTAGGCCTAGATAAATAATAATAATAATAATAAAAAAATAAAAAAAATCGAAAAGCCTCATTCACTTCCATTCAGGCACCGAAAGTGAAAGTCAGTAGGGGAAGGGCAAACTCTGTTTACGTGGCTGCAGCGCTGCACGTGACCGGCACCTGAGCTGAGCCTGCATGAGCGGGCGCTCCCTAGAAGAAGATTGTCGCGGTTGTCGGATGAGGCGTCTCAACGTTGTCGGAAAAGTTGAGTTTGTGATGATGATCATTCGTAACTTGTTATACATCAAGTTTTATGAAATGAATTAAAATCTTAATAAATCCAGGCTGCGTTTGCCACGCTTAGCCTAAATAATCAGACGGAAAGCTTGCAGACAAGCAGCCTAGCTAGGCTACTATTTTTTTGGTAGTCATTAGGCAAACTAAGCTACATGTCTGTCTGCTAATAGTTAGTTTCTCACATTTCGTTTTAGCAAGAAGAATGAATGATGGAAGTAATGTATCACATTAAATATTTTATTCAAAATGGTTAAATGCCTAAATCCTATCACTATTTTGGGTATTATTTGAAGCCAAGATGCCCACTGAAAAGAGGCGGATTCAGGAGAGGGAGAGACAATTAAGGGAGGCAGCAAAGGGCACCACATCACTGCAGGGTTGGCTGCGAAAAAGCCAACCAGCAGGTGAGACAGAGACTTTGCACTGTGATAAAGATGACATGACACTGTGTAGACGAATTGTGACCCTGTATCACAAAACCAGTCTTATGTTGCACAGGTATATTTGTGGCAATAGCCAACAAAACATTGTACGGGTCAAAATTATAGATTTTTCTTTTATGCCAAAAATCATTAGGATATTAAGTAAAGATCATGTTCCATGAAGATATTTTGTAAATGTCCCACCTTAAATATATAAAACATTTATTTTTGTGAATGGATGCAGCACTATCGCCAATAGAAATGGACCACTTTAAAGGCGATTTTCTCAATATTTCGATTTTTCTGTACCCTCAGATTCCAGATTTTCAAATAGTTGTATCTCGGCCAAATATTGTCCTATCCTAACAAACCATACATCATCTGAAAGCTGAATACATAATATTTCCATTGATGTATAAATATCAATTCAAAAATTTTGTGGTCCAGGGTCACAATTGATTAATTAACCAGACTATTTTAGCCTACAAATGGCAATGTTTCATAATTACATTACATTTAAGACGAGGAGGAGCAGTCACAAGCCTCCAGACCAGGGATGGGCAACTTCGGTCCTGAAGGGCCACTGTTCTACAGAGTTTAGCTTCAACCCTAATCAAACACACCTGAACAAGCTAATCAAGGTCCTCAGGATTACTAGAAAATTGCAGGCAGGCGATTTTTTTCAGGGTTGGAGCTAAACTCTGTAGGACAGTGGCCCTCCAGGACCGAAGTTGCCCATCCCTGCTCCAGATTATGTGAGGAAAATGTGGACCAGGAGAAGGCACATAGGGCAGGTAGGCCTAAGTGATGATCACCAAATATGAGATGAGAGGACCATGCTAGAAAGTATAGGGTTAAAGAGTTGCATGCTAAATAACTGTAATCTAAAAAAACATAGGCTATTTTAGAGGTCATTTCAAAGATCTTGCCTGAGCTGAACATAAATACCACTAGTGGGCATTAAAATAATAATGATAATGGCAATAACAATAATATGTAATTGGATAAATGATGAGCCCAGTGCATCAGCTGCATTCAGAGAGCCAGAGCCAATCCCAGATGAGATCAGGACAGACTGGCAAAATAGGGAAATGATAGATGAGCAATAGGATGAGATGAGGGAGACGAGAGCATCAGCAAGAGAAGATATTGAGATGACGAGTAGGGCAGAGTCAAAAGATTTAGATTTTTTGCTGAGGTTGGCTAATCCCACAGATCCAGCTCATGTACAAAGCAACAATCTTAAATACGATCAGACCTTCATCACATTTTCCAATTCAGTTGGGCCTTGTCGTCCTATGATAAAGTTCCCTAAAAATCCAGATGGGCGCTCTTTTCAAGCCCAATGGTATAACGATGACCCCTGGATGGAATATTCTCCACTGAATGATGCCATGTATTGCTTTAGCTGCAGGAATTTTATGAATGAGGAAATATTTCAGAGCAGGACAGGATGGAAGTCTGTAGGGATAAACTTGTGGAGACAGGCCAAAGTGAAGATTAAGGAGCACCGCAGCAGTGAATTGCATTATGCTAAGCATGATTAGGTGGAATGCCTTTACAAAAGATACACTGCAGAGGACTTTTGCAGTAGCTGATTCTCAGATGGAAGCAGCCAAAGAAAGAGAGAGGCAGAAAAACAGAGAGATTATGTTCCGTTTAATAGACATCACATTATATCTGGCAAAACAAGCTTTGGCCTTTAGGGGAAATGAAGAAGGCTTGTCAAGTTCAAATAGAGGAAATTTTCTGAACCTGGTGGAATTGCTTGGCCAATATGACAGCGTACTCGGGCTTCATCTTGATGCAGTCAAGGAAAAACAAGCAAAGTCAAACCAAAGGTGCCAGGTGTCTCTCCTGTCCAATAGGACACAAAACGACCTCATAAAAGCACTTAGTCGTTATGTGAAACGAATCATACAGAAGGAGGTGACAGAAGCATCACAATTTTCTATTTTGCTGGACGAGACCCACTGATGTGTCACATATTGAGCAGGTGTCCTTTGTTGTGCGATATGTCCACTACATGACTATAAAGGAACGCTTTGTCCAACTATGTGATGTGGCATCAACAACGGGAGAGGCACTGGAGAATGTAGTGATAAAGCTACTTGAGCAAAACAACTTCAACATTCAAGATGTCTGTGGACAGGGATATGATGGAGCTGCCAATATGAGTGGACGCTACAATGGGCTGCAGTCCCGGATTCAGAGACAAAATGAGAGAGCATTATATGTGCACTGCCATGCACTGTTTAAATCTCTTTTAGTTGAGAGTGCAAAATCCAACAAGCACTTTGTGGATTTCTTCACAGTCGTTGAGAGGCTATACACATTCATTGCCAACTCTACAAAGCGCCATGCTGCATTTGTGGATACTCAAAAAGCGATGAATCCAGACCAACGTGTCCTTGAACTACAGAGGCTTTCAGACACCCGGTGGAGCTGCAGGGAAGATGCTTTAAAGACAATTAGGAAGGTCCTCCCTGCTGCCCTACAGTACTTGAGAGATCTGAGAGTGGGACACCCCCGATCTGGCTGCAGGAGACGCTAAAATGCTTTTGAGCAGCATAGATTTTGAATTTTTGCTGTGTCTTGAAATAGCAACGCCAGTGTTCATGGAGACATCAGTTGCCTCAAAAGTACTCCAGCAGGATGACCTGGACTTGGCTGCTGCTTACTCTGTGTTAGATGGTGTCTTGAAGTGAGTAGTGGAACTGAGGAGAGACAGCAAATTCTCACAAATATACAACACTGCCACAACAATTGCAGAGGAAAATGACATAAGCATTCCCACAAATATTCCAGGTAGACAAAGAAAAGTCCCTGCAAAGCTGAAATACACTTCCAAATCAGCAAGAGAAGATGATGCAGTCCAGACCTTGGAGGAATATTACAGGGGAAGGACATACTATACCTTTCTGGACAGATTGAGACAGGAGCTTGAGAGAAGATTTTACGGGGAAGGGAAGACTCGGGACATTGTGATGTCACTGCAGAGACTCACTGACCCGGAGCAGTGGAAGGATATTGGCCAAGGTGTTGATACAGCACATTTACTATGTGAGTTTCATGGACTTCAGGGGGAAGAGACCAACCTTCAAACAGAGCTGAGAGTCTTCCATGCGTCTTACAAGTGTCCCAAGAGGACAGTCAAGTCTATGCTCGAAGTATTCAAGGAAAACAATGCTAACGTCATATTCCCCACACTATTCAAACTAATCAAAATATATGCCACTCTAGCCGTGTCCACTGCAACGGTAGAACGATCCTTTTCAAAGCTGAAGCTGGTCAAATCAAGGTGCCCTTTTTTCAGGTCAGAGCAACTGCCCCTCAAAATTCCTGTGCACGTCCCTGATTGTTCGGTTCCGGCTATAGAGCCCGTGCAGCAGGGCAACTGGGTGACCGTGAGATGCTGTAGTAGTGGGACAAAACACCGCTCTTCCGTTCGGATTACCATAACAAATAGATTCTCCCCACTCAGTGAAACCCCCCCTGTGAATCCTGTTGAATGTGCCCTAGTTATTGGCGATTCTATTACACGGAACGTGAAAATAGAGACACCAGCCACCATAGTCACATGTTTGCTGGGAGCCAGAGCGTCTGACATCAAAGCGAATTTAAAAGTGCTGGCTAATGCTGATCATAAATTCTCTAAGATTATTATTCACGTTGGCACTAATGATGTTTGATTTCGCCAGTCAGAGATCACTAAAATTAACGTTAAAGAGGTGTGTGAACTCCCAAGTATGATGTCAGGCACTGTAATTTGCTCTGGCCCCCTTCCAGTTCGCAGGAGTGATGAGATACTTAGTAGATTGTCCTCACTCAATGACTGTCTGTCTAAGGGGTGTCCACAAAATAATATAGAATTCATCGACAATTGGGAACGTTTTTGGGGCAAACCTGACCTGTTGAAAAGAGATGGTTTTCATCCCTCCTGGGATGGTGCTGCTCTTCTCTCTAGTAATATGGTGCATAGTCCTAGAGCTCAAACATGACAATCTAAGGGCTCAGGTCAGGAAGCAGATAGACTGGCTAAACCGACTGTCTGCCAGCTGTCTCACGTCACTGAGGTCAGATAAATCCAATCACAGAGACTCTTTCACCTAGATATCATCATATACAGACTGTGTCTATTAACGAATTAGGAAATACAAAAAACTCCCAAACCCATTTAAGGGTAAAAATTGAATTGATGTTCAACAAATAAAAAACAGATATAATACAAATGAACAAATGATAAAGCTTGGGTTGCTGAATAGTTGATCCCTAACAATAAGTTCTTTTGAAGTAAATGATATGATCACAGATCATAACCTAGATGTGCTGTGTTTGACAGAAACCTGGTTGAAACCAAACAATTACATTACTTTTAAATGAGTCCACCCACCAAGATTATTGTTATAAACATAAGCCTCGTCTGAAAGGCAAAGGGGGAGGTGTTGCTGTAATTTATAGTAATATAAATATAATTAAAGACTTTAAAGGTAGGGTAGGCAATCCTGTTCAGAAACACTTTTTTTTATACTGGGTGAAATGGTCCTTCTATCCTGAGAGTAGTCAATACATTATGTGTTCAGAAAAAGGAATGAAAAAAATCAGACCTCTGTAGCAGCTGCAGGACAGTAAAAACTCTGACCAATCACTGCCATTCGGTGCGAATGTAAAGAACCAATCAGATGCCTTCATGTCTCGTGACCGAGCCCCACTGCGCACGCTGCCCTGCGTGCACTCATCACATGTCACCGTTCCCGGTAATATTCAGCTCAAAGCACCTGCATATGCAGTCAGCGAAGGCAAACAAGGCAAAAACTACTTCCTCGGACCCTGCCCGCACTCTTGAACGACCTCCTCTGCTTCGCCCTCATCCCCGGACCTGTCCTCGAACCGACGATGCGGTACTTGTCTCCGGACTCGGAGTGTACGTTAGTCTTCATTAGAGTCAACAATGTTTTCATCATGGAAACTCTTACATGCAAAACACCGTATATGTTATGAATCTTACACGAAATTCACCTTCATCACAGTGTAACTGATGGTAATGGAAAAACGTGTATCAATGCAACCTGTTTTTAGTTTTGCCTTATAAATATAGCTCGTTACCGAATCAAACTTTTATCGATATTATCGATATGCTAGCTTGATAGTGAGTACTAAAAGAAATCTTATTTGTTTATATTCATAGTGATAAAGTTAGGTATTTTATTACATGTGATTCTGACATGATGTCACTGTATGTACTGCGCTCCTTCCTCTCCACTCGTCTCAGGTAATAAATGCGTCTTCCAGCTGAGCCTGAGCGTTTGGCGTCGCGCGTTCATGTGTTTTGGGGGCGTGGCTTTGGAAAGAGCTCAGAAGGGAGGGGGTGGGAGTGAATGGTTGCTGTGTTTATTGCAGATTAAAAGGTCTACAGTCACTCGATTTTTATATTTTCTTTTTCAGAGTACTTACATTTTAATTATGTATTGGTATATAAAGACAGTTTAAACAAATTTGGAATGTTTTTTTTTTAGAAAAATCCTACCTACCCTGCCTTTAATACACTCTAAAAAATGCTGGGTTATTTTTTAAACCCAAATGCTGGGTTGAGCATTTTGACTATGTTGCTGGGTTATTTTCTCAGGAATCAGCTGACAATGACCCAGCATTTGGGTTTGTTTTGGAAATTTTGACCCAGCGCTTACCTCCTCGCGAGTCGCGCGCACCGCTTTTGTCCACACTGTTCAAATCACTATTCACTACGTCAACAGGAGGACGAGAGGTTCAAGCAGGAGCGAGCATAAAGGTGAGCAACCCTGTTTTATTAAAACTATCCTAACGTTAAGTAACGTTAGTCAAAGAAGTCAGAAAGTCAACAAGAAGTTATGTTGAAATGAACTATGAATTTTTGACGACGGACCAAATGCTCTAGTCTAGATTTTGCGTCTGTCGAACTAGCGACCGTTATGCTAACGTTACGTTACACATAACATTCATTATTTTTACACGGTCTGTCATCAATTATTCCAATTATAACACGGTCACAATGTCTAAGTACAGTTGTTGGTGTCTGTTTTATCTCCAGAGATGTTGCGGGTTACTTGACTCGGCGGTGTTGGATGGATGCAGTGTAACGTCACTGGCTAGTGGCTGGATATGCTAAAGAAGCTGTAAGTCTAACGTTACCTATTATTTAACTGTTTTTGTTAGTCATTTTCGAAAGGTAGCTTTACATAAAATATTTTCTTATGCTGCAGTATGTTCTGTGTTTGGGTGCGTGCGCCTTAGTTCAATTTGGCTAAGCATTTCTGCAGAAAACAGTGATGTCATCGTCGAGCTCAGTACAATTCTTATCAAAAACTGTCTTTGTTCATTTGAAGTCAGTTCAGTGTTGCTTCAGTTACGTTCAGAAACTATGTGAAGATAATCAAAGTAGTTACTGAAGTACAATTTGGTCTTAAACCGGCTCTGAAAAAAAAGAGTCATTCAGTTCAGTTCAGTTATCTTCTGATATTGTCAGTGCAATTAAATCAATAATATTGTTGAAAACTAAGTGCCCCTAACTAAGCAAGCCAGAGACAACAGTGGCAAGGAACCCACACTCCATCAGGTGACAGAATGGAGAGGAAAAAAAACCTTAGGAGGAACCAAGCTTATGTATTAAATAGCCTAATACAATTTATTATTTTGGTTTGTCATGCAATTTGGTTCACAATCATTAAAATAACTAACTACTATGATGATCATTGAATCGTGAATGAATAAAAAAAAAAAAAAAACTGTCAGGAAGAATAAACATTAACAACATTTATTTATTATTTTTACTTATCTTGAAACTGCAATCAAATAAGTCAATGGCCGCAAAGCCCTCAGGCGATTGTTATACCGATAGACTAATACATTGGAATGAATAAAAAATATTCTATGAAATATCTACAGGTGATTTTATAAAATATTTTTTTAATTATCCACAAAATTAACATTTCTTCTGTTTACAGTCTTGTGAATTAACAATAGTTAATTAAGCTGTTAAAAATTATTTTTTAAGTAATGATTCAATAAAATGATTTATATATATTTTTTTTTAATTAACTGGAGCCAGCATAAAAATTTATTTTAAAAGCATTGTATAAGACATGCTAACTTTGTAAAGATATTACGAATCAGATGTTTCCTTCTTTTCTTTTACAGCAATGGACATTTTTGTTCAACAAAAACTCCTCAACTGGAATCTTGAGTGCCTCATTGAAAAATTGCTGGTAAATATGTGATGAACAATTTTGCATTTCAAATTCTCTTTCTTTGTAGGTAATCTTTTTTTCACAGTTGCATCCAGTGCCAACCCTAACCCTTAACAAAGTTTGCTACACCATTCACAATAAGCTCAAAAACATGAATGGCCAATTTACATGTACAAGTACCAACGTACAAGCACATGACAAGACTTAATGTCAAACCATGTAGGGTGAATTTAAACCAGTTATATTGTAGGGCTGGCATAGGGTACCACTTCTGTGCTTAGTCGTTGTCAGTGTAATTTCATAGATAGCCTTGCTTGTTTGACCCTTTCTTGGTTTAAGGCAGTGGTTCTCAAATGTCCTGGGACCCCCCATAATTTTGGATGTCTCCCTCATCAGACACACCCAATTTAAATTTTGCAGTCTGTACTAATGAGCTGAATCAGGTGTGTTAAATGAGGGAGAGATACAAAATGTGCAGTGGTATGGGGTCCCCAGGACGGGTTTGAGAAGCACTGCTTTAAGGGATAGCTCACCTGAAAAGGAAAATTCTGTCGTCATTTACTCACCCTCATGTTATTACAAACCTGAATGACTTTCTTCTCCTGAACACAAAAGAAGATATTTGAAAAAATGTTGGTAACAAAACGGTTAACAGTAGCCATTGACTTTTATAGTACTTTTTTCCTATTATGGAAGTCAGTGGCTACCGTCAACTATCTTGTTACTGACATTCTTTAAAAAATCTTTTTGTGTTCAGCAGAAGAAAGAAACTTGAACAGGTCTGGAACAACGTGAGGGTGAGTAAATGAGGCGAGTAAATTTGACATGAGGGTGAGTAAATTTGCATTTTAAGGTGAACTATCCCTTTAATAACACTAAATGTTTTCAGATTACCAGAGTACATATTTAACTGTTATATATTTAAGCTAATTTCACTCATTCTAAGTTGACCTTAGTTAGAAATGCACTTTGCTTAATTTAAAAGCTGATGACCGAACAAATTCTAATTTGCCATTTTTCTATTCTTAGATTCCAAAGGCATACTAGCACTTACAATCCTGCCTGTCATTCCCCCGCCTGTGTACAAGATTGGCCACAAAACCTTTCGGCCAACTATTCAAGAGGCAAGAACCTCATTCATTGATGTACAACCGGTAAGTAAAACAATAGGGGACAAAAAGAGCAGGCTCATTTCTTTACACCTGTTTGTAGGGCTGCACGATAAATCGTTTTAATCGTTTATGGTTATTGCTGCTTGGATCTGACACGCATTTCATTTTCTCACAACTCTTTAAAGCAGTGGTTCTCAACTCCAGTCCTCGGGACCCACTGCTCTGCACATTTTGTATGTCTCCCTTATTTAACACACCTGAATCAGCTCGTCAGGAGAGACTCCATGAACTGATTTGAGTGTGTCAGATAAGAGAGACATACAAAATGTGCAGAGCAGCGGGTCCCGAGGACTGGAGTTGAGAACCACTGCTTTAAAGGATTAGTTCACCCCAAAATGAAAATTTCCTAATAATTTACTCACCCCAATGTCTTCCAAGATATCCATGTCTTTCTTTCTTCAGTGGAAGAGAAATTATGTTTTTTGAGGAAAACATTTGAGGATTATTCTACACAGAATGGACTTTAATGACAACCAACTATCCCAACATTCAAAGAAGGTTCAAATGTCCGTCTCAATGCAGCTTCAGAGTCTCTACCATTTAGGTCCGTTCTGTGTAGAATTGAAATAAAATGTTTTCCTCAAAAAAACTTTATTTATTTTCCACTGAAGAAAGAAAGACATGGATATCTTGGATGGCATTGGGGTGAGTAAATGATGAGGAAATTTATATTTTGGGGTGAACTAATTCTTTAAGTTAATTTAAGACGGTATTTAACTAATTTAAGACTAATCTTATGAAAACCTAAGACACACTTTTAAATAATTATCTGTGTCTGATATTGTCTTTTCCTCATTTAGTCTGGAACCAACATGGTGCTTTACCTGGAAAGGCAAAGAGAAGCAAAGCCCTTCCCCTTTGTCTTGGAGCTTGGAATGGCTGGACAGTTTTTTGGTGAATGGGGAAACTCTGGAACAGTTGACTCAGTTTTTTTATTTTTTTATCTTTTTGTGAAGATAATTTTTAGCTAGGCTATTTTACAGTTTATAGGTATAGAGTTTCATGTTTTTTATTTTGCTACACATGACTAAATGATTGCTTATTTAAAATGAATTGTAATGTATGTACTGTACTTACTGTTTATACGCAGAGTTTTTATGTGCCTCCCATTTTTGCTGCACAGGACTAAATGATTGCTTATTTAAGTGAATTGCAATGTACTATGTACTTATGTGTTTTTTATTGTATTCTTTGTGAAGAGAATCTTTAGCTATAGGCTATTTTACAGTTTATTAGTGTAGAGTTTTGAATTTTGAGAATCTTACCATTTTATAATCTTTTAACATACCAACATTTTAGCACAAATGATTTTTGTGGGCCTCCGTTTATGTTGCAGATGTCTAATTGTTTTTTTAACATGAATGTATTTGATTATATTAATTTCCTGGAATAAACACTTTAATTGAATCAATAAACAGTAGTGTTGTTATTGTTATTAATATATATATATTTTTTTTATTCATTTTTTTATTATTATTATCTAAAATGAATAACCTGTAGCATGGGGGTTGTTTGACCCAGCACTGATTAAAAACAACCCAGCAGATGGGTTAATGTATAAAAACCCAACCTGCTGGGTCAAAATAACCCAGCATGTGTTCTGTCCAATATTTACCCAGCGCTGGGTTGTCAAATAACCCAAATTGGGTTGTTTTTAACCCAGCATTGTTTAGAGTGTATGTATGTAGATGAAGAAAAAGATGCATTGGGATTGGCATTTAAAGACATTCTGAACTCTATTGGAGTTAGAAAACACGTGTCAGGACCTACTCATTGTCGTAATCATACTCTAGATCTAATATTATCAGAATCAATGTCGATGCCGTTGAAATTCTGCAGCAGAGCGATGACATCTCAGATCATTATATAGTCTTGTGTATACTTAATTTAAGCCAAGGCTGCAAAGTCGACTCTGTGTTACAAATATGTTAGACCTATCACTTCTGCCACTAAAGATTGCTTTATTAATAATATTCCTGATCATTTTCATCTCCTCAGCATCCCAGATAGCTTAGAAGAACTGGATATCGCAACAACTATTGACTCTCTCTTTTCCAACAGTTGCTCCTTTGCGCTTAAAGAAGATTAAAGAAAATAGTCCAACGCCGTGGTACAACGAGCACACTAAGGTCCTTAAGAGACCAGCCAGAAAAATGGAGAACAGTGGCTAAATTAATGAAAAATAAATCTTCAAGCCCAGAAGTTTCCAAGCAGCACAGCAGCAATGACTTTATGAACTTCTTTACTTACAAGATTGATAATATCAGGGAGAAAACTATAACTATGCAACCGTCTACTACAGTATCGCATCAGGCAGTGCATTGTAGTCTCCCTGAGGAAAAATTGTATTCATTCATTGCTATAGGAGAGGAAGAATTTTCTAAACTTGTTAAATCATCTAAATCAACAACATGTATGTTAGACCTTATACCGACTAAGCTATTAAAAGAGATGCTTCCAGAGGTGTTAGATCCTCTTCTTAAATTTCAATTCATCTTTGTCATTAGAATTCTTACCAAAAACTTTAAAGCTGGCTATGATTAAACCGCTTGGTAAAAAAAAACGCAACTTGATCCCTACAGAATTTGTCAATTACAGGCCGATCTCGAATCTACCTTTTCTGTCCAAGATACTAGAAAAGGCAGTATCTTCACAACTATGTTCCTTTTTAGAAAGAAATGATATCTGCGAGGATTTCCAGTCAGGATTTAGACCGTACCATAGTACCGAGACGGCTCTCATTAGAGTTACAAATGATTTGCTCTTATCATCCAATCATGATTGTATCTCTCTATTAGTGTTACTCGATCTTAGTGCTGCATTTGATACTATTGACCACAACATTCTTTAAAATAGACTTGAAAATTATGTTGGCATTGGTGGAATTGCATTAGCATGGTTTAAATCATACTTATCTCTTCATTTACTGCTACAAACTGATAACGGTCAGATGACTTATCAATCAAAAGTTCAGTATGGCATACCACAAGGCTCAGTACTAGGACCGTTGCTGTTCATTCTGTACATGCTACCATTAGGAGATATCATTAGGAAGCATGGTATTAGTTTTCACTGTTATGCTGATGATACTCAGCTCTATATTTATTCACGCTCTGACGAAACTTACCAATTAACGGAACACATTGCTGATATAAAAAACTGGATGACTAGTAATTTCCTACTACTTAACTCTGAAAGAACAAAGATTCTAATTATTGGACAAAAACTTCCTAACGTAATAACCTAGAATACTGTCTAACACTTGATGGCTGCTCTGTCAAATCTTCATTGTCGTCGGTTAGGAACCTGGGAGTGCTCTTTCATACCAACCTTTCATTTGAAAGTCAAGTTTCTAGTATATGTAAAACCGCATACTTCCATCTTAAAACAAAAAATATAAATTACAACATATGTTCATGACATCAAGGCTAGATTATTGTAATGCTATTAAGGGTGGTTGACCTGCACGCTTAATAAATAAACTACAGCTGGTCCAAAACGCAGCAGCTCGAGTTCTTACTAGAACCAGGAAGTATAACCATATTAGTCAGGTTCTGTCAACACTGCATTGGCTCCCTATTAAACATCGTATACATTTTGAAATATTGCTGCTCACTTACAAAGCACTAACATTAATAATGCTCACACCACCCCATTTTCGGTAAAATATATGAAAGATTATTATTTCTCTCTAACGAAATTTGAAATAAACATGATAATCCAAATGTTTTTCTCTAGAAGGGAACATTTCAGTACACTACACTAATGATTTATATATGAAGAGTTCAGATGCAAAAGCCTCTAAATGCCATCTGAAATTTTCTTCTATAATGATAATTTTTAGCAAGCTTGTATATTTAAGTTCAATAATTTCACTTAAATGGCAATGAAAATTACTTATTAGTTATCATTTAAGTGAAATTATTGAACTTAAATATACAAGCTTGCTAAAAATTATCATTATAGAAGAAAATTTCAGATGGCATTTAGAGGCTTTTGCATCTGAACTCTTCATATCTTCATGTTAACAGGGCACCCTGCCGTTTTCCCATTCAATAAAAGTTTTCTGTAAAGTCAAATTATGAACTACTATATTATTATATTTATTCTTAAATACAGTATTTTCTATTAAAAATAATAATGAAATAGTGTTATCACAATAGCCATACTTATTTTGGAAGATATTTTTATATATTTATTTACTACTAATAATTATAATAAATATTCAGTTGCTTTTTTTTTTCTTTTTTTTTTTAAGTGACCAGATGCCACTGATGAGTCCTGCTGAGTCAAACTTTCACACAAGTCTCTTCTTTTTTTCTTAGAGCTGTACCAACATCAAGCTGTTCAACAACATTGGACTGATATTCTACATGAACATGGTAAATTAAGCTCCATCACTGAAGAAAAAACTGCCCTGTCATCAGTAGTCAGTGCATGGGAAAAGAAAAAGTAAACACCTTGGAAATGGCAGGTATCTTGAACAGGAACTAAATGTTCAAGTCTCAGTGTGCTCAAAAATGTGCCTTTGACCTTCGTTATGTTTGGATTATGCCTTTTAAATAAAATACAATAAAAAAGCCATTCTTTAAATCTCCTCGCATTCTTTTTTCAAGTTCCCTCACATTCACCTTGATATCCCATTAGGGGAGGGGTCATTGTCTTCCCAGACTTAATATTTTTTAATATATATGTTTTTCACTAACCAAACATAAATGCCATTTTCTCAAAACTACTAACTTTGACAAACATGCTGCTCACATATTATTGTAGCAGGGTTTGTGCTGAATACAGTGTTATAAGACTTTAGCCAAGAGAAAGTTATTTAACGTAAAAGAAATAAGCACAAATGTCAGGGCATGTCAAAACTTCTCTAGGGACCAGAACACACCTCAGATCCCAGAGGGTTAAAGCCATTTCGCAATTTCAATCTTCATCTTACCAAATTTGGTGTCAAAATCATATATTGTGATAGTAGTATTATTATTGCCGGAGTGGACTTAAGTAAATTCCAGGTTCCTTTACTTTTGTAATCCATTTTTGCTGTCTCAACGTTTGGGGTTTATTTGCCGCTTCATAACTGGTCTATAGGATTGTGCAAATTCAATTAGAAAACCTGATGTTATTCTAAAGCCGTATTACCTTTTTTTGGAATACAAAAGAAGAAATAAAAAAATAAATCATGCTTGCACTTGTCCTTTTAAATGGTAAAAAAAAAAAATGGATTCAGACAATAATCCCATGCAATACGCTCTTTATTGTGAAGGCATACTGTATTAATGTAATTTATTATTAAAGCTGCAGTCCATAATTTTTCCTCTTTGTTGCCATCTCTGTTTGAAATCTGCAATTGCAGTTATTCGCAGAATTATCAACTTTACATGCGTTGTGCCTTGGCACGCACAGTACGGATGAATCCAATGTTTTGAGGAGAATGTGCGGCTGTCAGTCGCCGCGCCGGTGTGGATACTGTCATTCGCAATCACAGATTCTACTTTTTGGAAGTATGACCAACATAAGAATTTTCACCAGAAAATGTCATCTGAACAAGTAAATGGTAAAATGGTAAATGGACTGCATTTAGATAGCGCTTTCACAGACCTATGGCCACCAAAGCGCTTTACATCATGCAAGGCACCACCCAGCTCGTCGGGAGCAGCTGGGGTTAGGTGTCTTGCTCATGGACACCTCGACACTTGGTCAGGTGGAACCACCAACCTTACGGTTTGTAGACAACCTACATGAACCATTGTGCCACTGCCGCCCCAAAAGTAACATCCACTTTTGTTCTGACCAACTAAGGGAAAAAAGCATTGCAGTAAATCACGCTGATTAAATCTAACGATCGCTTATCATATCACGTCAAACCATGCAAATTATACTTTGTTCTCAAATTGTTAACGTTAACAATATCAGCATTGCGTGACTACATTTTCTCTCTTTTTTTCTGTAGCCACTCCAAAGTCCAGTTTTTCGCGTTTTACAACGGGTGAATCTCCAGTTGTCACTGGTGATTGTCGTTTTAACCTTTGTGGATCCGCCATCAAATTGAAAAGTTTAATTATATCAAGTGCTGTGAGAAAAGGCTATAAATCTCCACCTCCAACATCCTCACACGCAATATAGCCTACTAGCCGAGACATCTTCTTTATGTGTACAGATGTGACGTAATGACATGCTCGAATTTCCAGAGGAAATCCACCAGTACCATTGGAATTAAAAACATTATTACAAGCATACCATTTTGAATCGAGCTAAGGCAAGCAGATAGTTTTGAAAACTGGCTAGTTATGTACTTGCTCAAATTTATTTTGGATAATTCTTAACCCAAAATGTTACAGACTGCAGCTATAAGGAAAAGTTCCACTCCTGTGTACATTCATTTAAGTGCACAGCAGTTCGCACCAGCATGCACAGGAAAAGCACACAGGCTTTCATTTTGATAAATCAAGATAAATAAAATCATGACATGAACCACAAGGCCTATAAATCTCAAAAGCATGTATACTTTCTTTTCTGAGGTAAGAAATAAATGTCTCTTGTGAGACAGCCTATTGTCTTTGTGTTAATGATTAAAATTTATAATTTACAAGTAATTTAATTTGAAACTAAACATTTAATCATTTTATGGTTTATATTATTCAAATTCTAAATTTGAATATAAGAATCAGATGGGGCCCTGTTTCCTTGGGGCCCTAAGCAGCTGCTTAACTTGCTTATTGGTTAAGTCCATCCCTGATTATAGAATAGTTCATTATTTTAAAACCATTTACCTCATTATCTCCAGCTGACAGTTTGGACTCTTCAGTCCATCAGAAAGAAGCTTCACTCCAGAATCCTGCAGGTCATTGTTACTCAGGTCCAGCTCTCTCAGGACAGAGTTTGAGGATTGAAAAACTGAAGACAAACTCTCACAACACTGAGCAGTGAGATTACAAGTTGAAATTCTGAAGAAGAAAAACACAATGTAATTGCATACAGAATAAATCTTAACAGTGTTTTTTTTTTTTTTTTTTTTTATAATTCAATTATTGCAAAAAAAAAAAAGGAAAAAAAAAAGTATTTGAACTCAAACCCCAGTATCTCCAGCTGACAGTTTGGACTCTTCAGTCCATCAGAAAGAAGCTTCACTCCAGAATCCTGCAGGTCATTGTTACTCAGGTCCAGCTCTCTCAGGAAGGAGTTTGAGGATTGTAGAGCTGAAGACAAACTCTCACAACACTGAGCAGTGAGATTGCATGTGGGAAATCTAAAGAAGAAAAACACAATGTAATTGCATACAGAATAAATCTTAACAGTTTTTTTTTTTTTTTTTTTTTTTATAATTCAATTATTGCAAAAAAAAGAAAGAACAATGAAGTATTTGAACTCAAACCTCAGTATCTCCAGCTGACAGTTTGGACTCTTCAGTCCATCAGAAAGAAGCTGCACTCCAGAATCCTGGAGGTTATTGTTACTCAGGTCCAGCTCTTTTAGGACACAGTTTGTGGATTGTAGAACTGAAGACAAACTCGTGCAACAATGAACAGTGATATTACAGCTACATAGCCTGTGTAAATAACAAAACAAACAGCAATATTTATGATTATCAGGTAGGTTTTATAAGGGTTTATAATCTGGAATATAAATAACTTGAAAAAACCTTTGAATGTAGTGATGTAAGCAAAGTCAAAACAATTTTCTTTTCATAAAACATCAAAACAGTATTTTCAGTTACTTTAATTTATGATAACTTAATTTGACCTCCATTCAAGACTTGGAGGTAAATGTTTAAAATAATTTTCAATGGCTCGGCCATTACACGTGGAATTGTTTTGAAAACTTCTGATGTAAGAATATCTCATTACATAGTTGAAACATTTTTGTTTTTTACATAAAATGAAACATTTTGTTTTGTCATCAGTAAGACATTACAACTTATCTCAAAATAAAACTATTACATAGAATGACTTGGATCAAAACAATAACAAAAGCATCATTCTCTATATGCTTTCTTCCTTCCGATTATCCAATGCATTAACCCCAGGAATTCAGAAGAAAAGAAAAGAACAGCAAATCACAACTTTTACATTTGACTGCGGTGCTCAGTACATCAAATGATCTGCAACAGACAAAGCAATAGTAACACAAGGTAAAAACATTGTTACTAACACTTGTGTGTTGTGACATTGCTGTCAGATCCAGTATAGTCTACCGATAGTCTATATATAGTTTAAATATAGTCTAATTTTCACAACTTGACACTGCAAAACATCTTTGTAAATCTAAGAGGTACCTCTATGGAGTAATTTTTTTTTTGCTGGAGTAAAACCTGTGTATTTACTACAAGACACGTGCGAATTGACGGGATGGGCGAAAAGATGGCATTGATCTTTTGCAGAGATGGTTACATGACACAATAATGTAACAAAATCTGTAACTAGGAAGTTTTGAGTTGAGAATAGGATATTTTTATAGTATAATGACCTCTTATATGTCAAAAGATCAGGGAAAATTTGATTTCTCAATTCACGACACCTTTAAAAGGTAGGTAAAACTCAAGACTCATCTTGTCTGATGATGGAGATACATTGGCAATTAATATCATAACACATATTGATACATTTAAAGTCTCGGCCAATGAGTTAACCGAGTAAAATTAAGCCCCAATTAAAATGACTAATAGTATATAAATGTAAAGGAGACTCTTACAATGCTCTTCTGGTGTTTTTGATCACTGGTAGTAGTCTCATCAGTGCATGATCAGATCTTCTGTATTTCTGCAGTTCAAACTTTTCCTGAGTCTCTTCAGACATGAGGAGCACAAACACCAGACCAGACCACTGAGCAGAGGAGAGATTATGTGCTGAAAGTTTTCCTGAGCTCAGATTCTCCTGGATTTCCTTCACAAAGTCATCTTTCAGTTCATTGAGACAGTGGAAGAGATTGATGGTCCTCTCTACTGATGTCTCCTTTTCTATTTTCTTTTTGATATAGTCAGCAGTGTTTTTCATGTTCTCTGTTTTGAGTTTTAGTCCTGGCAGTAGTTCCTTCAGGTCATTCTGACTGGACTCCTGTGACAGACCCAGGAGGAACCGGAGGAAAAGGTCCAGGTGTCCGTTCTCGCTTTGTAAAGCCTTATTGACTGCTGTCGTATGAAGCTTAAACAGAAGAGGCTTTTTGGACAGTTTCCATGCCAGTTTTTCTGTCCAGGATTCAATAAATGGGTTTGTTTTCTTGTCTTTGCCCATCAAAAACACATAAAGAGCTGCCAGGAATTCCTGTACGCTGAGATGTACGAAGCTGTAAACATTTCTACGTAAAAGTATTTCTTCCTTAAACATTTCAGTGCATAACCCAGAGTACACTGACCCTTCGCTGACATCTAGTCCACATTCCTCAAGATCTTCTTTGTAGAAAATCAGATTTCCTTTCTCCAGCTGTTGAAAGGCCAGTTTTCCAAGCTTCAGAATAATCTCTTCAAAAGACCTTGCATTAGTTTTAGGTTCAGGGTCATCACAGTATTTTTTTTCCATCTGTTGCTGCTGAGAAATTAAGTACCTTGTGTACATCCCTGTGAGAGTTGTGGGAGTTTTGTTATTGCTCTCTCGATACAGTAGAGGCTGAAGAACAGTGAGTGAAATCCAGCAGAAGACAGGGATATGACACATGATGTACAGGCTCCTGAATTTCCTGATGTGACTGATAATGTTTCCAGAAACCTCAGGACTGCTGTTATTTTTGAAGTATTGCTCTTTCTGCTCATCGTTAAATCCTCGCACCTCTGTCACTTGATCAATGTAGTCACGGGGTATCAGACTGGCTGCTGCTGGTCTGGATGTGATCCAGATGAGAGCAGAGGGAACCAGGTGTGTCTTGATAAGGTTTATTATTATCTTACTCAATGTTGTTTTTTCTTTAACATCTGTACATGTGTCATCCTCTTTAAAGTTCAAAGTGCAGCGACATTCATCCAACCCATCAAAGATGAACATGACCTTACCGTCACCTTCAGGAAGAGAGGGCAATTCTTCAGGACTACTAAAGAAGTATTTGTTAAGCAGTCCCATGAGACTGTACTCTTCTTTAATCAAATTCAGTGTACGGAATGGAAGTGGAAATATGAAGACTATATCCTGATTTTCTATTCCTTCAGCCCAGTCAAGGATGAATTTATTGACAGAGACAGTTTTTCCCACTCCTGCGATACCCATTGTCAGCACTTTTCTGTTTCGTCGACTCGTGTCACACTGGACTTTAAACATGTTATTACACTTGATTGCCGTCTCCTTGGCAGTCGATCGGTTGTTATTTGATTCGATCTGTCTCACCTCATGGTCGTTCACTCTTCCTCCAGTTTCATTCTCCACCACATATAAATCAGTGTAAATATCGTTTAGGAATTCCCGATAGCCCTTCTGTGAATTACCAACCAATATCCGCTCGTAGTCCTGTTTTAATTTGTCCTTCAGTTTGCAGCTGGTTTTTGAATAATCATAAACAGTAGCTTGACTGTTGTCTGCAGTTGAGACTTTAAGAAAAAGGGGAAAAGACAGCAAAGACTAAGTGATCATGTATTCATAAATTTATTATTAAACCTATTATGAATTATAATCTGGTCTGAAATTCCCATTACAAAATAACTACAGTACATGTGTGATAAAAACCGTGCTTCTACTATATTCAAATTAATCACACTCATACTGCAATAGTGTTTACATGCACATCTTACAATGATTATGCTGAAGTTGACAACATATATGGTGATGGAAAGACCTTGACTTGAATGCAGTTGGTTTCAATTTTAAAATTTCTGAATAACATCCTTTTTCTAATTCCTTTCAGAGCATTTATTGTATTGTCACTATTGGACTCAGATCAAATTCAGTTCATGCTGACCAAAATTATTAAAATCTTTTTGATCAAACCATTGACAACTAGCACACCAAACAAGACATGAAGCAGAATTATGGTTAGGATAGGGTTATTGAAATTAGCCTGTGCATGTAGACAATCCCTAAATGAAAACTTCTGCAAGGAATAAGTCCCTTGTAAACCCTTTAATCATTTGTAAAATCATGACTAGACACTGTTCTATTAAATGAAGTTGTATTATAGTTGGTATAAGAGCTGCTGCAACAGGCTGCTGCATACACACAGCGCCCTCTAGGGAAATCAAGCTGGGCCACGAACATTGAGATGACATAAAAAATGACAGAGTCATCTCTATTTCTTGAGGAGATTGAGATCTTTTGGATTTCGGGGAGAAATGCTCTGTTCCTTTTATGAATCGGTTGTGGCGACAGTACTTTTCTATGCTGTTGTATGATGGGGAAGTGGAATCAGGATCAGCGATGCAAACAGACTGAATAAATTTATAAAGAAAGCCAGCTCTGTGTTGGGGACTACCCTTGATCCACTGGAGGTGGTGATGGAGAGGAGAATTCTGGCCAACTCTGTCATTTTGTGTGAAACAGCTCACCCTTTAAATGGTATCGTTGGTGCACAGGAGAGTACATTTAGTAGGAGGTTGATTCCATCTCGGTGTAAGAAGGAAAGATATTTTAGGACTTTTATTCCTGCTGTGATTAGGTCAAGTCAAGTCAAGTCAAGTCAAGTCATCTTCATTTATATAGCGCTTTTAACAATGTAGATTGTTCCAAAGCAGCTTTACATTGATAATAGGAAATTAAAGTAAAGTGTTGCAGCTTTATAGCAGCTCTAGAATAAAGTTATTGTCCAGCTAAAGTTAGTTTGATTGATTCGCTTCCGTCGTAACGATCATTAGTTATTAACTTAGGGGCCGCTAACACAACACCGTTTTAACAGAAAACTCTTAAATTCTAAGTTCTTAAACTTCAAAAACGCGAACCAGTGAGAACGCTGATGCCGTGCACATGCGTATTACGAGTTCAGTCTATAGGTATGTGCGTTTGAATATATGTGCGCAGGCGTGTAGTCCTTCCCTACAAATCAACCCTCAACATACTACTTATCTGGCCTTAAATAATGGATACAGCCTGGATCCGGTGGACTGCTGCGGTAAACCTCGGGATAAACAGAGAGACTAATATTAGCGTAGACACCATTCTTCTTTGAACTGACAGAGTGTGTCTGCTTCCCGGACAATGTTAGGAAGACTGTTCCAAAGTTTTGGTGCTAAATAGGAAAAGGATCTACTGCCAGCAGTTAATTTTTATATTCTAGGTATTATCAACTGGCCGGAATTTTGAGATCGCAATAGACGTGAAGGACTATAATGCGTTAAGAGCTCGCTCAAGTATTGCGGAGCTAAACCATTTAGTGCTTTGTAAGTAATCAGCAATATTTAAAATTCTATACGATGTTTAATAGGCAGCCAGTGCAGTGTTGACAGAACTGGGCTAATATGGTCATACTTCCTGGTTCTGGTAAGAACTCGAGCTTCTGTGTTTTGGACCAGCTGTAAATTGTTTAAGCGTGCAGGGCAACCACCCATAATAGCATTACAATAATCTAGCCTTGATGTCATGAACGCATGGACTAATTGTTCTGTATTTGTCAATGAGAGCATATGACGTAATTTAGATATATTTTTAAGATGGAAAAATGCGGTTTTACAGAAACTAGATACATGACTTTCAAATGAAAGATTGGTATCAAAGAGCACACCCAGGTTCCTAACCGACGACGAAGACTTGACAGAGCAGCCATCAAGTGTTAGACAGTATTCTAGATTATTACGTGAGGAAGTTTTTTGTCCAATAATTAGAATCTCTGTTTTTTCAGAATTAAGTAGTAGGGAATAACTAGTCATCCAATTTTTTATATCATCTATACATTCCATTAATTTAGTGAATCGTTAAGTTTCGTCAGGGCGTGAAGAAATATAGAGCTGAGTATCATCAGCATAACAGTGGAAACTAATTCCATGCTTCCTAATGATATCTCCCAAGAGTAGCATGTACAGAGTGAAAAGCAACGGTCCTAGTACTGAGCCTTGTGGTACGCCATACTGAACTTGTGATCGATAAGACATCTCTTCATTTACTGCTACAAACTGATAACGGTTAGATAAGTATGATTTAAACCATGCTAATGCAATTTCACTAATGCCAACATAATTTGAGTCTATTTAAAAGAATGTTGTGGTCAATAGTATCAAATGCAGCACTAAGATCGAGTAACACTAATAGAGAGATACAACCACGATCGGATGATAAGAGCAAATCATTTGTAACTCTAATGAGAGCAGTGTCAGTACTATGGTACGGTCTAAATCCTGACTGAAAATCCTCACAGATATCATTTCTTTCTAAAAAAGGAACATAGTTGTGAGGATATCGCCTTTTCTAGTATCTTTGACAGAAAAGGTAGATTCGAGATCGGCCTGTAATTGACTAATTCTCTATGATCAAGTTGCGGTTTAATCATAGCCAGCTTAAAAGTTTTTGGTACATATCCTAATGACAAAGATGAATTAATGATATTAAGAAGAGGATCTATGACCTCTGGAAGCGTCTCTTTCAGTAGCTTAGTCGGAATAGGGTCTAACATACATGTTGTCGATTTAGAAGATTTAACGAGTTTAACAAATTCTTCCTCTTCTATAGCAATGAATGAATCAAATTTTTCCTTAGGGACACAACAATGCACTGCCTGATGTGATACTGTAGTAGACGGTTGCATAGTTATAATTTTCTTCCTGATATTATCAGTCTTGTAAGTGAAAAAGTTCATAAAGCAGATGCTCTTTTTAAAGATATCTATCAATGTAAGCAAATATCATTTGGGAATTACTTGTCTTTCGAATATCTGGGTATTGTGTTAAAAGGTGCTCCACGCATTTTACTTTTCATTATTTACAGGCCTCCAAAATACTCTCCAGCCTTTGCTGAGGACTTTACAGAACTGTTATCAACAATTACCTCAGAGTTTGACTGTTTTGCCATTACTGGAGATTTTAACATCCATATAGATAATGGAGAAAACAATATGGCAAAAGAAATCAAAACTGTTTTAAAAACTTTTGATCTGACTCAGCATGTACATGGACCCACACACAATCGTGGACACACTTTAGATTTACTTATCAGTAAGGGTCTAAACATTTCATCGATTGTTATTAAGGATGTAGCACTGTCTGATCATTTCTGTATTTTCTTTGATATATTGATCTCTCCTGCCACTGAAGCTAGATCTGTGTCTGTCAAGAAGAGATGCTTAAATGAGAACACTAGTGTCCTATTTATGAAGGCTATATCCTTAACACCAAGCATATCTGCAGACTCTGTTGATTTTCTCCTTGATTCTTTTAACTCAAAAGTTAAAGGTGTAATTGATGATATTGCTCCTGTTAAAGTCAGGAAGAAGAGTGGCAGACAAAAGGCACCTTGGAGAAACTCAACAGCAGTGCAAAATATGAAAAGACAATGCAGAAAAGCAGAGCGCATGTGGCGGAAGACAAAACTTGTAGTCCATTATAACATCTACAAAGACAGCCTTCATGCTTTCAATATGGAACTAGGCAAAGCTAGACAGACTTTCTTCTCAAATATTATAAACAGCAATTTAAACAACACACGCACTCTTTTTGCTACTGTAGAGAGACTGACAAACCCCCCAAGCCAGATTCCCAGTGAAATGCTCTCAGACAGCAAGTGCAGTGAGTTTGCTTCTTTCTTCTCTGAGAAAATCAATAATATCAGAAAGGTGATCAGCACATCCTTGACTTGCGCTGGGGTCAGACAGATCAAACCACCTGAGAAAGTAGTTACTATGTCTGATTTCAAAGAAATTGATGGCAAAATTTTGGAAGCAACCGTACAGCACCTTAAAACATCAACCTGCGCTCTTGACACACTTCCCACATCGTTTTTCAAAAGTGTGTTAAACAGTTTAGAAGCAGATCTTCTAGAAGTGGTAAATGCTTCACTTCTCTCTGGGAGTTTTCCAAACTCCCTGAAAACTGCAGTTGTCAAGCACCTCCTGAAAAAGAGCAATCTGGATAAGACCATATTAAGCAACTATAGACCGATCTCAAAGCTTCCTTTCATAGGTAAGATCATTGAAAAAGTTGTCTTCAATCAGCTGAACAAATTCTTATGCTCGAATGGATACTTTGACAATTTTCAATCTGGTTTCCGACCGCACCACAGCAAAGAGACAGCGCTCATAAAGATAATAAACGATATTCGCTTAAATACTGATTCAGGCAAATTATCAGTGCTGGTACTACTCGACCTCAGTGCTGCATTTGACACTGTCGATCACAACATACTTCTGGACAGGCTGGAAAACTGGGTGGGGCTTTCTGGGATAGTCCTAAAATGGTTCAGGTCATACTTAGATGGGAGAGGTTATTATGTGAGTATAGGAGACCATAAGTCTGAGTGGACATCCATGACATGCGGAGTCCCTCAAGGCTCAATTCTTGCACCACTCATGTTCAACCTGTATATGCTCCCAATGAGCCAAATAATGAGAAAGAACCAAATTGCTTACCACAGCTATGCAGACGACACACAGCTCTACTTAGCCCTATCGCCTAACGATTACAGCCCCATTGACTCCCTGTGCCAATGCATTGATGAAGTTAACAGTTGGATGTGTCAAAACTTTCTTCAGTTAAACAAAGACAAAACTGAAGTCATTGCGTTTGGAAACAAAGATGAAGTTCTCAAGGTGAACGCATACCTTCACTCTAGGGGTCAAACAACTAAACATCAAGTCAGGAATCTTGGTGTGACACTAGAGTCAGACCTTAGTTTCAGTAGTCATGTCAGAGCAATAACTAAATCAGCATACTATCATCTGAAAAATATAGCAAGAATAAGATGCTTTGTTTCCAGACAAGACTTAGAGAAACTTGTTCATGCTTTCATCACCAGCAGGGTGGATTACTGTAATGGACTCCTCACTGGCCTTCCCAAAAAGACCATAAGACAGTTGCAGCTCATACAGAACGCTGCCGCCAGGATTCTGAGCAGAACCAGAAAATATGAACATATCACACCAGTCCTCAGGTCTTTACACTGGCTCCCAGTTAAATTTAGGATTGATTTTAAAGTATTATTACTGGTATATAAATCATTCAATGGCCTAGGACCTCAATACATTGCAGATATGCTCACTGAATATAAACCCAACAGATCACTCAGATCATTAGGATCATATCAGCTTGAAATACCAAGGGTTCACTCTAAGCATGGCGAGTCCGCTTTTAGCTATTATGCCAGCCGCAGCTGGAACCAGCTTCCAGAGGAGATCAGACGTGCTCCTACTGTAGTCACATTCAAATCCAGACTCAAAACACATCTGTTTAACTATGCATTTACTGAATGAGCACTGTGCCAATGTTCGTCCGACTGTTTGTACTGTATTTTATTTTGTATTCTTCTAAACTGTTTTAATTATTCTTATTTCTTTTTATTATTTTAATTTCTTCTATGTAAAGCACTTTGAATTGCCATTGTGTATGAAATGTGCTATATAAATAAACTTGCCTTGCCTATATATATATATATATATATATATATATATATATATATACCTAAACAATTATTACATTTAAATATGCGTACAGTTCTGGTTTATTTTAAACCACTGCTTTACCTTAAATGTAAAGGACTTTATTTCAAGTATTGCCTTAAACAAATTTGGCAACAGGTTCCAGAGTTTGGAGCCCTCAACAGAAAAGGCTCTTTGCCCTTGTGTAGTTCTACAAAAATTAATCCTACAATTCCCACCTGCCGAACTCCTAGTGATTCTACTTGTATCATCCTGTCTCTTTATCAATTTACATAGAACAGATGGTGCCTTATTGTGCAAACATTTAAAAATCAATTTTATATATGACAGATTTTTAAAATTTGTAAAGCTTAGCATATTACATTTTTTTTAAAACATTGCAGTGATGCCATTGATTTGACTTTTTATCCATTATTTTTAGAGCTTGATTATACAACATTTCAATTTTTTTAATTAAGGAATCACTTGTTTGAGTCCAAACTGTAATACTGTATGAAATGCGGGACAAGATCATTGCATGCATAAAAAGATGTGCTGCCTCAATTGAGATATATTTTCTAATAAGTCTGAAACCATTTAGATTAATCCTTACCATTTTTTAGAGCTTTTTTATATGTTTATCAAATTTAAGTTGTGAATCTAAAACAATACCTAAAAAAGAAATAGAGGAGGTAGATGAGTTTAATTTATTATTTACTCAAATTATTACTTTAACTTTTGATAGGTCTAACATATTTGTAACGGCTTTGCAGCCTTGGCTAAGTGAAGTTTACACAAGACCAGATAATGATCTGAGATGTCTTCGCTCTGCTGCAGAATTTCAACGACATCAACATTGATTCCATGAGATAATATTAAATCTAGAGTATTATTACAATGAGTAGGTCCTGACACATGTTGTCTAACTCCAATAGAGTTAAGAATGTCTTTAAATGCCAATCCCAATGCATCTTTTTCGTTATCTACATGTATATTAAAATCACCAACAATTAGGACTTTATCAAATAATTTGCTGACTTTCTATCAGAGTTAGTACTGGCTGCAGATAAAGTCTGTATGGTGGCCTGTATACAGTAGCCAGCACAAATCTCAAACGTGATTTATCATTTACACTATATTATTATATTAAGCACCAACACTTCAAAATAATTATATTTGAAACTAGACTTCTTAGTAATTCTAAAAATATTACCATAAATTACAGCAACACCTCCCACTTTGCCTTTCAGACGAGGTTCATGTTTATAACAGTAATCTTACGGGGTGGTCTCATTTAAAGTAATGTAATCGTTTGGTTTTAGCCAGGTTTCTGTCAAACACTGCACATCTAGATTATAGTCTGTAATCATATAATTAACAATAAGTGCTTCTGAAGTAAGGGATCTAATATTCAGCAACCCAAGCTTTATCATTTGCTCATTTGTATTATAACTGTTTTTTTATTTGTTTAACATCAATTAAATTGTTACCTTTAGATGGGTTTGGAAGTTTTTTGTATGTCCTAATTCGGGGAACAGACACGGTCTCTATGATGATATCTAGGTGATTAGGCTGTACAACCACACCCTGATTTGAAGTATGTGCAGAATAGTGAGGGTATATGTATGTATATGCATTTCTATGGATAGAAGTGTGTATTTGCGTGCATGTATAGGCATATATGCATATGGGTATATTCAGATATGTACGTAAGCATAGGGATGTATACGAGTATGTATGATTTGCGTATTTGTTTATATGTTCTTATGTAGATGCATGAATGGAAGTTATTTAGTATATTTACCATTTTAATATTTTAGTCCATATTACCATAATAACTTGTTTTAAATATATTGAATGTTTTTGCTTGGACTAGGGGTTGAGTGGCATTGTTTTTGGTTATTGAGTGTGTATGTGGGTATTGGAGGTATTTTTGAATTTATGTTAAGTAGGTCGTTGTATGGTATTTTGTAATTAACCCCCTGGGGTCGGCGGTCGCGCCAGCGATACCAGCTCGCTTTTTTCTTATCAGTGCAAAAGAGACTTCAGTGCATCATTCGATCCTGTTAAGTGTCTGTTTTTATTGTGAGTATACACAAAAAAATAAAGTGTTGTGCTTTTTGCCAAATAAAGAAAAATAAACATAATGTGAGTTCTGCCTTCTCTCTGTCAGTGAAGTCCATTCTGAAACGCGTCCGAAAATGAACTGTAAGTCAGCGAATACTCAGTCAAACAGGCAAACAGGCATAAAGCTTGAATTCTCTTCTTTTAAATGAAGTAATTTATATAAAAAACAAATATTCTCAGTTTATGTAATATGTATGAAAAGAGAGAGATGTCAGTCGATCTAATTACAGCTCATTACAACTGATTATCTGCTAATGTGACCACGCCCACAGAGAGCGTGCACTATTCAAAAGCAAATGATCTGAGACAATCCATGCAAACGTGTCAACGCCCACATCAGCTGGATAAAACACACCGTCTCGTGTACTTAACGACGCTGTGAGGAATTCATAGTCTTAATAATAATCCTGGAAAATGTATCTCAAGTGCTGGTAGTTTAATTTCGATGAGCAATGGATCCAGCTGAAGAATAAGTAAGTTCTTTATTCTCAAGTGCTTTGTTCTAATCGCAATATGGAATAGTGTCTGTAAACGCAAAAAGACTGTTTAAATATGAATCGCGTTTCTGTGTGTGAATGAATGAACAGCTTTTACCAAACTATATTACTATACTGAGATGAGTAAAAATCTACTGAAATATTTTGAAATAAAATGTCTCTGTATAAGCAACGTATTAAACTGTAAATTAACATTTAGATGCCCTAATATATCATAAAAACGATATTTTACAGACAAAATATGAAAGACAACATTTCGTTGACTAGTTTTGTAAAGATTATAAAGTTTTTACTGTAGGAGTCATAACCTGCAATTTTCACTTTTCCACGAGAATCAATGTATGTTATGATTGCCTAACGATTATACACTGGCCGGTAAGCCGATATTTAAAAGTGAAGCGTTTGTTTACCCCAGGGTTTGTAAAATAGCCCATGTGCACGCGCACTCAAATACGAGATTTTAATTTCTGCCCCGACTTGACGTCATGATGGGGCAGGATATACCATATATGGACACCGCAGACATATGCTGCAGGAAGCCCGCCCTGCCCCTCTCCACCTCATATTCATTCGAGAAAGATGCAGAAACAAAGTGCACACGTGAGTTGCTCTGTGGTTGACTGCCAGAAACAACATGTAAATGTGTTTTCTCTACCAAAAACGGACCAAACTATCAGGGACCAGTGGATGAAATTCATTTTTAATGACGCTGTCCCAACAACACTTTCAACTGGCTTATCGTTAGGTGTCTGCGTTAAACAACATATCATTGTATTGATTTTTTTATAGAATAGATAAGGATAGATAAATAAAACAAACAGTCAAGTAATAATAAACATAAAGAAAAACATCACATTACATGTCTGTAGAAGAAAAATATTGAATGTCTAAAAAAATCACAACGTGAAACAAGGCAAAAACACCACATGATAGCACATGTTGATCTCAATAACCACTGTAAGCTGATAAAAAAAGTAGACTACATCTCCGTTAATGTAATCTACATTAAATAAAAGGTAAACCTATGTGGGAGAAAAATAGCAACAAATGTTTTAGCTCGTTACTGATGTTAATGTATGTCTCAGTCAAAATGATTGTCTTTGCCATTTAGGCTACGTTCACACTGCAGGGCTTAATGCTCAATTCCGATTTTTTGAAAAAATCAGATTTTTTTGCAAGGCCATTCACATTTCCAATTAAATGCGACCTTTTGTGATCTCCTGTGTGAACGTGAAATGACCCAGAAGTGACCCGCATGCGCAGAAGAGTACTCAACGGTCAACGACGTCACTTGTTGTTTGCAGAAGTAGCTAAACTTCAACTAGCTGTGATTCACTCACACACACACACACACACACGAAACACACGAGCGCGCGCAGCGACCGTTACACAAGAGCCAGACAGCAGCCGCTGACCTATCTAATATCAGCACAAACAAGTTAACATAACGTTAGTCATTGGATATATAATGATGGTGGCCATGGGCTTTTTTTTTTTTTTTTTTTTTACGGGCTCGTCGAGGTCGACCCGTTCGGCAGATTTACCTCAGCTCGACGAATATGCAGTCCGTTTTCAAACCGACGACTACTTCAACGCAGAATTATGACGTTTGTCGCGTATCAATGATGTGCGGGTCGGATACATGCGACCTGGCCGTTCAGACTGAAGTCGCATTTGAAAAGATCGGATACGTATCGGATTTGGGACCACATACCCAAGTGGCCTGGGTCGCATTTGAAAAGATTGGATCTGTGTCGTTCAGACTGTCATGAAAAGATCAGATACAGGTCGCATAGGGGCAAAAAAATCGGAATTGGGTCGTTTCAGCCTGCAGTGTGAACGTAGCCTTAGAGACATCTTGATGTAGACGTCCTTCCATCGACTCTACATCTTCCCTTTTCAGCTCTGGTTCAGAGTCTGGCTCAAACATATACGGTTGAATTCCGTAGGTCGCGGCCAGGTCGGCTTCATTGACAACTTGCGCCATGATGTCAGTTTGTAATGATGCTGAAGTTACCTGCGGTGTCAACCCCCCTCCTTCCTGCCACCAATCAACGCGCCCCTCATTTGCATTATTAAAATGACCGTCCACGACAGCCAAAATATCGCATCAGATCTCGCGAGACAATAATGCCTTCAGAAATAAGGGTCAGAGGAGCTCTGTGTTTATAATGCTCCTCGAAGTGAAACTAAACCAGCACTTCTGAGGTCAATTTTCCAGGATTATTATTGATAGTATTATTCCTCACAGCGTTGCGAGACGACGTAAAGTACATGAATCGGATTAAACTTGATGTGTTTTATCCAGCTGATGTGGGCATATACAAGTTTGCATGGATTGCCTCAGATCATTTGCGTTTGAATAGCGCGCACTCTCCGTGGGCGCGTTCACATTAGCAGATAATGAACTGAAATGAGAACGACTGACATCTCTCTTTTTCATACAGATTATGTAAACAGAGAATATTTGTTTTTCCTTTTGAATTAGATAATTTAATAGTAGACACTTAAATGATTATAAAGATATATTACTCATGCCTGGGTGAATAGTATTCGCTGAGTTTTGTTTAAGTTTAGAGACGTGTTCCAGAAAAAAAGTTCACAGAGACGGAGAGGCAGAAAGCACACCCTATTTATTTTCTTTATTTTACAAAAGCACAATGTTTTGTTTTGCTTCTAAGTGGACATAAAAAAGTAGACATTTTACAGTTTATTTTTTCATATTTCTCAAGTCTGTATGACCATAAATGACGGAGTATTTTAAGTCTATTTTGCTGCTATGTGAAAGAAAAAAAAAAAAGAAAAAAAATCGAGCAAAACACGCAGCACGTTTGCCGACCCCAAAGGGTTAACTGCCGCTGTTCTTCTTGGCCCTGTTCTAGGAACTAGCCACCAGGGTGGTTCCCCGAAAACTAATGGTTCCCTTAGGAAAATATTCTGGTTGCATTCGCACCGCCAGTAGGAACTCTGAAGTGACGTAAGCCACACTTGTTGTTGTGACTTTTATTTTGACAGCACGGCGGACCTTTATTTTGATGGCACTGAGAAAGCTAGAGCTAAGCACACAGTGCTCGCAGTCTCCGTGGTCATTAGTTTATGATCTGTCTAACAGTTCTGTCTAATATGTTATTAGATAAAACTGTTATACATCGAAAAGTAGACCATAATGAAAAGGTATTAGCGTTTGCCATGTGGTTGATGTCCAGTGTTGCTAGCTGAGCAGCTGCGTTGGATTTTCTATCCCATCTATCCCTGTTTTCCATGTCCGTAGAGTTAGTTTGTGGAATAAATATATACGTTAGAATCTGTTTACAACGCTTTTTTTTTAAATGACGGGTGCTGGTGTTTTGCGTGCATTCGGCCAATCAGCGAACAATAACGTCACTGGTAGTTCCTATAGTGCTGAATTAGACCCGACTGTTCTTAGAACTAAAATTATTCCTAGTTCTTGTGGTGCGAATGCGCCAAAATCCGGGTACTTCTGGTGCGAAAGCCCCTATTGTTGCTTGATGTTACATTTTCTCTTGTTTCCATGTACAGGCAGTGATTGTTATTTACCCCATTTATCTTCTGAATGAGCTCCAACAGTGGCAGATGTCTTTATATTACCTTCAGCCTGACCTGTGTGTGTGAGAGAAAGATAGAGAGGAGGATCACTCACTGGGAAATATAAATCACATGAAAACATCAGCAAAGTAAAGAGGAAAGATTTAAGGCCATTGCACACTGAGTCCGAAATATTCGTATGCGTTTTTTCGTGTTCGTCAGCCTTAAAATTCGTCACGCACAGAAACCTTGCACACTGAGTCCGATGCGTATTTATTAAACCTTTGCTGAAAGAAATGTAAATACAAAAGTCAAGCAGTGAGGATGACTGCCCTCTTTCTTCTTAAAAAGAGAAAAAGAAAGAGGAAATATTGGGTCCATCCAATCCTGAGATTGCGCCGAGAGGAAGGAGAGTTTCACCTCCTTATCAAGGAGTTGCGAAATTATCCCGAGTGATTCAAAATTCGACACAATACTGTATACACTTTCATACACCCTTTGTTTCGAAATCAATGCCTACCATCCTGTTTCCCAAGCTGTTCAGCAATGATCTGCCACAATCTGTCTTTATATTCAGTGTCTTTGTAATCCGCATTTTGTTTTTCATACAGTACTTTGTGCTGCGACTGCGAGACGAAGTGTATCAACTTGTCAGACTCCATTCTGGATTTTGTCGTTCGCTTGTACGGTGGCTCTGAATTGTCAAAAAAACTCTTTTTTTATTTTTTTTATTACGGACGAAAGTTTCGTAGACAGTGTGCAAGCATGATTGACATAACGTGAGGTCGAATTTTTTTTGAACGTGCGGAAATTTTGGATGCGAATTTCGGACTCAGTGTGCAATGGCCTTAAGTCAAACATCATACTGGTAATCAGTCGATCATATTACAGTCACAGCGAATTAAACATTACCTTGCTTGTGTTTGTTCTCCAGCTGCTCAGCCAGTTCATTCTGGTTCATCTTTCTCAGGATCTCCACTGTGATCTTCACAGCTTCTTCTGGTCCAAAACACTCCACCGTCTTATCCACAGTTTTTAACCTATCTGCATTCTCCATTACATAATTTGATATACTCTCATGTTTTTTTAAGCGCCACTGAAACTCCTTTAGATCAGCTTCTACCAAATCCTTTAGTGTGTTCAGAAGCTGCTCTTCAACAGATGCCATCGTCTTTCACCGATTCACAGCTATCTCTTTCCAGAAAAGGGTGGTGCTTTTACAGCTTGTGCCTCGGATACTCTGCCAGCAACAAATAAAACACGAAACATTTATTTTTTGCATGTTTAAATAGCCTTGCCAGTTTAAAGTTCTGATATATAGTGAGGAAAATAAGTATTTGAACACCCTGCTATTTTGCAAGTTCTCCCACTTCGAAATCATGGAGGGATCTGAAATTGTCATCGTAGGTGCATGTCCACTGTGAGAGACATAATCTAAAAAAAAAAATCCAGAAATCACAATGTATGATTTTTTAACTATTTATTTGTATGATACAGCTGCAAATAAGTATTTGAACACCTGAGAAAATCAATGTTAATATTTGGTACAGTAGCCTTTGTTTTCAATTACAGAGGTCAAACGTTTCCTGTAGTTTTTCACCAGGTTTGCACACACTGCAGGAGGGATTTTGGCCCACTCCTCCACACAGATCTTCTCTAGATCAGTCAGGTTTCTGGGCTGTCGCTGAGAAACACGGAGTTTGAGCTCCCTCCAACGATTCTCTATTGGGTTTAGGTCTGGAGACTGGCTAGGCCACGCCAGAACCTTGATATTCTTCTTACAGAGCCACTCCTTGGTTATCCTGGCTGTGTGCTTCGGGTCATTGTCATGTTGGAAGACCCAGCCTCGACCCATCTTCAATGGTCTAACTGAGGGAAGGAGGTTGTTCCCCAAAATCTCACAATACATGGCCCCGGTCATCCTCTCCTTAATACAGTGCAGTCGCCCTGTCCCATGTGCAGAAAAACACCCCCAAAGCATGATGCTACCACCCCCATGCTTCACAGTAGGGATGATGTTCTTGGGATAGTACTCATCATTCTTCTTCCTCCAAACACGTTTAGTGGAATTATGACCAAAAAGTTCTATTTTGGTCTCATCTGACCACATGACTTTCTCCCATAACTCCTCTGGATCATCCAAATGGTCATTGGCAAACTTAAGACGGGCCTTGACGTGCTGGTTTAAGCAGGGGAACCTTCCATGCCATGCATGATTTCAAACCATGACGTCTTAGTGTATTTACCAACAGTAACCTTGGAAACGGTGGTCCCAACTCTTTTCAGGTCATTGACCAGCTCCTCCCGTGTAGTTCTGGGCTGATTTCTCACCTTTCTTAGGATCATTGAGACCCCACGAGGTGAGATCTTGCATGGAGCCCCAGTCCGAGGGAGATTGACAGTCATGTTTAGCTTCTTCCATTTTCTAATGATTGTTCCAACAGTGGACCTTTTTTCACCAAGCTGCTTGGCAATTTCCCCGTAGCCCTTTCCAGCCTTGTGGAGGTGTACAATTTTGTCTCTAGTGTCTTTGGACAGCTCTTTGGTCTTGGCCATGTTAGTAGTTGGATTCTTACTGATTGTATGGGGTGGACAGGTGTCTTTATGCAGCTAACGACCTCAAACAGGTGCATCTAATTTAGGATAATAAATGGAGTGGAGGTGGACATTTTAAAGGCAGACTAACAGGTCTTTGAGGGTCAGAATTCTAGCTGATAGACAGGTGTTCAAATACGTATTTGCAACTGTATCATACAAATAAATAGTTAAAAAAGCATATATTGTGATTTCTGGATTTTCTTTTTTAGATTATGTCTCTCACAGTGGACATGCACCTACGATGACAATTTCAGACCCCTCCATGATTTCCAAGTGGGAGAACTTGCAAAATAGCAGGGTGTTCAAACACTTATTTTCCTCACTGTATGGTTTTCTGAGTGTAAAACACAAAGCGTGTGCACAGAAAGCATGCTTTTTGCATCAACTGTCAAATACAAACAGTTCATATAAACACAGTCGGTTATATCTTTGAACATAATCAGCTGGGAAAGAAATTGGATGTATATCAGTATATTAAATCTGTGAAATGTTGTCTCTTGGACATGGCGGCAATACTAATGCAACTCAACCAGACCTCGTCCCTGTATGCCTTGGGCCGGAATTACTTGAGGAATGAGGAATATTGTGAAAGAAATGTTATTTTGCTTGCTTTTAAGGTAATGCCATATATGCTGGAATATAAAGACACTTGAATGCTATGTGATTGAAAAGTACTTGAAATACTTAAAATGATATTGATGAATGGTATAAAAATATTTGACTTATTTTGTTTATGATGTAGAGCAAAAGGTGTGAAATGTAAATGAATTAACTTCATGTTTGTAACTAACTACAAAGGTTAACGAGAGGGCGGACAGGTGTGAAGAGAAATTGTGTAAAAACAAGCAGCGCAGATAAGACTAAAATGTTAAAGGGGAGAAGCGCTAGAAGAAGACAACAGAATAGGCGACAGCGAAAGGACATCCGACTTATTAAACATGATTTACAGAGACTGATACCCCTACAACAGGAAGATTGGATCATACAGGACATAGAGGAGTTGATGAATGCAATAAGATTGGAATTCCCCGAAAAGAAGTATAAAAAGACTGAGGAGTAAAGCACCCCTCAAATGCTGCCTGTATTAAGCGTGAAGGACACCTGATACCAGTAGCGGCTCCTGGCCATAAATTTAGGTAGGGCAGATTCTGGGTCTTAGTGCTAGTTTAAGCTAAACATTATGTAAGCTTTATATTCTTTATATTCTAATCGCTGAACACATCAGAGACACACTTTTGGCAGAATTGTAATGTCCTTGCATTATTCAGCCTGAGGGTGGCACTCTAATGATGATTGACATAGCCTACTTTAGTACACACGTCAAACGCATAGAATGCAATCTTAGAATTGCCTTAATGCATTTATTGCATCACCCAACTAACAATTTTTGGTTCCCAGAACAGATATCCTAGCATTCTTTACGTAAAAAGAATGTTTCCTGTTGGTTTGGAGAACGTTCCCCTTCCCCTAACCCAGTGGTTCTCAAGGTGTGGGAGGTGCACGGATACTGCAGGGTGGGCGTGGGAGATAAGCAGAAAAAAAAAAAAAGTGCGTTCAAGTGCGTGAATATTGGGTAGCACTCTGCTTTTATAAAGAGACATTTCGTAAAACTTCAAATAATAGCCCGGGCTTTTATTTTCCCAAATCGCCGCCAGACACACCAGACGAGGAGCGCATCGCCACGTCTTTAAAAGTGTACATTGTCTCAAATCGTTGTTAATGTATATACTGACTTCACCCTGTGCTGCCATATACATTCAGTTTTACATTCATTTACAGAAATCAGCTGCTTGAATGAAAACTGCTGATGTTATCGGATTTTCAGGTGATATTCTCAATTCATTCAGTTAACGGACGCTCTGAGGTAAAGTGAATTCAGACTGCAGACTAAGCAACGATTGTATTTCATTATACAGTACAATCATAACATAGTACAGACATGATCTTAATTCCATAATATCCTTAAACATAAAGGTAACACTTTACGGTAAGGGTACATGAATTATCATGAATTCATGTATAAATTCATGCATGAAATATGCATTCATTCATGCATTAATATCTCATGAATCATCAGGAACTAACATGAGTTCAACGTTTTTCATTCATGACTTCATGGATGAACAACAGCTTAATTAAAACATTAACTAAGATGAGTACATCATCATGAATTATGATTTATTACGCATGATCATGATGTTTTCTTTGTTCACACAAAAAATTGGTCTTTACCACCCATTGTGGATAAAGCTATGGTTATGGTACATGAATCATCATGAATTCATGCATAAAAAAGTATTAATTCATGCATGCAAGACTACTCTTCCAATTATTAAAGGAATGTACAAAAATCCACATTATCTAATGCATGCATACAGGCTAGAACAGTATATCAATTAATGTGAGAACTTTTTTTCTGAATTATGATCTGAGTTTCCAAGCATGTTCATGTCTTCTCATAGCCTGCAGGTAAATGGACAGAGCCCAAAATTGGCCAATCACAGCACATATTATACGAATTATGTTGGCGTTCAAATACTAGTCATCATTAACTAAGCATTATTTATCAATGACTTCATCATGTGTGTGGCCCCTCAACTAAAGTGGTGACTTGGTGCTTTGAAACACTGATGAACAATGTGTTTTCATTATGATCTGAGTTATCCATCATGTTCATGTCTTCTTCATAGCCTGCAGGTGAATGGACAGACCCCAAAATTGGCCAATCACAGCACATAACATACGAATTCTGTTGGCATTCAAATACAGTAGTCATCATTAACTAAGCATTATTTATCTATGACTTCCTCATGTGTGTGGCCCCTCAACTAAAGTGGTGACTTGGTGCTTTGAAACACTGATGAACAATGTGGCATAACTGTGAAATGACATGAATATGAACATGAAAGTTCAAGTCTTTGCAAACAATGTACTGTGGACACAAATGGACTTTGATCTTAACTGTACTGCTTTATTCTTAAACGGTATAAACCAGTTAAAAACCATAAAGCTGTTTAAAAAATGTTTCACAAACAGCTTGATCTCTTTTTGGGTAAAGAGTCACCTTTTAATGTATGCTACTGATGTGACTCCTCCATATCATGAAATTGTAAAACAGCTTTATGGTTTTGTAAAGAGTTTTCAGATATACAGGCACTTCAAATAAAGTTCATGGTGTATGTACTGAATTCCTTCTCAGCTCTTTCCAGCTGTTGATTTAACTGGTTTATACCGTTCAGAATAAAGCAGTAAAGTTACATAACATTATTACGATTTTACAGCTAAAACATGTACGTTAAACTATTTACGAATATTTCATATTATAAAGATATCTGTATAATTTCCCTTTTACCATTTTATAGATTATAAATATAAGATCCCTTAAACCTACTCCCACACCAAAACATACCCAATTTTATAGACAATATTAAAAGGATAAAACATAATGGACAGATATGTGTAGGGAAATGGCAGTTTTACTAATGTAGCATTAAAAGATGGTTTGAGCAACTAATCCTACCCCTACCCCTAAACCTAACCATTTCTTAAAACTACGTAACTACAATTATAAATTAAAACAACAGACAGACAATCACAATCATTTATTTATTGAGAAAATGTCAAAACCGGTACCAAAAGTCGTTCACGTGACGATGTGTCGCAGTCCTTTCTGGTAGTAACGTTATATAATAGTTTTGTATGAGGTAACGTTACAGAGCAGAATTTAAATTATTAATCCATGAAAATGTTAATCCGGTTCGGTTTGCTGTTCGCTCTGTGAAGGCGCGCGCGCTTCTCCATTTCAAATGTAGTACACAACTTAAAAACGGCACGTTGCAATCTGTGACGAAGCATGCGAGAGCCAATGAGCGTTTGATATCACTGCCGTAAAACATGTCGTAACGCTTCAGGCACAATTTTTGAATTTGAATTCACCACGAGCGCGGGATTTGACGTTGGTCTCTGAGAGAAATAGAGATGAAGATCACTGGATGAAGGGCTGCATTTGGATCTGTTTCTTGCAAACAACGTATGGATTATAAAGATTTGATCACATTAAGCTAATAAAATTGATTTCTTTTGTGAATTTATGTTGTGTTTTAGTGTATTATGAGTCAAAATGTTAATGCCACGATTTGAATAGGCATTTGTTAAATAGGAATACGCCCAAATTTGTACGTCGTTGTTTGTATAAGTTGTTTATAAGTAAATAAATTACGTTTTTGTGCTGTCCACTGTCAGTATTATACGTTTCTGTGTGTATAAAACGTAAATAAATGTACGTATGGTAGAACTACACTTTGCGTAAAAATACACACGTATTCTCATGAGATCACGTTGCAAGTTAAGATCAAAGTCCATTTGTGTCCACAGTACATTGTTTGCAAAGGCTTGAACTTTCATGTTCATATTCATGTCATTTCACAGTTATGCCACATTGTTCATCAGTGTTTCAAAGCACCAAGTCACCACTTTAGTTGAGGGGCCACACACATGAGGAAGTCATAGATAAATAATGCTTAGTTAATGATGACTACTGTATTTGAATGCCAACAGAATTCGTATGTTATGTGCTGTGATTGGCCAATTTTGGGGTCTGTCCATTTACCTGCAGGCTATGAAGAAGACATGAACATGATGGATAACTCAGTTCATAATGAAAACACATTGTTCATCAGTGTTTCAAAGCACCAAGTCACCACTTTAGTTGAGGGGCCACACACATGATGAAGTCACTGATAAATAATGCTTAGTTAATGATGACTAGTATTTGAACGCCAACAGAATTTGTATGTTATGTGCTGTGATTGGCCAATTTTGGGCTCTGTCCATTTACCTGCAGGCTATGAGAAGACATGAACATGCTTGGAAACTCAGATCATAATTCAGAAAAAAAGTTCTCACATTAATTGATATACTGTTCTTGCCTATATGCAAGCATTAGATAATGTGGATTTTTGTACATTCCTTTAATAATTCGAAGAGTAGTCTTGCATGCATGAATTAATACTTTTTTATGCATGAATTCATGATGATTCATGTACCATGACCATAGCTTTATCCACAATGGGTGGTAAAGACCAATTTTTTTGTGTGAACAAAGAAAACATCATGATCATGTGTAATAAATCATAATTCATGATGATGTACTCATCTTAGTTAATGTTTTAATTAAGGTGTTGTTCATCCATGAAGTCATGAATGAAAAACGTTGAACTCGTGTTAGTTCCTGATGATTCATGAGATATTAATGCATGAATGAATGCATATTTCATGCATGAATTCATGATAATTCATGTACCCTTACCGTAAAGTGTTACCAACATAACTATATTGCTGGCCATAAACTGACAAAGTGCGCGTCTGGTTTGCGATACCTCGAGTTGTCAGAGTAGTGCGGCGCTGCGCTTCTCGTACGGTGTGCGAGTGCTACCCCCTTTAGATTATTGGCAGCATAAAAAAATGAAACGATATGACAGCCATGGGCTGAACAATACAAGTTACCGGTAATATCCATCGAGCCTTTGAACTAGTTGCCAGAAACACATCAACAAGAAAGAATGAAAGAATCTACCCTGTAAAACAACTGCAATCATGTGATACAAAAGGACCCTATATTCATTACTATCATCATCACCGCGATCCTCAACTACAAGTTCATTGGCGAATTCCTCCTCCTTGTCGCTCTCCTTCACTTCTCCCTCTCCGGCCTCTGCTAACTCTGCCTGCCTTGCTTGCGCTAACAGCTCCCGCCCAGATGCGCAGGGCTCTCTTGCGTGCGCAATCTGCTCCATAGAACTGGCTTAAACAGACGATCTGACGGGTTTTAGAAGATTAAATACAACCCGAAACTAAAAAACAGACCGGGCCTCTATTTGAGACTGGCCTTTATTTATCCAAACCTGTAGCCACACCAGGCGTGTAAAAGAGACAGGCGTCTATTTGGGACTCGGCTATTATTTGAAATTTTACGGTACACTGAAACGTTGACTTATCACCGTTGGAACAAGCCCAACATAGAAGTTGCTCACCATAGAAAAGCACCTCTTTAGCGGACCGAATCACTAGGGCTGGGTACCGAGTTCGATACTTTTTAGGTACCGACCGAATTGCCTCGATTCTATCGAGTATCGAAAAATGACTTGTTGTTCGGTACCAGATTTCGATACCTAAGCGGTTAACTCGTCAGTGAGCCAATAAGCAATAAAAACAATAGTTTACGTGGTTACGCCCAGAGACGTGGCTCACGTGAAGTGTGTAAGCATCCCAACGCCCATAGATGCACGTGAAGAGTGTAAGCTTCCCAACCCCCTAAAGATGTGGAAAAGTCAATCAAAAGTGTGGCTACATTTCTCCAGGCTTGATGCCAACAGCGCGTGATACAGTATTTGCAGTAAAATAATTGCTGCAAAGACCGGTACCACGAATATGATGAAGCACTTGACAGTGCACGGAGTAAACATAAGAGCAGAAAGTTGCTCCGTCTTTGACTGCAAGAAGACCGACCCTGTGCAGTCATCCCGTCCTCCTGCTACAGAGCCTTCATGTTAACCACACGAGTCCTCCTCCAAAACTACTGATGAAGGCAGCGCTACGAGTGGGACTCTGACAGGTAATATTAGCATTTAACAAACAAAATCGGCTAACTTACTTGTAGTGGTACATGCTTATGTACTATTTAAGTCAACGTTTCTGTGCATGGTGACTTATGCTGTCTTCAGGTGCTCTCAGAATTATCGTAAATACTAGTTTTCAAGTTAACATTTGAATGCAATGAGCTCGTAATCACAACTTCAGAAGTGGGAAGTATGATATTTCTCATAGCACGTGAAGGCAGAAGTCCTAATAACTGCGTTTCTGAAGTTCGAATGAGATAAGAAAACTACAAATTTGACTTGCTTTACGTCAAGCGTTACAATAGTCATTATTTAGTTTTTCTTCGTTTCTGATGTCGCAATACATCATGCTTTCATGAAATCATGCAACATATGTCACGGGGTGACAAACAGCTCCAGATCTGTATGAGTGTTTGTCGTCATGACAACTAAATGGCAGATTGGCGACAGGTGTGGGGACTTCACTCTGAGCGTCTGGTTGAGGCCACTCCCGCTTTTAGAGAGGATAAAACACACGAGGAGGAGAAGGCTGGGTGTTGGTGGTTTCTCTCTCGTGGGGAATTGGGTATGGGCACTGCAGTTGAGGGGTTGTCTTGAAGGAAGAGGAGCGTTGTTTGAGAGGACGCGAGGACGGCCCAGAGGAATGAAACGCGCTGACTGAGCTGGAGAAGAGAGAGATGAGTAGTTAACAAACTGAATCTCATAATTGCATTGTGTTCTCCACTAAATTGGGTATTGGATTGAAGTGTTTGGAGCATGTGTACACCCTTCACCGAGTGAAATACTGATTCTTTGTCGATCTCTCACCTCCTCTCCCCGATTGGAGTTCAGCGAAGCGAAGTCCGTCTGTGACCGCGAGGAAAAATCTCTCGAGTGTTCTGTCCGCCCCTGGCGATCATCAGTGCGGTAGACCAGGACTTGCGGGTGAGTGCTGGCCTTATGCGCACTAGAAGAGTGAAGTTGCAGTGTTTAAATTGACGTTTCCCCTCACGATTGCATGCTTAGAGTTGGATTGCAGTGTGTGTGTGTGGAAGAATATCTTTATTGCTGTGCAACCGCCCATGCGTCCTGGGGGTCTCCTATCTACCGTGAGAGCTGAGTGAGATTGCTTACATCTACGTGCGGTGTCTAGAAAGAAGAACCTCTGCGAGACAACATCACCCCATTTGAGAACTGTGTATTGCTGTTGAAGTTGATTCTGTCTGTCCTAGAGAAGCCCCGCTCTGCTCTGTCTGTGACTTTGAGTCTGCTGCAGCCCTGAAGCCCAACTGCACGGTGTGAAGTTATCTGTCCCCTGCAACCCACGTGAGAGCTGTGTATTGTTGTTGAAGTTGATTCTGTCTGTTCTAGAGAAAGCTCTGCTCTGTCTGTGACTTGGAGTCTGCTGCGGCCCTGAAGCCCAACTGCACGGTGTGAAGTTATCTGTCCCCTGCAACCCACGTGAGAGCTGTGTATTGTTGTTGAAGTTGATTCTGTCTGTTCTAGAGAAAGCTCTGCTCTGTCTGTGACTTGGAGTCTGCTGCAGCCCTGAAGTCCAACTGCATGGTGTGAAGTTATCTGTCCCCTGCAATACACGTGAGAACTGTATACTGCTGTGTGAAGTCTTAATTTCGTCTGCCTTAGAGAAAGCTCTGCTCTGTCTGTGACTTTGAGTCTGCTGCGGCCCTGAAGCCCAACTGCACGGTGTGAAGTTATCTGTCCCCTGCAACCCACGTGAGAGCTGTGCATTGCTGTTGAAGTTGATTCTGTCTGTTCTAGAGAAAGCTCTGCTCTGTCTGTGACCTTGAGTCTGCTGCAGCCTTGAAGCCTACCTGCATGGTGTGAAGTTATCCGTCTCTTGCAACCCATGTGAGAACTATATATTGCTGTTGAAGCCGATTCTGTCACCTGTGACACTCGCCTGTCTAACGCTCTCCCACTGTGAGTCTGGTACCAGTTGGTGAGGAAGTGAGCCGTGATCCCTCTACTCACCTGTGATACTCACCTGTCTACTGCTCTCCCACTGCGAGTCTGGCACCAGTCTGGAAAGGAAGTGTACTTTGAACCCTCTACTCACCTGTGATACTCACCTGTCTACTGCTCTCCCACTGTGAGTCTGGCACCAGTCTGCGGAGGAAGTGAGCCGTGATTTCTCTACTCACCTGTGATACTCACCTGTCTACTGCTCTCCCACTGTGAGTCTGGCACCAGTCTGTGGAGGAAGTGAGCCGTGATCTCTCTACTCACCTGTGATATCTACCTGTCTAATGCTCTCCCACGGTGAGTCTGGCACCAGTTTGTGAGGAAGTGAGCCGTGATCCCTCTACTCACCTGTGATATCCACCTGTCTAACGCTCTCCCACTGTGAGTCTGGCACCAGTTTGTGAGGAAGTGAGCCGTGATCCCTCTACTCACCTGTGACACTTACCTGTCGAACGCCCTTCCACTGTAAGTCTGACACTCACCTGTGAAGGAAGTGATCCCCGTTCTCTCTACTCACTTCTGATACGCACCTGTCCAACGCTTTCCCACTGGGAGTCTGACACCAGTCCGTGAAGGAAGTGAGCCTCGATATCCTTACTCACCTGTGATACTCACCTGAGATTCTCGCCGGTCCATACCCGCGGCGGTGCTGTTCCGGGTTCCTGGGAAGAAGAAGACAAGGAATTTTAGATTAGGATTTCTTAATTGCTTTTTAATAGAAAATAAAGTTGCCATTCCTTTTACTCCTGCCTCTTGCCTCCTCCTTGATACGCTCCTCTGGGTGACAGTGGTTTAGGGGTGGGCGCAGTCTGGCTTGACCCACCCCGACCTGTGACACATACTCTACCTTGTCTGTGGACATCGTTCATTCAAAGCCGGTGCTAGATAAACAGCGAGCGTGCGTGCGACGGTAGGCTGCGGACGGCGAAATTATTTACGACAGCGGTAATGGACAATTCCGCTTCCAACCTGTAGGGGGACCGAAGAGGAAACATTCCTTAGTGTTGCTTTAAAAAGTCTTAAATTAGATCTGTAAAATTTAAGGCCATAAATAGTCTTATTTTAACATATGAAAGGTCTTAAATTTTCGATGGCAATCTGACTTAGTTTTAATTTGGAAAACATTTAGAACTATCTAATTAGCTTACTTTATTTATTCTTTCTTTTTGGATTTGCTTGTTCAAGTGACATTTCGCGTCACATTCGCGGTAGGATTACATCTGTCTCCTGCACGCCAAATAAACAAAGTTGTCAATATTGTTTGTTTTCCCTTTATTTCGCCAACGAGAATTTCAAAATGAAACCGTAGCAGAGTCTCAATGCAACAGACAACGGTGATTTTTTTTTTTTTTTTGACTGAAATCCACGTTTTGAACGAATCAATTTAATGATTCAATGAACAATCACTTGCTTCTTTCCCGAATGAATCAGCCATTTGAACAAATCGGTTGAATGAATGACTCAAAATGAATGAATGAAAGAAATATGAAATCAGTTCATATTTAAATCTTAAATAAAAAAAATCTCATAGCTATATTTATGCAATTGTAAATGCAGTGTAAATATATTAATGCCAGTTCTGATGCCGCTTCTGTGTCTCTGCGCTGCAAAGATGGATTTTGATTTAATTAGACTGGTAACAGTGGTATTGTGTTAGTATTCTAATAGAATTGAATTTGAATGTTAGAATTTGACATAAAAGGTGATGCATACATCTACAAATGTCCATTTATGGGTGAAAATGCCCCGGAAATCAATTTAAAGTGGCAAATATTACCCCTTAATAAAAAATAAAAAAAAATCTGTCACTGCTGTGAACTGACCACTGCATAGAATATGAAAAATATGAATATCTCCATGAGTCTGTTGTCAACAACAAGCCTAACCCATGGCACCAAGCACAAAAACACAATCAGTAAAATATTATCTAATTATTATCAACAAATCTTTGAAAATAGAGACATTTTTGTCAATATTGCACACCCCTAATGCACGGTATTAATTTTGATTTCTTCGGGTCTTAAAAAAAGTCTTCAGAAACAACAAGAAGCTGAGCTCGTAAGGCACTGTCAAAAGCGGTTATATATTGCCACTTTTATATATTGTTCATCCAAAGCTTCACTGAAATATTTTAATGTTTTTGATTATTTAAATTAAAAGTTACGTTCTGTTCTGTTATTCTCTCTTACTGTTATATGATTCAATGACATTACAAAGTGAAACTATTGCAGGTGTTTTTCATTGCACAGTTCTTAATTTAAAAAAATATTTACGTTATTATAATTTTTTGTGAAATTATTTGGTAGTCAGAGGTGCGTGTGTGTGGTTGGGGCGAGATTTGTTTAGGGCGCGACCAAAAAAGTTTGAGAACCACTACCCTAACCTAACCAGTACATTCTCAGAATGTTCCCAGTACATTCCCCTAACCTCTTCACTCTGATATCATTTACCCAGCAGTACGTCAGTAATCATCCAGCACTGCCACATCCCATATAATATAACCGGCATAGAAGACAGATGAATGGACAACAAAGCCTACAACAAATCATGTCTTGTTTTTATCTGTTGTTTAATCAATAGAGATTATCCAAACACATAAATCATTATATGGAGGATGAAATAAGATTCAATTTGTCCATTAAAATGTAAGATTTCTTAGAGCTTGTACCACAATATCCCAGATTGTACATATTTTTTCAGCACCAAATAAGAACTTTCTTAGGCTTCACTTTTGACTATTCTTGTGAAAGGCTGGATTTGTGTAACTTCCCATTGTGTTGTAAGCACATCATGGACATACCTAGACAAAACAAGAAGTAGTTCTTGCACACACTGACACTTCTCAACCAAACCAGCACAAAAAAAGAAGTTGTTGAAGATACGCACACACATTTGCTTACACATTTCTTTCTTGTTTCTATATTTCTTGAAATGCCATATATGGTTAGCTTGATATTCAAGTACTATGATTGGATGGACTGGATATCCTGGATGATTTTGCCTTATCTTGTGTATTACTATGACTGTTCTTCCTTATTAAACTTGAGAATGTTATGGTACTGCATTGTGTCTGCCTGATGACTGAGAACACTGAGGGTACAGATAATCTACCAAAATTTGAATTCTGACACAACTTCAACACAATCTTGTGAAATGTTCTGAAATGTATTCACAGACATTAAAAATGAATAAACAATTATTTGACTTAAACTAGGATAATTTAATTTCTTACCACTGAATTGAGCAGTTTAGTGGGACATACTTCCTTTTCGTCAGTAAAGAAAAAATCAGTTTACATGTTTTATTCAATTAGACGTGTCAAATCTCTCTGAAATCAATATTTAGTAATAAGTAATTATTTAATAAATATATTAGTTTGTCACTCAACTAAATGACCATTCATTTTTAAATTAGGCGAGTCCACGCGGCTTTCTGTGGAAGACTAGAGAAAGCATGTGCAGATCAGAGGCACACAGCCAAGAAACCTAGCATTGGGGATGTGATGCTTTTTCCTGTTGTGCTGAACTTGTATCGAACCATGACCCCAAAAACGATGTACGTACCAAACCATGACTTCTGTGTGCTACATTCCTAGTAGTTAAATATGCATTTATTTTATTACTCTTATGTATGTTATGCCCATTTTTTGAGTATGAAATGTGTTTCACTAGTTCGCCTGGCCGTTCAGCCTTAAAGGTTAATAGTAAACTAACTTGCTTGGCTTGCTGTCCTTGGAGGAGGCTCGAGTTAAAGGTACAATATGCAATAATTTTTTGCCGCTAGAGGGCGCTACATTCCAAACAACAACAACGGCGTAGCTTGATGACGATGTGAAGGAGTGTGGAATGATGGGAACTGTCGTTTTAAACTCCACCGTGGATGTAAATCAGTCAGACGGGAATCGAAAAAGTCGATTATTATTTTATAATGACATGCTTTTTGTGGCGAGACCGCTTATAAGCCGCGCGCTGGAACGAGAGAGAGACTGGAGAGAAAATTGGACGCAGAGAAAGAAAACCGGTGGATCCGAGCTCTCATTTTTGAACTGTTTTGTGCCGTCGCGGTTGCCACGGTGAATGCGCGTTGTGTGCGACTTTTGTTTGTTTTGTTTTATTTTAATAAAGTACGAGTCCCAGTCACGCCGACCCCTGTCTTCTTCCTTCCTGACTCTTGAACCTCATCACACTTTTATTTCATTAAAATGAATTAACCGCAAGAAAAGTAAGGTTTAATACTAAATTGGTTATCATAGATGTTACTGTATGTCGAATTCATTGTTGTGATAACGCGGCGCAGTTTTACGTGTTCTAAACAATTGTTGTAAAAGTACATTTGAACATACCCACATCATTTGCCAAAATACTGATTAATCTTTATGTATAACACATGCTATATTTATTTACATGGCCATAAACACCAGACGTGATAAACAATGTCAATAAACTAAACACAAACCTAAAGCAATAATACTTCCCTTACATAAACATAACTATTACTGAATGCTACATTTGGAAAATATAAAATTAAGCATGCTTTGTCGACAGAACCAGCTGCAATCGGTAAAGAATAATTGTGTTCCATAACGACTGCAAGAAACAAGCTAACGTGTTGCTTGATAGACGCTACAACTACAACTTCTGCAATTGTCCAGGACTCCACGCAGTACGAGCGGAAACCGAGGGTAACGCGGATGTGACGCAATTGACTGGCGACTCCCAGCTCCCCCCTGCTCTAACGCCCCGTTTCCTTGGTTAAAATCGCAATTTTCTTACGATTTAAAAATAGTTGGAAACATTTGGGATATTCTAAGTAATTAACTTAACAAAATATATAACACTGTGCAATTTAACTCGAGGGGTTTAAAGGTACAATATGTAAGAATTTTGAATTAAAATATCCCATAATCAAGGCCAGAGTAAACTATTTAAATTCTGATAAACTATTTCTCAATTAAATAAATACTGCTTTAGCTTCAGAGGTTTTCAGCATGTGTGGAACCCCAGATTATGTCAGTCAATCATAAATCATTGTAATTCAGCCCTACTTTTCCCATCTCACATTTCACTGATCTGCATTCAAAAGTGAACAAATTGTATGTAATGGAAGCTTTATTTTTGCAATTGATGTTTTCTATATTTGAAAATTCATGAAAACAACTAAAGAAACATGAAACGCTCACCTCAACAATATTTGTAGATCTTTCTTTTTTCTCTTCTGAACTATCGAGTTCAACAGCAGATAATTTCTTTCACTTCTTGTGAAGGAACTGAAACTGCTTTTTAGGAAGAGACATACGTGTCAGAAGAATAAAGTCAGATGTCAGCAAACACACTCAATCTGATCTGGTTTATTATTCAGAAAGTTGTATTCTCAGTAAACTGATCTTTTTTTGTATTTTGCTAATACGTGTTGAACATTTTAATATTTTGTTAATACGTTTTGAACATTTTAATGTGTATTACGTGCATCAGTCTATGTTTACGAAACGAAACGAGTAGAAAAAAACTGCCTTCATTCAAATTTTAAAAAAATACAAATAATAAAAGGTAATTAATAGATGAATAAGGCATTATTTTATGTTTTTAGATTATGTGATAGAAAAAAGGATAATCAGCTTGAATATAGTTTATTACATAGGAAACACCCCTTTCCTTTGATTGATCATCCAAAGATGAACCCATGCCGTCATCAGTTGTTCCTCAGTTCTGTGCATCAGAATCAGTCATCCACTGTTACATAATTCTACAGATTAAAGTGCATTTGCAGCTACATATAAGGGATGTGTCCAAAGCCAAATACTATATTTGTAAATATATGGATAACTTAAATATGAAATATAGCTGTGAGCAGCAATTAACAGGTCCTGAGTTGTTTGCCCTGGATTACCTGTTTGTTTAATTTAAGTAGTGCTTGCATGTGGATTTTCTCTCCGCTTCGTCCTTGCCTCATGGTTACAGGAAATATTCAAAATCTATATATAAACATAATTCACCTTCTGTTGCTGGTTTTGAAAGAAGAGATGTATGAGCTGCAGATGATGGTCCATGTCATCTTCCAAAACTGTAATTACTTACTGATCTTAAAATTAATTGAGAGAACTGAGCCCTTTAAAACAGCCAGTTGCTTTGTAGAACATCCACCGTCCTTGAAGTGGGTGAAGTTTGGGGAACTCAAAGTGTAACATGAAAAGCTGAACAAAAGATTTACAACAGGTAATGGTAAGAACTGCAATATTGCATACAAATATACTAAATCATCAGCCATTTTGTAACGGTCACCAGCTGGAGTGCCCTTGAGAACCACCAGAGGGCACTCCACACCAGACTCTCATGTTCACTCACAGACTACATCTCCCATCATTCTCTGCCTGGACTCATCAGCACTCATTATCACATTCACCTGTATCTCATCTTCTTGTTTAATTCACCCCATATAAGCCTGGTTCACCCCACTCACTGTGAAGTTTTGTATGTTGGTGCACTGCATTTCCGAGTGTTTTTCCCTGGTTTCATGTCTCTTGGTTTTTGGATTTCTTGCCTGTTCCGTGGATTATTCTCTTGCTTCTGACCCCTGCCTGTTTTGTTTTGTTTTGTTTTGTTTGTTTGGACTGCCTACCTGTGTTTTGACCCCCATTGCCTGTTTCTTGGATTACGTGTCTGGATTGTCCCCTTCTGATTAAAGCTGCATTTGGATCTAAACTTTCTGGTCTCCGAGCAGTTCGTAACAGAAAACTTCGCCACACCAAGATCCAGCAGCGATGCCAACCATGGATACAGGAGTACAAATCCAGCGTCTCCGTCAGGGGGATCGGCCGATTGAGAAGTATGTCGAAGAGTTTATTGAACTGGCACATTTCACCTCTATGAGCACCGAGTGCTTAATGATCTTTTTCCGCGGAGGATTATCTGAACCGCTCCGGTCATTGATGCCCGACCATGATCCTCACGGGACATTAGAACAATATATAGATCTGGCCCTGTTGTTGAGCGGTTCATCGTTTATTGTGGGCGTGGAGGAGAAGGAGCTCCTTGAACCAGCAGTATCCCCTCAGCCTGATCTTCACGTCACGCCTGCCCAGCCTGAGAATCTTCACGTCACGCCAACCATAAAGCCTGCCACCGGATCGGTCTATGGGCATGTCCAGGACTTATTTCCAACGTGGCAGATCCACCGCTGATGTCAGCACGTACTGCCAAGGGGGCCACCCGAACAGAGTCTCCTTCCGCCGCGACCACCGTTCCAGGGCCATATCCTAAGATGACCACCGTTCCTGAATCTCTTCACGTCAGCCCTGCCGAGCCTGAGCTTCTTCACGTCAGCCCTGCCGAGCCTGAGCTTCTTCACGTCAGCCCTGCCGAGCCTGAGCTTCACGTCAGTCCTGCATTTTAGAAATTTTAGGTTGACCAGTTGGACGCTAACTGTTGGCTTGTTTTTGTCTCTTGACTTCATTCTTCCCATTCAGCTTTGTGTCTCTGCTGCAAATGCTGGAATAAATAAGTGGTGCTGCTTCTATCGGTTTCAACAGACTTTTGGCATATTTTGCACTTGACGAGTCACTTATGACTTTTGACCTTTCAAATTCTGAATAACGTCCAAACCACTGAAGATACGATGCTACCTTTATTTGACACAAGGTCATCTGATGTGAAGAGCCATCCGTCTCCATGATGTTAGATGCTAAGCTACATTCCTTTATAGGGCATTTAATCAGGCGTGCCATCATGCGGTCAGATCTTTTTTTTTTTTTATTCTGTCAGTAGTATATTGACAGTCTCTAATTGTAACATTTGCTAATATTTTTATTCAAAACCACAATGTCAATGTAATGATTTTAGTCAGTTTTGGTTTCCAATGTGTTCTGTGCCTGTTTTGCCTGCCTGAATTCATAATGTTTACACAACACCACTTTCAACTAAAAGCGTAATACCTTTTATGCGTTTTAGTTGTTCATTTACACGACAACTCGTTTTGGGTGCCTGAAATCGCTAGCTTTTGAAAACGGGTTTCAACGTGCAAGTTTTTGAAAACGGTCTCTGTGCAATCAACAAAAAGGCAAATCTCTGATGACGTCATGCACATGTGTATTACATGTTCAGTCTATAGTGTTTCATCACCATCTACTGGCATGGCAGCAGAATACAGCAGTCGTTTTCATGGATCCGTGTGGATGGGTATAGTTTGACAATGTCATCTGCTAAAAACTGAAAACTTTATGCGTTTTGGCTGTTCATTTACATGACGACAGCCTTCTAGGGGCCTGAAAAAAAAAACTTTTGAAAATAGGTTGCTGTTATCTCCATGTAAACTACAAAAACTTGAATTTGTGAAAATGGTGACGTCATGCGCATACATATTAGATGTTCAGTCTATAGGCACATAGTGTCATTGCCAACTACTGGTCTGGCATGAATAATACAGTGTTTAGTCATTTTTGCGGATCTGTGTGAATGCGAAAAACATGAAGGAAAAACTTTTGTGAGCAGCATGTTTCAAAATCAATAACAATACCAAACTGATATCTTAAAATCATGTTGTAAAGTGACTAAAAACTTCATCGGGCCTTTGCAGGAGATGGCAGCATTCTGGCGGACCAAACTAAAACCGAAAGATGAAGCTGCATATTTGTCATCCATGGTCAAAGATAAGGATGGATTTGAAGTAAAATATATAAAATAATTTAAACGTGAGTTACACAGGCCTGCGTTTAAGTATTGTTTTTACTGTCCCTTTTTCCTGACTAATCTGTTTGAGTTTTAAGCTGTTGCCACTTTCAAAAGGGAGATTTTCTGGTTTAATATTGACGAGAAGTCATAACTAAACAAGAATATGAAAGAAGGCACAGAGTATGCCATAGTGTGCTCAAAGTTTATTTGTTTGAATTCCGTTTAATGGAAAACAGTTATATTATGTATACTGCTGTACTTACTTTACAATGTCTTGAAAATTTACAAAGTTGCATGGCACCCAGAGATACAAACTCTGCTATTTTTTGACTCCATGCAAGTAAAAGTAGCAGTAGTGGTAAACTAGGATGAGAAGTCCATCCAAAAACATAAGTATTTAATTATTCAGCGAAACTTGCATTTAGTTATTGTGTGATTCAGTCAGTTTTATTACACTGTCCAGTTGACATTGTGTTCTTGCTGTGTCAGGGTTGATTTTGCTAAAGACGATGGCTGTTAAGGGAGACTTGTGAAAACTTGTGATTTTGCATATCAATATATTTTATGCAATTTTAAGAGATTGTTAATTTGTGTGCTGGTAAAGAGTAGCTAATAATCTAACTATCTCTTCAAAATGCATAAATCAGGCGTGTTAACTAAGATGACTATTTAAATATAATTATGAACTAAATAATTGTTTGTCTAATCAATGAAGATAACCATTTATACATGCTAATTCAACTGGCTCAGTTGTCTGTGCACTGTGGATTCAATTCTTATCAGCTGTGATTTCCATTGATGAGAATGTGGTATTTTATTTATTTTTCAAATATGTTATTTTTTGTAGGTGCATAACTGTTTAAAATATAAATCTGTTTTAATGAATTACTGTTTGTTAAATTAGACTAGCAATGTATTTATATCTATTTATTTTTTTATGTAGAAATGGCAAGTTCAAGTTCAAAGAAAGACCTAAATCAATGTGTGACCGGCTACATCCATAGTATCACTCCATTACGTCAAGGGATGAAGCGACCTTACTTTGAAGGAATACTGCAGGAGCGACACAAAATATCAAAGCTTATGGTATTCAAGCCTGACCTCAAGTCATTTTCAGACTGTGAAAAAAGATAGGTAAAGTCTTTTCTTTATTTATCATCATTAACTCATTTATTCATCATTTTAGCTTTTGAACAGGAATCAAAAACAAGAATTGTCTCGTTCAATCGTCCTGTACAGCTAACTGATGAAGTCTTACAACCAGCCAGGCATAATGGCGAAAAAGCCATTTTGTACGTGTACAAGTCGAAAATCTCGTTTGCCTTCTGGTGACTATTCCTATAACCCCACCATCTTCACCTCCCAGCAGAAGGTGACTGTCACAGGTTCTGGAAATGAAATTGGAGTATCAGAAAGTAAGTACTATTCAAACATTAAAATTAAGGTTATCATATATTTATTTTACCTTGTAACATTGATGCATGTAAAATTCATTGCAAGTAACTTACTTACAATGCATGTCCAGCACTTCTATTTTTACTTTATCTGTTAAGTTGTAGCTCTGATGTGACAATTTAGTCTATAGTGCATTTTTCAATTTTGCAATAAGATCCTTTTACTAAACATTTTTGTTTTCTTAAGGTGACCATCAAAGCAAAAGCAATTGAGTTAAAAAGTGAAGGGCACAATGTCCTTCAAAATGACATCTAATTTCTCCTAGAAAAGAGAACACATGTAATTGCTGATAAAACCGGAGTGATTGAGCTAACCATGTGGGGCCTGCAACAAACAATTGAAATTGGCTCCTGGTATGATTTCACAAGTGTTATATTTAGAACATTCCAGGGAAAATTTCTCTCCACCACAAAGGACACACAAATTTCTATGGCCGTCTGCACTGACACCACATGTACTGTAGAAGAGACCACGTCAGAAAGTATTACAGCCCAAATAATTGGCGCAAAAGTGAAACTCATTCACCTTTGCCTACTAAAACACTGTCTCCCAGATATGCCCCAGATTGATGTGTCATTACAAATCCAATGTAATTTCTGTGCACACATCTTCCAAATTAATCATTTGACCACATGCAACGACATCAAAACAGTCAACATTGAAAACCAAGTAATTCAGTCAGCAGTGCAGATTCCCCACACCGCCACACCAGACACAATCACTGATTCTGTGTTGAACCTGCCAACAATGACCCTTACACTTCACCACAACTATGTCACCCAGCTCACCTATCCATCAGCCTATCCATCCATAAACCAGACAGCCATCCCAATGATCACCGTCTCACCACCCACACCTACTCCAAGTTCTGATCTAGAAGAACTTGAGTGCCTTCTAAAAGAGGACTTTCCCTCTTAAAAGACTCCACAACCAAAACCACACCGCTCTTCACCTCCTCACCCTCTTGATGGAGAAGATAGTATCCCAGCCACTCCACAAAAGTAAATGGAACCCCATTTTCCTTTTAAAAACAATTTCATACTAGGAGCCAATTTCAATAGTATGTTGTTTTAAATACAAATATTTTATTTATTTTACTTCTGTATTTATGCAACAAGTTCTTTTGTGTATGCAATTTAATTTATTGTACAAACCATGTAGCCTATGGATTTTTGTTTTACTGGTGTAAACCAGCTACTTGTATTATGTTAAGCTTATGTTTCAAATAAAGTTCCCTTTCAAAGCATTACTATCCTTACTCTTTAAATGGTCTGCAGCCAAAACATTTAGCGTCATCAGAGGCTTTTTTGGCTAGAGACTACAGCCTGTAGTAGGAGCTAGTTCCGCATGTTTTCAACCCGCCCATAGGGGGTGGGATCTCACTCACAGAATGTACAAATAGTGTTAGACATATTAGTTTTTTTTTAAGCTAAGGTAACAGGCTCTTGCTCTGTGGAGAAAGCTGAGTTGTAGGCTAACCACGATGGCGGAAGGTAGTTTTGAAGATGATATGGCAAGAAGGGGATTTTGAAGATCTGATGCGCGAATCCGATGCTTGCTACTACTCTTGTACGAGCCGCAATACAGTGAGGAACAGTTGCGGATGGAGGAACAATAGACAGCCGGAGCAGCTGCTGAAGCAGAGGAACAAGATCTGGGCAGACTCAAGCTGGGGTGGACTGGTGGTGTCAGTGCTCTCGCTGTGCGCCTATGGACACAGATAGAGAGTCCTATTGCTGTCACGAATTTCAGCAATGCCATTTTCTTCTGGAAGAAAATCGCTGAATCTGCTGAGGAAACGGCACTGCCAGCATGTGTAACAGAACACACTAGCTTTGATCCACACATGGACAGGGGGGTCTTGGAAACCTATTTCAGGATCGCGAAGGTGAATTGGAAATGCCAGCCAAAGCCCACAGGGACAAACGGACGCCTGAGTGTAAAGTGAGTATTTTGTAACCAACACGTCATGTACAGAGTTTGGAGACCCAGCATTATAACAATGTTCTTCCCACGTAGTCTATCGTTGTTATATTTAAATCTATGCTAGCCTACTGTAGGTGCAAATAGCTTGCATCACTAACGTTGTGCTTACTGTTTTGTAGACAATATCGCCTAACAGCCTACCGTCACTTCGTGGAATGGGTCCTGCCAGGCGAGAGACTTGCCTGCCTGTGTTGTTCAGGACATCAGAGATATCCAGCTCCTGACGGGCAATACTGCGGCTATAAAGAAACTGCTGAAGCTCTGGATGAGTTATGAGTGTGAAATTGTTCATATGTTTTGTAATTAAATGTTCAAACTCACATTGGCTGTGGTTCGTGTTATAGTCCTTAGTGTTGGTCCATTAGAGTATGTATTAGCCTAGAGATATAGTGATTTCAATTGGAGGAAAGCACTTCATATGCGGAGCTATTAAGCTACTCTTATTGACATGATCCTGCCTTGCATCATCTTTAATTATCTCTTCTGGCCCTTTCAGCAGTTTGGCCCCGGATTGCTGGATTGCCCCGAACAGACATCGAAACAATCAAACCTCACATCAAGCAATTTGACATACCTAACATCATAATCACACCATCACCTTTGGACTCCTCCACTACACTCTTTCCATCCCACGAATATCTAGAACAAATTATGGTGGACTTCCCAGAAAGCACACCCTCTCCTTCAACATCCACCTCTGCAACAATCCAACTACTCCAACATCCACTATACCATCTTCAGTCATACAACCCACAAAAGACCCCTCAGTCTACAAAAATAACTTCCCATCCCAACAAATAAATGTATACATGCGTTCATACACTTCTACTGACACGTACATAAATGCATATGTCATGGGGTGACGAAGGCGGGAACCTTTTTTTTTGAGAACATGTTTCCCCCGGGGAGTGCTTCCGCGGTGACACCGGGACGGTTCCGGTTTCCCGCGTGAGTGTCATGGCGGCGGGCGAGGCTTGATGAGGAAAACTCGCGGCAGGTGTGAGAGGGGAGGATACAGGATGGTGATTGGGACATGGAGAAGGAAGGTGGCTGATAAAAGGACACTTTGGCAGTGAGGAAGGCGCGCAGGAGGGCTCGAGGAGAGGTGAGGCACGCAGCACGCGAGCGGCCGCGGCGGGAGGCCGCGGGAGAGAGAGAAAGTGAGAGAGAGAAGACTTCGGCTGGATTGCGGGTGTAAGCCTTGGTTGCACCGTGAGTCTGTTGAATTGCAGTTTTATTGTGGAAATGAGCACGAGTGAAACCTTACAGTGTGTGGTGGATATGTGAGTGTGGGAATTATTTCTGCTGTTCACTCGCAGTCACAGCTGTCCAGTGAAGAACCTGCTAACGCTGTGAGTTACACGTATCATTCCTCTCTCTGCCTGAGTCCAGTGAAGAACCTGCTAACGCTGTGAGTTACACGTATCCATTTCTCTCTGCCTGAGTCCAGTGAAGAACCTGCTAACGCTGTGAGTTACATGTATCCGTTCTCTGCCTGAGTCCAGTGAAGAACCTGCTAACGCTGTGAGTTACACGTATCCATTTCTCTCTGCCTGAGTCCAGTGAAGAACCTGCTAACGCTGTGAGTTACATGTATCCATTCTCTGCCTGAGTCCAGTGAAGACCCTGCTAACGCTGTGAGTTACATGTATCCATTCTCTGTCTGAGTCCAGTGAAGAACCTGCAAACGCTGTGAGTTACATGTATCCGTTCTCTGCCTGAGTCCAGTGAAGAACCTGCTAACGCTGTGAGTTACACGTATCCATTTCTCTCTCTGCCTGAGTCCAGTGAAGACCCTGCTAACGCTGTGAGTTACATGTATCCATTCCTCTCTCTGCCTGAGTCCAGTGAAGACCCTGCTAACGCTGTGAGTTACACGTATCCATTCCTTTCTCTGCCTGAGCCCAGTGAAAACTCTGCTAACGCTGTGAGTTACATGTATCCATTCTCTGCTTGAGTCCAGTGAAGAACCTGCTAATGCTGTGAGTTACATGTATCTTCCACTCTCTGCCTGAGGCTAGTGAAGAGCCGGCTAATGCTGGAGGGGCCTGTTGATGCTGAAAGAGCCCGTTAATGCTGGAAGAGCCTGAGGCTAGTGAAGAGCCGGCTAATGCCGGAAGGGCCTGCTAATGCTGGAAGAGCCTGCTGATGCTGGAAGAGCCCGTTAATGCTGGAAGAGCCTGAGGCTAGTGAAGAGCCGGCTAATGCCGGAAGGGCCTGCTAATGCTGGAAGAGCCTGCTGATGCTGGAAGAGCCCGTTAATGCTGGAAGAGCCTGAGGCTAGTGAAGAGCCGGCTAATGCCGGAAGGGCCTGCTAATGCTGGAAGAGCCTGCTGATGCTGGAAGAGCCTGTTAATGCTGGAAGAGCCTGAGGCTAGTGAAGAGCCGGCTAACGCTGGAAGGGCCTGCTGATACTGGAAGAGCCTGCTGATGCTAGAGCCGGCTAATGCCGGAAGGGCCTGCTAATGCTGGAAGAGCCTGTTAATGCTGGAAGAGCCTGAGGCTAGTGAAGAGCCGGCTGATGCTGGAAGAGCCGGCTGATGCTGGAAGAACCTGCTCCCGAAGGAAAGAGGATGCTGAAGGGACTTTATATTGTTTTTATTATTTAATAAAGAATATTTATTTTTAATTCTGTGTCTGCCTCCTTTGTGTCCACGGTCAGCTCCTCAGGGGCGGCACGCGGGCGGAGGGGTGGGCGGCCCGCTGGCGCTCCACCCCGACCTGTGACACATACACACATGAAACTGTGCACATTTATATAAATCCCTACGTACTACATCCACACATACAAATTATTAAAGACACCTTCAGACCTACATAATGTGCACATTCACGTATGGATGTATCTATGTACACATGGACAACATGCATACAAGCACATGAGCACATTTATAAATACCTACATACATGTGTGTAGTACATGCACACATACACAATTCAGACACCTTTAGACATGCATAATGTTCTTGTATGCATGTTAACAAACACCATACATGCATTCATTGTGGGAAGTCCTCCACCATAAATTTCATACATACATGCCTATAGGGAGGGTCTGCGAAGTGGTGTTTCTCACAAAAAAAGTTTAAATGTCTGCACATATTCTAAATATAAAATGTCATGTGTCTTTAAGGACAAAAACCATTGTTTATTTACTATTAGAAACAAAGTTCTATTAGGAGAAATTGTTTCAAGTGCCTGAAAGGTTATCCTCTAAAGCAGGGATGGGCAACTGGCGGCCCGCCTCCTCACTCAGTGCGGCCCGCGGGTCAATTTTCAAATACCATAGAAATGTTGGTTTCACGGGTTTTACCGCATCTGAACCAATTCCAAATGGTAATGATACAGTATACCAATAGAGGGCACCTCCTATGCAAAACACCTAGAGGCCTTAGTCGGACCTGCTTCACTACAGTCAACGATGAAGAGAGAGAACCATGAGCGGTAAAAAAAGAAAACCGAATCAAGAGAATCGTACTTTTCAGACGAGATGGGAAACAGATTATCTGTTTACAGAATTCAAAGGTAGACCTATGTGTTTAGTGTGTTTGGAAACAAGATCAGTATTCAAAGATTTCAACTTAAGTCGCCATTACAATACCACACACAGGGACAAATATGGAAAGTACACCGGAGCTGCTAGGGCCGCTGTTATAGCTGACCTGAAAGTGAAACTCAAATCAACAACAGTATTTTTACCAGAATTACATCCACACAGGAGTCTGCCCCTCAAGGCATCTTACTCTGTGGCACTGGTGCTTGCTAAAGCCAAGAAGCCCTTGTCAGATGGCGAAATGGTGAAGAGGTGTGCAATGGAAATGACCAAATCATTTGGAGATGAGGATATGGCTAAAAACGTTGAAACTGTCTCCTTGTCCCGTCGCACAGTGACATGCAGAATTTTTGACATCCATAATCATGTCGATGGCAAACTGAAACAAGTCATGCACGACTGCAAATACGTCTCATTAGCGTTGGATGAGAGCACAGATGTGATGTAGCCAGCTACTGATTTTCACTAGAACGATTGACAGTTCATTTGTTGTACACAAAGAACTTTTAAAATTGGTGTCGTTGCACAACACCACTCTAAAGGGATGGATATTTTCAACGCCGTTAACAGTATTGTGAATGAGTATGGTGGCTTTGACAAGCTGTCAGCCGTCGTTACTGATGGCGCACCTGCGATGCAAGGAAAACACAATGGTTTCGCCGGGCTCCTCCAACAGAGTGGGGTGGACTGTCCTATACTGCACTGCATCATCCATCAGGTGAGTTGTTTTATCTTCAGCTCACTTTTTATGATTATGAATATGGGCAGCCTTATGAGATTAATATGACAGGATATGTGTAGATTTTAGCGCTGAATCTAATCTTTATTTTAATTCTACAGGAGGCTCTCTGTGCCAAGACACTTAACTTCAGTCACGTTATGGATCTGGTGACTAAAGTTACAAATCTCATCCGAGGAGGGAATAGGTCTCTCAGTCACAGGAGGTTTGTAGCTTTTTTGGATGAAGTGAGCGCGGCGTATGGGGATTTACAAATGCACACCGAGATTAGATGGATGAGCCGAGGAAAGTGTCTGGAGTGTTTTTTTGCGTTACGCACCGAAATTCCTGTGTTTTTGGAGGACAGTGTTCGAGGCGATACAAGTGCCTACACCCTGAAAACTCAGAGACACAGAGTTTCTTTGCGATATGGCCTTCCTTACGGACGTTACCTCACACCTCAATCACCTGAACACACAGTTACAGGGGCGAGGCCAAACTGTATCCGACCTTTAGGCACACATGAATGCATTTCGGTGTAAATTAGAGCTTTTCAAAGAAGGATTTTCATCCAATCGTCAAAATTTGGCACACTTTCCCGCTTGTGAAGAGATGCGGAGAGATGTCCCTGAATGCGAGAACATTTTTCACAAATACAGAGCCGACATCGAAACACTGCAGCAGCAGTTTAAGTGCCGCTTCCATGATTTCCACGCCATGCAGCCACGATATAGCGTTATTCACTGACCCCCTCTCTGCTGCTGTCAGCGAGCAACCCTCCAGTTGCAGCTTGAACTCTGCGGAATTCAGTCAGACACGTTTTTTCAAGCAAAGCGCAGTGAGAAGGGGGAGTTTCATTTTGGAGGTTACTACCAGAGTCCCGCTTTACACTTCTCAGGGATTTTGCACTGTCAGTGGCCAGTATGTTTGGGAGCATGTACATTTGCGAGAGCAGCTTCTCCACAATGAAACAAAGTCGAAAGAGAGAAACAGGATCAGCGATGACGTTCTGTTTCAGCTCATGAGGATTGGCTGCACTAACATTGACATTGACATCCAGTCTATTGTATGCCAGCAGGAGAGACCACAAGTATCTCATTAACTTTAAACTTTTCCCTGTGGTTGTGTTTATTATGCTAGTTAGCTTAGCATGCTAATTGGTTAACAATCAGTAAAACCACGGGCTACAAGCCCCAAACCATTCCACTTGTGGGTTCGAATCCTGTGGCACATGCCCAGTCCGCAAGAGGTACTGTGGCCAGAAGTGGTGCAAAAGTTGCTTCTGTTCAAGACATTGTGTCTTTCTGATAACTTAAATATAACATGCAGTGAATCTTTAGACAAATTCTTCATTTTGAGTTGATTCTCACTTGAACTATTGAATTTCATCAGCTGTGTAAATGCATGTCTGCCAAGTGGCACAATGAGATGAGTGGCTTAGCAACTTGAGTGGGAGTGCCTAAGCACAATGATGGCTTAGGCTGAAACGCATCTGTGTGGACATGGTATAAATAAATAAATATATGAGATTTAATTAGAGAGTGCGGTTTTTCATTTTTATTTGACAGGCACCTGACCAATAGATAGTGGGTTCGAGTCCCGTGTGGGACAACTTTAAAATTGTATATTTCAATTCCTTTATTGTCCGGGTAAGAGCTGTACTAATATTTCTTACTCTTGAAATAAGAGTGTTTTGGATTGGAATTGGATTAGAAATAAGTGAATAAATAATTTTTTCTTCATTCTGTGTTCATTCTCATCAGAACTTCTGTTCATTTTGATTTCATCCTCTCTGTACTATTGAACCTGTTTTTGCTCTTCTGGACCTTTCAGCGGTTTGGCCCCGGATTGCTGCTTGCAACTATATTTTCTCTTTATTTCTGTGTGTACTGTATATCTACAGGGCTTCAACAATTTGGTCTATCCCAAACGGAGGTACAGAAACATTTAAGTTTAAGCTTATTAATGTCTGCCTGCTCGACCAAATGGTTGAGCACATTTTGAGTCACTATATTTTATTGAAAGGAGTACCTAACTTAACTTAAGGTGATTGAGCCATCTCTACCATCTGGTTGAGGTATGTTATGGCAAAAAAATCCACTAGATGTCACAGTGTCAATCAACAGCACTTGTCACAACATGTCTTCTTCAGAAACAAACAAACAAAAAAATTCACTCCTGCCATGTGAACTGTTTTTTGGTGAAATTTTGCAAGGTAAACATTTTTTGAAATATTACACTATAAGAGCCTTACCTTTACAAAATTATGTTACTTGGTGCCATGAAAAAACGTTTTTAATAATTTTCAAAAACATGCTCAACCAAACGGTTGATTTGGTAGTTTATGGTAAAAGTAGAAAAGCTAAGCTAATATTTTCAGATGATCCATTTCTGCAGTCAGAATGTAGCCTGGAAATCCAGACCTAAATCTAAAAGATTAACGGTCTGGCGTCGACTAATGAAAATCGGCTAGCTCGAGGGGCGCCACCAAGCATGCATTTGAAAATCTCACTGCACGCAATTGGATAACACTACGACCAATCACAACAATAAACCCCATACGCTTAGCTACCAGCGGAGCTAACTGGTAGATTAGACTCTTACCGTATCCGATCGGCAAAACAGCAAAAACGTCCTTCTTGATTCGAGCGGCGTCTTTTGTTCCTGTTTTAGATAAAAAGCCAAGTCTAACTCGTTCATCGTAACGACCAAAGCCGTTTCAAACAACTGGTGTTCATCCATAGCCATCTTGCAATGTTTACTAATGACTTCGACGTCACAGTGCTGTCGTCTTCTGTTTAGCTCGCCTCTGGCCCGCCTATATCAGATAACTCAATGTTGGATTACCAGGGTAGTCAGAATGGACTATTTGCTGAGAAATATAAGCTGAGCTTTATTTTGATTATCATTACTTTGCATTTTAAAATAGACTTCTAAATGTGTTCAGTAGTCCCTATGTGACAGAAGACAGTTTTAAAATTGTGGTGCTTCTAATTAAGTGTGTATCTATATTGTGTGTTTTTTGCTTGTAAATCATCTTCATTCTTTTTTTCAGATATCATTGTCAGATGAAGTGGGATGAGATGAAGATTAAGCACCAGAACAGAAAAAGACTGGGGAATAAAATTTCATATTCAAACTTTTCAGTGTATAATGTACTTTTTTTTTTTTTTACCAACTTATTTTCAGTATATTGAAAATGCACTGTTTATGCTAAAGATCTGTTTCAGTAATAAATGTTTTACAGTAATCTTTGAGCTGTAATTCAGCGAGTACGTTTGGTGTGAAACTAAAGGGATTCATTCGAGAAAACGTTAAGTGGAGAAGCTACCAGTTCTCAGACATGGGATGGCGATACAGCAATATTTTAAATATACTGCAAATAATTGCAAGTGGTCTGGGGCCATATTCACAAAACATCTTAAGGCTGGAAATAACTCCTAACTTGGCAATTTAGCAGAAACTTTAAAATAATGGGCATGTCAGTCCTGATTTTTGCTGTAAGAGTATTTCACAAAGCATTTCAGTGCTAAACCCAGCTCCTAAATCTGTGAAACGTTAGTAGTCAAGAGTCACTAAGTCAAAATCACAAACAATGCTACTGGCTGTTGCTGGCAATCTGCCCAAACACACTGAACACCATTGAGACAATAGCAATAGAGCCTTGGGTGCTGAAACTGAACATATGCAATACATATTTTGATTGAGTGAGGAGTCAAGGTGGCGGATGGATGCAGAAAACTGTCGAGTCGGCTGTGTATATACACATATGCCTCCTCTCGAGCTGATAAGATAGACCATTTGAGACCGAACTTTGTTTGTCAAAAGTTATTGTTTTGAATTCACTATTTGAATTCTGCAATCTCTTTGAGATTTTTTCTCTTCAGTGTCAGTCTCTTTGCTGTTCACATGCTAACCAGTTGTCAATGCTTAAACTGTCTGCATAACTATCCCAACAATATAATTAAATAAGTAATTGTGTGCACATCCCACCTTCTGGCAGGTGCAGGACAAAAGGAACTAATAAAGTGAAAATATAATGTCTGCAACACTGCTTTTTGCTCCCATATTTAATAAAAAAAGGCAACGTTTCGACCCTGCTGGGTCTTTTTCAGGCAAATGGTGAACACATTTGATGAAGGGATATATATAGGGCTTACAATCATCTGACCCACCCTGTGATATCAATTAGTTTAATTAGCTAATAGCCCCACACATTACTCAATTAAGAGAACACTTACCGGGCCCTTCAAATCTCAATATTCCCAAAAGAGTACATAACATTGCTATCCACAGAAAAAAAATTATAAATAAAAATAAATAAGTAGAAGAAACAATACCATACAAGTCAAACCCAAATAATTAGAGGACAATTACCCCACTTATTCACAAGACCTACTGAAATGTAGTCAGCATATAAACAAACAATTTCTTACAAAAATATTTTTTTAATACTTTTTTATTTTAATAATAATGGTTTTATATCAAATTCTTCATTAAGACCATGAGGAGACATTGTATTTAAAAAGTAAATCCAAAAAGTTTCCCGTTGGAGAAGTCTTTTATCATAATCACCTCCTCTAGACGGTTTGTTGACCCGTTCCACCCCAATATATCTGAGGGCGCTGCTGACATTATGCCCAGCTAGTTTAAAATGAGCGGCGACTGGACTGCGCTCATCCCCTGTTCTAATGGTACTTCTATGCTCACTAATTTTGGTTCGTAGCGCTCTCGTTGTTTTGCCCACATATGCTAAGCCACATGGGCAACGAATTACATAAATAACATGTGTAGTGCTGCATGTAATGACACCGCGAATGTATAATGTCCTGCCAGTGTGCGGATTATTAAAATTTGTGCATTTATGCGTGTACGAACACTGGGCACAACTACCACATCTATAGTTACCGTCTGGCATACTAAGGAAAGACGTTGTGAGTTGCGGACGTATATCATTTTTTAACTAGATGGTCTTTTAAGTTAGGGGCACGTCTAAAAATAAGCTTAGGTTTTTCTGGAAATACTCTGATTAATTTAGGGTCCGAATCAATAATGTGCCAATGTTTGTGAACAGATTTTCTTCCAAACAGAAGTGGGGAATACTTTACGCAACATATAGGTGACTTGTTTGGATTTTTAGTATGCTTATTTGATCGAAGACACTCATCCTGTGTTATGTGATCAAAACGTTTTTTTTTTGGCCGAATCAACCCAATCTTGTTTATAACCTCTATTGAGGAATCTTTCTGTCAAGTCCGCAGCCTGCGTTGAGTAAGATGTATTATCGCTGCATATTCTACGTACACGATTAAACTGACTGATCGGAAGACTTTTGACCAACGGCCTGGGATGAAAACTGTCCCCATGCAATATAGTATTGCGATCCGTGGGCTTACGAAAGAGATCAGTTTTTATGGTCGTGCCATCTTTATATACCTGAATATCCAGGAAACTGATTCGATGTTTATCATATTCCAAAGTAAATTTCAGATGTTCATTATAAGAGTTAAGATACTCATGGAAGACCATTAATTCATCTGATGTGCAGTCAATAATCAGAAAATATCATCGATAAACCGCTTGTAGAATAAGATCTTAGAATAGAATGGATTTCTCTGATGCAGCACAAATCGGTTTTCAAAGAGACCCATATATAAGCAGGCATAGTTAGGAGCCATTTTAGGACTTCCCATGGTAGTGCCTTTCTTTTGTATATAGAACTCTTAGATCCCTGAACAGGGGCCACAAAAAAAGTATAAAAAAAAATAAAAAAAGATTAGATTTTTTGTTACAGGATTTAATATTTGCATTTGTTCATTTAGAAGTTTTTTTTTTTTTCAAAGTGACTTACAAGCAATTTGTCATTTAGAGCCAACACTAGTAATATTACATATAGTAACATTTATTAAAAAACAATTTAAATAAAATTAGAGTTAGAGTTTAATATCATTAGGTGTATTTACAGTGAAAGTGCATCAATATTTGATATATATTGTTTGCCTTAAAGGAGAACTCCGGTCAATTTTAACATTGAGCTCATTTTTTTGTACATTTGGAGTGCAGTCAGTACAGAGAACAACGACAAAAATCGGTGTTGCCTACACCGTGTTATCCTCTTTTTAAAATTTGCACCCTGTTGACTTCAATGGGGCAAGTTTTAAACCTGCTTTTAGCCTCTTAACATCTTTGATGTGTCATTACAAGTGCACAGGTCATGTGAGTGATTCCTTCTGAGTGAACGCGGGTGAACTCGACAATCGACTACTGTGGACTTCGACCGAAAACAGGATGTAAATACAGGTATGTGCGCTGGCTGAATAAACATCATTTTTATATATATTTCTTTCACATCTACTGCAGTCAGATTCACCCGCGTTCACTCAGAAGGAATCACTCACATGACCTGTGCACTTGTAATGACACATCAAGAATGTTAAGAGGCTAAAAGCAGGCTTACTACTTGCCCCATTGAAGTCAACAGGGTGCAAATTTTAAAAAGAGGATAACACGTTGTAGGCAACACCAATTTTTGTCGTTGTTCTCTGTACTGACAGCACTCCAAATGTACAAAAAAATGAGCTCAATGTTAAAATTGACCGGAGTTCTCCTTTAAGGAATAGATTCTACTCTGACTTTGTTCAGAATAAATACCTTCTATTCTAACATCATTTAAACTCAGATTTTCATTTTATGCCGTTTAAGCATCATTCCACTTCTTTTCCTCCTGTAATATTTTATAGGCATACAACGACATGATTTACTCCTGTGCATCCATAAATACTATTCAATAAGAAATCATTATTAATTACAATGTATAAACACAATTGACATTCCCAGTTTTATATTTCACCTTCTGTTGCTGGTTTTGAAAGAAGAGATACATGACCTGTAGATAATGGTCTATGTCATCTTCCAAAACTCTCATTACTGAATTATCTTAAATCAATAGTGAATATAAGATAAAGCGAAGCAAATGGCCGACAAACAGATCTTTCACACTGAACGAGAAACGAGTGGTTGCCTTCAGCTAATTCACATGTGCATGATAGGAGGCGCTGACCGAAAATACATTTTTCCTCATGTATGCATTTCGTAGGTTTTCCCACTTGGTTTTAAACTCGTACATACAACAATACAACAATTATTTGTCCTTGTATTTTGCGTCCATTCCTTTTTTAACTCGTAATTGAAAAACGAAAAACATGCTTTCTTCTTTATTCATTTTTAGACTGGTGAAAAAATATTCACATACAAACTAATTTTACTTATGTACAATGCTTATTTAATTGAAAATCAAATAATTGACATAACTTTTTTCCGTTTTACAAAAATGCCAAATTTTATTTCTGCATTTTATTTGTGCATTTCATGGTATGGTCGATGTATTGTCCGGAGGGCTCGTCCAATCCGACTTTCTGCGGCTCAAACTCCCTTTGCTGCCAAATAACCGGTCATCTATTTACGACCGCAGGTTGGTCCTGCCTGTAGAGTGGTGAAACAAATAAACTGCAACATAATGGCTTGTTTTCACTTAGACTAAGCCAAGATTAGGCCTTAGTTCAATTAGGACATGTAAGTAGCGTTTATAAACGTGCCTTAGAAAAAAAAAAAAAACCATTACTGGTGTGCATCTTGAGACAAAAGATCTCAAGACTCTATATGACTTAATTTAAGATATCTCAGTGCAAGTTGCTTTCAGTTAAAACAGCTCAAACATGCATTTTAGTCTGGGACTAGCTTAAGCCTCATCTGTGGAACCGGGGGTATATGGACTAGCTACAATAGACAAGCCTATATTTGTTCTCAGCGGAGTTGGTTCAAACAGTGTTTTTAAGTTTTATTAAAATTTAATAAAAATTGCATTTAACTGTCATTGTGAACAAAATAAGATGCGTGATACCAACATCTGCGTGCACTAGGTTACTGTGTAATCAGATCTGTTTAAACCTGCCATCCAGCAGTGTATGTTGTTAAGCCATCTTCCGAGTCAAATACACATCAATTATCATTATTACAGCAGAAACATTAAAATGCATACCCATGGCTACATCATGAGAAAAAGATGTCGCACAGCATCAACTGCTGATATACAGTAATTTTTTACTTCTAGATAATGATTTTATGTAATTAATTAATTAATTTCATGAGATTTGCATTTGGACATGTCACACTCGATAATGACAATGACTACTATCGTGATGCATACAGCTTTGTCGAGATAACACCACAAGTCACATAGCCTATATTATAACGTTAAAATTGCATTACTGTATTTTTTTTACTTGCTTCTTGTACTTCTGTCGATACAGCTATGTCCAGCTGAGAGTCAGAAACTTCCCATCTCCGGCAATGACTGGCACAAAATCGTCTCGCACTCCTCGCCGAGCAACCTCGCCTGACAGAAATCACCTCTCTTTATGGTTCCAGAGACATGGCTCTTGTCATTCAGCACTGCTGGAAAAATATCATTGCTGGGGTTCTAAATTGGCCCTACAAAACCAGTAAAATTAAAAAAAATTCCATATTAATTTGTGAATATTATAAATGTTTAATAAAGGAGCAAAAAGTCATAATATTTATTTTTTTGCACAGTTCAAATTCAAATTTTGGTGTTCAACTTTGCATTTTAAAAATACAACAACCGTTAACCATTCATTTTTCAATAACGGGTTAAAAAAGGAAAAAGGAATGGACGCAAAAGTATTATTTGTAGAGTTTTATATTAAACTGAATGCAACACATGGATAGCATTTCTCATTCTCTGTTATAAAATCCACACACAAAAAAAATCTCACTTTGTCGCGCTGCGATTGATCCCGGTGTGAATCCCGGTGTGAATAGCTTCATAGGGATCTATTGTTTCGATTCAAGAGCGTCATCGCGACGTACATTTGTGTCACTTAATAATGCTGTATTTGCTGTTGAGGTACTGCAGTATATTGCTTTTGATGTTTTGTTAAATCTGTATTATCGTCTTCTGCTTGTAGAATGCTACGATTAAAGAGATGAAGCACTGGTTTGAGGTATGAGATCCTTCACCCAACAATGCTTCAGTCAACTCTTGCAGAGGACTAACAGCTTTATTTACAGACTTCTTGACACTGATGTATTGTCACAAGCTGCAGTTTTAAAAAAGCTCATTTAACTCATAGAGATAATTAGATTCCACAGAATGTGTTTCTTATTCTCTCACAGCGTAGGCCTATAAGCCACAACAATGATATTCAGTTCCAGTCAGAGACGTTAAGGATAATCTGCCCCAAGAAGGTTAATCCTTAGGTTGAATTAATTACATATATTTACAAACGAACTATGTGCATATTTACAAAAAAAAAAAAAAAAGAAACTACACATTTACAAATTATGTGCAGATGTACAAAAACAAAAGCAAACCTGGGCACATTTACAAGCAAACTGTGTTTATATTTACTAAAAAAAAACTGTGCACATTTACAAATCAACTGTGTATTTTTACAAAAAAATCTGGGCACATTTACAAATTATGTGCATATGTACAAACAAACTGGGTGCATATTTGCAACAACAACAACAAAAACTGTGCACATTTACAAACTAACTATGTGCATATTTACAGAAAAATTCTCACAATTCAGTCAATCTAATCTAATTTTATAATCTGATAATTTAACCAAACCACACATTTATATGTGATAATTTGGCAGACACGAGTGCCACAATAATGTACATAGACAATGAAAAAAAATAATAATAATAATTTTTTTCTTCAATTCTTCAATTCAATTCTTGAATTGATTCCAGATCACATCATTAGAATGTTGACACCGAATTATATCTGATGTACAGAATAGAGCTGAGAGTCTGCAGGGACATGCATTTCCTCAGCTTGTTTTTAACGACACTCATTTGACTGAACAGCCTTTCTACCTCAGCGTTTGAGTGTGGGAGGGTGAGGACAGAAACTGCAGCAGAAGCCAAGTCTTCATATGGGTTTATGCCAGCTGAATCAATGTACTTTTTAATTTCAGCCCAGAATGCCAATGTGTTTGTTGCTTCCTCCCATTTCTGAAGATGAATAGACCTCCACTGATTAATAATTGTATCCGGGCAATATCCTAAAAGATTTGCAAATTTGACCATGTCTGTCAGGCTCTTGTTGTGGTTTAGTGTCTCCCCCACATTGAACAAAGACATGTGCTGCAGTATCTCCAAATTATCTGGGAGCCTCGCACTCAGTTCATTTGCTAAGGAGATGGTGTAGCTCACACATCTCCTTCAAACACAGTCCTCCTCCTCTGGAGAGAGGTTTAGCTGTGCTGCCTTGGACTCAAATATATAGCCAAGGTATGGCTTGGGAGAAATGTGGCCATCTATTGACTCTTTTAGGACATCAATTTTTGCCATTGGGTTAATGACCCTGCTGCAAACAGACTTTATTAGCCTCATTAAACAGTCAAGCAGCTTGAGCGGATCTGACTGTTCCCCCTCAAAGGCCTTAACAGCGGACTGCACCTCACTAATAATAGATTTTTTAACAAGTGAGATACAGTGTTAAAAACACAAAGAGTGTTTTTGGAGGCAGAGCTTACAGCTAACTGCAGTGAATGACACACAGCGGATGAGGACAAGATGTTGTAAGCCTTCCTCCTCCCTAAGAATTTTGTGTACACCATTGTACACTCCTGTCATTACAGATGCATTATCTGTGCCAATGCCAAGCAAGTTCTCCGCCTTGAGGCCACACTTCCCAAGAAAAGCTAGAACTGCTCTGGCTATTGATCTAGTATCCCCTCCCTCCAGCTCAACAAGGCCTAGGTAGGTGGCCACCACATTTGCTGTCTCCTCACTAAAATACCGAATCACGATTCCGAGGTATTTTTAGACACTTACATCGGTGCTCTCATCAAGGAGGAGGTTGTATTTGGAGTCACCAATATCAGCCACCAGTCTTTCAATGAAATATGGGGCCAACACCCCATTTATCATTTCCGTACACTTGGTACGGTGCATCGAAAAAAGCAGCTTTGCATGTCTTACAAATGTGGTCACAAGAAATAATGGAACCATGCTCTGCAATCGCCATTGCCATGGTTGCCTCTGCATGTTTGTAAGAGTCTGCATTTTCTGGAGCAAATGTTAACGTTGTTTGCTTGGATTGATTGAAGGGCTTGGACTTTTCATTGTGCCTTTGAGTTGAGGCATGCTTTTAAACATCGGACAACTTGGCACAAAATTCTGTCTTGCAGTACCTTTGTGTCATTGCCCACATAGGGCTTCAGCCACCCCTTAAATTCAGGAATTAACTCCCATTCTTTCCTGTACTTTTGTAAATATACCTTAGAGTGTGACATGTTTGCTATTTTAAATGTTTGTAATGTTCTAGCTGTGTGTATTTGTATTTATATTTGCTTGTGTATATATCCGCCTTTTATATTTATATTATGTGTTCATATGTTTAATAAAGTTGAATTTATATTGTGTGTATATGCGTTGTTGTACGTGTATATGAGTTCGAGGGGAAAAAACGGTCAAATTAAATGGTTTGAATTAAAAACAAAGGAGAAGGCAGCTGATATGTGATCACTGATTGGTCCCTGCTAACACGGCGTGCACATGCGCAGCTCATTCATGTCTATGTCAGCTGGCGTGCAGTCAACGGAATGTGCTGCTCCTCGCAGAGAGATGTGGCTGCAGCGGGGAAGACCTCACGCTTGCAGTACTGGCTATATTTGGAAAGTTGCTAAGGTTTGTCCAAAAAGTCGCTAGATTTGTCGCTAGTCGCTTTTTTGAAAAAATGACGCTAAAGGGGTCTGAAAAGTCGCTAAGTTGGCAACAATGGAAGGTAGGCCAAGCTCATATGTAGATGCAAGATCCCTTCTCTTTTTCCAGCTAAATGAAAATATACTTTTCAACAATGGCGGTTTGAGGGCCTGAAATTTTGAAAATGGGTTTCAAAGTGCAAGTTTGTGAAAACAATAGTGTTATAGTCTATAAACTATACACAAATGTGTATATACAAAAATGCACATTTGTTAAAACGGTGAAGTCATATGCATGTGCAGTACATATTTAGGGGCTATTTACACAACACCATTTTCAACTAAAAAAGTAAAACATTTTATGCTTTTTGGCCTTGATTTTGATGTTTGTATCAAAAATACAAACATGTACATACATGTTGCTCACATATTATGGCAGCCCTGTTTGTGCTAAATAGAGTGCAATTATACCTTTGCCATTAATATGTTTATAAGCAACTGAAAAAAGCACAAATGTCAGGGCATGTCAGAACATCTCAAGGACCCCAAAAACACCTCAGACCCCAGAGGGTTAACAGCTTCATTCAAGCCATCTAACTACTCTCGTCTCAATTTCCTTTCTTTTCTTAGTTTTCTTTTCTTTTCCGTTGTGAGTCTCGGTTCTAAGTTAAGTTTTGCGGCAAAGTTTCGGTCCACGATTCGACTGCTTTCCAGCTTCAAAGACTTTCCATCCATCCGCCAGCACACCACGTGATTGGCCGCCCCAGACCCAGGCACAAGGAGACCAGCCAACAAACTTGGGAATCCCCTTTTTTGCAACAAAAGGGAATCCCCAAAAGGAATGCAAAGACAAGCAAGTAGCCTCCAGACACTTAAGCTGAACTGGTGTATTGATTTAATAACCTGCCTAAGAAACGATAGAAGGGTTAAATTAATGATTGATGGTTCGTTCAGGTCATGTCTTATAAGTGCATAGAATCTTGAGATTTCATCATCTCACTCTTAAAACTCATTCTTTCCTCACTCTTTCTTTCTGCAACTCATATGAATGTGTGTGTGTGTGTGTTAGATATTCTTATGTGTTAGAATAATCAATAAAGTCTTGTTTATATTTTACAGAGAAGTGTGACTTGTGTTATGTGCTTATGAATTTAATGTCTTAAACTGCTGATCTAAGTTACCTTGCTAATAAATAGTGTTTCACTATAGTTTGGATTATTTATATCCGCTGCAGAGCTGATAGTTGCGGCCGGTTCAAATGAACCCTGGACGAGTCATTTGCTCGGTCGTAATAATTGATTCTTTCGAATTCCCTATAAATTAATTAATAATTCCTTTTGAGCTAAATTGACTTGTCGGAATCACGACAAATACGTTACAGTTGCCTAGGTAACCGCCGCTGCTGTAGACTGTGCTAATAAATACAGGGAACAAAGTATAACTATTCCAATGCGATGAAAGGGTAGTTTGATTTTTAACATTATTCTCTCAACATTCATTTACATTGATAGTCTGGTGTTATAATTTATTTGCTTTTGGTGTACTGTGGAGTGGGTAAAACTGTTTTTAACCCCTTGATCGGCAAGGATCCTGGGTTATTGTTTTTCTCGTTAAAACATCGCACACTCTTACTTGATCTGGACAAACTCACCTTCATTAGAAAGGTTTAAGACTCCAGCTTCGATATTTGACCACTGTTTATAATTAAACTGGTTTGCAGTGACATTAATTTCTTAATTTATGCCAGGAGTGCAAAAATAATTAATCTGTAACGTTCGTTATTTTGAATAGAAATCATCACTCATACAGCAGCCATTCATCTCATCTCATCTTTATTTGTGTTCGTATACATACAATATCAACGATCTGTCAGGGATATTAGTCTAATGGTGTGCACATTTGGAGAAATAATGATTAATTATGACATATTTGTAAAATATTTCGTCATACAGAATAACATTTCTATTCATTTTCCACTGAAGTTAGTGAAGTATGCGATCTGAAGAGCTCAAACAGCTGACTCTCCTCTTCCTGATTTGTGTCAGCTATGACATTAGCGCAATATGATTAGTTTATATGATTAGTTTGTAAAGCTGTCAATCATCTCAAATTTTTGAATTTGAAGTGCTAGCGTTAGTGTCACCAGCAGCCTAGTCGTGTTGGCTAGCACCGGTAACGACAGAAGCTAGCTTGTCCTGCTCGAGCGTAGCGGCTGTACCTCTGGATGAGGAGTCAGTTGGAGAAATCTTCTCGCTAGTCCTCGGCCTCGGGTTTTTGGGGTTGGATTGAAAAAAAATCAAAAATTCTCTTTTGAGACATTGCTAACTAGCGCTGATATTGATATAGACTATATCACTAGGAGTTTTTTAGACTAGGGGTTTTTTGTATTTTTTTTTATAGTTGTGCAACTTGTGTGCGGGCCGGGCCGTGAGTGTGCGTGCTGTGTAGGCTGAATCGTAATCGCGTGATTTGCGTCAATGGCTAATACTACACACTGAAGATAAATTAAATAATTTTTAATTAAATAATTACTAAAATTATCCTTCATCCCACACCCCAAACATGACATACAAAATGAAACAACAACCAGATATATATTTATAAGCTATCATTTTATTGTAATCACAGTTTGCCAACAGGGGGTGCTGCAGCACCCCTACTTCCCGCGTCCATGCCTCTCACCCCGACATCTCTGTTTCTCTGGGGTGGTACAGTAAGATTGAGATTATATACATCACAGAAAGACTTTAAACTTCCTTGTAAGGTAGAAAAACATATTGCTTATGTTTAAAAATAGAATGTATACCTCATGCTTACGTACAATCCACTATCCGTCTGTGTATACATTAATGGTATACAAATGGTACATTTGCATCAGTTGAAACCAGAGGTGTAAAATACTTGAGTAATTTTACTTGATTACTGTACCTAAGTATTATTTGGGGTGATTTTACTTGAGTACAATTAAAAATCAGTACTTTTACTTTTACGTAATTACATTTTTTAAGAAAAAAAAAAGTACTTTTTACTCCTTACAATTTTATTTAGTCAAAAAGTACTTCTTTTTTGGAGATCACTTCATTCTATTTCCCCTTGCTATTACCAAACCAATTGAATTGTGCAGATGCCCAGTTTAATTTAAATGTCATTTATTCTGCCAATGAGATTCGTTTTCACATTTCACCAAATTGGTCAGACATGTTCATTGGTCCTTTGGAAGTGACGTCATGTCGCATCTATTACCACAATGCACAGCACCTTGACCTGGAAGTTAGAGCAATTATAACAGTCAATCACAGGGGGACAATCCAGCAGCCGAAAAGCGTACCATCCCCGGGGGCCGCCATTGGCTAACAAGCCATCACCTGCTGTTAGTATTCCATTGACTCCCATTCATTTTGGTGTCACTTTGACAGCGAATAACTTTACATCTGAGGCGTTTGAAGACTCTATTTGTCCACTGTTTATTTCTAAAGAAACACGACAATGTATAAAAGGCTCCATTACCTTGTATCTTACGTTATGGCCCCGTAGAAGCAGTTTTTGTAAAAATAGGCTAACGATTGCGTCATAACCATGCAACTCTCTGGAAATTACCATATAGACAGGAGGAGAAGCTCGCAGTCAATCGGGGGGACATGGAGGCATAAAGTCCGATAAAGTCAAGGGAGAAGCCCATAGAGAGTCATAAAGTTGCTCCTGCTCCTAGCTCTTGGACAGCTCCTACTCACGCTCTCCGTTTCTGCAAGTTTAGATTTCTCTTGGCACAGCTACTAGAAGACAGACAGGCTGCTCACACCACATCTACATCGTCAAACTCAGTTTGAGTCTGCGCAGTACGCTCAGCCATCAGGAAGTGAGTTCTTCAAATTTGCTTTACTTTTCTCAGTTGAAATCTATGGGGTCACTGGGTCCATTTCTTATACTGTCTATGGTCAATCAGTGGAAGAAAATGGAGGAAGAACGTGATTCAGCTGCGAACACAGTCCAAAATCAGCCACAGGATCAAGAGCACCCGTGGCAGTACCTTAGCGAATTATTTTCTTTTAGTGTCTCTAGTTTTCATTCTTGCTGTTACTTTTACTTCTTTAAAGGGATACTCCACCGTTTTTTCATATTAAACTATGTTATTCCCTTAACTAAGACGAGTTGATACATACCTCTCTCGTCTCAGTGCGTGCACTAAATCGCTCTGTCTTGCGGCGAAACTTTGTTAGCACTTAGCTTAGCCCAGTTCATTCAATATGTGCCAAGCAGAGAAGCTACAAAACACCTCCACGTTTTCCCTATTTAAATACAGTTACTCGCGTAGTGTAACTCGACCTAGGACGGTGACACAAAACAAAACATTGCGCTTTTCTAAGCGTGTAAAATGGATAACTATATTGTATGGCGGAATACCATAGCAAGGGAATAACATAGTTTAATATGAAAAAACGGTGGAGTATCCCTTTAATACTCAAGTACAATTTTAATGTGGTACTTTTTTACTTTTACTCGAGTACGATTCTGGCCAGATACTTTTACTTGTAATTGAGTAAAATTTTCCCTCAGTACTTGTACTTTCACTTGAGTAACATTTTTTAGTACTTTTTACACCTCTGGTTGAAACATTCCTTTCCTTGTAAAGAACATACCAACTGTATCACCATCAGTGAACATCTCTGCTCAGTGAAAATGTTACATTGCACACATACCTCTAAGCAAAATATAGCTCATCCCAGAAATTATGAAAATGAATAAAGAAAAATGATACTAAAAAATAACATTAAACACAATTTTTATTCTTAAGACCTCTTTTAAGGGTTATGATGTTCTCTGAATTACTTTTTTCTTTACTAGGAATTTTATTTAATTTTAAGAGTAAACAGCCACATTTCTAAGAATTTTCTTTGAATTTTGTCACAAGGAGCTACTCTTTGCATTAAGATTTTTTATGATTACGGAATTTGCAGTATTCACAAAACATTTATCTTACCACTAAGAGTTCTCCTAAATAGCAGTAAAAGTTTTTAGGTAAGAGTTTTTTCTTAAAACCTTCAGTTGCACATGATCCTGAACATGCTTATATACAGACTATCTCATTAATAATGAGGAAAAAAACATCACAATAACTTGTGTTTTGACTAATTTGTGTAAATACAAGATATATTAGCAGGATATTGTTGTGATGGTTTACCCAAATTGTGTATTGGCAAAGTGGTCCCTGTATGCAAGTCCACTTTGACCTTTTCTTTTTCATGCGCACGTCCCTGCTTTTATCCTTGGTCCATTCAATGTTACCCAAAAGGAATACATTTTTCTTTGTGACCAGGTCAGTGATCACGAATCTGATATAACAAGAAGAGTAAAGTAGTTTAGCCTACACCTGGTACCAATAAAGCAACACAATAATGCAATTAAATAGTTGAAAGGCCATTCTACAGAATTGGTGCAAACTGCTGTCCCTCATCCAAAAAACACATTTGAAAAGCATTTAATTATTAAAATCTTAGATGTTTACTAAGATCCTTCAATTATCTATTGAAACCCACAATAATATTTAAAGGTATAGCAGAGGACTTTCTTTTTCCGGGTGGATCATCAAGACTATTGGTCCTCCTAAGTGTCAATCATTCTGGTGATATGTTTACGTAAGGCCGTCATACGTGCTCGTGCACACGATTCACACGATGGCGTGCGCTCAAAACACAGGTTGGGCTTCCCACTGATGCCTCAGTCGTGAAGTTTCTACTTGACAGGTTAAGTTTGGCATGCTATTTGGAGAAATCCATTTAAAATCACTGCTAGTAAAAGTTAATGTAAGCTATGATTAGCTCGTGCATGCTCTCTCGTGCACACGTCTAATAGGCGTTCCCTCTCGGGAGCAGGTAGAGTGTTGCGCATGTGCATTTTTTCAAAAAGTGGAGAGGGCGGTTCTTATCTAAAATTCGGGAAAATCCTCCGCTATACCTTTAAGATATCAGTAAGCTTTATATATATATATAATCATCATTTATGGGCTACTTTCAATTTGGAGGTGGCTGTCCCAAACCCTAACCCCTAAATTTCAACTTTTCAAATTTTATTAAAAAATAAAAATATATTTTTTAACTTCATTTTTAAGTTTATTTTATTTTTTATTTTTAAATCATGAAACTTTATCTAAAAAAAAACATGTCCTGCATTTTCATGTCACTACCAAAACAGTGAATGTTGCTGAGACTGATTTTAACCACACCCCTACATTTTTGATCAGGAAATATTCCTGTGTCCCTCTCTCTCATGTGCTATATGGTGAGTAGATTGATCCCATCATTTTGAGGTAAATGTGTTCTAAAGTCTAAAAATCTGTGTGTAACTTTAAGGAATGTCACTACCAAACTCGTTTTTTCTGCTATTGAGAGAATTTTTTTGGATGTTATTCCATAAAATTTAGTTGTTATATGTGTTCAACTGTCCTGACCAGTGATTGCTAACCATGTGCTGATTAGCATCTTCGAGCTAGGCTCAAGAGTATCTAAAATTGTCACTACCAAAACAGTCACAACCGAAACATGTCTTGAAGTTTCGGTTGTGACATTATTGTTTTGGTAGTGACAAAAGGGAACACATAATCCTTTATTTGGAGGAATAAACTACATTTTAGTACAGTTATGCAAATAATTAATACTGTAGTATGTTTTAGTAGTGTTTTAGTATGCAAGATTCTGTTAAAATTCTGTAACGTGATGAGGTTACAATTACTTAAGGTTGCAGTCCATGATACTAGCTTAGGTGTAAGGTTGTTGTCAGTAATGTTAATTTCTATGATTAACATGACAGGGAGAATGACATAAAACACCAACATGCCTAGAAAAATAGAAAAATTACAACAGTTTTTAAGCACACACACACACACACACACACACACACACACACACACACACACAGTTCAGTGGTTCTGGAGATTTATCTGAATGACTCATAAACAAAATGTTGAAAATGTGAAAATAAAACAAAGTGGTTCTGAGTCTACATTGTAAGTTGTTGGGGTTTTTTTAGGAAGAAAAATCTATGAGCATACCTCTTCTCACTTGCACCTCAAGACCCAAAGTATAGAATAGCTCTAGGTGTTCTTATAAGATATTTACTGTCAGATGTCTGTCTGCTATATGTACTGACTGCATATTTGCATCATAGTTATTTATTTATATTAACATAAAATTTGGACAGTCTGATTCAGCCATGGCAAACTAAGTATTGTAGTCACTACCAAAACATTACTGTCACTACCAAAAATGTGCAGTCACTACCGTAACATGGGATGTTTTGTCAAAAATAAAGTATATTGAATTATCAACTAAGATGTTATGATAGTGTTTAGTTCAATGCATATTGAAACTAATGAATCCTTAACTTTGAAATCAGTACGATAAACTTTATGCCTTCTACAAAGAAAGAGTGGGTTCAAAATACAACAAATCTCATAAATTACACTTAAAATATTATTAAAATTATAATCTTTATTGATTTAACCTGTAAAAATATTTTTTTTTTAAATAGAAAAAATATATATTTATAAGGTAGATGTAAACAAAATCTTATTAGGTCATTATAAGCCTTCTTAATAAATTATTTAATATTGTGTTTCGGTAGTGACAAATTTGGGGAGAAGGAAAATATTCCAGCATTTTCTGAAAATACAATATGAGAATTAACTGCACAATTACTAGAAAAGCGTACCTTGGATATTATACAATTTGCATACATGCAAAATTTGTGGGAAAAAACAAAAACATTTCAAGATGTTTCCAACTCTGACTTTGCACCAATTCTGTAGAATGGCACAAGATATAGAAAACCAGACTGACCTCCAAACAGCAGGACTGTATTAATGGACTGTTTATTCAATGATATTTTGATTTCATTACATTTGACCTGGATCTAAATACTGCTGTATTGTTTTGAAGTTGTTGTTTTTTTTACAAATGAAGCTGCACTTACCTTTGGTGTACATTTGTTTCAGATTCATCTTCTAGAGAAAAGCGAACTTGAAAGCAAAAAAGACAGTGAACAAGAGGAGAGACAGTCTGTCCTTTGCCACATACCAACTATCGGCCCATTCATTACAGAACGCCTCGTCACATTTCTTGATGCACTGAATGAAAGACTGGTTCCACCTGAAGAAGAGAGAGGGCTGTTGAGGCCTGGCATGACTCTGAATGTCATCATTTGGGACCATGTTGCCTTCCACCACTCTCGCCTTGTGAATGAATGGTTTGCAGCACAACCTCGTATGATGATGCAATTCCTCCCTGCAAACTAGCCTTTCTGAACCCAACTGAGGAGTTCTTCTGTTTGTACGATCACCGGCCATATGAGCATGTTTCACTCTGAATGCTTCTTCATGTAAAGGATGTAAGCAGTTATAGGAACTTTCACCAGCTCTAATCCAATCAGCTCAACTATAGCAGTGATTATCATAGACATCAGGAAGAGTCACACCTTCATCCATTCACACTAAACTCAGCTATTGATCAGCATCAACAACGACACCAATTACAGTAATGAGACAGAAGCAGCAAGAGCCATTAAAGACAAAAGCTGAAAGCCTCATTTACCTTGATTTTACATTTGTATTGCCACACACCTAAAGCAATTTTAAACATTTACCCTTCTGCTGACTTTCTAAGGGTACGATTTAATTTTCACCAAAATAATGATCTTTTGCAGTAATTATGTAATAATCTTTTCCTTTCATGTCCAATCATAAGGTTTTTTTAATGGAATACAACATTTTAACAATCGCTAGGACACATTTCTCAATACTTAGGTCACTTTTTCAAAACTCTTCACACAGTTCTCCAAACCATCTTTCAGCTTCACACTCATAATGCATTGAAACTACCAAAACACTTTATTTATGTCTCAAATCAACTCATTCTTCCAGAACACTAGCAAAGGTTTTCTCCCAACAAACACACTTTATCAATCATAATACACAGACCTAAAAAACACTAACATCAGGCAGGATTATACAAAGTTTTGTGTGTGTAAAATGTCTTTACAAAACAAGATTGAAACTCAGCTGCTTATAATTCACTGCAGTTATATGGTCCATATTTATATTACAATACACAATTCCTAAGTCTTCCCTTTTGAATGGATGGTAATGAATTGAAAGACTAACACTTGTGACCTAAGCATTGAGAAATGTGTCCTAGCAATTGTAAAAACAAAACAAAAATGTAATTGCTAACAAAGACAAACAATTGCACATCAACAACTAATATTGCCTGAACCTCTTACTGAGAGAAAGTACAACTTATGCGAAAGCTCAACCAACTCCATCCTAGTAGAAGCTGTCTCTGTGTTTATCACTACCCTTTTGCTACAGGACATGATGTGTGAGGGGAGCAAGTGGGAGATGAATAGTCAGATATGTGTCTATATGTTGACATTTTCTATGTTTATCTGTGTCTGAACCAATCAGAATTATCCAACCTAACGTTATGACGTAGCTTAGTGATTGTGTTAAGAGTATATTTGCTGCTGTATTGATTATGTACGAGAACAGTCTACAAACTCCTTGTGAGTGTTGAAGCTGTTGATGAAAGTTTGATGCGCGTTCAGAACCAATGATTTGAAACAAAAGGTTTGTAAAGGTTTCAGGGGCTTCATGAAGCATGTTTCAAAAGTGTCCATCACTAGTAACAAGTAGTTATAATATAGTTATAATATAATTCAAGATCTTAATACCTGTTAAACTCTTAAACCAGTGTGGTTGTCTCTATACTACTCAAGAAATATCGTAAAGTAACCAAATTAAATTAACTTCAAAATCAACAAATTTACACAATTGTAGAGGGCAAATATGGTACACACCCGTCAGATTGTTGTAGTTTACAGATTTATTAGCATGAACAATGACAACATTGAAAGTAATGATGCATGAGCATTAAGAGCATCAGAGACAAAAACAACATTTACCACGATTTTAGAGCGACAAGTCACACTTTTACAAGACAATTATTTTGGTGAAATTATTTAGCCTTAGAAAGTCAGCAGAAGAGTTAATGTTTAAAATTAATCTCCTTTGCTTTAGGTGTGTGTGAATATAAATGTAAATTGTGAGGCTTTTCAGCTTTTGTCTTTAATGGCTCTTGCTGCTTCTGTCTCATTACTGTAATTGGTGTCGTTGTTGATGCTGATCAATAGCTGAGTTTAGTGTGAATGAATGGATGAAGGTGTGACTCTTCCTGATGTCTATGATAATCACTGCTATAGTTGAGCTGATTGGATTAGAGCTGGTGAAAGTTCCTATAACTGCTTACATCATTTACATGCTTTGTTTGCTTTATCTTCACCTGTAAGGACAGCCCCCTGAAATCTGTATAAAACCACAATGTTTCACTGCTTTAGTCACACTTGAAGACTGCAGCGCTACTGGTGAAGCAACTGAGATCAACGTGACACTGTTATAAAGATGGAGTTTATTAAAGAGGAGAGTGAAACCATGAAGATTGAAGAAACATTCAGAGTGAAACATGAAGATGTGAAGATTGAAGAAACATTCAGAGTGAAACATGAAGATACTGAGGAACAAACAGGTTGGTTTCATTCTCAAAGCTGAACTCTGTCATTAGATGCTTATTAAAATGTCCAGCTCTACAGAAATGAATGATATTTTTGACGAATGTCATCCGAGTGTCCTAATTAAAGTGGTTTTATTTATTTGGGTCGTCTCATGTGGACACACATGTTGAGATCACATGAGAAATACTAATGCTGCCTTTAACCTGAGAAGATCCCACTTCCAAGTTGGACATTCGATTACGACACATTAATAAAAATAATACAGAAGTAACCTGAACTAAATATTATGTGCAACATTTCACTCAGATGATGATTTGAGTATATATATATATATATATATATATATATATATATATATATATATATATATATATATATATATATATATTTTTTTTTTTTATGTATCAGTATCTAACAAACCATTAATTTAGCATAAACCGTGAAATGTGAGTGATCAAATGTTACAGTTGTCGCTAAACTCTTCTTTACAAATCCTCTTAATTTTATTTAAAAAAACATATGGAAGATTACAATAACTTTGTAAAATCATTCATTACTACTTTTGTCTCTTTAGAAAAAGGCACAATAACAACTACAATCAACAGAAGAACATTCGTCATACCACAAGGTAACACATGCAATTTTAATAAACAAAATATAATCATAATTCATATAGTGAACACAGTAAAAGCAAGTATGTCTTCTCTCTCACAGGTCTTCAGGTCTGCTTCCTCACAGACTCAATGTGTCGGGATATTGAGGACTACTTTCCAAACGCTCAATGCTGGGTTCATCCAGACACAACTCTCCTGAGATCCGTTCAACAACACATAAAACACTTTGAGAAACTACACAACTACACAATAGTGATTCTCCACATAGGAACAAACGACATCGCAAGTGGAGCGTCTGCATCGACTGTCGTCCAGCGAATGAAAACTCTCATAGCAAGAATCTCACTGGTCAATCCACACGTTCTGTATTTCGCAATCAGCGCTATTTTACCACGATTGAATGACGACTCCACACTGAAAACTACAATCAAACAGAGCAACAGCTTGATTCAACACTGGACTTCACAAACGAGAAATATTCTATTTCTAAACACTTCAAAAGCATTTCTCAAAAATGGAAAAATAATCCAAAACCTGTACAAAGACGACGGACTTCACCTCAATCAAGAGGGAAAACACAAACTTTTTTCCTACTTTCAGCGTTTCCTCTGGCATTTTTGCCAGTTTCCACCGCGTGCAAAACATACTTAAAACATCTCATGAAAATCTTTCAACACAAACTTGACTTGTTCAAAAGATTTGTGAAGCAATTAAATAAAGTTCACTTAACAAAACCTCACATATATTCCCGAACTTCATCTTTACCAACACAAAAATGACAACAGTGACAAGTTAGTTTATTTTGGTTAATTTCAACATTAATGTTATGAATATCAACTGTACACATAATAAAACTATATTTTGATTCTAACTAGAGTTCTGGGTGTTTTAATTCTTTACACGAATCACATTATTCACAGATAGACAGTAGATAGATATTATATATCATGAGATGGTCGAAGCTCAGCAAATTAGGAATTCCCAATTATAGACTGCAGATGTTCACTCTTGAAGCAGCGTTAGGCCTCTAGAATAGACATTGTTCAATACCGTTTCTGGATTTTCTAAAGCACATCCCTCATCCCTGGTGCTTGCCTTGATATGTCATCTCTCATAGAACTCCTCGACTTGATCATATGTAGTAGTTGTGGCAGTCATATTATTCTTTTTCTTTTTCTCTTTAAAAAGGGACAGTGATGTTGTGATTTTTATTTATATTTTATAACTGTATATTTTTTTCGAGAGCTGCTTTGTAAAGTTTTGGAGTGCTTGTTTTACTGACTTGCCTAGAGACTGTCTTGATTTAAAAGGTGAATTCTGTGGGGGACTCCTGTTACTTCTTCAGAAAACGCGTTTTCCTGTCTTTCTCTCACAAAGCTCAAGCTCGGACTCTCTCTGCCTCTTGATTTAGTTATGCTTCTTTCTTTCTTAGTCTTTCTGCTTTTTAGGGGCCAAGTCCTGAAAGTGCGTAGACACCTATTGAAATCGTTGGCGTTCTTATTATTCTGCTTCTTCCGTATGGAAGTCTATGGCCGCCCATAGAATCACTTGGGGAAAGTTATGAAATTTGGCACACTGATAGAGGACAGTCTGAACAGTCACCATAGCAAATTAAGAGTCTCTAACTCAATCCCTCTAGCGCCAACTGTCCAAAGTTTCAGTCATGTTAATGCTAATAACTTTCGAACCATAAGGGCTAGAAACATTCATTTTCCCACTGATTTCTTGGCTCAAGACGATTCGATTGCATCACGACGTAATTTTACCTCATGGAAATCTTTCTGCCATTTAGACTTTTTTTCTTGTCTCAGATGGTTGCTCCGATTTTCACAAATATTTAACCAGATCATCTTCAGACTATGCCATCAAAAAGTTGATTCGTCAAACCGTTCTTGAATACCGCGCAAACTAATTTTATGTAGCGCTTACAAAAACAGACTTAAGGCTGTATTTCCGCAACGCTTTATCGTATTCAGACCAAACTTTGTACATGTCATCACAAGCATGCTGTGGTTCGGCCAAGCATCACCTACTCCGGAGATACGAAAAATCATAAAAAGTGGTCTCGTTTGATTCAGGGCATCATGCCGAGTCAGCTGATATCCAATTTTTCCATATCAGCCATTTTGAATTTTGTACTAAAATGCTGTATTATATGAACGCATTAACGTATCTTTACAAAACTTGGTATGGGTTTTGTATGGGCTCTGAAAGAGTCTGAGAAGTTTTGGACCAGCGCCACCTAGTGGTGAAAAAAAAATATTTACATGCTTATAGCTTTGGATTTGGTATACTTATTTTCACGGGAGTCACCTTACATTCCGGAATCCTTGCCAAGTCCAAGGATACCAAACATTCTAGGTTTTGCCTTATGTTTAGCGCAATGTTGTAAATTAGCGCTTACAAAACATTTGCCAATATCTTCGAAACTGTTAGATCAATCGAGACGAAATCATCGTAGGAAGTTTGGAAACATAGGTCGTTGGTAATATGCTAATGGCCAAATGTCAACATTTTGATAGTAAGTAGCAAAAAAATCTAATCAAAGTCACCCATGAGTAATTTTTGTCTTTCATACATTTAAATGTCTATAACTCCAAAACAAAATGAGATATTTTCACCAAATTTGACATACATGTATGGGCTCACTCTGAGAACACATAAAAGTAGCGGTGGAACTGTGCCACATGGTGGCACTATAATACAACAAAACAAGGACATTGCCATTAATTACATTATTATTTCATGCTATTAAATGCAACACTTTATGAATGCATTGGTGTACCGTTACAAAACTCTTGATAAGCCATTAAATCATATATTTAGTTACTGCATATATGATTTTTCAGCCATTTTGCCTAAAATCATCTTTAAATGTCTTTAATTTCTCATTGTTGCAGTTGGTCTGACACTCCCAGCCATGTTGGCATGAAGACTTATCTTCTCTGGCTGCTTGCAGCTATATCTTTCTTTTCCTTGAAATTTTCATTATTCCTCTTCTTCTCTCTGAATGCCCTTTATCTTTCAGTATTAGTTTTTGCCATTGCGCTGAAGGATGAGACGTGTATAGTATAAATAAATTTTGTAGTTGTTTCTTTATTTGTTATTGTATTTATTGGTTATTAATGGTTGTTGTTGAATAATCACTATTACTCACATTGATATTTTGCAAGAAAAAAATCGCCTGGCTTCCATCTCCATTACCCTCTAAATTACAGAGAGTTTTACAGTCATGTACATTATCATAACCCTGTTTGGTTTCTGAACAGACATCTTACCTTGATAAACTGATACCAGAGTTCTTTCACACGTTCACTGTTTCTCTCAAATGGTTCAGTGCATAACTGTCTGCCAGCTCTCTGTCACGAATTTCACTGTTTTATTGCATTTTTTATTGCAATTACCATGTCAACAATGGCAATTTCCAGCACATCTGAAAAGATTCAGGGCGCTTTAATTGTGTTGTCTGCTTCTCTGTAATGTATATTCTTTGAGTGTCTGTTTGAGACTGACATCTAGTGGACGTTTTATTATCTTTTTCACATGTCATTCAAGCACAGAACAAGGAAACAGGAAACACGAGTTCAGGGAAAGTGAAACTTAAGTATAGTTGAGCTCTTGTGTGTTTTGTGTCTCTGTCTTCATGCAGTAAAATGGCAGAAGCCAGAATATCTCAGGACGAGTTCATGTGTTCAGTGTGTCTGGATCTCCTGAAGGATCCAGTGACCATCCACTGTGGACACAGTTACTGTAAGATCTGCATTACAGACTTCTGGGATCAGGAGGATGAGAAGAGAGTCTACAGCTGTCCTCAGTGCAGACAGACCTTCAGGCCAAGACCTGCTTTAGCTAAAAACACCATTCTGGCTGAAATGGTGGAGAAACTGAAGAAGACTAAACTTTCTGCTGACTGTTACGCTGGAGCTGGAGATGTGCAGTGTGACGTCTGTACTGGAAGAAAACACAAAGCCGTCAAGTCCTGTCTGGTGTGTCTGAACTCTTACTGTCAGAATCACCTTGAACAACATGAGAGTTGGTTTAAAGGAAAGAGACACAATCTGACTGATGCCACTGGACGACTGCAGGAGATGATCTGCCAGAAACACGACAAGCTCCTCGAGGTTTTCTGCCGCACTGATCAGAAGTGTATATGTGTGCTGTGTATGGATGAACATAAAAACCACAAAACTGTATCAGCTGCTGCACAGAGGACAGAGAAACAGGTATGAACTTACAAGTACTGATGAAAAAATGTAGACACACTTATGTAGTTTTAATTTTATTAATGAAATCTATGACGAAAAGTGTTCATTGATGACCTTTTTTTCCATTACTAAGGGTATGTTTATACAACACTGTTTTCAACTGAAAAAAATTATCCATTTTGGTTTTGGGTGGCTGAAGACACAAGCTTTTGAAAATGGGTTTCAAAGTAAAAGGTTTAGAAAACGATGCCTTTACCGTCTCCATGTAAACAACAAAACCATGAATTTCTGAAAATGGTTCACACATGAATATTTAGTGTTCGCGGGATGTTCCTTGACAAAGTACTAACCAACTACTGGCCTAGCAATAATACAGACGTTTTAGTAATTCTCACAGATCATTTTGACAACGTTGTTGTCTGTTTTTAGTACATCGCTGTTGTGTAAACATACCTTAAGACAAGACGATGATGAGACCAACATCATTAAATGATAAATATGATTATATCAACATGCAATATCGTTAATCAAAAAAGAAGAGACTAAAATGTAGTTAAAAAATTATAATGTTCACACATTTCTGCTGTTCGCGAGAGAAGACATTGATGGAAAGTTTGTAATTCAGTTGGATATCTCAATAAAGCCGCGTTTCCACCGCAGGAACTTTCCCCAGGAACTAGGAACTTTGGGCTGGTACTCGATGTGTTTACACCAAGCGGCAACCTCCCCGTCTCTCTCTTGAAACCAATACGGAAGTGAGTTAAACTGCAATTCATTGACTGGCCGCTTGGCCTGGCTGCAGAAGTGAGTCAAATCTGTATCTCCCTGATGTTAAAATTACCAACTTTACAGCAGAAAAAAATATGTTTACAGCCTGGATCTCTATGTGGCTTTGGTCTATACAGCTAATTTTGCCCTTCATAACAACTGTGAGGGGGGTGAATTATTTTATAACTCGTCCGTTTAGTTGATTAATATTTAAATTTAAGGGTGTGGCCAGTGGCCACTTGAGTGACAGATGGATTGCCGCTGTCAGTGCTAGCCGTTTGTCTGCTGTTACTAGCCGTCACTTCACCTCAGCAAATGTTGCTGCTGAACTTGCCATCTCTGCAGTGTTTGTGCTTTTTTTCGGGATTAATTCATACAATTTAATACTTGGGTACAAAGCCCACGTCTTTGGATTCCGTCGTTATCGTTCGAGAGAACAACCAGCGCTGTATTTCAGTTGTTTTCCTCCGTGAACCTGCACTAATGGATGTCTGACAATTTCGTTGCTTTTTGGGGTTTTCAAATTTAAAACGTCAATAAATACTCGTTCGTTCTGCTCTCACGGAACAGATGGATTATAATATGCTTGTTTCATCAGATGAAATCCTGCAGGCGTCGGCGCTTTCTCCGTCCATGCAATAAATGCACATGAATGAGCGCGGATTTTCTAGCGCATTTACTTGCACTTCAAAGGCAATATATCTATGGTTTAACCCATTTGAGAGACGGCCAAAATCAGAATTTAAAATGGACTGAATAAGCTCTCTACGAACTTGAGCGATGCCGCGCTGACGGACCATGAAAGAGTGACGGACATGTATGCACATAAATCACTGTCACACACAAACACTCTCAAAGTAATACACAGTCTCACTTGTAGCCATGCCTTTTAACTATTATAATATTTCGAAGGGCAAAAATAGGAACGTTTAATTGGCTTTACATCATCAGCTAACTCGATCACGTCGAGCTAGGTGATTTCAGATAGCCAGGTCAGCTCCACTCACGCCCCGCCTGTTTGCCTATTTTCTGTTATCCGGGAGTGACGCAAGGCCAAGATGGCGACGGCCGGCTCCGCCCACTTTAGGCTTCAAAAATGCTCTTCAGAAACCTACGGGTGACGTCACGGACACTACGTCCATATTTTTTTACAGTCTATGGTTTACACCGCAGGAACCAGGGTCTAAATGAAGTTCCGGGTAAATATTTCCCCCTCCGATAGTCCCTGCTCACGAGGTAGTACTTTTTCAAAGTTCAGGAACTTTCAGGGGTGGGACTTGTGCGCTGCACAAGCTGATTGGTTGTGTTCACGCCGCATTTTGGTTGGATGACTCCACGCAGCATTTTCTTTATTTTTAACCTCCCTTTTAAAAAGTGGCTTCATGCAGTAAAGTTGTCTGTCTGCAAATATGGAATTTAATAAAAAAAACTGGGGGACTGGCGACGAGTTTCAGGCTTTATTATTTGGGTATTTGTGGAAGAGGAAACTTTCTGCGCGTTCGTCACAGCCATCTCACGGCCAATGTCCGCAATAGCTGATAACATACAATTATATATCTAACGTTAGCATTACGAGCTCTGAACACGCTTTATCAGTGCTCGTCTCTTTTCTGCCACAGCTTTTAATATTAAGTCATTATGTTTACACATTGTCATCTATTGCAAGGCAAACCATGTTACAAATTTACTATAACAGGATTGAAATAGCGCTTTGAGGTTGGTAACAAAACTATTTACAAGACTGTCACTATTTATGATTGATAGACGGGGTTCAGGCTTTTTTTAAGCGTATTTGCGCAAAAGGAAATTTTTGCGCGTTCGTCCCAGTCATCTCACAACATACCTTGTCTAATTTTATACGCATACGAGCTTTCTGAACACGCTTTAGTATCAGTGCTCGTCTATTTTGTTATGTTACTTACCTCGTTAGTAAACCAATAACTGCAGCACAGTTTGAATCTCCTCCATACTTATAAATGTGGCGCTCAAAACTGATTACTGTCCGTCGCAGACTGGGAGGAGCAGTTGCGCGCAGTTTACCTTCCCGGTACTTTAGACCGCGGTGTAAACGCAGAAAGCAACCGGTCTGGGGCAAAAAAGGTTCCTGGGAAAAAAGTTCCTGGGACAAATTGTTCCGGGCAATTTCGGTGGAAAAGCGGCTTAAGTAGAGTAAGAAAGTAAAACGATGAACATATTAGGCAACTAACGTTAATTGACTTCTGCATACATGTGTTTAAGGCAGCCTTAAAGGTACTAAATGATTTTATTGAATCTGTTGAAAAAAAGAAACACTGTGCAGCCTTATTCATCGATCTATCAAAAGCATTTGATACGGTTGATCATACTTTACTGATACAACGATTATCTAGTATTGGATTATCTAAACATACGATTTGGTTGGTTTAATAACTATCTTTCAAACAGAACTCAATGTGTACAGGCAGAAGGTTTTATCTCTGGTTCACTCAATGTCACTAAAGGTGTGCCACAGGGGTCAGTCCTAGGACCACTCCTATTTACTCTATATATAAATAATATTGATCATAATGTTCATAATGTAAAGTTTCATTATTACACTGATGATACAGTTATATATAGTTCAGCATCCACACCCAATCTGGCTCTCTCTCAGTTACAGCTTGCATTTGATATTGTTCAGCGTAACTTAATTGAATTAAAACTAGTTTTAAATGTGGACAAAACAAAATTCATGTTGTTTTCTAAATCCAAATCAATCCCTCATAACAATCTTCTGCCTATCGATTAAAGTATCGGTATCAGACTCGTTCTGGAAAAAGTGCTATCGGCATCCCTAGTTTGAGCCTTTGAACATTTCCATACTAGATCTCACATCAATATTTGCTTCATATCAGCTGTTCACATGATGATTTTGTGGTAGTATTACTGTCACTGTCATTGGTTTGTCCTTTAGCACCAGCTGAAGGAGACGCAGAGGTTGTTCCAGCAGAGGATCCAGCAGAGAGAGAAAGATCTTCAGCAGCTGAGAGAGGCTGTGGCGTCTCATAAGGTGAGTCTGGAGAAGAAGAGAAGTTTGAGACGTCTCAGTCAGGACTCACTGAAGCCACTGTGTGATTGTGATGTGTGTCCTAACAGCGCTCTGCACAGACAGCAGTGGAGGACAGTGAGAGGATCTTCACTGAGCTCATCCGCTCCATTGAGAGAAGCCGCTCTGAGGCGACACAGCGGATCAGAGATCAGGAAAAGACTGCAGTGAGTCGAGCTGAAGGACGACTGGAGCGACTGGAGCAGGAAATCAATGATCTGAGAAGGAGAGACGCTGAGCTGGAGCAGCTTTCACACACACAGGATCACATCCATTTCCTGCAGGTAACAGAGATCTAGAAGAACAGGGTCATAGTGGACTTGAGCAAGAGACTCACAGAGAAACATTTCATGAGAGCAGAATGAGCCGTTGACTGAAGTGTTGATCTGTGTGTTCGGTTATTATATCATCATCAGTCAGACTCTCATCTGATCTTCTTCTATTGAAAGAGACGCACTTACAAATGCAGTTCAGCTGGAAATCTCTCAGGAAACTTTTTTCTGAAAGATATATTGAGTTTCCAGACAGCAACATCTCAAAACTTCACTAATATTTAAGCTCTTTTTTTTACAACAATGTGAAATCCATGAACTTAATGGTACCACAAAACGTTTTTACAACTTTTCACAATGTTGTATTTTGGTTGCAATTAGACAATGAAACTAACATAATATAGATAATATAAACATGTCACCTGTCGCATAGGAATACATTCGCTCCTCTAAAAACAGTGCCTACGTTTATGGGAAAAATAAATGACAAGCTACTACATTTTTAATATCCCATTACAGTTACTCTTTGTGATGAATTTCAAGGTTGCAATGAAGGGAAGGGAAGGGAAGGAAGAAGACAGGGGTCGGCGAGACTGGGACACTCGTTTATTAAAGTAAAAAGTTCAAAAGAGTAAGGTTGCGCACAGAGCGCGTTCACCGTGCTTATCAGCACAGCAACAACAAAACAATAATCCAGATTCTCGTGGTGAATTCTCCGTCGAGCACAGCAGCAGACGAGGTCCCAGTCCAACTCTCTCTCTCTCTCTCTCTCATTCCCACCGGCTTATATCCGGTCTCTCCACGCCAATTACTGCAATCAGACACAGGTGTTCATCATCTGCACTTGACCTACTTACGCACCGCTCGGCTCCGTCCTCTCTCTCCCGCTACAGACTTCGCAAAACCACGCCCCCCTCGCCACATACCCCCACCGCCCGACTCAGGCCGGGGAGCCATCCGGTCTGCAGCCTCCCCCCCCCTCCTCCTGGAGAGGAAGTCGGCCACAGCCATCTGTGCACCCGGCCTGTGGATTACCTGGAACTTAAAAGGCTGTAGAGCTAGATACCAACGAGTGATCCGCGCGTTGGTATCCTTCATGCGGTGGAGCCACTGCAGGGGAGCGTGGTCCGAACAGAGGGTGAACTCCCGCCCCAGGGGGTAATAGCGGAGGGTGAGAACGGCCCATCTGATGGCCAAACACTCCTTCTCTATGGTGCTGTACATCGTCTCTCTCTTAGAGAGCTTCCGACTGATGTACAGCACCGGCCGCTCTTCACCCTCCACCTCCTGGGACAGGACCGCGCCCAGCCCCCTGTCCGATGCGTCCGTCTGTAGGATAAAAGGGAGAGAAAAGTCAGGAGCATGCAAGAGCGGTCCGCCACATAGAGCAGCCTTTATCTGAGTAAAAGCCTGCTGGCACTGCTCCGTCCACTGAACCGTATCTGGTACCTCCTTTTTAGTTAGATCAGTCAGCGGGCTGGCGAGGTCCGAATAATTAGGTACAAACCTTCTGTAATATCCCGCCAGCCCCAGGAACTGTCTAACCTCCTTTTTGGTCTTTGGTCTTGGACAGGTCGCAACTGCTGCGGTCAATTTGGGGACGTACCTGTCCACGACCTAAATGGAAGCCCAGATATCTAACTTCCACACGCCCAACTGCACACTTCTTCGGGTTGGCCGTGAGCCCCGCCCTTCTCAGCGACTTCAGGACAGCCCGCAGATGCTGCATATGCAGCATGCGACCGGAGAATTCTGTCCATCAGACGCTGGAAGGTCGCCGGAGCCCCGAACAAGCCGAAAGGAAGAGTAACAAATTGGTGTAATCCGAACGGCGTTGTGAAAGCTGTTTTTTCTTTGGACTTAGGAGACAAGGGGATCTGCCAATATCCCTTTGTTAAGTCCAGTGTCGAATAAAATCGAGCAGTACCTAGCCGATCAAGCAATTCGTCAACCCTTGGCATTGGATAAGCGTCGAATTTCGACACAGCATTCACCTTGCGATAGTCCACACAGAATCGAACCGAGCCGTCAGTTTTAGGCACTAAAACTATCGGGCTCGCCCAGTCGCTGTTGGACTCTTCTATTACTCCCATGTCTAGCATTGCCTCTAATTCGCTCTGAACCACCTTTTTTTTGTGTTCTGGCAAACGATACGGCCGGCTGCGTACAACCACACCCGGCTCTGTCTCAACATGGTGCTGAATGAGGTCCGTCCGGCCAGGCAGGGGCGAGAACACATCAGCAAACTCTGCTTGAACTTTTTTTACATCAGCGAGCTGGGAGGGTGAGAGGTGATCTCCACCAGGGGCCAGAGCGAGAGATTGGGTTTTTAGACTCGCCTCTGGTCCGAGATCCTCCTCTCCGCTCACTACCGTCGCCAGCATCACTGATTCTACCTCCGACCATTTTTTAAGTAGGTTGAGGTGATAGATTTGATGTGCTCCGCCCCTATCTGTCCGAGCTACCTCATAGTTGAGATCCCCAACTCACCGTGTGACCTCAAAGGGTCCTTGCCACTTTGCGAGTAATTTTGAACTAGAAGTAGGGAGTAATACAAGCACTTTATCTCCCGGTGCAAATTGACGAAGTCTAGCCCCCCTGTTGTACAGCCGACTCTGTTTGTCCTGAGCCTGTAACAAATTCTCCATTGACAGCCACCCCAAAGTGTGGAGTTTTGCTCTCAGATCCAGGACATACTGAATTTCGTTTTTACTATTTGAAGGTCCGTCCTCCCAAGTTTCTCTAAGGACGTCTAACACCCCGCGGGGCTGACGTCCATAGAGAAGCTCGAAGGGGGAAAACCCCGTGGAGGCTTGCGGGACCTCCCGTACAGCGAACAAGAGGGGTTCTAACCATTTATCCCAATTTTTGGCGTCTTCTTGTACGAACTTTCGAATCATGGTTTTCAACGTGCGGTTAAACCGTTCGACCAAACCGTCAGTTTGTGGGTGATAGACGCTGGTTCGAATCGATTTACTGTCCAATAATTCGTAAAGTTCGCGGATTGTGCGTGACATAAACGCCATGCCTTGATCGGTGAGAATCTCTTTCGGGATTCCCACCCGGGAGATTAATTGAAACAGTACGCTCGCCACGCTCTTAGCAGAAATAGTGCGGAGCGGCACTGCTTCAGGATACCGCATTGCATAATCCACCAGGACCAAAGCAAAGCGGTGTCCCCGTGCTGACCGTTCTAATGGCCCGATGAGGTCCATACCAATTCGCTCGAAGGGGACCTGCATTAATGGGAGAGGGCACAAAGGTGCTCTTGGGTTGGCCGGTGGGTTCACCAACTGACATTCACGACAAGACGCGCACCACTTGCGTACATTCTCGTGAATGCCCGGCCAGAAAAATCGGGCCATGAGACGGTTTAGTGTAGCTGTTTGTCCTAAATGCCCTGCCATTGGATTACAGTGAGCCGCCTGGAAAAGCATTTCCCGGCGGCTTTTGGGTACCAACAACTGAGTTGTATCTTGTTTTGACTGGGCGTCTTGGGTCACCCGATACAACTTATCTTTTAAAATTGTAAAATATGGATAGGAGAGCGGTTGGTCAGGGTGGAGTAACTGGCCGTCGATAGAGCGGACCTGATCAAAAGCATGTTTCAGCGTTTCATCCTGAGACTGCTCCAGGGGAAAATCATCGCGCTCTGCAAGGATGGTTCTTTCAAGAGCGCTCCGTTTCCCTGAACCAGCTCCCAGAGATCCCGATTCAGCTTCTCCCACCTGAGCAACCGCTTCGTTCCTCCCGTCTCTTTTTACCCAAGAGGCATCCGCACACAAACACCCTAATAATTCATTAAACGCTGGCCAATTGGTCCCCAAAATTAGCGGATGCCGGAGGTGTGGATTAATCGCCACCTCTACTCTATGCTTTTGTCCCCTAAATTGAATTTCCACAGGCATGATTGGATAATCCATCACCTCCCCATGTACACACCGTACCTTAACCATGCGGCTATTATCCAATGCCCTAGGTTGAATCAGGCTTTGATGGATGGAGGTTTGGTTACAACCTGAATCCACCAAAGCCTGATATGTACCCCCCTTGATACTTACTGGTATCTGGTACAGACCATCGTGATCGGGGGCAGCTTGTGGCGCATCGGGGACCCGGATCAGCGTCCCCACCTCCATCACCGGACACCGATCGATAAAGTGACCCGGATCCCCGCAGCGCCAACAAACCGACCCAGACTTCCCCGCCGCCCTGGTGGCAGGAAGCGGGTCAAGGGATTGGCGTGGAGAGAGCGGTGGAGCAGCCGTTGAAGTAAAGAATCCGCTAGGGGCGCCCCCTCCCCTGGGAGGGGCCCTGGGCGATGGCACCGGCTCTGCAGAAGTCCCTGTTCTCCATCTTGGAGCTGGCCTGCGTGTAAGGCCCCCACGAGACCTGGGAGGAGGGACAGGTTTTGAGAGGGAACATGAGAGAGAGGGGGAAGAGAGAGAGAGAGAGAGAGAGAGAAGCAGATGGCAGGGGTTCGCCGACCCCTGGGCACGCCACCATCTGATCTTCCGCCAGCTGGATGGCCTGGTTCAGCGACGTCGGGCGGTGGCACTGGACCCACTGCGCGGTCTTCCTCGGAAGCCGCGCCACGAACTGCTCCAGTACCACTCGGTCGATGATCTCCTCGACGTCGCTTCCGTCGGCCATCAGCCATTTGCGGCATGAGTCCCGGAGCTGTTGTGCCATGATGAAGGGCCGGCCGGACTCTTCGAGGCTCAGCGTCCTGAACCTCTGGCGATGTTGTTCTGGGGTCCGGCCGACCCGCTGGAGGATGGCACGTTTGAGGTCTTTATAGACCAGGAGGTTCTGGACTGGCAGTTGGTGTGCGGCTACCTGTGCTTCTCCGGTCAGCAGAGGGATGAGCCGCATTGGCCAGTCCTCGAAGGGCCATCCCCGGTCCTCTGCGGACCTCTCGAAGAGATCTAAAAACGCCTCCGGGTCATTCTGGGGTCCCATTTTGTTGAGGAGTAACGGCGTTGATGACTCCTTAGTAGTGGGGGGGACGGCCCGAACCTCCTGGTCTATCCAGCTCCGGAACAGCTCGCGGTCTTCATGCTGGGCTCGGAGGAGCGCTTCGAATCTCTTGTCCTGCTCCTCCTTAATCGCCGGTAGTTGTTGGTGCTGTTCCTGGTGAAGACCGGCGAGCGATGTTATGATGTCCGCAAATGGCGTGGCTGGCGAAGTCTGCATGGCGGCGGCGATCTTCTTCCCTCCCGGGTTTCGGCACCAGTGTGATGAATTTCAAGGTTGCAATGAAGGGAAGGAAGAAGACAGGGGTCGGCGAGACTGGGACACTCGTTTATTAAAGTAAAAAGTTCAAAAGAGTAAGGTTCCGCACAGAGCGCGTTCACCGTGCTTATCAGCACAGCAACAACAAAACAATAATCCAGATTCTCGTGGTGAATTCTCCGTCGAGCACAGCAGCAGACGAGGTCCCAGTCCAACTCTCTCTCTCTCTCTCTCTCTCTCTCTCTCTCTCTCTCATTCCCACCGGCTTATATCCGGTCTCTCCACGCCAATTACTGCAATCAGACACAGGTGTTCATCATCTGCACTTGACCTACTTACGCACCGCTCGGCTCCGTCCTCTCTCTCCCGCTACAGACTTCGCAAAACCACGCCCCCCTCGCCACACTCTTCTTTTTATGAAAATGCATTGTACAGGAGAGAGAGAGCTTTCCAGCGGTGCTTCTGATGACAGGGAGTAGACAGCGATCGCGGATCAGCATGTTGATTAAGAACGCCAACTTTTGTTGAATTTAGGAGAAATCCACAGACGCAAACAGACAAAGTGTAGTAAAATAAAGACCTAAATGTGTATTTCAGACTTTTTTTCACCACAAGTCTGAAAGAAGACATGTTATTGAAGACAAATATCCAAAAATCTCAAAATTGACCAGTAAAAAAAAACAATGTTTTTGCCTGCCGTGTCTCGTCTTAATCAACCAATTGCCAAAATAAGAGGTGTATACAGCAGACTTACCTCCGTTCGTTGACAGTTTAACAGCATTTGGCCCCGCCCTACCTTCCTAACATGTCTGAATCCAGCTCTTCCCGTCCGATCATCTGATGAAGAATCTTCCGTCCTTGAGGAATCTTTGCCACAATCCTCTGGCGTTATCTCGCGGGCGTCAGGCCAAACATCTGCGATCTCCTTCCGCGTACTTCTCTAAACCGGACCATTCAAAAACTCTATCCTGCCATAGAGAAATTGACAATAAGGCCTGCTGAGCACCACACTCGCGTCTCGGGCAATGCCACCCTCTTACTTACCGTGAATGAACGGGCCTTCCTCCAGCGTCAGGCTGCCGCAGCAGGCCCTCAGTGATCCGCGCCGCAGATTCACACCAGCTCGCACTCTCAACCCCCTGTCGGCTCAACTCTGTAAAAGCACAGCTCAAAACCTTCTTGTTTTCTGTCCCTGGTTGAATTTCGCATCGCTTCAGTTGTTGAACCACGGTTTATGGTATACTCATTTTGAACGAGGTAATACGCGTTTTTAAAGGTTTCTGTACAAATCATTTGCCGTCATTAACGCACTGCTTTTGGCTTAAACTCACATGTATAAACAGTAGCTCGCACATTACGTGCAGATTGCACGCACAGTCGCACACAGAATCATTAAATACCTTTCGTTAACGCTGCAATTTATCTAAAAAATGGCATAGAGGTACATTTTATTTTTGAAGTAGTTTAAACCCACAGCTTACCTATTGGTAAAGAGATGAAGCACAGACTGGTAGGACAAATTCATAAGCAATCGTCCTCCCTCATGCATTCAAATAAATGTAATCTTACCATTCTACTTCATCTGAATCAGATTCAGAACGAACAAAATCGTAAAGTAATGTGACCCATTGACATAGAAATTATGCAAATAAACTATGTTGAGGGTTCCTTCACATTATTTCCAGGTTGAAAAAAAAAAAAAAAATTCATACAAGTAGTGTTTTCACGGCAAAGTGTAGTAATCCTTAGTGATTGTCAAACACAATTGCATAAATTCAAGGTGCAAAATTCTATGAAAAGCTCTTTGCCTTTCACCATAAATGAGTCTCTTTTGAACCTTTTTAAATGAAAGCGTGTGTGCCACTCAAACCAGCAACAGATAAAGGAACAAACGATCATCTAAGATTAGCAGATCAGCATAACTACAATGTACTCACAAAAATAAACAGATTTATTGACAAATAAACCAATATGACAATAATACATAAATCAAAGAAAAGAAAATACATTGTAGAACAAAACTCATTCCCCCTCAATGGATATTAATAATCAGCCAACCTCCTATGAACACTAATACAATCCCAACTTTGTCACACAGAACAATTCAAAATAAATACAGCGCACACATGCCGGTACTGGCTAGATGAGGAAATCAAAACAAAAACACAAGAGGAACAGCGATCAACTATACCTGCAACACAGCCACCAATCCTGGACTAACTTCCAAGATAGAAACGGGCGTGACCAACGGCCTACAAATCCGTTCATGCACAAAACAACATGGACATGTCACCGGATCGCACAATGTTTGTGTCTTCTCACCCAGACCACGTCTGTGCACCTCCTCTCTAGGCCTCTTCTTCTTCTTCTTCTTCTTTGGGTTTTTACGGCAGCTGGCATCCTTTGAGTTGCATTACTGCCACCTTTCGATTTTATTTTCCCTTCGTTTTCATTCATACTAAATCCGCCTATCTAATCCAGTCATCCTCAGAAAACCAAATATCCATTTCCTACCCTCCACACTCTCTCCATACTCCAATAAATTGTGATGCGATCCGGGAAAACCCACCACATGGTGAAATTTTACCTATTACAGATTTTGATATCACATGGAAGCTGGTATTAAGCCCTTTCCAAATCTGCTTTTATTTTTATCATAGCTTGTTGGTAGCAAAAGTTATGTTTATCTGAAGTTGGCCGATCGCTATGATTTTCTGGAACGGAATTTTGAGAAAAACGGGTTTAATTAACTGTCACCGTCGAGACACTTCTTGTCCATCTCGCGATTGTTATAAAACTGCGTGACGTTATAGTTTAAACAGGATTGGCGCGAAATGCGCAATATACACATTCACTGTAGTGTTAAGAGACGGACAGGTGTATGGGATATACAGAGATTGTTTTTTTTTTTTTTACCGCTGCCGGGCGTTAGAGAAAATGGTCGCATAGAATGCATTAGAGAAAGAGAGTATTTTTAGTTTGACACTATAAATCGCTGTTTTTCTGCACTAAACAAGGGAATTTTGCCAAGATATTTTCAGAGATAAGAGAAAAGATGTTATAGAATAATAATTTAATGGAAAAAAAAATTTGACAAAAAAACTGACATTCAAACTATTTTGGAATTTACTGAAACCGGCCAAGCGCGACATCCGACGGGTTTTCCCAGATCGCATCACAATTGTTTACTGTATTATCTACCTGTTTTTTAACTGTGTTATCATTTCTTGTCTTTCCTGAGTAAATTTCCTGCATGTTGTAAAATGTGCTACTGTTTCAGCCTCCTGACATTGTTCACACATTCCTGTAGGATGTTTTCCTGTAATTAAAAGTGTGCCGTTAAGATTGCTATGCCCAATTCTCAGCCTGCTTATTATCACCTGCTCTTTTCTCTTTGTTCCCCTACTTCTTGATATACCTACTTTGCTTTGGATTTCGTGTAAATGTCTCCCTTTTGTTGCATTATCCCAGCTCTGTTGCCATTGTTGATTTATACTTCTCCACACTATGCCTTTCCCCTCTGATTTCGATAATTTAATGTTTTTAAGCAGAGGTGACTGCTTAAAAACCCTCTACCTACCTGGCCACGCCCTCTACTAATTGCCACCTCACCGGCTAAAGATGCATTAGAGGTGTATATACGCAGGTTAAAAACCGTTTAGGTTTCTTCTGTATTCACTCAAAATAAATACAAATAATTTAGTAATCAATCTCTCAGCCCCGCACGGTTTCCGCTGAGCTTTGGATTCCAATCACCCAGGATAAACCATGGGTCTAGCCACATCCATTGAATTCTGGGCATTAACTTGGATACATTTTCCAGACCGTACTGCACAATGAGAAATCAAAAGGATATTTCTGGTCTCACCCACCCTTCCAAACATAAACTGTCCTAAACGCAAACTGCTATCTTAGCTCGGCCACTAAACTCCAGATGCGCATAATCCTGCAAGGCCGCCCTCTAAACTTTAAACCTCTAAACCTACAAGCTCACCATATCCACCTTCCCCACTGTTCCTGCAGGATCCCACTTGTTTCAGCAGTGTCATCTCCTCCGCTCCCACAGGAGCTCCGTCTCTGGCTAACTTTGCCTTCACAGCCACAGCAGAATTATCTCCCCGTTCCCGCAGGAGCTCCGTTCCTCTGGTTGACCTTCTTCACTGTCACAGCAGTCCATTTTGCTCCCACAGGAGCCCTGTGTTTCTAGCTAACCTTGCCTTCACTGCCACAACAGTGATGTCTCTCCAGAACCTTACTATTTAGAACTAATAATCCCGTAACTCACCCGTTAAAATATTTGATTAAGCAAAGCAAGACAGACCAAACCAATAATAATAATAATAATAATAATAATAAAAAAGGCCATTACATCTACATTTTCAACCTCTCATCGCCAATCCAACTATACCAGTCCGTTCTGGCATATCTTCAACAGAGAAGCTCTCAGGCTAAATCCTCTCTTGAACCCTTATTTATAGATGACTCTAACAAACCCATGACACGCTTTTGGTTCCAGAAACACTTCAAATCCGTTCTCGAAAAGTCAAGCATCCCAGCAAAAAATTATAATCCTCCAGTTACTCTTTCCACATCAGGGCAGCAACCTCAGCAGCCCAAAAGGCCTCTCCCAGCAGCAGATCCAAGCTCTTGGAAAAGATAGTCCTCAGATGCTTTCCAAAGCTACATCAGGACCAACCGGTTCCACATTAAAAAAGCCCACCAAACCTTCATTGATTAAAATCCTCCTTGACGTCCACCTGGGTTTACTTTCTCCGTCCAGCGAGTGTTGATCCCCCAGCGGATGCAGCGAGAACTCTCCTGGTCAAGCACCTATGTTTTTCTCTTTTCCGTCCAGAAAGCATTGGTCTCCCAGCGGACGCAGCGAGAACTCTCCCGGTTGAGCACCTATATTTTCTTTCTCTGTCCAGCGGGCATTGGTCTCCCAGCGGACGCAACGAGAACTCTCCCGGTCGAGAACCCATGTTTTCTCTTTCCGTCCAGCGAGTATTGATCTCTCAGCAGACGTAGCATGCATCTGTTTACTCTTTCTCCATACAGCAAGTTTGTTCTCCCAGCGGATGCAGCGAGAATTCTCCCGGCCCGGCTTCCAAAATTTGTCACTCTGCCGTCGGATGCTGTGATCTGCTCCCATCAAGAAGCGGCGTGAGCCATCCTGATCGGGCATTTCTAAATCTTGCTGCTCCTCATTCGACAGCCAGTAGGGCCCTAACGCTGTGAGCTGTTCTGATATTTCTTCAAAAGCAGATTGTGGATTCATTTTAATTGTCCACGATCAAAAATCGTGATAAAGCACACCCCTAAACCAAAGTGCATCCACACATCGGCTCTGCAAGCTGGAGGCGCTCATTTTTTCCGGCATTCTCCCTCCCACTTACTTCTGAGACATTGGCCATATGAATGTATATATAAACTTATGATATGACTGAGTCAGCGATGTACAGGAACTGAGAAGGTCGTTTGACACACAGAGGGATTTGATGAAATGTTAACGTCATTTTAAATCTGTTTAAAACATGATTTTAAAAAAAGTATTGATACTAGAGGTTGGAATATCGATACACTACTGTGAAAAAAAATATTGCGATAGTTAGCTGTATTTGATATTTTTGCATATATTCAGACCTAGTTTTTATCGCATTGACTGTGCGGACAGCTTCATCCATCACTTGTTTCATATCCGGTGGCATTTTCTAGGCCACAACAGAACACAAAATCCTCCTTAATTTGTCCTTCATTTACAAATCTAACGTAAACTAATAATTGTGCTTCTTCGGCAATATTATCTTCTCTTTCACATCTGTTGCCATCCGCCCAATATGATTATAGTTACTGTATCATTTAAGACCGATATTAATGGTAATTGATCAGCAGCGCTTCGTCCACACATAACAGAAACAGTCTCTTTAGCACAGGGTAGGAAAAAAGCCTTGGCTAAATTGTGTGGCTTTCCAGTTACGGCAATCCAATGAGAGAATGAACGAAGCGTGAAGAGCCTCTCATTCACTGTAGCAGTTTTCTGTAGCTCTGATGTTTGACCACGCAGCTCCTGTAGTTTACCCTGGAAAAACTCAAGTGGCTGCAGTGATTTGTGTTTAGATGTCAAGTGTCTTAGCATTTTGGAAGGTTTAAGACTCTTTTGCTAACACCTTGCTGATCACACACTGTGGTCAGGATGTAGACAAACCCAGCATGATTGATCATTTTGAGATCCTAAGGATATCCCGAATACAGACACTAGATGGAGCCGCAAGCTCATGCAGAGCCATCGGAAGCAAGCCATGCATTAAATAAATGTATTAGAAAATGCAGCATTTGCCATTTATTTAGTAATTGCTTCCAGCTATTTTGGTGTCCATACAGTTGGATTAATGCAGTTCTCATGGGTCCAAGATCGAAAAATACAGAAAAATAGCAATGCTTCTACCTGACCTGATCACTAACTGCTCAATAATTATCTACTCGTAGCCTTTGAACTGCTTTTCCTGAGCAAATCTACTCAACCCTCAAACTACTCAACATTTATGTTCTTAGCAAATGTTTTATCATCCAAAACATTATATAATTTGTTGCTCTAATGTCATATAATGAATATGAAGAAAAATGTATCTGATGCTGTGAAAGAGCTTGATTTAGTTCAGTTACTAAAGATGTCAAGATCAACAAGAGCCGCTGAAATCTGACAGTAGTGCAGGTTATTGATGAAGTGTGGAGGTGATGAGCTTTGATTTCTGTTTTCTGTAGAGTTTCCAGTCTCTCTCAGCTCCTCCTGAATCTACAGACGTAAATTACAATCCCTTCATTTCTCTCTCCTCTTTTGATGTTGTGAGAGAATCTGTCCTTCAGCTGAGAGACAAACTGGAGGATTTCTGCCAAGAGGAGCTGAAGAAGATCTCTGACAGAGGTAAAGTCCTGGAGATTCATCAGCTCTCAGAAATGATCGTCCATCATCTCATATCATGTAGAAGATCATATTAGAAATGTCTTAGGAACGGATGCAGGGATCATTTTCTCTTGACATAATAATCACACTCTTCATGTCTGTTGATTTCCACAGTCACTTTCACCAACATTGTTCCCAGAACCAGGAACGACTTCCTAAAATGTAAGTCACTAAGAAAACCAGCAGAAAAACTCACTGAGTGTCTTCATGTTCTTCCTGTAGAAGGTGAAAGAAAACATGACAGAAGAGTTTTAGAGTTGATCATGTAAATGATGATTTGCACAGGATATCTGGTAAACTGTACTGAGACACTGCTGATATATTGAACATGAAGAGTTCAGCTATAATAAAAGATCAGACAGATTCATAATTCCTGATTCTGATGTGTTTTCTCTCCATCAGATTCCCATCAGCTCACTCTGGATCTGAACACAGTGAATAAACGCCTCCGTCTTTCTGAGAGGAACAGAGTGATTACTAACACTTACACAGATCAGTCGTATCCTGATCATCCAGACAGATTTGATAGTTATCGTCAGGTGTTGTGTAGAGAGAGTGTGTGTGGATGCTGTTACTGGGAGATTGAGTGGAGTGGTAGTGTGGAAATATCAGTGTCATATAAGAGCATCAGCAGGAAGGGACGGAGTAATGAGAGTGTTTTTGGATCTAATGATCAGTCCTGGAGTTTGTTCTGCTCTTCCTCCAGATACTCATTCAGACACAGTCGCATCCAGACTGAACTCCCTGTAAAGTCCATCAACAGTAGAATAGGAGTGTGTGTGGATTACAGTGCAGGAACTCTGTCCTTCTACAGCGTCTCTGACACAATGAGCCTCATCCACACAGTCCAGACCACATTCACTCAACCGCTCTATTCTGGGTTTGGGGTTTATACTAGATCATCAGTGAAACTGTGTTGATGAATCAGAACAGACTGTAGAGAGATTCTACCCATAATGCTTTGAGCTGCATGATAAATCAGTAACAGTGAGATGTTAGTCTCTTTATTTTCTCTTCATTACATTAATTCTACAGCTGAACTTCTGTCAGTGAAATAACATGTCAGAATAAATGTGTGTAATGAATCCTCATATAGACAGTAAGATCAGTGTGTGTTTGTGAGTCATGATGAGTGACGGTGTGTATCTGTGCTTTTCTCAAACTCTATTTGTGTTGATAAATCAGTCATTCGATTCTTATTGTAGTGTCACAAATCATTTTATATTACTATCATTACTATGGGGGGGGTCTGAAGTTTAACCCTCTGGGGTCTGAGGTGTTTTTGGGGTCCTTGAGATGTTCTGACATGCCCTGACATTTGTGCTTTTTTCAGTTGCTTATAAACATAGTAATGGCAAAAAAAAAATTACACACTATTTAGCACAAACAGGGCTACCATAATATGTGAGCAACAAGAATGTACATGTCTGCATTTTTGAGAGAATAATGTTTATGCGTGGTTATTGAAAAAACTAAAAACTAAAGTTTCTGAAATAAGACCACAAAACACACACTAAATATGTGCCAATAAGACTTTTGTCTAATGGATGTCATCGCCTAGTGTTTTTTCTTCAAAATTATGTGAAAATCACCCTGCCTAATCCTTCACATAACACAATACATTGATTTGAATTTTGCAAAGCACTTTCTGTTTGGAAAGGCAATATTCGAGTGGGCGTCGACGTCGATCATGCATATGTAGTGGTTCACACCTGAGGACCGCATACTTAATGAGCCATTCATTCAGGTGAGTCACTGAGCCACAAGAATGCAAGAGCAACAGTTGGAAGCATCTCAATTCTTTTTTTATTTTTCCACATATTGTGCTTGCAATTTGGCCTATAATAGCCAAGGAAAACATGTAATTGTGCAGTTAATTCTCATACTGTATTTTCAGTTTTGGAATATTTATCCTCTCCCCAAATTTGTCACTAATAAAACACAATAAAAATTATTTAAAGAAAAGGCTTATATTTACCTTTTAATAGTTTGTTTACATCTACCTTGTAAATATTTAAATAAACAACAATTCAAGTGTAATCTTTCTTTGTACAAACTAAAGTATACATTTTATCATACATATTTCAAAGTTAAGGATTTGATTGATTATTTGATTATTTTTGACAAAAAAATTGGCAAATAAAAGCTTATTTGAGGTGGCAGATATTTTACAGTAAAAATGTATAATCTATCCAAAACTAATCAACGAAATGTTGTCTTTCATATGTCTGTAACATAGGTCTTTCATTTTTATTATAAGGAATATAAATTCAGACGCGAGTCAGATGCGGATACTGTGTTTGTTTTAGGCTCGCGCAGTCTTCACTCGGACGCGCGCTTCAATCCGTTGTGGAGACTCTCTTTTCGTTCCAGTGAAATTACAAAACAAAATACACACAAACATGTGTGGTTGTATATCAGGCAGAGGCCTGATATACAACCACTGATAAACATAATCTGATTTGACAAAAAAAAAAAAAAACTACATGAGTGCGGATTCGAACTCAGAACCTCTGACACGCTAGGCAAATGTTCTACCACTAGACCACTTGAGTTCACGTATTTGCTCACGTGAAAACTCGGTGTTTACTCGGCGTGATCAATTCGCTCTTGAACATGCTGCCGTTCGTCTGAGTTACAATCTTCCTCTGAGGAAAAGCCAAGGTGAGTTATTCCTCGCTGTCCAGAATCATCTGAAGAGCGTTCTTTACCGGAGAAACGCGCCATCCTCTCAACGCGATGAACTATCAGTGAATCTGATCTGATGAAACTTCGTGTTTTCAAGGCATTGATCGGGGGGGCGGGTGCGAAGCATAGATTACCTAAACTATTTACCATGTCAATAGCGCCGGGGGCGGGGCGGCCTCAGTTCATTATAGAGATAATTAGGCAGAAGGAAAAAACGGTACCTCTCCTTGCTTTCAAACGGATTACATGAGTTGAAAACATTTGTTTTTTTTATTAATTACTTCATTTAAAAGAAGAGATTTCAAGCTTCATAAAGACATATATCACGTGCCTGTGTGAGAAGTATTCGCTGAGTTATGATTCATTTTCGGACGCGTTTCAGAATGGACTACACGGACAGAGAGAAGGCAGAACTCGCTCCGTGATTATTTTTCTTAATTTGGCGAAAAGCACAACACTTTGTTTTTATTGTGAGTATACAGAAAAATAATACACATTTAACAGAATCGATTGATGTATGAAACTCCTATGGAAAATCAAAGTCAACAGAGTATTTATGAGTTTCTTTTACACTGATAAAAAAAAAAGCGAGCTGGTATCGCCGGCGATACCGCCGACCTCAGGGGGTTAAAATCATTGGTTACCCATAAGCCAATCACATAACGTTTGGTTATGGCATGTGTTATGCGCATGCTCAGCCGCATCTAATTTCCACTGTAAACACATGTATGATGCAAAAACTAAACCATCGAGCGAAATACCGGAGTGAACATGGCTGTGAACGACTTTTGCAGATTATGTGAAGTAAATCTACGCATCCACCATGGTACAATCAGCGTCTACGTCACGGCTCTCAGCCCGCCCTCTGTTCGTTGATTGGCCGGCCGTCTGAAGGCCGGTGGAAAACTGAAAGATAGGCTGCTATCTCAGACTGACTACAGGAGCGAAATGAAATTAGCGGAAGTAAGAAGTCTGACGTAGTCAGGCTAAAAGAAACCTTCTGCACCCGAAAAACAGGGTATGATACCTGTGTGAAGTTTGCCCCCCACCCAACGCAAAACGTCGTCAAAATATGCTCAATTGTTTGTGCTCCGTTTGTGGTGTAAACATTTTGTTTGTGCTGCTTTGGTTTTTTTATATTAAAAGAATATTTTTAGATCTTTCTGAGGTCACTCAGCCCCCCAACATGATTTAAATTCACCCAAAATAGTCTTCGTTTGTGCTGCGTCGGGATTTAAAATATCAGACATTGAATTATAGACAATGACGTCACCAGCCCCCCACCTGCTCCAAATTCACCCCAAACAGGCTCAATCGTCTTCGTGTGTGCTGCAAAAAAGTTTTTTTAACAGTAGCTACAGTTGAAGTAACAAGGTAAGACCGAAACGGCAAACCAAATCACAATATTCACTTAACTGTAACTAGGGATGCTCCGATCAGCATTTTTGGGGCCGATCACTGATTACCAATCACCAAAATCATGATCTGCCGATTGCCGATCACTGCCGATCACAGAATGGCAGGGGAATGGGAATCTTTTATCTATAATCTAGCAAAATTTACATCATTTGTAGAAATTAAACTAACTATGAATTAACTGTTTTGGGGAAAAAAGATAACTTTTTTAGAAAATGAGATAACTTAAGGCAGGGTTCACCAATCTCGGTCCTGGAGGGCCGCTGTCCCTGCAGTGTTTAGCTCCAACCAGCTCCAACACACCTGTTTGAAAGTTTCTAGTATGCCTAGTGAGACCTTGATTAGCTGGTTCAGGTGTGTTTAATTGGGGTTGGAGCTAAACTCTGCAGGACAGCGGCCCTCCAGGACCGAGATTGGTGAACCCTGACTTAAGGCCATCTTTCCCAAATAAGGCAGAGCAACTAAATTATTCCAAACAAAGAGGGGTCAGGCAGACCAACACACATTAGATCAGCTTAATGGGATGGGATCAAGTTACACTTAGGCATACTTGGAAATTGTAGCCTCTTAATACACTGACTACATTTAATGATTGGCAGCAAAATGTAAAACTTGTTACACCAAAACTGGCTACTGCCACAAAGGACAAAAGGACAAAACTATGGCAAGTTTTTTTCTGTTATTATTATGAATGTCTGATGTAGTTGAGGAACCAACTACATCAGATCCAAAAAATTAAATAATGTAAGCTACTGTAAGCCAATGCCATCCTTCATAAATAACAAGGCAGAGAAACTTAAGGAGGCCAAGCAGATAGTTACCAACCCACATTAGATGAACTTGGGATGGGATGAGGTCACATTTAGGCCCAGGCTACTTGTAAAATGTAGCCTTTTTTAATATATTAAAATTAAACAATTGGCCGCAAAATGTTTCAAACCAAAACTTGCTAGGCCTTGCAGAGGATAAAATTCTTCAGGTCTCAATCATAAAAGGCAAGTTTCTCTTGATGACTATGAGCATCTCCGCATTTTTTTATGTCAGCCGGTTTCTTTTGTCATCAATAACGTTTGCAGCCGTGCTAAATAGTCGCTCACTATCCACACTTGTACACGGTGAACAAAGATATACTCTTGTTGCCTGTGCAAGTGCGGCGAAGCGGCCTTTATTCGCCGTCCAATAAGCAAGTGGCTGTCCACTGCTAGATATTGGTTGATCTGCGAGACGATCGTGATTACCTCATCAGTTTGTCCTGTATCCTCCTCCACCAGTTCAGCAAACATTGTCTGTAAAGAGCAAGCTGGTGGGCTTTTGTCTGTTGACCTGCTGGAACCGGGGTACCTCCACGTTGCTTGTACTTGGCAGTTCAGTGCGGCAATGGGCTGTAACGACGTCCCGAAACAGATCATGCACAGTTGGTTTGAGTCGAATGGAAAGTATCTGTCTTTGTATCTGAAATAGATGTAGCCTAAAAATGAAAAACTATGTGAAATCAATTATAGTGACATGCCATGCAGGACACACACATCCATTTGTGTCAGGTTACATAGTCTAAAAAAATTAAATACTCCCAGAGTATTTCCAACCATGACAAAAATATAAAATATTTTAGATTACTATAAGCTGTCCTTCAAATAAGGCATAAGAAAAGCATTATAACCTATTTAAAACAAAGAGGTAGTTGGTCTAAGACTGAAAGACAAGGGAAGACTAATGATAAGTGATAGTAAGTTTCTCTTACCTTGGATCTAGCATCGTCGCAAATGCATATAGCTTCTGTGTATTAATGTCAGTGTGGCAAGACTCGAGTGGAGGGCAAAGTGATTCACTATTAAATTAACCCGACTACGCCACCCTGGTGGAGAGTCAGGGAAATAACTCCCGATAAGGACACACAGGTAAGTTTTACCATTTGAAGACAGAGGAACAATACAAAAATACACTTTATTATAAAATCAACAGAGTCAATAAAATTCTCGCTCTCAGGAATTTCCCAACATGACAAAAATAAGTCTCCAGAGCCAGGCGTAGTGGGAACAAGGCAGGCCGGCTGCAACTCAGGAGGTCGTCCAAACCCACCTCAAATCACAACAGATCAAACCACGCGCCCACACCATAAGGAAGTTTCGTCAGCACACACAGCACACGGTGAAGCACACTACCGAATGAAGCAGCTAGCCTCCCTTGCTCCACACCTAGTCCTCACTGGCTCCTGGAAAAAGAGGGAAGAAAAACAACCAAAACAAAGAAAATATTGCCACAAATAAAACAAAGACAATGTTGCCAAAAGCAAATCAAACAAAAAGACAATGTTGCCAAAAGCAAAACAAACAAGACTAATACAATATTGGCGAGAAGCAAAACAAACAACAAAGTTGCCAGGAAGCAAAACAAACAACAAAAAAAAGATATTGCCAAAAGCAAAACAAACAAAACTAATACAAGCAAAGTATTGAAGCAAAACAGCAGCGGCGTCACATATAGCGGTGTCACATGTAGCATCTTCAGTTAGGGCTTAGAAATAATGATGTTCCATTCCCCATTTACCTTCAACAAAAAGGCACAAGTCAACTAAATGCACCAAACCCCAAATGTAAACGATGGAGAGACGTACTAACGATTTAGGTAGAACAACCAAACGCAAAGCTGTATGGTTACTCTTTGTCTACCGGCCAGCGTTCACACACCTGTAGCGTGTTGTTACTGCTGAACATGACATCATAAATACCTCAAACGCAAGCAATCAAAATTTAGTGCAAATACCAACATACCTGAGAGTGAACTCCGCCACAAACTTGCCATAATGCCAGCACCGCCAGACCTGCTCTAACTAAACCATAAATGGAGCATATTACTAAAGCAATCCACGTCATTACACCGCCAGAGAGAGAGAGTCAACATACCTTAAAGGAACCGAAACAAAAAATGCCAGGAAGTGGAAGAACCCAGACTTACGAGGACTCATACACCCGTCAAAATAAGGGTCCTTAAATATTACGGCCGCTTCCACCTCATTGGTGTGTCAAAGCCCCACTTAACCAGAGCCAATAGGAGGTCAACATCACTTATCCTGCCACATCAGCAAATCGTCTTCTGACGGCTTCCACTAGTACTGTTTTTGATGTTTTCACGCCATGGTCAGACTCCACCGTCTTCTCCAAGAGTCGGGTGAGAGCTCTTATACACAGAATCACATCCACAGCGGACGCAGTTGATGAGCTGATCTGTTGTGTGAGCTCTTCAAACGGGGCGAGGATGGAGATCATATTTTCGATTAATTTCCACTGGTGAATTGTGAAAGTGCATGGCAATTCGTGTTCTGCAGCATAGGCTGCAAGCACCAATTTCTGTTCTAATAGACCCTGGAGCATGTACAATGTACTGTTCCATCGAGTGGACACATCCTGGCCGAGTTGCTTTTGAACATTTTCCAGCTGGGTGTATACCAATGGAGAATGTTTAAAGTGCCCAACAATGCGTCTCCCTGAGGCTGTGATATCCAGAATACTTCGCTGGGACAATACCCCCTCATGCACAGCAAGCTGGAGAGTGTGTGCCATACACAGCAGGCCAGGGAAATCTGCGTCTCTCATTGCTTTCTGCATGTTTTTGGCGTTGTCTGTCAAAATTGCGTGGATTTTCTCTTTTTGGATCCCCCATGACTGAAACATGCCGTTAAATGCGTTCACCAAAGCCTCCGCAGAATGTGACCCCGTGAAATCCTGACAGTGTAGCACAATGTTGTGTCTTTCTAAGTTTGAGTCAATAAAATGAGCTGTTAACCCTCTGGGGTCTGAGCTGTTTTCTGGCCCTGGAGGTGTTCTGACATGCTCTGGCATTTGTGCTTATTTCTGTTACTTGTGACATTTTCATGGCTAAAGTCTGATTACACTGTATTCAGCACAAACTCTGCTACAATAATATATCAGCAGCATGTATGTAAAAGTTTGTAGTTTTGAGATAATGACATTTATGCATGGTTTGTGAAAATACAAAAAAAATTGTCACTGAAATAAGGTCATGAAACCCATACTGATCATTTCTTCACAAGACTTTTGAAAATTGTATCACGTTGCCTAGAATATTTGCTCCAAAACTATGTGAAAATCACCCTGACTGCTCATTCAGATAAGACAATATATTGATTTAAAATTTGTACGACGTGTTTTGTGTGCTTTATGCGGGAGGTGTGATCACCTCATTAATATGTAAGCTTTCCACACCTGAGAAAGACAAAGACACTCCCCTAACGGCCCTATTAGGAGCTATCAGGCCCTGTCATTCTGACCAACCTTGCACAAAGAATGAGGAGATTTAAAAAAGAATGGCTGTTTGATGTTTGAATTTATGTACAACACAACATAATCCAAAGATACACAACAAATGACAAAAGAGCACATTGAAAACAATGATCCAAAGACAGAGACCTTTGTGCCATTCCTAAAAACATTGTACAAACCTTTCATTTCCAAGGTGTTTGATTTTCACTTTACCATGTTCATATACAGAGACTCATGTGAAGGTTGAAGTACTGGTATCAAGAGAAACTATAGGCCACGATTTTGGGAATACATTTTAGATTTTTCTGGTCACAGAATACACACACACACACACAAATGTTTCCAACAATATATAATATAATGAACACCAGGTTTGTTGTGCCTTGTAGGCATAGGATATGCACAGTGCTGCATAAAATAATAATAACAATAACCTATAGTAGCCTTATAAATCTTCCAACAGATTTCAGTAACAACTACGCTAGAGAAAAATATATTGATTATCATATGTTACTTGAAATGTTTCCATTCGTTATGATGATATGAAATGAGATAATAGTAAAACCATAAAGCATAATGTTTGGTGCGTTTTGCTTTTCAAACGCGATCGCGCTCCAAAATATGATACATTCAAACGCACAGCGCTCTCCAAAATATGAAACATTATGGTTACCATATTATACATATCTACGTTTGAGCAGATATCCACAAACACAGTATTTAACAGTAAACACGGGTCTAAATATTATAATATTCACCATATAACTAGCAACAGTTCAACTGCAATGTGAAGTTTATGCAACAATAACAAACTAATAATTAAGAATTTCTTACCTTACATCTTTCTTGTCTTCAAATCGCGTTCTTCTTCTTCTGAGGTAAATCCAATGTAAGCTCACGGCGCGTCTTCCAAACTCGACGAAAAGCAGAGACTTGTGAAATTTTTTGGTGTTTTGTTTTTGAGGTAATGAGCGCGTTCGCGTTCCATGTGGAGATTTGCATGTGAATCTCTTTTGCGCGTGTGGGCGTGGTCAAATTAAATATAATGAGCAAGCATTTGAGATACTGGACATCTTGTTGGTTTTATACAAATTACTTAAACAGAGACTATTTGTTTTCAGTTTGAATCCGATCATTTAAAAGTACACACTTAAATGTTTATAAAGGTATATGGCTCATAAATGTGTGAATAGTATTCGCTGAGTTTTGTTTCAGTTTATAGACGTGCTCAAGAAAAAAAAGTTCACCGCGACGGAGAGGCAGAACGCACACCCTGTTTATTTTCTTTATTTTACAAAAGCACTGTTAATGAAAAATTCATTGTTCTTGTGTCCATTCATTTAAACTTGTTGATTTCAATTGAGTGTGTGTAAAAGCATCTGACCATATATATTTCTGTGAGGGTTTTCTAACAGCTGAAGAAGGGACAGGAAGACAGGGTGATAAAAACTTACACCTGAGCACAAGAAAGGATCCAGCCAGGAGAATACAGGGGTCGTTTAACAATAAACAAGGGGTCCCATGCCATCCCCTTAGGGGATAAAGAACAGCAGGAGGTCATCTAGATTGTAAATGAAGGCCTTTTGGCTTCTCAGGGATAAAGATTGTAAATAAAGGCCTTTTGGCTTCTCAGGGACAAAGAACAGCATAACCTGCCCAGGGGGGGGGGGGGGGGGTAGAACCAGTCCATACTAGATGTCTTTAAGGAAATTTACAGAGACTAGGGAAAGGAGGAGTCAAGAATGTCAGAAACCTGTATAAAATGTCTCAGTTTTATTATGTCAGTAGGCTTTCTGTTTCACATCTGGGTGGCTGCGGTTGCGAAAAGATTCCTCAAAAGAATAAAGCCTTTTCTTCTTTATTACAATTTTGCCTTTTGAGTGTTCCTTAACCCTGTGATGCTGTTTTTCCCAGTGAGATAAAAAATTGCTATTACAGCTGGTGTCAAGAAGAGGGATCCTGTGCGGACGCTTCTTCTCCTGGTCCTGAGAACGGATTTGACGGGAAAGTGCACAACCTCGGCAGCACTAGGCAGCCGTCTTATACCTCGACGGTTTGAGATAGAAACTCAACAGATTACGAGAGAGAGAGGCAAATACCCCACACTCAGGACCAGTGAAAGAAAAACTCCCACCAGGATTAAAAAAAATCCGCGACGATTGCGGGAAAAACAGAAAAGCATCTCTGGGTAAGAAACGGCAAAATTGTTTTATTGAAGTTGAGTGTAATTTGATAATTGTGAGTGAACGTGAACCATGTTGGCTGAGTTTTGCTTTTTGGTACGAGACGAGAGGTGAGTCAGTTAATCACAAATTTTATGGGGAGAAATTGATCTGACAGAGCAGACCAGTTTCTGCCTCACTTAGCTCGTTAGTGGACAGGGGATCCACTGGTGATTCAGAGAAATCACAGCTGCTGAGATGATTACGTTCTACTCGAAATTTATGTAAACCTTAGAGAAAGTTTAAAACAGGATTAAGAAGTTTCTGGGTGATTGTGCTCTACTCGAAGTTTTACCACATTGAATTGAGTCAAGCGAATAAGCGCACGTGGGGGAACTTTGAGTGGAGCGTAATTACAAGACCAGGTTGAATTAATCAAGTAAAAAAGAAGTTTCTGGGTGATTGTGCTCTACTCGAAGTTTTACCACATTGAATTGAGTCAAGCGAATAAGCGCACGTGGGGGAACTTTGAGTGGAACGTAATTACAAGACCAGGTTGAATTAATCAAGTAAAAAGAATTGAGCGAGCGAATAAGCGCACGTGAGAAAACTTTGAGTGGAACGTAAACAAGCAGAGGTCCGTCCGATCTCGGAGTAAAAGATCGGGTCTGTCGAAGACGTTTGACAGATTCTGTAAGACACGTGTCGAATTGTGAAATCCAGAAAAGAGGAACTCAGCCAAAATGGGGTCATCTAACAGTAAAGTAGATCATTTTTATACACCAATTTTCTGTTAAAAGAGAAATAATGATGGTGGTAAATGTAAATGTATTTCCCCGAGGCGGGAACCTTGAGTAAGATAAGACTCAATGTTGTAAAAGAATCAATAGAAAAGAACGAGGGAAAACAGAATGGTTGTTGTGTGTGTGTTAAACGTGTGTAAAGGATCTTTATGTGTGGCTGATGAAACTTTGAGCAAAGCTATGACTGATGATTTGAGCAGTGTTGTGAATGATGAGCATATGAGATTGTACAAAGGTAGCCTACAGGGTTTTCTGAAATGCTAACTTATCCGTTACTAGTCAGAAAGGGTTGTTGAAGTTTGTTCATGAGTGTAAACCTGTGAACGGACAGTGAATTGTTGGATGGGAAAGAAGCAGATAAAAGATAAAAGAGCAGATGCAGAAGGAACTGACATGTAGGGAACGATAGAGTTCATGGAACTATTTATGAACGCCTGATTAAGTCAAATTAAGTTGAAATGGTACGAAAGGTGAGTTTTAGATGGAAATGGGGCGTTGAGTATGATTAACAGGGATTGGCATGATATAAGGATAAGGAATGTTTCATTAAGTAAAACGATTGTCTTTTGAACCTAAAGGGTCCAGCTATGCTGGGAGTACAGCAACAGCGCTTGCTTGTTCAAACCAGCTTCTGAATGTTAAATGTATACTTGTTTTGTATGTGTTGTTGATGATAATATCAAATTAGAAAATGTCCAGAGATTGGATATTTTGTTGATATTAAGCCATTTAAGGAAATATATTGTTTTATAAAGGAAATTATGGGTTGGAGATAATTTCCCCAGAAACGTGTGACTAAAGTTAATCAGAAACTTTGTGAAACCCGTTTAGAATATTTAGATTTTCCATGTCGCTTATGAAAATTAATGCTCTGCCAATAATAATGATGTGAATGTGCTTTATTGTATTAATGTTATGAAAACAAGGGTATTTAAGAATAGATTGCCATATTTTTGTAACAAGAGTTGAAGGTGCAAGCATCTAGGATAGCTGTGTGTAATTTAGAGACCGAGAACAAGATTTAGGGAATCTTGTGGTTTCTGTGGAACAGTAGAGATAAGTGGGACTGAATAATGATAATATTAAGTTGAATCTGCATACTAATCATTTGAATAAGCTATCAAACCAGTGTTAATGAAATTAATGACATGCTAAATTTCTTTATACTGTATGAAGAGTAACTGAATAGTCCTGATACAAAAGAGAGCAAATGCTATAAGCAGTTCTGCTCATGCTCTGAAGAGATTTGCAGATGATGTTTTGTAAAAGTTTGATTGTGATTGGAAAGATAAACAATAACTTAATTGGCTCCAAACAAAGAAAGTGCCAAAATAACACAAATTTAAAGAAAAGTCTGTGTTAATATGAGTTAGAAAGTAGATCAGTGTTAATATGATGAAGATTGTGATTCGGCTGTTGTAATTGAATTTGCAGCTGGGACAGTGGGGGAAAATGCAGAGAACTTATCAGTGGCTCTGTTTGCATTTCCTGAATAGGAACGCTCTGCTTCAGGGGCGTAAAGTAGGGTGGAGATGTTAGAAAGATAAAAGGCAGAATAACAGAGAGTGTTTTATTGCAGTCAGCTGGGTCATTCAGTGACTGTAAATGCCCACTGTATGACTGTAAAAGTAAATGAAGGAGAAAAGAAAGTTGATAGATGGAACTTTTGAAAGTTGTTAAGAAAGATATTAAGTGTAAGGAATTCCTTTTGAAAGGAAAAGAACTATAAAAAGTACCGGTTGACGTAAAATTACAGATGAGCTAAATGAGTTGCAAAATATTTTAAAAGTACCGATCACTAAAAGGATGATTGTGTTTTGAATGAAACGCTTTGATAAGGTTTTAGATGATATAGAGAGACAAATCTAACGAATGATTTATAGTGATAATCATAAAATGTATGACAAGCAGAGAGCGCAGCCTCAAAAGTTAGTATGAACCATAGAAGCAGATTGATAAACTCCTAGAGAAAACATTGAAGTCGGGTATTAAATTATGGTAATTGAAAATAAAATTGAAATGAAATTTGAAACGTTATTAAGAACTAGAATAATTATTATTTCTTTAAGATAAAATAAACAGAAGCAGTGTTACAGGATTAACAGTTGCTAAATGTAAAATGTGTAAAAGGCATTTGATTAAACAAAGGCTTGTTAATGTTGATTTTAAAAGATAAGAATGTGATTTGGCCAAAACAGGTTTGCTTATCTAAATCTGGCATGTGCTGTAACTGAAACTGCCACAGTTTCAGTGCAACAGAGACTCATTCGGAGTGGATATTTGTAATGTCTAAATTACAATACATGTAATTTATGGAAAAGATGCCTTAAGATGGGCTACAGTTAAAGAAAAGATGGCAGATAAAGTCTGAAGTTAAAGGTTTATGAGAATGCAGTGTACCAGTCCTGATGCCTCAAGAGTCTCTCTCTCATTCAATGTCAGCTGAAAACTGTTGTCTGAGGCTGTGTAAAGCACAGTGTTTCAGTTGAACAGATTCATAGATGCGGAAGAGCTAAAACAAATCATGCTACAGGCAGTTCAGATTTGACAAATTTAGAGGACAATTTGTAAATGTTTTAAAAGTAAAACTGAATGATTTTAAAGAAGTCTTTAAAATAATAATGCAGACCTTAAATGATAGAAGTGACATTTTTGACTAGTTTATTTTAGGACCGCTTCTTTGTCTGATTTTAGCCTCCACCATAAAACAGGGCTGATGGCTCCGGCTACAGAAGTAACAGTACACTGAATGTACGATTGTGATCTAAATTCACTGACCATAATCTAAGCAGGTTGCTACCTTTAAGATGATTAATGAATTTAAGTGATTAAATACTGTTGTTATTAACCTGTCTCCCTGTGAACACTATTAGGTCAGAATGGCTCTGATGACTCTTGAATGCGCCTTTTCCTAAGCTCCAGAAAACAACAGATTATGTTGAAGAAAACGGTCACAGATTCTGTGATGGGAAAAAGCGGTTACCAGTGTGTACGAGTGATTACTTCAACGACGGGTACGATCTTTTAGGCCAAAAGGACAACCTAAGACAGAAGGGTCACGCAAAAACACTGGGCATTTCCTGATGGAGGTGTTTTTTTTTTATGTGAGAAAGGTATTAGAGTTGAGCGGTGACTGTGAGGCCAGCAGCATCAGCAAACCATTGAGAGGCGAGATGAGCTGTAAGAAGTTACGGCCGTCTGACCCAGAAAATGTGAGTTCCTCTATATACCACTCACCAGAAACCGCGTTGATTGAATGGCTTGTTTTTCTGACAAGTGTCTGCAACTATGCCAGGGGACAACACCCTGAAGAAAAGACAATTATAGGTTAAGAGCTGATCTGAATGGGCATTCAGGAGCCAGCAGAGACCATTGAACTAATGGTTATCTGTTGTGGAGACAATTTAAAAAAAAAAAAGTTGTAATGTTAGTTGCCTGATGAGCAAGGAAAACACAGAGATTTGTGTCGATGCTGAACTAATGTGTCAGTTCTGACTCCTGTAGATCATTTAGACATGACAAAGAACCACTATAAGACATGGTGGTGGCTAAAGATGACTCAAGAGAATTTTCTGGAAAACAAAGGTTAGGTAAATTGAGTATTTAAACTAAAGATAACCTTAGAAAAGATCATAGAACGATTGAATATGACTATGATTATTTTAGTTACAGTCCTAGGAGGCTGTTGAAAAGATTATTTGCTTATAGTGAGAGAGAAAGAGACTGCTTGGGATGGTACTCTGTCTTTTCTTCTGTTATCAGTCAGCCAAAGAAAGCTGAAGCAAAGTAATAATTATGCACCAAAACAATCCAGCTGACTTTTCTAAAATCAAATGAATAATGAACAGACATGCTTTGAAACTGGTTAAGAGGCCATAAAAACATTAGATAAAAGATACAGGAAAATGTAAGGTTAAAATGTCATTTAAAATTTAAATCTTTTTAGAGAAAAGATATGAATAAGAAATATGAGCAGTTCATAGTCAGGGATGAGTGTGAGTGTTAATTCATGTTTGTACAGTATGTGTTAGTTTAGGACAACTATTCTGTCTGAATAGTGTGTATAAATTTGTCATTAACCTCTGGAAAGAGTGTTTTAGCATTATAGATGGGTTAAGGCGAATGACAAATTTGAAAAGTAAGCTGAGGATTGTGAGTCAATCTGATGAGAAGGCAACACAGAACAGGATGAGCTTTAAGTTGATTGATCATCGAGCTCTGTCTGTTAATTATTATTTTGGTCATTCATGATGTGCAGTAGATTTGAATTACTTTCTGGACAGGTTTAAGTATTAATAAATTAGAATTGTGAAGTCGTAGATAGCCGTCAGTCATGTGTTGAGAAAAAGTTATAAATTTGACAGCAACAAACACGTACAGTAGGCTAAGTAAATATCAGATTATCCAGAGAGCCCTTAACAGTTATGTTTTGTAAAAAGGGGAAGATTGTTATTCGACTGACGTTGACGAAGTGTAGTGACGTTGACAAAGTGTACACGACCTGACCTGACCAATTGATGACCTGGAGAATGTTCGTAGATGACAGCTGATTAAGAGACCAAACAATAGGGTTTAGGGGCCATTGCCTTAAAACAATTTGATAAGAAGATGAAATTGTGGTTTTAAGTAATATTTTTATTTCAGAGGCAGAGAAAGATGTCTAAAAGAAATTTGGCTTAAGGACAACGTTTGGGTTAGCAAACTTTATCCAAACAAATGTCACCAAATAAATATTAACAAATATTGCAGTTTTCTATAGCTCAAACAGTAGAGCGTTAGCGCTTGTAACGCCAAAGTCATGGGTTCAATTTCCGAGGGAAAGCAAGAATTGATAAGAATGTAAATGTGTACCTTGAAATGTAAGTCGCTTTGGATAAAAGCGTCTGATAAAAGTAAGAGAATTTTATTATGTTAGATTTATGCACGAGATGGGTGTTGGGCATCAAGAGGAGGATGAATATGCTCATGGCGGGAACAAGAGAACGCACAGTAAAACAAGTGGTCAGATGAGTCTTTGAACTTTTTAGTATGGATAATTTGTATTCAGGCCACAAACAAAGACATTTCGGCCTCACAGGTGGGAAAAACAGTAAATCCAGGGGGGAAGGGCTAAACCCATTGTCTTCACAGCAGGCTGAGAGGTTATCTAGCTTTGACCTCATCGGTATATGAGGACAGTAAAAGTCCAGGAGGGGTTTATTTGAAGAACTTTATTTGTATTAACCAGCTAGATCTGGTTTACTAAGGGGTTCACATTTGCTGAAAGCCATCGCACAGGTGGGAAGATAAATGTTGGGAGGACATTGGGTTTAATTGTGTGTATTGTTTGTATTTTAAGTGTGCTAATAACAAGAATTGTTTTGACAGGAAACGCCGGAGCAGATGTGGCAGCACAGCAGACAAAAGAAAACTATGTGACAATAACCTCAACATTTGTTTTTCTTTACAGAAGATGCAGACTTTTGCGCATGGCATGAGCAAAGTGAAGAAACAGTGCCTAACCCTGTGTAATGCCTAACTTAAAATTTTCATTTTGCAGGATGTCAGGATGGATTGAACCAAACAGAACTGATTCTGTATTGTTTTGTTAACATGAACAACATGGGTTGAATGTTTTTCAGGGGAACAAGGACCCTGAGTGCTATTCAATGAGCAAGAAATTATCCGGTGATATGTTTCAGGTTGAAAATTTCACAGGTCACACCAAAGAGACGACAAGACACGCGGTCACTAACAAAATCACTTAAGGCCTCCATTCGCAGGTGACAGTAGACAGTAAATGACTCAAGGATATGCGCTAGAACATACCTCTCCTGCCAACGTTGGAAAAAGACCATTTCAACAGCACACAAAGTGTCATATTGGTGAAGATGGAACGTCCATGAGGCAACGAGATGATCAACATATCTGGAGAAAATGTTGACCAATTAATGGTTGAAGAAAAGTTTTGCGATTTTATTTGATTGAATCAAATTAGGGCTTAGTATTGATATACATGAAGGGTATAACTGTTCTTGAATTAAGACTTGAATTAATTCTATTCTTAAGGATTCAATAGTAAAATGGGTTTGATTGATTTTAGAAAATAGAAATGAATTTTTATTATTTTATTGGTTATCAGAGAATGATAAACAGGGGGGAGATGTTAATGAAAAATTCATTGTTCTTGTGTCCATTCATTTAAACTTGTTGATTTCAATTGAGTGTGTGTAAAAGCATCTGACCATATATATTTCTGTGAGGGTTTTCTAACAGCTGAAGAAGGGACAGGAAGACAGGGTGATAAAAACGTACACCTGAGCACAAGAAAGGATCCAGCCAGGAGAATACAGGGGTCGTTTAACAATAAACAAGGGGTCCCATGCCATCCCCTTAGGGGATAAAGAACAGCAGGAGGTCATCTAGATTGTAAATGAAGGCCTTTTGGCTTCTCAGGGACAAAGAACAGCATAACCTGCCCAGGGGGGGGGGGGGGGGGGGTAGAACCAGTCCATACTAGATGTCTTTAAGGAAATTTACAGAGACTAGGGAAAGGAGGAGTCAAGAATGTCAGAAACCTGTATAAAATGTCTCAGTTTTATTATGTCAGTAGGCTTTCTGTTTCACATCTGGGTGGCTGCGGTTGCGAAAAGATTCCTCAAAAGAATAAAGCCTTTTCTTCTTTATTACAATTTTGCCTTTTGAGTGTTCCTTAACCCTGTGATGCTGTTTTTCCCAGTGAGATAAAAAATTGCTATTACAGCACAATGTTTTGATTTGATTGTAAATGGACACATACAAAAGTAGAAATATCACAGATTCTTTTTTTATATTTCTTCTTTCTGTATGACCATAAATGATGGAGTAATTTAAAGGGTTAGTTCACCCAAAAACGAAAATTCTGTCAGTAATTACTCACCCTCATGTTGTTCCAACCCCGTAAGACTTTCGTTCATCTTCGGAACACAAATTAAGATATTTTTGATGAAATCTGAGAGCTGGATCACTCCTCCTGCAGGCTTATGGACACCTTAACTTGCTGGCCCAGAAAATGTATTAAAGACATTGTTAATATAGTCCAAGTGACTCCAGTGGCTCAATCTTAAGTTTATAAAGCGACGAGAATACTTTTTGTGCGCACAAACAAACAAAAATAACGACTTTATTCCACTTTTTATTTCCTTCTCTCTGGACCTCGAGTTTTTTTTACGTAGTGTAATAGCGTAGCGCGTCTGTGTTGCACGTCACCACGTATCACACATGACCAGAGTCGCCCAATAGTGAGCCTACGTGGTGACGTGCAACACAGACGCGCTACGCTTAAACACTACGTAAAAAAAATCCGCATCTCCATAAAGCTTGTCTGCTGAAGGAAGCATGAAGTGCTCTGAAAATGTCCTGGTAGACGGCTGCGTTGAGTGGACAGCACAGTGGACCAACACCAGCCGATGACATGGCTCCCCAAACCAACACAGACTGTGGAAACTTCACACTGGACTTCAAGCATCTTGGATTGTGTGCCTCTCCATTCTTCCTCCAGACTCTGGGACCTTGGTTTCCAAATGAGATGCAAAATTTGCTCTCATCAGAAAAGAGGACTTTGGTCCACTGTGCTTTATTAAATCCAGAGTCAACGCAGCCGTCTACCAGGACATTTTCAGAGCACTTCATGCTTCCTTCATTTTCCAGCAGGATTTGCACCTGCCCACACTGCCAAAAGAACCAAAACCTGGTTCAATGACCATGGTATCACTGTGTAATTACTGTGTGATTTCATGTAATATTCTAATTTTTTGAAATCCTGTTTTCGTGGGTTTTATGAGCTGGAAGCCCAAATTATGTACAAATAACCAACTAAATACTTGAAATCGTTTAAGTTGTGGGCCCTGAATCTATAATCTATGGAAGTTTAATGTTTTGAATGGAATTATGGAAATAAATAAACTTTTCCATGATATTCACATTTTTTGGAAAGGGTCTGTATATTTCTCCATGGCCTCCCTTTCCGGAACAGAAAGTGAGTAAAGCTTGCCCTTAGGCGGAGACTTACCTGGGAGTAAATCTATAGCACAGTCATAGGGACAATGCGGAGGTAGAGAAGCAGCACGGGACTTACTGAACACTTCCTCCAGGTCAAGGTACTCAAGCGGGCACGTTTGATAAATTCACTGCCTCCTTCTGAAAAACAGAACTAGACACAGATGAACAGGGCACATAAGACAAGACGCATAACATTGAGTGCTCCAAGACGAAACAGAATTGTGTCCCCAGTCAACCCTCGGACTGTGTTGTACTAGCCAGGGGACGATGGGAGCCAGGGGTGAGTCCCGAAGGAAAAATGTTATTTGTTCCGTGTGATTGCCGGATGTGATGAGTGTCAGAGGGTGAGTGGTGAGTGTAATGTCAGGGAGTACTTGTCCGTTGAGTGCGCTGACTGAAATATGATCCTTGAGAGAAGTGATAGGTATCCTGAGTCTTTGAGCTAGTGTATAATACATAAAATTACCTTTCGCTCCCGAGTCCAGAAGAGCTTGACAGTGGTAGGACCGGGTTGTCCAAAGCAGTCTTACCAGAAGGAGAGTAGAGGATGAGGTCTTGCCCATGGAGATCCCGCCCAACAGTAGCCTCCTGTTTACTTCCGAGCTCTTTCTTTTACTGGGCAGGTGTTCAAGATGTGTTTAAGAGGTGTTCAAGAGGTGTCCCGCTCCGCCGCAGTAAAGGCAAAGACCTCTTGTTCTTCGACGCTCTCTCTCCTCCCGGGAAAGCCGAGCTCTACCCACCTGCATGGGCTCGTGTTCAAAGATGGGGCTGACCGCATCACAGCCACTGGCCTGAGGGCTCTCGACGCTACCAGGAAGCAGAGTCATTCTGGTCCGCTGTTCCAATCGATGTAAGCGAGCATCCACTCTCAGCGCCAAATCAATGAGTCCGTCGAGCCGTTTAGGTAGGTCCAGGGTGAAGATCTCTTTCTGGATGCGATCAGCCAACCCATGCAGGAACATGTCCCACTGCGCTTCCTCGTTCCAGTGGCACTCGGCAGCCGGGGTACGGAAATCAATCGAGTAAACCGATACTGATCGATTACCTTGACGAAGGTCAGCGAGTTGACGTGCTGCTTCCCGTCCTGCAACTGCTCGTTCGAATACCCGTTTCATTCTGTGAAAATGTTATAGATTCCATTACATAAATCTCATTCACTATGTTTATCCACTCAGACATTGCGGGGGGCTCAGGAAGGAGCCAGCATCTTGTAATTGCCTTTTTGGCTGCTACTGTCAAAATAGTATACAGGTATTTATCTTCATGTCTATGCATATTGTCAAAATTTCCCCCAAAAATTGTAGAAAACTGTAATGGTATGTTGTTAACCTTAAATATACTAATTAAAGCTTTTTGAAATTCAAGCCAAAGGAGTTTAATCTTTGGACATTCCCAAAATATATGCCAATGCCCTGCATCCCGAGCCCCACACACCCTCCAACAGCAGGCTGTGCCTGTGCCAAAGTGTACCTTTTGCCTTGGTGTTAGGAAAAAGCGCACTAAACATTTCCAGTTAAACTCTCGCCATTTATGGGAATTTTGAAAAACTTGCCAATAGCACCTTTAACTATAGTGTTTTTAAAAGCCTTCAGAAAAATTGTCAAAATTGGGTCATCTAACTCAGTTTTGGAGATAATGTTCTGCTGGAAATAGTTCCGCAATTGGAACTATTAGAGGTGCTGTCGGTAGAGGTGCGTTGCCTTGGATTAATCTTCATCGTGTTTTCCTAGATTGTGCTGAAAACAAAGTTCCTGTACTTACCAAAGGCCCAAAACGAAGACCAGCAGCATCGGGTACAGACTTGACGCACCCACAGTACATGCACAAGCCCACAACACACACACACAATTAATCGAACTTTTTCCTGGACTGTCGGAGAGTATAAAAAGAGGGTGAATCGAAACTAAGTTGTGAATTCATCAGTTGATGGGTTACTTGGACATAGACTTTCCTTTACCTCTTATATTGTGACTGTCTGAGAAAGTTCATAAAATGTGCCAGTGTTAACATCATTGCTCTTTCCGTGCAAATCATGTGTTTTCCAAAATGTGCAAAAATGTATATTTCTTTATAGTTTATACTGATCGTTTTTTTTTTTTTTTTTTTTTTTTCTTGTTTTCCATGGAAGTGTGTTACTGTCACAACAGTGATGTTGGAATGTTTTTTGCTTTGTGTGGAATTTAATTGGGGCTGAATTCCTAAAATAAATGGTTAAACGAATCTGTTGGTTTCTACAAGTTTGATTTGAGTTTCCCTTTTTCAATGTCTTCATATGTAGCTGGTGGGTTGTGAGAATTTATTTATTGCCAGGATTACATGCCTGGCTGGCGCCCGAACAAACCAAATAAAATATAAAAGTAAACATAAATGTTTATTAATGGGCCACCATCGCTACAATATCTAAAAAAATCTAAATTGTTGAGCTTAAAATCACTCTTAAGACTGTCAAAATCTTTCATATTCCCATTATGAGTGAGTGAATAAAAAGTCGTCACACCCTTTGAAATCCATGCTGTCTATCTGGTTGGGGCTGAACCCAGGGTCAAATGCACACCACTGCAATATCTGTATTTTGTCATCCAAATTATATTCTCCTTTGACTTTACGCCATATTTTCAATTGTGTATTGATCCAAGGGTTTTGAATCATTTTGATATGTTTATCCAAATTTTTATAAGCTAGGACAGCATAGATTGGCGGATCCTTCATTATTGAGAGTTCAATGTCTTTCCATCTAGCATGGAATTTTGATGAGCACATATAAATAAGTGGCTTGATCTGAGCTGCATAAAAATATCCTTTGAAATACGGTAAGGCGATGCCTCCCATTTCTTTTGAAAGCTGTAATGTTTTATATGTGATCCTGGGTCTTTTACCCTGCCAAATAAATCTAGAGATTATTTTATCAATTTCTGAGAATTCTTTCTGGGAAATTTCCACTGGAAGAGCCTGAAACAAAAATAGATACCGTGGAAGCACATTCATTTTGACACTATCGATTCTTTGGCTCAAAGTAAGAAATGAGATTATGTTCCATCTTGTAATATCCGCCTTAATTTTAGTTAATAAGGGGCCATAATTATTTTCTCCCAATAAAGAAATGTCCTTTGGTAAAGAAATACCCAAGTACTTCAGTGATTGTTGGTCCCATTTAAGAGGAAAAGTTTCACAAAGCTGTGTAGGAGGGGAGTAATTAAATGTTAAAAGTTGGGTCTTTTGTATGTTTAATTTATAGCCCGAGTATCGACCAAATTTCTGCATAATATTCATCAACTCAGGAAACGAGACAGTAGGCTCCGAAATATATACCAAGACATCGTCTGCGTACAAAGCAACTTTATGGGCCTTTAATACTGTAAGTTTGTCTCAACCATTGTGCAAGTGGTTCTATAAAGCGAAAAGGAGCGGTGAAATAGGACAGCCCTGCCTAGAACCACGCTGTAGTATAATAGATTCTGACAGGTGTCCATTAATTTTTATTCTTGCAGATGGCTTACTATATGGTGTACGAATAACCTGAACAAAATTGGTATGTACCCCTAGTCTTCCCAGTACTTTGTAAAGAAAAGCCCAGCTGACTGAGTCAAAGGCCTTTTCAGCATCAAGGCTCACCAAAAGAGCCTCCAGTTTGTTTTGTTGAATATGATGTAGGATATGTAAAGAGCGTCTAATGTTATCATGAGTTTGTCTCTGCAGAACGAAACCAGTTTGGTCTGTGTGTACAATATGCGGAAGTATCTTCTCTAATCTTTTAGCAAGTATAGCCGTGAACAGTTTATAATCAACATTCAACACTGAAATTGGCCTGTAAGAACCACATTCTGATTTATCTTTTCCCTCCTTAGGGATAACTGAGATAACTGCTTCACTCCATGAAGGTGGCATTTTTGATTTTTTTATAACTGTATTAGAAGCCCTTAGAAGTCTTGGAAATAACTCATTACTAAATGTTTTGTACCAATCTGAGGGACAGCCGTCTGGGCCTGGTGTCTTATTAGCTTTCAGTCTAGAGATGGCAGCATTTATTTCCTTCTCTGATATTTCAGCTGTCAATATGTTATTGTGTTCTTCTGATAGAGTAGGCAAGTTAGATGAGTTGAGAAAATCCTCCATTTGGGATTCACTCTCTAAAAATGGTTGAGTATATAGACTTTTATAATACTTCTCAAATGCTTCTTGTAATTCTTCTTGTTTATACAGTATAATTCCAGAATCAGGATGTTTAATTTTGTAAATTGTGCTATCTGCTCTTTCTTTTTGTAGTCTTCTAGCGAGAATTTTTGAAGCTTTAGGGCCGGCTTCATAATATTTTTGTTTTACAAAGACAAATTTCTTTTCAATTTCCTGTGTACTCATCAAATTTATTTCATTTCGTGGTTTCTTAATCTCATTGAGTAAATTAGGGCATTGCTTCTTCTTATGTTGCATTTCTAAATTCTGCAATTTTTTATTAAGGTCTAACCATCTTAATTGTTTTTCTTTCTTATTATATGCACACCATGATATATTTTTCCCCCGAATTATAGCTTTTAGAGTGTCCAATGTAATTGATGAATCGGCCTCACCAGTATCAGTATCCAGAAATTGTTTGATCTCCTTTCTCATCAAAGCCACAAACTGGGGGTTGTTTAGAGCACTTGTGTTGAGTCTCCAAAGTGTGTTTCGTGGAAAACCCTCTATTTGTATTGTACAATAGATAGGGGCATGGTCAGATAAATCAATAGAACCAATATCACAACTGGGTAAATCTGTAGCGGTCTCTCGAAAACACAAAAAAATTATCTATTCGAGAGTATGTATTATGTGGGTGAGAATAAAACGTATAGTCGCGACCTGAAGGGTAAAAATCTCTCCACAAATCCAATAATCCCAGTTCGATCATCAGGCTATTCACTTTTTTATGTATTGCAGTCATAGGTACATTTTTCGATGCTTCGAGGTTAGGGTTAAGACGAAGGTTTAAGTCACCTCCTCAAATTACAATTCCTGTTGCGCCAATCATCAAGTCAAAGACCTTTTTATAGAAGACAAAATTACTTCCAGGTGGAACGTACACATTACAAATGGTTATTATTACATTGTTGATCTTCCCTGAAACTACTATATACCTCCCTTCTTTATCAGACTCCTCTGAAATATACTCAAATGGTACTTTTTGTGATTTTAATGTTGTAACTCCCCTCCTTCGTCCATTTTTATAAGATGAAAAATATGCCCTTGTATAACCCATTCTTCTCAGCTTTTCATGTTCTGTTACTGAGAAATGTGTCTCCTGTAATAATACAATTTGCGCTCCTGCCCGTTTTACTTTTGATAGTATTTTACTTCTTTTTACTGGTTTTGAAATCCCCTTCACATTAAATGAAACTATCTTAATGTCCTGGGCCGGGTTTCCCGATAACGATGTATCTTAGCTCATAAGAGCGCTTTCTATGTGCAAGGTTACGAACGCTCGCAGCAATTCCACGAGCGTTTCCTAAAAATTAACTTAACATGAGAACGCGCTCTACGAGCTACTTAAGAGTCGCTGTCCATTCGCGAAGTGCTGAAATATAATCTTATATGGAATCGTATTCTGAACGTTTAACCTAATAATTGTCATATGTTGTGGATTAGCAATCAAGACAAGTCTATATAAAGCACCTACAGGCGGAGGCACTGACAAAATGGCAAAAAAAAAAAAAAAACCAAGAAAAGATACCTTTTAAAAAGATGAAATTAATGTCCTTTTAGAGGAGATAGAGCGAAACAAAGATGTAATTTTTAACAGATTTAAAGGATTTTTTTATTTTTGTTTTGTTTTCTGACCTTTTTAATTATTTAATTTATACATTAATTTAACCAACAACAAAAAAAGAGTAATGAAGTGTACAATAAAGTACAATCAAAACCTTATATTATAATCACATTGCATTTGAATAAAGTTAAAGGTGTAATCTGCAAGTTGTCCTGCAGGTGACCTCATAAATCTGTCTTCTTACGATGCACTTGGGGACGTACGATTACTCCAGAGCACTCGTAGTTCTACGAAGATTTTCAAATGCTACTTAAGCTACGATGCTTTTGGGAAACAGACCATAATATTAAGATCAGTCGTACGATCGTTTTTACGATCAACTTAGGCTTACGATGCTTTTGGGAAACGCAGCCCTGCATGATCATAATATCCTAAATAATGTAATGTAAGAATAGAACCAAAATAAAATAAAAACACACACCTTTTCCCCCCTTCTGACTTGTGCACAATTAGATTCTCTCCCAAAGAACAAATAAAGAACTCGAACAGTGAACAAAAACAAAAAATAAAAAGTGAAACAAAAAAAGGTCCTTCCAAGGTAGAGGCTCGTAACAAAAGAGCCCTGCATGGCCTTATGTTGGTTAGGCCCCAATAGGGAGACGTCTCACCTCGTTGCTGAGGGAGGGCCCTAATAAATGTCCACACACTAGCAAAATTCAGTCTGAATGAGATCACAACCCAGTCCCGACTTCTTAAATGAAAACTTATTATTAAAGAAAAATAAATGTATTTTACAAAACAGTGTCTCCATAGCCAGGAAAAATAGTCAGTCTTACCCCAAATAGAGCAAAAAGAGATCCTCAGACATCGATGTCTCTCCTAAATACCTGAAGCTTCTCCCTGAAGCGAGAGCGATGGCTATCTTGCATGGAATCATTCGTCATACCGGAGTGATGGACTCCTCTCTCGGAGTGATGTCCGCGAGCTGTACGCCAGGCAGACAACAACTGTAGCTCCTCTTGATCCGGGTCGGCTGCAGGTTTCACCACGGTGACGGGTAGCCCTCGTGCTGCCATATCTCTTGTTGCCTTGGCGGCATCCTTGTATAGACGAGTGCCATTGTCGTAAAAGACCCGCATTTTATACGGGTACGGGGTTTGAAACTTGATGCGTTTCTCTCGAAGTATCTTCTTGGCCTCTCTGTATTCATTGCGTTTTTTGAGCACTTCAATAGGGTAGTCATGATCCACAAAGAAGCGCACACCTTCACAAAAAACCTCTTTCTTTTGCCACGCTCTCCGAAGAACCTCCTCTTTCATACGATAGCTCCCAAACTTCACCACGATGGATCTGGGCTTAGCCTGGGCATCTGGTTTTGCAGTCAGAGTGCGATGTGCTCTTTCAATCCCAAGTGACAAGTCGTTGGAAAAGCCAAGCGCGATTTTCAACATGTTATCCAGAAATTTCACCATATCAGTTCCCTCTTTATCTTCCGCTATTCCATATATCCGAAGATTGTCCCTGCGCGCTCGGCCTTCCTGCTCGACCAGCCTCGCCTCTAGGCCAACTTGGCGTTCTGTTAACCTCGTGATTAGCCCCGATACTGCTTGTAGTACCGTTTCGGACTCCTCAATCCGACATTCTGCCTCTTCCACTCGATCGTTTACCCTCTTTAGCTTGCGCTTAATGTCTGAGTATTGATCATTGTTATCTTTTCTGAAATCTCGGAGCTCTTTTAAAATATTTAGCAGCGTGGGCTCAGGTGTTTCCACGCCATTCGCGGCTTAAGTTAGCACAGATGCGTGGCCTCGGTCCTTCTGACTGTCCTCCATGTCATCTTCTGTCAAAATTGTCGATTTCATACTTCTTGTGATGACCCCCTTCTCCATCTCCACAAACAAACTTCAATATTGGCAAAAAGAGTACCATTGGGGGTTATTTTAGAAGAAATTAAAAAAAAAAATTCGGGAGCTCGCACCTCAGGCTCTCATTCTCTCGCTAGCGGAACCGGAAAAACCAGAATATACCTTTCTAATAAATAAAAATACAAAACGAAATAAATCAGAATCAAGTCACAAGATGAGCAAATGTGTGCAAAATGCCTAAAGTGCAGGGGAACATATATTCAAAACACAAGCCACAAATAGTTAGATTAGATAACCCTGACAGATCAATAAATAAAATAAAAATAAAGAAATTATTAAAATAACGATAGTAGCCAGAATTTTCAACTTTGTCTTTTTAACTGCAGAAACAACAATAAATGCTAAACTGGAGTGGCAGTCTCTGTTTAAACCGGCTGAAAAGTTTTGAAATCACTTGTACCCTACCTGATCGAGAGAACAAATCCAGTCTTTCACTCTGTCTGTGTCCGTTGGAGTCTTTTGTGCGCGCGGATAAAATACATTCTAAAACACTTAACGTGAAAAACGTTTAAAGGGAAAAAATTGAAAATTTTGTTCACCTCAAATGAACAAAATTTGAAATCAAAATTTGATTTCAAATCTCAAGGTTTCGATTCGGTTTCTAATTCAATGTTGACTCATTTGGAGATAGATAGATATATATCAGGTCTAATATGTAGCAACAATACAGGGAGTCAATTGAAGGTGGAAATTTTATATTAACTTAAATTACACTCAAGGAAGTTTTTACAATGCTAAAGTTATAACAGTAACTCTACAATTACATAATTATGGTTCTACTCTAATTCCTTTCTTGAAATATAAACAATGAAGTGGTGGCTGTGATAAAATTAATGAATGTATTAAAATATACATTAAATAAAAGTAGAAAATAAGTAACACTTTATTTTAAGGTGTCATCATAGTTACATGCTACTACATGTACTAGTATAGTATAGTAATAACACCAGACTAACCCACTGAATGGCTTTTCAGAGGTAAATGTAATGCTATGTGACATTGTTTACAAGATGTTTTATTGAATAAATGAATGAGGAATTTATAGACCTGTTTCTAAACACTGATGAGCGATTACATGAGACAGGTTACATATTTCGGGTAGGTTGTGCTGCATCAAGCCGGAAAAATTATATACTTGGCGGGGAAGCGCTTTCCCAGAAATTACGAGATTGCTGAAATTTAAGTAGCTTAATATACCTTAGAGAAAAACATTACTGATGTGCATCTTGAGACAACACAATGGCACTGACATATTTTAACAGGACAAGATATAAATATCAATATCGCGCCAAATATAACGGCAAGTTTTTAACCTTTTAATATCCTCGCCACCGACCAGTGGACCTTTTTATAAGAAAAAAAAAAACTGTTTACCTTCCGCACCACCTTTCTGGATAGCTATCAGGTAGCTTTCGAGTCTAGCGGTGGCCTACCTGTTGCCGCTAGCAAAACACCTGCTCGGAGACTCCCTGGAATTGGTCATCGCTGCTGCTACCGCAGTCGGAAAAGTCTCCTCCTGGACAACCTGGACTCAGCTTGTCCACGCCATCATGAAGTGCACCTGGGAAGCCTGAAACCACCCATCGGCGCTGCCGCAGAGTTGATAGTCCTTGTAGCTAGCATTCTGGCTACGCGGCTAAAAACAACCTGCACCTCTTCCACGCTGCCGCCGGCACCTCCACTATGTTGAGTTACTCCGTTAACCAGCTGATGAATCTCAACAGTTTCCTCACTCCACCGTGCACTGCAGTGCTTAAACAACTAGGACTTCTCCGCCGTCGGCGCTATATCCATAGAAGTTCCCGCAGAAAGTTTGTCTGCTCACAGACAAGTCTTACCATCCCGGCTCTCTGGTCAGCAACGCGAACTGTCGCTCCACGCACACGTCATCAGAGTGCTGTCTCCTATCGGATAAGTAGTTTGCACGTCTCCATGGCAACACCTCTGAGTGAGCTGAATGGAAAACGTGGAGTGGACTCCCGTCTGCTATGACCAGTGCAAAGATTTGTTGCATCATTAAGTAGCAAAATCAAACTCTTAAATGCACAGTCTATTACAAACAAATCCTGCCTCATTCATGACCATATCCTGGATAAATCTCTGGATTATATGTGCATTACAGACACCTGGCACCAACCAAATACCTTTTCTTCTTTAAATGAGAGCTGTCCCCAAAGATATAGCTACCTCCAGAAAGCTCGCAGCACAGGGCGTGGTGGCGGCCTGTCAGTCATCCATCGCAGCGATCTGGAGCTATCTCTGCAACCATTACCTGAACTATCTTCATTTGAATGCCTTGCATTTAAATGTAAGTCCCCTTCCCCTGTGCTGTTCCTCCTCATCTACTGACCACCAAAATCAAACCCATCATTTATCACTGAGATGTCAAGTCTCCTCACAACTTTCTACACATCCTCCACCGATGTTATAATTTTAGGTGATATGAACATCCATGTTGACACCCCCTCCTGCCGTTTTGCAGCTGAATTTCTTCAACTACTGGACTGCTTTAACTTAAAACAACTTGTTGGTGTCCCCACACACACCAGGGGGCATACCTTGGACCTGGTCATTACAAACTCTGCCCCTCTCACCAACCTGCAGGTGTATGACCTAGGTGTGTCTGATCACAAGGTCATTTCTATGGATTTGCCATCCCCATTCAGCCTCTCCAAGCCTAAAAGGAATATCTGTTTCAGAAACCTAAAAAACATAAACCCAGAACTCTTGGCAGCAGACTTTCAGCATCTTTCTACACACTTTTCATCAGCCGACGAAGCAGTGGACTACTACAACAGCCATCTGAGCAGCCTCCTGGACCTCCATGCCCCTGTTAAAACAAGAACAGTCACCTTCACCCGCTCAGCACCCTCGTTCACAGATGGGCTTCGTAAGATGAAGGCAGCAGGGCGGGTCCTTGAGCGCCGTTTCGGAGCCTCTGGCCTCACTGTCCACAAACAAATTTACCGGGAGCAACAACAAAAAATATGCACAGTCCCTCAAAGAGGCAAGGTCACAGTTTTACTCCGATGCCATCAGAAGCAGCCCAGGAAATTCCAAGCAGCTTTTTTCCACTATAAACCACCTTCTCAAACCACAATCTCCCCCACTTACTGCCACTACAGAAGAGCAGTGCAATAAATTCATGGATTTCTTCACGTCAAAAATTGCACATATTCGCTCTGCCCTTTCTGGTCCTCCCACCCAAAATGTTCCCCCAACATATACCGTCTCCCAACCCCTAAACTGCTTTCCTGAGGTTTCATCAGAAGAGGTGCAAAACATCATCAGGAAGATGAAATCCTCCACCTGTCCCCTGGACCCTCTCCCAACCTCCCTGGGAAAAACTCATATCACTGTCTTAAGTCCCTTGATCACCGCTGTTATAAATCATTCCCTCAAAACTGGTCACATTCCAACTGTCTTAAAAAAATGCCATTATCACACCACTGCTCAAAAAACCCACTCTTGATCCGGAAGTCCTATCCAACTATAGGCCCATCTCCAATCTCTCCTTCATATCAAAAGTACTTGAGAAAGCAGTTGTCACCCACCTTCAGGACCACCTCATATATAATAACCTCTTTGAAAAATTCCAGTCAGGTTTCCGCTCTGCCCACAGCACAGAGACTGCCCTCGTTAGAGTCACAAACGACCTCCTCAAATCATCTGATGCTGGCTCTCCCTCCCTCCTCATCCTCCTGGACCTTTCTGCTGCATTTGATACTGTTGACCATGGCATTCTTTTAAACCGGCTCCACCTCACTACTGGACTAAATGACACTGCCCTCAGTTGGTTCAGATCATACCTCACAAACCGGACAGAATACATCTCCCTGGGCCACTCCAAATCAAATCCACACACAGTTACTTGCGGTGTCCCCCAGGGGTCAGTCCTTGGCCCCATCCACTTCATTCTCTACCTCACCAACGTTGGCCACGTCATCCCCATCAAAACTCAGCACCTGTCTGGAGGAGATAAAGGTATGGATGGAACACAACTTCCTTCAACTCAATAGCTACAAAACCAAAGCCACCCTGGTTGGCACTCCTCACCAGATCAAATCATCATCCATAACCAGCATCACCTTTTCTGGCACCAACATTCCCCTCTCATCAACAGTCACTAATCTTGTTGTAAAAATGGACTCCCAACTCACTTTTGAAGCTCATATAAATCACCTATGCAAGACCTCTTTCTACCACCTCCGCCCCATTCTCACCCTCTCAGATGCCGAAAAGCTGGTTCATGCCTTTGTCTCCTCCAGACTGGATTACTGCAACGCACTTCTCATTGGGATTCCTAGAAAGAGTCTGCAGAGGCTTCAATACATCCATAACTCTGCAGCTAGGATCCTGATGAGAGTGCGGAAACATGAGCACATTACCCCCATTCTTTTTGTTATCAAATTTTTATTGTTTAACATCGTTTAAACATGACATATCGAAGACAAACAATCAGCAATTACCCCAGTATGAAAAATAAATAAATAAATTAATAATAATAACAACAATCATAAATAAAAATGAATAAATCAATAAGATAAAAATAAATAAATAAATACATAAATAAATAAATAATAATAATAATAATAATTTTTTAAAAAAAATTAGAATATATATAGGGCACTATATCAGTGGGATAACAAAGCTACAGAAAAATTATATATAATGAATAAATAAACAAACATACAGAATATACTTCAAAATATACACAAATAATTGCTACAGATTATTAGAAAATATCCATAAAAAACAAAAAACAAACAAAAAAAAAACAACACAGTAGAATAGAGCTGAAAGAAATCTACGACAATTGGAATATATGATTAATAATAAAGAAAAAATAAATTAACCACATGAACAAGAACAATAAAAATAAAATAAAATGACCATGAAACCAGAGAGAGAGAGGGGGGGGGGGGGGGGGGGGGGGGGTATTAATTCAACTCAGTAAACCCTTGAGTTTTTCCAATGTTTGGGCCCAGAGTCTAATGGTGTCCTCTCTTGCGCCATGAATGCGTGCAGTGGACAATTCGAGATACACCACATCAATAAATGCGAGAACCCAATACTGCTTATTAAGAGAATGTGGAGGTTTCCATCTCGTTGCTACTATTTTCTTAGCGGCTGTCAAACCAGCTAAGAACACTCGTTTCTGAGTTTTGTTCAATTGGATATCAGAAAGCTCAACTAAAATAAAAACAGAAGGGGACAAAGGGACCGAAACGTTCAATAAAGTGGACAAACCTTCTTTAACCATATTCCAAAAGTAAGCAACCCCAGGGCATTCCCAAATCATGTGAAAAAAAGTACCAATTTCCACATTACCCCCATTCTTCACTCACTCCACTGGCTTCCCATCTCCACCAGGATTGAGTACAAGGTTTCCCTCCTCACACATCAATGCATCCATGGACATGCTCCCCCCTACCTCAAAGAGCTTGTCAACCCACAAAACACAACCCATTTCCTCCGTTCCACTCACTCAAACCACCCTCCACATACCCAGAACCAGACTCAGGACAATAGGAGATAGGGCCTTTTGTACTGCTGCCCCACATCTGTGGAATGCCCTCCCTGACTCCTTGAGGGCACCTCAATCCACTGACTGTTTTAAAAAAGGCCTTAAGACATTCTTTTTAGCAAAGCTTTTGGTCCCCTTTAGATGTTTTTTTTAAAGAACTGCTTATCTTTTTTGTTTTTAACCTGTAGCACTTTGAGATCTCTGATGAAAAGTGCGTTATAAATAAAATGCATTATTATTATTATAGAATAATTTCTCCATAGGCTAGACCGAGCGCTTCAGATGCGCCCTTTCATATGGGATGCAGCTGTAGTTTTTCCCCAATGCGGTATTAGTAGTTATTAATCCTCTGGGGTCGACAAACGCGCCCGCGCATTTTGCTGGATTTTCTTCACATTGTAGCACAATAAACTTAAATTACTCCATATTTATGGTCATACAGAAAAAAGAAATATGAAAAAATAATCTGTGATATTTCTACTTTTGTATGTGTCCACTTACAATCAAATCAAAACATTGTGCTTTTGTAAAATAAAGAAAATAAACAGGGTGTGCGTTCTGCCTCTCCGCCTCGCTGAACTTTTTTTTCTTGAGCTCGTCTATAAACTGAAACAAAACTCAGCGAATACTTGTCACACATTTATGAGCCATATATCTTTATAATCATTTAAGTGTGTACTTTTAAATGATCGGATTCAAACTGAAAACAAATATTCTCTGCTTAAGTAATTTGTATAAAACCAACAAGATGTCCAGCTTCTCAAATGCTTACTCATTATTTTTAATTTGACCACGCCCACACGCGCAAAAAGAGATTGACATGCAAATCGTCCACGCCTCACACGAACGCGCTCGTTACCTCAAAAACAAAGCACCAAACTTCACCAAAGTCTCTGCTTTTCGTCGAGTTCGGAAGACACGCCTTGAGCTTACATTGGATTTTCCTCAGAAGAAGAAGAACGCGATTTGAAGACAAGAAAGATGTAAGGTAAGAAATTCTTAATTATTAGTTTATGTTATTGTTGCATAAACTTCACATTGCAGTTGAACCGTTACTGTGTTTGTGGATATCTGCTCAAACGTAGATATGTATAATATGGTAACCATAATGTATCATATTTTGGAGCGAGCTCTGCTTTTGAATGTATCATATTTTGGAGCGCGGTCTGCGTTTGAATGTTTCATATTTTGGAGCGCACCATGTGTTTGAAAAGCAAAACGCACCAAACAATAGGCTACATGTTTTAATATTGTAATCAATATATTTTTCTCTAGCGTAGTTGTTACTGAAATCTTTTGGAAGACTTCATTTATTGTTATTATTATTTTATGCAGCACTGCACGTAGCCTATGCCTACAAGGCACAACAAACCTGGTGCTCATTATTGTTGGAAACATTTGTGTGTGTGTGTGTATTCTGTGAATTTTAAAAATACATTTTAACCAGAAAAATCTCAAATCTATTCCCAAAATTGTGCAGTTTCTCTTGATATTAGTATGTTCACAGGTTTTTTTTTTTTTTTTTTTTTTTTTTTTACTGGGCCCAGATGCAACTGAGCCCTGCTGACTTCAACATTCACACCAGTCTCTGTACATGAACATGGTAAAGTGAAAATCAAACACCTTGGAAATGAAAGGTATGTACAATGTTTTTAGGAATGGCACAAAGGTCTCTGTCTTTGGATCATTGTTTTCAATAGTGTGCTTTTTGTCATTTGTATCTTTGGATTATGTTGTGTTGTAAATAAATCCAAACAATCAAAAAGCCATTCTTTTTTTAATCTTCTCATTCTTTGTGCAAGGTTGCTCAGAATGACAGGGCCTGATAGCTCCTAATAGGGCCATTAGGGGAGTGTCTTTGTCTTTCTCAGGTGTGAATGCCATGCATATTAATGATGTGATCACGCCCCCCCCCACATAAAGCTTTCTTACACAAAACACGTCTTACAGTTTTTAAATCAATATATTGTCTTATCTGAATGAGCAGTCAGGGTGATTTTCAGATAGTTTTGGAGCAAATATTCTAGGCTACGTGATACAATATAAAATACAAAATATCAGTGAGATGGCAGCCGTCGACTGAGTCAGCGTCGCAAACCTGTTGGTAGACAACATAGTGGATAGTGGAAATATGCACTCAAACACTCTGGAGACCATCCCAGATGATGTCCCACCAGCAGAGAGGCTTTACCAGGGTCTCTGTTGTGGAGTCCATCCCGGTCCAGCAGCACCACCAGGGTCTGTTCAGTTCAATAAAAGTCTACATAATTTTTTCTGTATATTGTATCTGAATTTTTCTACATATGTACTGTAAATTTAAATGTTTACGTTGATTTTGATATGTTTAACGTATTGTTGTAAATAGTTGGAAAAAGTACTTTTACATAGCCTATAGAACAAATGATTTTCATTTACCAGTTTTATTTCTGTCTCGCCGCTGCTGCTGCTGGTGGTGGTGCTGGTGGTGCGGGTGGTGTGGGATGCCTCTGTCCCAACACCTCATCCATGAGGACAAACCAGGACCAAGTTTCAGCAGTGGGTTTCCCACTCACACATTTACCTGTCCCAGGACACTTGCAATCCTAAGGCAGAGCAAATGAACCATGGCTTGTTAACAACAACAGTACAATAAATCTCAGCAAAGATTTGTGTATTAACTTTCTTACTTTGTATTTTTGTTTTAAAGTTGTCCCATTTTTTTTTTTGCCTGTAAGGGAGTTACCCTCCCCAGCAGATCCATTTTCTCCAGAATTGCTCTAAAAAAGCAGAAAAGGGTACTTATGAAAAATATTAACACAGGGGTGCAATCTTAACATTAGTGCATTGTTAACACTGCAAAATATAACACATCAGGACATGCATACAAAATACTTCAGAAATCATATTTCTGGATACTCATAAGTGGTTAAAACCTTTGTAGACATAGCTTGTGTAGCTGGTGTGAATTATTCGTTGAAATGTTTTTGTTACATATTGTATTTTCTTTAATTTACTGTTTATACTAAGTTTTTCTACTTTTGTATTTAGAATGGATTAATGAACCTCACAAATTTTGTTCATATTATTGTTCATGAGTAAGAGAATATAACGTTAAAGTAGAGGAACTTTTCTTCGGGGGTTTGACTTCTCGTGTGGGAGGAAAGCCTGTTTCTCTGCAGAAGTCGGTGTTTGGATTTACGCAACTGGGTAGTGCTCCGAGACATTACTGGATCGGTTGACGGTGAATGGTTAAAACGTTTAAACAAAATCTGACAGATGATTCTGGGACAAAGGAACATTTGGCAGTTGGAGGTCGAAAAAGAGGAGAACTAAAAAGAATGGAGAAGCTGAAGAAAACAGCGGGTAGGCACAACTATGTTGAGAATGGGCCAGAATGGGGAGATCCTGATATAGTTGATAGTGATGGAAGCATGGAGATAAGTCAAGATGGTGGAAGAATGAGGGACAAAAGAGGAAATACTTTTGCTGAGACTAGTACAAAGAGGATCAGGAGTAATGAAGATTATGGGAAAGGAATAAAGCATAAAGGTCAGGAAGGGCTAGAGTTTAAAATCATATTGAGATTTGGTGAGGAGAAGGGAATTTCGTCAGTGAGTCCGGTAAAATTGACAACTGTCTTGAGAAACCAGATCTGGGATATTATAGTGGCCAAGGTGTTGAGAGATGGTAATCTAATGATCAAATGTAAAAACGAAGAACAGAGAGAGAGGGCTGGAAGGATTAAAGAAATTGGGAGGTTCAAAGTAATAAGCACAAGTCAAATAGAAAGAGGAAGTAAGTGGAGTAAGGGAGTGATTTGGGGGATGCCAATCGGAGTTACAATGAAGGAAATCAAATCAAATCTAAAAGGAGGAAATATAAAAGGCGCTCGAAGGATGCAGGTAACTCGGGAAGGAGTGAGGAAGGACACTGAGCATGTGGTTCTGGAGTTTGAGGAGGAAATGCTCCCAAAGAACTTAACACTAGGTTTCTTGAGTTATAGCGTAAGAGAGTATGTACCAAAGCCAATGAGGTGTTACAACTGTCAAAGGTTTGGACATACAGCAATTACATGTAAGGGTGGAAGAAGGTGTGCAAGATGTGGAGAAGATCATGAGTATGGTCAATGTAAACATGAGCAACCAAAATGTTGTAACTGTGGGGGAAGTCATAGTGTGGCTTATGGGGGATGTGAGGTGATGAGAAGGGAAATGGAAGTACAGCGAGTAAAAATTCAGAATAAGGTCACATATGCAGAGGCTGTGAAAATGGCTAGTAAGAGGGAGGGGAGTAATGAAAGAAACAGAGTTGAAAGACAACCCACAAAAGAACCAGACCAGGCAAAGGAGGGGATATTAATGGTTGATTTAAAGAAGATAGTCACTTTCATAGCAGGGGTGATAAATGCTACAATGGAGGTTAAATCCAAAACAGAGAGAATACAAATAATCGTAAAGGTAGCAGCTCATCACCTAGATTTTAGTGGGTTGACATGGGAGGAGGTGAAGAAATGAGCTTAGCAGTCAAGCAAGCCAGGAGCAAGCGTGGGTTGGATAATATTAATAATGGTTCTCTTGCTACAATGGAATGCTAGAAGTTTGTTGGCTAATGGACAGGAATTTAAAAAGTACATTGATGATCTTCCAAATAAACCAGATATCATTTGTGTACAGGAAACATGGTTGAGAACAAATTTAGATTTCAGGTTAGTCGGATATGCCTCTGTTAGGTGTGATGGGGGGATGGAGTAGGGGGAGGATGTGCTACATTTATTGGGAATGATATTTCATTCAGAGAAATGAGTGTAGGGGGGAAAGAGCAAGAATATGTTATTGTAGAGATATGGACAAATGAGGGAGAGTTTGTAATTATAAACTATTATAATCCTTGTAGGAAGTCAGAGTTGGGGCAGCTAACACAAATGGCAGGGATGGATGGTAGTAGGGTGGTGGTGTGTGGGGATTTGAATGCACATAGCACGTTATGGGGAGGAGTAAGAACAGATGCAAATGGTGAAGTAATAGAAGAATTGCTAGAAGAGAGGAACATGGTCTGCTTAAATGATGGAAGAGAGACTAGAATAGATGTGCATACAGGGAACACGTCGGTATTAGATTTAACTTTAGTTTCTAGGAATTTAGCAGGAATACTGTATGTGAGTGGGATCGATCAGAAGAAACATCGGTAGGTAGTGATCATTTTCCAGTATGGTGTAGTGTTTTATTGAGGAAAAATAAGAAGCAAGGGGAATTAGTGGGGAAGTGGGTATTTAGTAGTGCAAAATGGGAGAGATTTAAATATATATGTGAGATAGAAATGGATAAAATAGATCTAAATGAGGAAATAGAGGAGATTGATAAAAAGTTTAATACAACAATACTACAAGTTGCCAAAGAAACAATTTCTAAAAGTAAAGGGAAAATGAAGAGAAAGGCAGTTCCTTGGTGGTCAGATGAGTGTGGGAAAGTAGTGAAAGAAAGGAATAAAGCACTCAGAGTATTAAGAAGAACCCATAATTTTCATAATTTAATTAAATATAAAGAAACACAAGCAAAGGTTAGGAAAATTATACGAAAAGCTAAAAAGCAAAGCTGGCAGGCTTTTTGTGATAAAATTGGTAGAGCAACACCTGTCGGAGACGTGTGGAACATGATTAAGAATATGCGAGGAATAAGAAGGGAATGGCAGTATCCAGTATTGAAGATGGGGGAGGAAGCAGCAGTGTCTGATCAAGAGAAGGCAGAGATGATAGCGAAGGCACTTACTCTTATCCATAGTTCTGATAACTTAACGGAGGAGGGCAAGAGAGGAAGGGCAAAGACAAGATCAGCGCATGGTGACTTACTTGAAAGAAGGGTTGATACTAACAGTACAATGGATGCTCCAATTACTATGGAAGAAATGAGGAGGGCAATAGCAAGAGCTGGATTAACATCTCCAGGGAAGGATGATATTTGCTATGTAATGATAGAACATTTAGGTGTTTTAGCATCTTATAAGTTGCTAGGTTTTTATAATAAAATATGGGAATTAGGGAAATTGCCAGCTGGGTGGAAAGAAGCAGTAATTATTCCTATCAGGAAACCAGGGAAAGATTCGTCAAGTCCAATGAACTATAGGCCAATAGCACTTACGTCACATGTAGCAAAGATAATGGAAAGGATCATTACAGAAAGACTATCTTTTTATATGGAAAGCAGAGGAATTTTATCATCTCATCAGAGTGGATTTAGGAGGGGTAGAGGAACTATGGATCCTGTTATGTGTTTAGAAACAGAGATAAGGAAAGCACAAGTTAACCCCTTCCCCTTCACCCCCAATTTTGGCAAGTGCTGCATACATGAAATGCCCAAAATAAAAAGGTTACTGCTCATAAGTAATTCTGAATAGAAACATAACACACATACATTTAGAAAGCCAACACTTGAGAGTTTATAGTTCAAGACTCAAAATTAACCAGACTGTTATTAATATTGAGATATATAAGCTCAAACATATTTTGAACTAAAATAATCTGGGATCACCAGTGATCCCTGACTGGTAAGGGGTAAAGCATCTGTAATGACAGTGTTCTTTGATGTAGAAAAGGCATATGATATGGTTTGGAAGGAGGGATTAATGATAAAATTAAAAATGATCGGAATAGCAGGTAGGACATATAATTGGATTAAGGAATTTTTGTTTGAGAGAAGTATACAAGTCAGAATTGGGACAGCTGTATCAGGAAGATATATGGTAGAAAATGGTACTCTGCAGGGCAGTGTCATTAGCCCTATACTCTTTTCCATAATGATTAATGATGTTTTTTCTCAAGTTTAGGGGGATACCGGACAGTCATTGTTTGCTGATGATGGAGCCTTATGGAAAAGGGGAAGGAACATCAATCATATTAAGGGTAAAATACAAGAGGCAATTAATGTGGTGGAAAGATGGTCATTTGCATGGGGATTCAAGTTTGCAATTGAAAAAAACTAAGACAGTAGTCTTCACTAAAAAGAGAGGGGTCGATGTTCAGGTAAAGATGTATGGGCAAAAGATAGATTAAAGCTGCATTCAGTAACTTCGGGATTTCTTAGCTGTATTCTCGCTTTTTGCTCGCAGGTTTCTCTCTAGAGCTCCCCCCACAGCTTCGGAATAGATATTTGACAACACTGTTGTAAAAACTCGTTGGCGATTCTCAGACACCAGAGGCTAGTAGATCAACGACATCAAAGCAGATGGGACATTCTTTAAAACGTCTTCTTCATTCGGGTTCGAACAGCGTGAGGGAGCGCAATAATGACGGCATTTTAGCAGATTTCTTTTGGCCGTAAAGCAATTGTTTACATCGCGAGACCTGATATCACGCGAGACTTCCTGATGCGGCGGCCGGCGGCCCGCCGCCCCAAAGTTGCAAGTGCGTATTTTCCGCTCACGGGCACCAGGGGGGTGCGAAACGACCACCATTCAACCCGAAATAAGTAATATAACCATTCCAGTGACTCCGAAGCTGTTCAGTTAAGGTAAAAAAGTTACTTAGTTCACCTTTAAGTAAAAGTATTTAGGTTTTTGGGTATGTGGTTTGATGAAAAGTTGACATGGAATGAACATATCAGTAAGATAAATACTAAGTGTAAAAAGATACTGAATGTGATGAGATGCTTAACAGGGTCAGAATGGGGGGCAAGTAGGGTTGCTAGTAAAAATTTGTATACAGCACTGATTAGTATTAGATATGGGTGTATTGCTTATGGATCGGCAGCAAAAACTTGAGACTCTGCTGTGGGGCTGTAAAAACAACTCCTGTGGCTGCTCTTCAGGTTGAGGTTGCTCTGCATTAATGTCACTGCAGTCATTTACATCTCACAGTAGGCAAGATATAGTAAATGAGATTTATGAAACGTTGTACAGAATTAAAAATATGACCATGTTGATAGCATTTATGTGGACCCCAGCTCACAGAGGGATTAAGGGAAATGAGGCTGTGGATGCATTAGCAAAACAGGCTCTGAAGCATGAGGAGATCTTGTGCGTACCACTCAGTAAATCTGAAGCCAAAGGAATAATCAAAAGAAACATCATTAAGGAGTGGCAGAATAGTTGGGATACAGGAAATACAGGGCGACATCTCTATATACTACAGAAGGTTGTGGGCACGGGAAGGACAGCTAGAAGAAACAATGAAGAGGAGAACATCTTGACAAGGCTGAGGGTAGGGCATCCTAGACTTAATAAAACATTGCACTTAATAAATAAGCACCCTTCAGGATTATGTGAACACTGTCAAATAGAGGAATCAGTAGAACATGTAATTCTTCACTGTCAAAAATGGAGGGAAAGCAGAAAGCTTGGACAGGAAGAATTAAGTCTAAAAAATGTATTTGATATTGAGGTAGGGAAACTATTCCATTATTTGAAAGAAACTGGATTGATCAATAGAGTTTAGGGAGCAGGGAATATATATATCATTTTTATTTTATTTTTTATCAAGGGTAGGAAACTCTGGCCCACACTCCAACATAGTAGGTGGCGGTAATGCACCATAATGCTGGTGCCACCCGCCATAAAACGTAACAAAAAAAAGACTTTTCTTCGGGTCTTTGTTTGGGGTGGGAGCGTCATCGGTGGAACATCTCCGGGGTTTCCCCTTGGACATGCAATATGCAATTGCATCAGTCTATTTGCGCGAGGCTGATGAGCGCATGCACTTCGCTTCTCTCGTGAACATTCTTCTGGTATGCTGATGTTTATCGTCGGATGTAGGACGTTTCCTGTCAGATGTCAAATAGACATTTAGAAGATGTCTTTAAGATGTAATGATTTAGAATGTATGTTAAACTGACATCTTAAAGATTTCTATCAGATGTTAGTAAACAGCAGATGCTTTCCAGATGAAGTGATCTTTAACAGACATCTTGCAGACGTACGTGTGCTATGTTTTAAGGGGTAAGAATCCATTTTGATGATTCGCGACGCACGTGGTGAGGCCTGCACATGGTATGGTGCTAAATGTCTATTGAATGTTTCATTTGGATGTTACTAATGGTGTAATAATTGTTTATTTTTTTTCATTATAATGTGTTATGTCATATGAATATTTGAATTAATGCATGTTTGAATGTAATCTAGTATATAAAATATTGTAATATATTACTTGTATTATACACTATTCGAGTGCATTGATAAGAATGTTAATGTGATGTATCATAAGGAAGACAAGAAATTTATATACTGTCATCAGTTTTTTTATTTACCTGTATTTTTTTGTTTTTTATTGTACGATTGTTCACTTCGCTTCTCTCGTGAACATTCTTCTGTGTCTACACGAGAGAGTGAGAGAGAAGCCATTGCCCCGGTGCCATCATCCACTGATGATATTTGTCTGTTTACAGATTAAAAGATACTGGATCTCATCATTGAGTGGTCGTTTGGTCCTTGTGAGTGAGGGTGTCCAGAGCCCAGACATGTTACACTTGCATGACAGCACTACAAAAACACATAAAAGTGAAACCCCATTGCCTTATCTACTGCTTTTCTTATTGTTGTGGGCTTTATAGTGATATTTCTTATAATACACAAGTCAAGTGAGACAGACAAGTGCAAATATTACAAATAGGTTGTTGTCTTACCTCCAAGCCACACTGGCGGAGTTTTTCACCCCGGTAAATAAATGGTAATTTTCAGACCGCAATTTAATAAATCGAGCTGTCTGCTCCTTGCTCCATGAAACAATTATTAAACTAATATTGGCACAAGTTTTGCCTCAAACCACCTGACAAATGAAGCCACGCAATGGTGACGAAGGAGTTAAGATGAAGTTTATAAGAAAGAAAAACTCTGGTTTCGCATTGCTTTTGAATCAGGGTAGCCTTCGTCGCACCGCGATGACGCAACCGGCCTTCGAATACGGCCTTCGAAGGATACAGAATTGAATTGGGATATCCTTCGTCATCCTGGGGTGACGCAATCTGCCTTCAAATACGGCCTTCGGAGGATTTAGCCTTCGCATTGGGACACAGCTTATATGATTAGTTCATCTAGTCTTTTGGGTCTGAGTCCTTCGTTCTTTTGTCTCGTGACCGCTGGTATCTCGCTACAAATACTACAATAGATTCTTATTATTGACTGTGTACTTTTTTAGAATTAGGAATTAACATACAAATTTGTGTTTTTATTAATATATATATACAGTGAGGAGAACAAGTATTTGATACACTGGAGATTTTGCAGGTTTTCCTACTTACAAAGCATGTAGAGTTTGTAATTTTTCTTCAACTGTGAGAGACGGAATCTAAACAAAAATCCAGAAAATCACATTGTATGATCTTTTAATAATTAATTTGCATTTGCAAATTTGCAAAAACCTGCAAAATCGGCAGTGTATCAAATACTTGTTCTCCCCACTGTATATATATAAAATAACTACAATTATATATATATATATAATCTAATAACAACAACAACAATAATAATATAATATAAAAATATAATAATAATAATAATAAAAACACACCACAGATGCACAATAAATATTTAACAATAAAAAAGAGAAGGACAGGGACAATAACAAGATGGAACTTTTTCATTTTTCAGATAATGTTTTTATTGCACATATATTTTATAATTGTATGTTAATTCCTAAATATAAAACATATACATTCAGACACAGTCAATAATAAAATCTATACCAGCGGTCACATGACAAAAGAACGACCCGAAAGACTAGACTAGATGAACTAATCATTTTCTCTTTCCGGTATTGACAGCATAGTCTCTATTGGGACTGACAGGAAGAACGAAAGACTTGACCCAGCCGAGCCGAACCCGAATTCCCGAAGACTCGAACTAATCATTTCTGTTTCCTGTTTGAACCAGAAGACACGAGGTGGGGAACAGACGTGATCAATGTGAAGTTGCAAAAGAAAGAACGTCTCGGATCAGGAGGTGAAGTGAACTAACAAACTGCAATAGCCTGAACTTAAGACCCAACTAATCAATTAATTAAACATTTTGGTTTCTTATCATTTGGATTTGGCTAGTTTAGTTTATAGTTTATTTTTATTTTTTCAAATGTAATCAACATTTTCGTAAGGACTAGATGTGCTGGTGTAACAGGTACAGAAAGTGTACTGTTAAATGTATGTATAGTTTATTAGAATTCTCACAAAATTGTTCATTTACATGCACCTGATATGACTGCCTAAGTGAAATGAGTACCTTTCCCTTTAATTGATGTGATGTCATGAGTCAATATCATTTCCTGTTCTATCCCCTCCTCTTTCTCTTTGCATTGGTGACGCACTGAGAGGTGAGGTTATTTTGGGCTCCTGATCATTTTTTTTTATCCTAATTTTAATTGTTGCTTTTATGTCTTTATTTTCACTCTAATTTATGTATATAATATTATTTTACCTATCTCTGTGGTTATTTTTGTCATTTCATCCCGTTTAAGTTATATTTTTGCATCTGGGCCTAAATGTGAAATGAGAGCACATGTGACAAGTGTACATCACATTTGTTTTATAGAGTTAACGAGGACGAATCTCACTAAGAGGCTGATTACATTTGGTTGTATATCAGGTATGTTTTCTGTTATATGCATTTTATTGTTCTATATGATTTATTTCTCTTTGCATTGGTGACGCACTGAGAGAGTTAACGAGGCTGAATCTCACTAAGAAGGCTGATTACATTTGTTTGTATATCAGGGATTAAAGATCAGTGAAACTGCCGAATGCTGTCCTGTTCTTCTCATACGCAACCAAAAACACAACGCAGACAACGGACCAGTTACATTGGGCTATTTAACATTACATTTTAATTATATTCTGCTGAAATGAACGAAATGACAAACACTTTTGCTGAACGAGATTCAAAGATCCGAGTCAGTAAAATGATCCGAACTTCCCACTACTAGTAAGAAACACTGGCTGAGGTCATAATCCAGTGGGATTGGCTCATCTTTCAGGAAGGTCAAAGGTCATCGTATAGATCACATGGGTCAGGTTACAGTTTTCCTTCTTTCAAACTTCATATATTTCTGAGTTATCTAGATTTAACTGATGATGATTCGACTCAATCCTTGTTGTTGTTTTTATCTCATCTCAGTTTTGTCAGAGACTCAGGTCTGTAAATTCAGTTCTGTTCAGGAGGTTTATTTAATGTAAACTGGATTAGAATAATTATGCTCATACTTTCACTGATCAAAGCATTATAGTATGATCAGATGATCTGGGTTTATATATTTTACATTTATTAATGAACTGACATTTATAAATTTTACATTATAATTTTTTTTTTATTGAATGACATTTTATTAAATCATGTGTGTGATAATTTAATTATACGGTAATTTTGATAGTAATATAAAAATGATTTATGTGACACTAAAATAAGAACTTGAATGACTGATTTCCATCAACACAAATTGAGTTTGAGAAAAGCACAGATACACACTGTCACTCATCATGACTCACAAACACACACTTGATCTTCCTGTCTATATGAGGATTCATTACACACATTTATTCTGACATGTTATTTCACTGACAGAAGTTTAGCTGTAGAATTAATGAAATGAAGAGAAAATAAGAGACTCTATAACATCTCACTGTCACTGATTTATCATGCAGCTCAAAGCATTATGGGTAGAATCTCTCTACAGTCTGTTCTCATTCATCAACACAGTTTCACTGATCCAGTATACACCCTAAACCCAGGATAGAGCGGCTGAGTGAATGTGGTCTGGACTGTGTGGATGAGGCTCATTGTGTCAGAGACGCTGTAGAAGGACAGAGTTCCTGCACTGTGATCCACATACACTCCTATTCTCCTGCTGATGGGCTTTACAGGGAGTTTAGTCATAATCTTATTGTGATAGAATGAGTAACTGGAGGGAGAGCAGTACAAACTCCAGGACTGATCATTATATCCAAACAAACACTCATAACCATCTCCCTTCCTCCTGATGCTCTTATATGACACTGATATACACACACCACCAAACAAACCAGCACTCCACTCAATCTCCCAGTAACAGCATCCACACACACTCTCTCTACACAACACCTGACACACATCAAATCTGTCTGGATGATCAGGATACGGTTGATTTGTGAAAGTGTTAGTAATCACTCTGTTCCTCTCAGACAGACTGATGTATTTATTCACTGTGTTCAGATCCAGAGTGAGCTGATGGGAATCTGATGGAGAGAAAACACATCAGAATCAGGAATTATGAATCTGTCTGATCTTTTATTATAGCTGAACTCTTCATGTTCAATATATCAGTAGAGTCTCAGTACAGTTGACCAGATATCCTGTGCAAATCATAATTTACATGATCAAGTATAAAACTCTTCTGTCATGTTTTCTTTCACCTTCTACAGGAAGAACATGAAGACACTCAGTGAGTTTCTCTGCTGGTTTTCTTAGTGACTTACATTGTAGGAAGTCGTTCCTGGTTCTGGGAACAATGTTGGTGAAAGTGACTGTGGAAATCAACAGACATGAAGAGTGTGATTATCATGTCGAGAGAAAATGATCCCTGCATCCGTTCCTAAGACATTTCTAATATGATCTTCTACATCAGAGGTCCCCAACCCCCGGGCCGCGGACCGGTACCGGTCCGTGGGACATTTGCTACCGGGCCTCACAGAAAGAATAAATAACTTAACGTATTTTCCGGACTATAAATCGCTCCGGAGTATATGTCGCATCAGTAAAAAAATGCGTCATGAAGAAGAAAAAACATAATATAGCCTAAGTCGCACTGGACTATAAGTCGCATTAATTTAGAAATGTAGCCTATTTCACAAAAAAATAATAATAAAAAAATAATAATAATAATTGTTCGGATGGGACAGTTCACCCTTACGGACGTGAGCGCTCTGAAAGCGGCACAAAAAGACTGCTTTAAAACTTTCACAGAGACCTCAGACAGAAAGCAAAAAGCCTGTCTTTAAATTGTATTTCGTTTTGTATTAATTGTATCTTAATTTTAATCAATGTTTCATCACCCAATTGCCTTGGATTTAATAAGAAGTAAATATAATAGAAAATATTTAATCAGGACACGGAGGCGCGGGCGCGTGAACTGGAGCTGATCTCATAAATTAACCGAAATTCAGCGTATAAGGTAGCCTACTTGCCTCACAGACCTGAGACATAGAAAGCTTGAAATGTCTAATTTTAAACAGAACAATTCAAAACAAAAGAAAACTGACTGTTCTCTGCTTATGTAGGCTAATTCGTATGAAATGTGCATTTCTCTCTGGCGCGTTCACTAGGCATACTGCGAAGATCGAGTCAGCATTGTCAACTTCATCTTTGCACAGAAAACACTTGTTTATTATTAAACAATTAAAATGTCTCCTGCTATATTTTACATATTCATAATCATTAATTTTGGTTCTTAAAATCGGTTCTTTGTGACAGCTTTTAGGTGCTTTATTGGCAGCGCCACCCTTACATCGCATCAGCACCGTAAACATGGAGATTTTTTTCTTTCGGGGGGCTTTTTGTTTGTGTTCAGGCTTTCTCAGTTGTCTTTAGGCGCGATATTACGAGTACCCTGCTAATAAAATTGCAAGTAAGCCTACACATTGGATTCACGTTTATTATTATATTTAATTATTTTTTTATATATATTTTGATGTATTTATCCGCCGCACCTTAAAGGCCGGTCCGTGAAAATATTGTCTGATATTAAACCGGTCCGTGGCGCAAAAAAGGTTGGGGACCGCTGTTCTACATGATATGAGATGATGGACGATCATTTCTGAGAGCTGATGAATCTCCAGGGGTCTCATTTATAAAACTGTGTGTATGATCCTTAAGTGTTTGTGCGCCCGAAAGCCAAAAATGGCGTACGGTAAAAAATATTTAGACTTTAGAAAAATATTTGGACTTTAGAAAAATAATTGATTAATGGTACAAGACATTAGGAAAATCATTTAGTAGCCTATCCTTGCCTTGTTTTTGAAAACAGATAAAGTTTTTCTCAATCTTTTCCACTGGCCAATAGTATTTTTAATTTACATATTTTTAATGGAAACGGATAGGCCTTGTTTTATTTTTATTTATCTATACAGTTTAAAGTTACAGGGACAGTGCACATTAATAAACATTTATGTAAATGTGCCAGTTTAGCCAACTTGGCTAATTTTCAACTGCAGTCCCTGGGCAGGTGTGATGTCAGACAGACCACATTAAAACAATCAACAATACTTATACATGCATTAAATCACATTTCATAAAATACATAAAGTACAGTAACACAAGGACAACAAAACATAAAACAAGGCAAAATACGCTTCAGATGATTTAAATAACTAAAAAGTATGGGCACACACTTGATTATCTTTTAAACATGATTTTAAGTTCATTTTAAATGACCAATATGAATCACAGTCTCTAATAGACGTAGACAAACTGTTCCATGTGTGAGCTGCTCTCACAGAAAAATCTGACTGTCCAAAGGCAGTTCTCCTCATTTGTATTACACAGTCACCTCTTGACACAGACCTGGTGTGTCTAACAACAGTAGTTTTCTGCTTTATAAAAGCAGTAAGTGGGGGAGGAGCTAAGCCATGTAAAATTTTATAAACAAGACAGGCATCTGTAAATTTGATAAGATTTTCCCAGGTCATTAAATTATGTTTTTTTAAACAGTAACAGTGGTGATAGGTATTTGGCTTCCTATCAAGCACCTTAGAAGCTTGGTGGTAAAGTTGCTCCACAGGTTTAAGTGTTGTACTGGAAGCTTGTGCCCAGCTAGTCAAACAGTATAACAGATGTGGCATGATCATGGAATTAAAATATATTGTCGCTGCCTTTGTAGTTAAACAATTTCTGATATGACGGAAATTTGACAAATTGAATTTTACTGTCTTAACAACTTTTTTAATTTGTTTTTTAAACGTTAAATTAGAATCAATTAATATACCTAGATATTTAAAATCAGATACCGTTGACAACTGTTCCCCTGCAATACAAATATTGGGTGTGAAATTATCTGTTGACCTCTTCGTAAAAAACATACATGAGGTTTTCTTTATATTTAAATGAAGACAGGAATTATTAAGCCATTGCATGACATCGGCCATCACTGCTGTAAGCTTAATAGCTGCTTGCTGTTTGGTCGGTGCATGTACATAAATGACAGTATCATCTGCATACATTTGAATGTCAGACTCATTGCATACAGTGGGAAGATCATTTATGTATATGCTAAACAACAGGGGCCCTAAAATTGATCCCTGAGGTACACCAATATTACAACTGATGGCCGATGACACCTCATCATTTATCCGGACTCTTTGTTCTCGATCTTCCAGATAGGATTGCATCCACTCAATAACTTTGGTGGCGACATTGAACCATGAAAGCTTTTTGAGTAGGACACCATGATCCACAGTGTCGAAAGCTTTCTTTAGATCTAAATTAGATAAAGGAGGAGTTGTTGGGGCCATATTCTTAGATCTCACATTCTCCAGGAAAAAGCAGTTTGCAGTTTCCGTTGAATGGTTGGATCTAAAACCAAACTGCATAGGATGCAATCTGAAAGGGCTGTTGTTGAGGTGGCTAGTAAGTTGTTCTACTACATGTCGTTCGATTACCTTTGACACTATGGGTACTATGCTAATTGGTCTGTAGTTACAGACCTTAGATGTATCACCTGTTTTATGAATCGGTGTTATTATAGCTGTCTTCCATGCTTTAGGATAAATTCCCTCATTAATGGATCTATTAATAATATGAGTTAATGGACTAGACAAACACTCATTAAACACTTTCAAAAACATTGTGTCCAGTCCATACACATCTTTAGCTTTGGAATTCTTTAGGGAATTTATTATCATTCTCACTTTGGCTTCAGAAATGTCCTGGATCTCCAATACAGGTTTATTGTAGTTTGCAGGCATCATATTTAGTGAATTAGTGGATAGGTTATGTGTCAGGGTCGATACTGATTCTACAAAGTATGAATTAAAAATTGCTACTATTTGAGCTTTGTCCTGTGTAATACTATTATTAAAACAGATTTCCAAGCGCTGTTCATTACCATTATGATGTTTTCCTGTCAACCTCTTTATGTTCTCCCAAATCAATTTGTTATTTCCCTTTGCTTGGTCAATAACATTAAGAAAAAAATTCGCTTTTGCTTTCCTAATCTCTTTTGTTATCTTATTTCGTATGCCTACAAACTTTAATCTATCAGTTACTAGTTTTGATTTTAGGGCTGCTTTCAATGCCGAATCTCGTTCTCTCATCAGTTTGTGTATATCACTACTTAGCCATGGAAACACATTTTTTTTCCTGCGGTCAGGTTTAGTTCTCCTTAGAAAATTATTCATCGTACGTTGAATTGTGGAGAAAAAAGTCTGACAGTCAGAGTCAACATCAGAATAAGACAATATATTATTCCATTCAATTTCTTTAATTGCATTTTCAAAGTCATTTTGTTGTCCCTTAGGTATTCTGAGCTGATTGTGCTTTTTTACACAACAGTTAAAACGCATTTTTGTCAATTTCCTAACTCCAAGTATTAAATTATGGTCGGATAACCCAGTGATCAAATTGAACGTTTTAACAATTCTCTCTGGTTTATTACTAAATATCAGGTCTATCAGTGTTTTTGACCTCTTGTGTTATTCTTGTTGGTCCCTTAATTAGCTGTGTCATGTCAAAAATATCTGTAATTATTTTCAGGGCACTTCTATTACGTTAATCCTCCCAGTTTATGTTAAAATCCCCCATTAAAATGACCTCTTTTCCAGAATTACATTCTTTTAGAATACTCTTTAGTTGATCTAAAAACAAAACTAGTGTGGAAGAGGGTGGTCTATACAAACCAATAAGGCTGAAGGACATTTGTGGAGACAATGTAATATTAAGTCCGATACATTCAAGCCCATTTTCATGTTTCCACTGGATTTGACGGCAATTGATAGTCTCTCTGACATAAAACATTAACCCCCCTCCTCTTCCGTCAGGCCTGTCCCTCCTAAAGATATTATAGCCTGGGACACTTAATGCTGCACTTGGGGAGTTTTTATGTAGCCAGGTCTCCGATAGACACAGGTAATCCAAATTAGAGTTTACAATAAGATGTTGAATTTGTTCACTTTTCCCTGTGACACTACGAATGTTTATATGTCCTCCAAGTAATCCCTTAGGTTTTGCTCGTGGATCCCACAGCATTCGAGCCTGATTTACAGTTTGTACGAATTTCCACTTCTTGCGCTTAATAATTGCAGGATTTAAGAGTTTCCTTTTAGTTGGCTGTTGTAGTTTCGTTGTAATGGTATTTACCGGGTCCAGTTCAACATCAGAAGACCGCGAAATCAACGAGGACAAATTTCCTCGACCCATATCAATTCCTATAGAAAGACAGGGAGCCGCGGACAGCGCCGGACCCTGGCACTCACCCAACTCGTCAGCCACCCGCACATCACCGGCTGCCTCCACCGTAATGAATTCAGTTTGTTTATTTGGCCCGGGATTGAGTTGGACATCTCCAGAGAGTAGAATAGTTGTTGTCAACAGGTAGCCGAGTAGTTTCCGGAATACGTAGTATCCTTTAATGTTTCGATTTTTATATGAAGAAATGCGCTGGGGTGCATAGTGCGCTTTACCATTATTTAAAAAATCGTGGTATGCTCCATACTGTCCGCTCCAATGAAACGTCAAGCACACGTGCTTTGTGGGGATGTTGGCTTTTCCCAACACCGGCATTGTAGCGCCGTTCCAGCATGGTCGCACTGACATGATCATTAACACCGCTATATAGCTGGTAATTATTATAACATGCCAAAAATAGAGCGCAGATTTGTACTTCCACTCATTGCGAGATTTTCTTTGCTGAAGTCGGCGTAATTGCAAAATGACATTAGACTCTAGTAGAGCAGCACCTGCCTCACTGCATCCACTTCCGTCCGCCATTCGCCGTGAATAGGACTGTCTGCTTGTTGTGCAGTATTTGCACGAAAACATTTTCTCAGACAATCTGCTGTTATCATAAGCAATTCTCTCTGTAGTTCAAACATTAAAACACAACATGTCACAGGAAAAGTGTTCAAAAAGCATTATATTTATTGAATATAATTTTTTTTTTGTAACTTCTCAGTAATTTAAGTGCTTAACTCCATTAATGAGAATGGAATATTTAATCTAAATGTTTATATCAGAAGTAAAACAGTTTAAATAAAAAAAACAATTTCTCTTTAAACTGTTATTGTGAACATGCATTGTATTTATGATTAGGACTCATAATGAAGATTTACGGTTTTCCTTCATCTGCCATTAGATAGGCTATATGCGTCAGTTTCACTAAACGGTCCATTTAAGAATGGATGGATGTTTGCTTCATGTGATAGGCTTGGCGAGTGAAATTATATTTGTGTTATCTTTCTGTATTTTCTTAAAATGTTCTGTCTAAAAGTGACCAAACAGACATTTAACTCCAGCTCACCACCTGTCGGTGCTCCGTCTCCAGAATGTTTGTACACATGACTCAGAGTTTACGTGCAGGTGCGCAAATTTTCCCGTCAAATTAGTTTTTATAAATCACAACTTATGCGCCGGAAGTGGCGTACGCCTCTTTCAGGCCCTGTTTTGTGCGACGCAATGGTTATAAATGAGGCCCCAGGACTTTACCTCTGTCAGAGATCTTCTTCAGCTCCTCTTTGCAGAAATCCTCCAGTTTGTCTCTCAGCTGACGGACTGATTCTCTCATGCCATCAAAAGAGGAGAGAGAACTGAAGGGATTGTCATTTACATCTGTAGATTCAGGAGGAGCTGAGAGAGACTGGAAACTCTACAGAAAACAGAAATCAAAGCTCATCACCTCCACACTTCATCAATAACCTGCACTACTGTCAGATTTCAGCGGCTCTTGTTGATCTTGACATCTTTAGTAACTGAACTAAATCCAGCTCTTTCACAGCATCAGGTACATTTTTCTTCATATTCATTATATGACATTAGAGCAACAAATTATATTCTTTCAATAGAAGAAGATCAGATGAGAGTCTGACTGATGATGATATAATAACCGAACACACAGATCAACACTTCAGTCAACGGCTCATTCTGCTCTCATGAAATGTTTCTCTGTGAGTCTCTTGCTCAAGTCCACTATGACCCTGTTCTTCTAGATCTCTGTTACCTGCAGGAAATGGATGTGATCCTGTGTGTGTGAAAGCTGCTCCAGCTCAGCGTCTCTCCTCCTCAGATCATTGATCTCCTGCTCCAGTCGCTCCAGTCGTCCTTCAGCTCGACTCACTGCAGTCTTTTCCTGATCTCTGATCCGCTGTGTCGCCTCAGAGCGGCTTCTCTCAATGGAGCGGATGAGCTCAGTGAAGATCCTCTCACTGTCCTCCACTGCTGTCTGTGCAGAGCGCTGTTAGGACACACATCACAATCACACAGTGGCTTCAGTGAGTCCTGACTGAGACGTCTCAAACTTCTCTTCTTCTCCAGACTCACCTTATGAGACGCCACAGCCTCTCTCAGCTGCTGAAGATCTTTCTCTCTCTGCTGGATCCTCTGCTGGAACGACCTCTGCGTCTCCTTCAGCTGGTGCTAAAGGACAAACCAATGACAGTGACAGTAATACTACCACAAAATCATCATGTGAACAGCTGATATGAAGCAAATATTGATGTGAGATCTAGTATGGAAATGTTCAAAGGCTCAAACTAGGGATGCACCGATAGCACTTTTTCCAGAACGAGTCTGATACCGATACTTTCATTTCTAGTACTTGCCGATGCTGAGTACCGATAGCTGTATATTCATTGCATTTGTAATTTTAAAAAAATATTGTCTTGAGAAACCAAAATAATTTGAATCAAATTAGTTGCCTCAATTCATTTAGCAAATATTTCCTTCAGTTATTTTCACGTCTAATTGTGGCTGTTAAAATGTATTGTAGGAGCTTCTGTTACTTTCACTGTTCATTCTATTGCTTGTGTAATAAACCTCATTGAACAGCCCTACGGTGGTCAAAAACTCTCAACAGCCAGCCGGTTTGATCAAAGGGAGTTTACACTTTATTTCAGATAGAAAAGATAAAACTCATAATCAGGGCCGTAGCTAGAGGATTCGGGGCCCCCTGAAAAAATATTGATGTGGGCCCCCTCCACCAATATCATATACTGTAAATAGATGAGCATGGAGGCCCAAATATAACAGAAGATGGTGATGTTGTTGTAAAACCTTTATTTTAAAAGTTAAATGTTTATATAAAAATTACAACTAATAAAAACTAACAAAAAGCAAGAAATTGTTGAATAATAATAAAACCAATTTTAAAAAAGTAACAGCAAAATAAAAATTTTTCCCATCTGTCTGTTATAATTCATAAATCAAAAAGTAAACATTTTTAAATTTGACTGCATTCTTGTCAATTTCTAAAATAAAATAATTTGTCTTATTTTTTAATAAAGATAATATTGAACTGGTAATATTATTAAATAAATCTAATAGATGTATTCATCCAAGTGAAGTGTGTTGTATTCGTGTTTTCTTGATGTAATAAATACTTAAATAAAATACATCAGTAAATACAATAAATACATCAGCTGGCAGGTCAGGTGCATAATGCAATGTGTCGTGACTCGTGTTAATTTTTTAACTCTATTTACAATAGTGTAAAAAGAGAAATTTTGACCACGTAATCATTCGGCCGATTGTGGTGCGCAGCGATAATGAAAAGTGACAGAACCCGGCAGGCTTTAGTCGACTGTAGTTTTCTTATTCCCAGCGAAATAACAATGCAACCTGTCTTTAAGAACGTATTGATCGACTGAGATACAACAACTCTCCTGGCCTCCCTCTCCTTCTTTTCATGGCGTGTCTGGTAACGAAGTTCATCGTTAACTTCAGGCACTGCCGCCTCAACTGTGATTGGTTCTGTTCACGAGCTGGGGTGGGACTTACAATTTTATTGGGTCCATCTGATGTTTGTCACTGACTGAATAATTAATAAATACTTTAGATCGGACTAAACCATTTTTAGGGAGGTAAGAGAAGCAGATATTTGGAAAAAATATTTAACCAAATTGCATGTTTTTGTGGTTTTCATTTAAATCTCAGGCATGCAACTAATATAAATATTATAATTATTCATACAACAGGGGCCTATATAGCAGGGGCGATTCTAGGGTCAGAGCTTTAGGGGTGCTGAGCACCCAATGAGCCCCACTGCCACCACCCACCCTCTTTTCACACAAAAACAAAAAATATGTCTATTGAAAAATAACTTTATCATTTTAACATTGGTTCAACTAACTCCAAAATCCCGATTTTTTTTTTTTCTTTTTTTCTGAGACCTTTTCAGAACACCAGCTTAATTGTGAGTTCACACAGACAGCCCCCTGTAACAAACACAAAACCTTCTTCACTCAGCTGGTTTTCCTGACCGTTAACTCCATGCGCCTCCTTTTGTATCAACAGATTGGTTAGATTAGATTCAACTTTATTGTCATTGAACAAAGTAACAAGTACTTGGACAACAAAATGTAATTCATCTTCTGTAAATTATTTACAAATGGCCATCTCTAACATATCTGGTTGCTCGCCTGTCTGAACTTTCATAAACCAATTTAAGTCATCAATAAATAATAATAAAACAAGCTTCACATCAAGAAAAAAAAAAAAAAAAAAAAAAAGAAGGTAAAACCAAGAAGTCCAAAATATCCAGATTATTAACAGAGGTCTTAGAAATACTTAGAAAGTAAAGATATAAAAAAAAGAAAGAGAGGGAAATCTTTATAGTACTTCCCCTGAATCCCCATTTGGCTCTACTTTGGGAGAGTTAATCTATGTCGCCGCACTTTGAGGGTGGCAAACTTGTCAATGACCCTTTGGTGGTCAATTTTTTCAAGCAACTCCTTCTCAATAGACATCACAGCTAGGTGCTGGAGTCTGCTTTGGCCTGTGGTCCTCCTCAGCCATGTATGGAGCCGACGCAAGGCACTAAAAGACCGCTCACATGTACAGCTGCTAACTGGTATTGTCAAGGCAACCTGCATAACAGCTTTCAGTGAAGGGAACATTTCCGAATCTAGGAGTTTGTACACTGCTAGCATGTCCTGAACTGTACCAGCCTCAATCTTGCGCTTCAGAAAGTTTTTTGCAACTATCACTTCCTCTGACTTAAGTTCAATATGGTAATGCAGAGCCAGTGCTGTCAGATGAGGTTCAGACAAGAAATGGCCTGAGGTTGGACTGCATGCCTGAATTCCATTGAGCACATCCTCATTCACACCAGAAAAACGCCTCTCAAGTTCACAGATCATTCGGTCCAGACAAGGAAACAAAAGTTTCCTCTTGAGATCTTCAGACTCTGAAGAGCCACAGGTTTCACTGCCTGCCCCACAAGTTGACTCAACAACATATTCATCCATTCTCTTTGTCTTCCGCCTCTGTCCTGAGGATGATTCTACAGCTATCTGGTTTGCCTCACACATAGCTATTGTTCTGGAGTACAGATCTGCAGCAGTGGTGTCACTGCGTTTCTGCTTCATGGTGTCAGTCACTGCATTTTTGTATGTCACTGCTTGGGCAATGTCAATGGTCTCCTTCTGTAGGTATCTGTGTAAACCTGCTGTTACAGACAGGAGAGTGTGGAAAACCATCAGCAAATACACTGAGGAGAATTTACTGAGTTTTGCCCTCAATCCAACTGCTATAGGTGTCTTGATTGTGGAGAGGCACTCAATGATAGCAGGGAAATTATCAATCACTGCAGTCACTGAATGAAGCTGGCATGCCCAGCGTGTAGTTGACAACTGCACAAGTTCTCTTGGCTGCAACCCTAACTTCTTTTGAGTGTCCACAAACTTATGGTGGTTTACAAGGGAGACACTAAAGAAAGAATGGAGACTTTCCAGCATGTTGAAGAACTCTGTGGCTTCAGAGACAGCTTTGCATGTGTGACATAAAACAAGATTTAACTCATGTGCATAGCAATGCACATAAATTGCCTCAGGGTGCTTCTTTTTAAAATGGGCTTGTACACCCCCAACATCCCCACTCATGACAGCTGCCCCATCGTAGGTCTGTGCCACACATTTCAACTGATCAATTCCCTTCTTTACCAACTGATTTTCAATTGCAGCTGTTATCGAAGTAGCATCAAACTGTGACACCTCTGTAAGGGCTAGGAACCTTTCTTTGACGGCACCCTCAACAGACACGTATCTAACACAGAGTGCCAACTGTTCTGTCTTTCCATCCCTGGCCTCATCAGCCATAATGGCATACATATTTGCTCCCTTTATCTCACTGATGATATTTTCTGTTAGTTCTTGTGAACAGCACTTTATCATCTCATTTTGGCTATCAGATGAGAGGTACGTGGTGTTTGAAGGGGCTGTGTATCTCTGCAAGAAGGGATCAAATTTGGTCAAAAGTGACATGCACTCTAGGAAATTGCCTTTGTTGTGACTCTCATCTGTTTCATCGTGACCTCTGAATGCTATGCCTTGCTTCCCCAAGAAGCAGGTTACTGCCATAATACGCTCTAGGTACTGCCTTCTTTCACTAATTTCAGTGGTACTTGCTGCCTCTATCTGCTCTACAACATTCCCTTTTGACAGGCTTGCTTTGTAGCTGTTCCAACAAACCACACTGTCCTTATGTGACTGTGTTGTTTCATGTTTTTGAAACTTGCTAAGTGCCTTTTGCCAGTAATTAACTCCATCATTCACAAGTGCATCCTTTCTGACATTTTTGCCAAATACCCTACAAGGAAAGCAGAAAGCAGCATTTTGTCTAGCTGAGTATTCCAGCCATCTGAAACTTTTGAACCACTGTTCTTGAAAGGCTCTTTTTTGTGTGCCAAACTGAGTATGAGGGTATTGAGACAGCTTTAACTGTTTAGGACCAGTGTCCTTATCCCCCAAGTCTGAACAGCTCTCTTCTGGCCCTGCTGCTTTGGCTTGGTGGTCTCCATGTTGCACTCCCTCTGTCTCTTCATTTCTTGCACTAGTCAATTCCCTCTCATCCCTTATGGACTCTCCCTGTTGTTTTCCTCCTCCTTTATTATGAAAAAAATGTGGTGTAAAATAATGTTACAAAAAGTAAATGTCATATAGGCTGCTTAATGCCAATAAGTTATTATAGGAGTATGAGTAGTTACTGTTTTGCTTGCCACTATTCACTATATGTCAATTTATTGTTGTTGTTTCCTCACCTGGTTCTTCCTGCATGCTCTCCCTTTCCCTTTCCCTTTCTCCTTCTCCATCTCCCTCTCCCTCTCTTTCCCTTGGCACTGACAATCATACACAAATATATTGTAGGCAGGAGAGTTGAGGTCAGTTTGTCATGTCACAAAAATGTTATGGAGACCATTTACAGATTCTAAGGATATGATCAAAAGGCACACAAGAGGCGTGTCATTTTAAATGTATTTATTATTATTATTATTGGGCTTAGAAACTTTTTTAAATCACAAATTCATTTCACAAGAGAAGCTGTATTCTCCATTGTGGGTTTGAAATAAAAAAAAAAAATGTGGGGGACCATTGCCTAGATAAGTAATGGTTTGCAATGCATTATCTGTTACTTTAGCTTAACACTTTTCAGAAGAACAAAAAAAAAAAAAAAAAAAAAAACCAAGACAGAGGTCAGAGGCCCTAGTCTCTCACCTGAATCTGTCTTTTTTTTTCTAAAGAACTGTCGTATGTCCATTGCTCACTGGCAGGCCACACGCGCGCACACACACACACACACACACACACACACAAACACACACACACAGAGAGAGAGAGTAATGCTTGGAGTTCAGGAGTTAAGCATGGTTCAGGTTAAATCCTCTGTGTGTGAGGAATGAATAAATACAGCAAAAGAAAAACATTAAACTTTCTTTTATTGTCTAGTTTGATAGTCAGCCACAACTGAAAAATAATAAAACAGATATAAATCTAGGAATGAATAACAATTCGTTTAAAAAGCCACAGTGAGTGTTTTCACACATACTGGTGGTATACAGTGATATGTCGTTTGTTTTCACTCTGGTCCAAACGCCAGGGCTTCATGTTTCCATGACGACTGACCAGAAAAGACGCACGTGACGTCATGTTTACATGACTCCCGATTGTTAAAATGAGTATCAAATTAACGATAAACTTTAACAACAGAGACACACGTACGCACTACACAGGTACGCACTACACAGGTACGCAGTTTATTTGTCGCGCTGCTGTTTTTGTTTCACACTCTAGCAGTTAATAAACAGAACTGCATGCGTCTTGCGGAAGAACATTGTAACCGGCGCTACTTCTCTCCGTTCATGACTATGGACGAGTCACCCAGGTCCTGTGCTACTCCACAGCGGCGGCGAAACTAAACACTTATTATAGGTGTAACGTTACCATGCTGATTCAGGATACTGACTCCAGTAACGTTACTCACCGATATGGTTTCGGAATCGGGGCAACTCTAGGTAAAAGAAAAGAAGTGTGAGACACAGCTTTGGAGCAACTTAGTTGATTCACAACACTTAAGTTAGTGACTCCAGACTAGTACACTACTCACCGATATGGTTTCGGAATCGGAACAATCCGGAATCGGAAAAAAAGGAAAGAAGTGTGAGACCTATGTGTGAGACACAGCTTTGGAGCAACTTAGTTGATTCACAACACTACATAACGGGTTCTCACTCTGCGTGTGTTTCGCGCTGGATGACGTTCGTGCCGTTCGAGAAGAGGATGACACCATTTGCTAAGCGGGGATGTTTTCATTTTCATCCTTAACACATACATTTTAAACCACAAACTACGGAGTATGTTTTGGACATTATTTAACCTTGTCAAAGACGAACAAAATTTTTAGAATAACAACATTTCTTACTCCAAGTTTTAGGGGTGCTGAGCTCCCCTAAAAAGGGGCTAGCCTCGCCCATGCTATATAGTATAACTGCTGGATTTTGTGGGGGCCCCTATAATTGTCACCACCTTTCACCCCACTAGCGACGGCCCTGCTCATAATCACGGGTACAGGTATAGTCAGATACAGAGAAGGGGAAGAGAAACACGGGAAGACCCGCAAAGCACATCACTTCATCTACACACAGTGAGTTTCACGCTTAATACATCACACAGTGTTTTATACTCAACGTAGCACACCAGCCTGCACAGCACACAGTGGACACAAGTAAGGCGTGTTTCTCCGCGAGAGACAACAAATTTTTTGATCTCGTTTGAATTGTGCCCTGAATTACACACATGATGTTTGTCAATTTAAAAGATACATTTTAAAGTAAAAAAAGTCACAGTTTGATGTAAAACTGTTGAGGTATAAGACTGTGAAAATACGTAATTACAAAGACTACAAACCCAGAAGACGCACATGTGACGTCATACCTTTTCTCTCAATGAATGAAGCTAACTTTACTGAAGCTAACGTCTGTCATTTTTTCTATAGTCTTACGTTATAATCGTAACGTTACGCCGTCATGCCTGAGTGTTTTGTACCAGACTGCACACATACAAGCAACGGACAGCCACGTTGGTGACGTACATAGTGCGAGACGAGAGATGTAGTTCATTGAGCAATTTTCACATAAAACTAAATGTTACTCTTCTGTTTTATGACAAACTGCGACTTTCTTGACTTTCATAATTATCTTTTGAGTGTAGAGCTTCATTTTGACCTGAAAATAGGATGTTTGGGGAACTGGGTGAGACGTTATGGATTTGTGTTTACTGTTTTGAGAATACGAGGCATAGTTTCAAGAAATGTGTTTAAGCAATCGAGAAAAACTGTACGATTAATTAAGAAAAAAAAGTAGATCATGAGGTGCCTAAAGATTCCCATCCCTACTATACAATGATTTATTGCTTGTCTTTGTCGAATAATACAGAAGATAAAGAAGTTAAAAAGTAATCGCATATTAAATCGCAATCGCAATATTGGTAAAAAATAATAATAATTTGCAATTAGATTATTTTCCAAAATCGCTCATACCTGATCCTCTGTCCTCTGTGCTGCCGCTGATACAGTGTCGTGGTTTTTATGTTCATCCATCACACACAGCACACATATACACTTCTGATCAGTGCGGCAGAAAACCTCGAGGATCTTGTCGTGTTTCTGGCAGATCATCTCCTGCAGTCGTCCAGTGGCATCAGTCAGATTGTGTCTCTTTCCTTTAAACCAACTCTCATGTTGTTCAAGGTGATTCTGACAGTAAGAGTTCAGACACACCAGACAGGACTTGACGGCTTTGTGTTTTCTTCCAGTACAGACGTCACACTGCACATCTCCAGCTCCAGCGTAACAGTCAGCAGCAAGTTTAGTCTTCTTCAGTTTCTCCACCATTTCAGCCAGAATGGTGTTTTTAGCTAAAGCAGGTCTTGGCCTGAAGGTCTGTCTGCACTGAGGACAGCTGTAGACTCTCTTCTCATCCTCCTGATCCCAGCAGTCTGTAATACAGATCTTACAGTAACTGTGTCCACAGGGAATGGCCACTGGATCCTTCAGGAGATCCAGACACACTGAACACATGAACTCATCCTGAGAAAATCTGGCTTCTGCCATTTTACTGCATGAATACAGGGACACAAACACACAACAGCTCAACTACACTTCAGTTTCACTTTCCCTGAACTCATGTGTTTCCTGTTTCTGTGTTTGAGTGATGTGTGCAAAAGATAATAAAACGTCCACTAGATGTCAGTCTCAAACAGACACTCAAAGAATAGACATTACAGAGAAGCAGACAACACAATTAAAGCGCCCTGAATCTTTTCAGATGTGCTGGAAATTGCCATTGTTGACAAGGTAATTGCAATAAAAAAATGCAATAAAACTGGGAAATTCGTGACAGAGAGCTGGCAGACAGTTGTGCCCTGAACCCTTTGAGAGAAACAGTGAATGTGTGATGAACTCTGGTATCAGTTTGTCCAGGTAAGATGTCTGTTCAGAAACCAAACAGGGTTATGATAATGTAAATGACTGTAAAACTCTCTGTAATTTAGAGGGTAATGGAGATGGAAGCCAGGTGAACTCCACATACTTTTATCTTTGTGGATGAAGCTGGATTCAACCTGGCAAAAACACAGAATCGGTAATGAACAATGTCTATTCTAGAGGTCTAGTGCTGCTTCAAGAGTGAACATCTGGAGTCTATAATTGGGAAATATAAATTTGTTGAGCTTCGACCATCTCATGTACTCCGGTGTTCAGATACTCCGGTACAAAGATATTCAGGTACATTACAACTGTGGTGCTGCTGGTAGACTTTGCCAAAAACTACACGGCTGCTTGCCAAGATCAGATCCGGTCAGAAACAGGTGACAGTGTTTCCCTCTGTTCTGTGGTTTGAAGGAGAACATAGTGAGTGACAGCTTGGAACATGACAAGAGGTCTGTGGCAACATTCCTCACCAGGATTGAGGAAGACCTGAGGAAGAGAAACATCCTGCAATGAGAGCGATCAATTAGAGCATCATGTAAGGCTCTGCCTTAGTCCTCGGGCACTCTGGCACTGCCTCAGACATTATAAATGAGGTATGATAAAGAAAACAGCAATAACAATCAACAGCCTTATAACCCCGTATGAATGAATCCCACTGACATAAAAGCAAACAGCATAGTTTCAGATGAGAATAATGGATGAAAAGAAAAAACCTTCTCTGACCGTTGTCTATTGAGATGTGTCCTTTGGAAAATGTCTGTTGTACTATGTGTAGATGATGATGATGATGATGATGATGATGAGGAGGATGATATACAGTTCCATAAATGACAAACGATAGTCCAATTGATAACCATCCACTATGTGCTCCCACACGAACACTTTTTTTCCTTAGTGCTCAGTCCCAAATCCACTTTAGGATGTGATGTCCCTTCAGTGAGAGTATTAGTAGTATTCAAACTACTAATACAAAAGAGTCTTTAATGATTGAGTTTGAAACTAATGATGTGACGTTCGGCACAGAGGCTTCGAAGATTGTATAAAAAAAAAAAAACATCTCTCATTGAAGCAGTGTATCGGAGCTTGATTTGTTTTGCCATAACCACGTGATCTGTGACGTCCGAAGCTTCGTTTCCACACACAGTCACGTGACTGCTTCGTATTCAGATTCAAAAATAGCATGAACCCCTTGAGCAGGTTTCGAGTGTCATGCCATTCGGTAGTAGTAAATAAAAAAAGAAATAGACTTAGCCCTCACACTGTTGAACAAGTCCTGTTCCTTGATAAAAATATTTAATTTATTAAATACCCACAAAATAAAATGTCAGCTCCTCAGTTCACAAGCACTTCACCATTCCACAATAATTTTCTTTTATTTTGATTATATATGCCTACATGAGCCTTGTCTATGAACTCGGAAGATTAGGACTTTTTCATAAATTCATTCATACAGTGTTTGTTCATACATTGTGTAAGAACTACATCAACACTAACACATGAATTATGAGGATTAATTGTATTGCTTTGTGGTTTACAGAGCACAAAGTGATTTATTAAATGAAAAAAAAAAGGTCTTCTGGAACAGAAAGGCAGCTTTTCCACCTTTTGACCACAAGATGTCGTTAGTGTGCAACGTGTTGAAAAACTTTGAGTAATGAACCATTTTACAATACAGTCCAGGGGGAAAGCCCTGGTGCTTCATTTCACCATCACTATTTGAAACACAAATGTTCTCAATCCGGACTCTTAGTATTGCTAATAGCCCGTGTAGAAAGCCTTGCTTCCTCCTATCCAAACAATCTCCCTTCCTCTACTACCTCACCTGGATTTAATCTAGAGGAGGAGAGCAGCTTAGAGCCCCCAGAGGACGGTAGTAGTACTACAACCTACTATAATTCATAGTAACAGGACTATGGGCTTCAGTGCCAGCAAAGTCGCTCAGTACCATCGGCTTCGCCTCCGTCGGTCGTCACCAGGATGTTACCAGCCACATCTACATCTTGGCTCCTCCCTCCCTCCCAATGCTACTATAACTCTACGATGCTACTATAACTCTGCTTAGCCTCATATACAAGCACTTAGAGGGTAATAAAAACCATGTCAGAATGCTGTTTGTGGATTTCTCGTCTGCCTTCAACACTATACAGCCCCATTTATTGGTGCAAATGCTCATAGAAAATTTTGGGTTGGACTGCAACTCGGTTGGCTGGATTTTGGACTTTCTCACTAACAGGACACAGAGCTGAACTGAACTGACAGAACTGACCAATAATTATATTGTAAAGTTTGCAGATGACACAGTCATAGTAAGTTTAATGGACACCACTGAAACATCTTACGGCCCGGTACTACCATATTTTTTAAACTGGTGAAAAAGAAGCTTTTTTAGACTTAAATGTTACAAAGACAAAGACATGTGCATTGATTTTAGACGTCACCATCCAACTCCTGTAAAGACGATTATAGATGGAAAAGAGGTTGAATTTGTTGAGTCGTACAAGAATCTGGGAATCATCATTGATAACAAGTTGACCTTTCAACTAAACACAGACATGCTGAGTAAGAAAAGTCAACAAAGTCTCTTTTGTCTGAGAAAGCTAGCTAAGTTTCAAGTGGACAGATCTCTGATGACAATATAATTTTATAAATCTTTTATTGAGTCCATTTTTACTTTTTCATGTATTTGCTGGTATGCTTCTCTTAGTTTAAAACGGAAAAACACATTGGCAATGGTAAATAAAGTTAGCAGCAAAATCATCGGGATTCGGCAGATAACACTAACCGAACTGTACAGACATGTACTTAAAAAGGCTGAATCCATCATGTCTGATAGTTCTCTGATATAAATTCTCCTTTGTACCCTCTGCTTAACTCTGTAAAAAAGAGGTGACGTCTACACGTAAGGTATACTGACCTTAAACTTTAAATGTTTGTGGTATTCATTTATCCATTTGTCTGATTTTGTATTTTATTTTTTGTATTTTATTTTTTATGATGATGTTGCTTTGTTGTCATGTATTGTATGTTAACTTCTTTGCTACTGCAGCAAAACTAATCATCCCTTGGGGACAAATAAAGGTTTTGAACTTGAACTATAGTGTTTAATCTCTATCTAATGGCCTGGCAGCAGAATACAGGGGTTTTTAGGTCATTTTCGCAGATCCATGTGAAAGTGGATCGTTTTGACAATGGTGTCGCTTGTACGCAGAAAACTCAAAGGAAAAACTTCTCAGTTTTATGCATGTCGTGTAAACGAACCCTAAGTTCTTTTGTTTTCAGTGTTCAGTTGTCCTGTCTCGTTTAAGTTATGCACTGTGTAGGTTGCATTTGACAGATATATAATATCGACTGTCTATCTGTGAATAATGTTATTCATGTAAAGAATTAAAACACACAAAACTCTAGTTAGAATCAAAAATATAGTTTTATTTTTTATAGGGCGGCAGTGGCTCAGTGGTTCATGTAGATTGTCTACAAACCGGAAGGTTGGTGGTTCAATCCCCGGTTCCACCTGACCAAGTGTCGAGGTGTCCTTGAGCAAGACACCTAACCCCAGCTGCTCCCGACGAGCTGGATCGCCTTGCATGGCTGACACCGCCGTCGGTGTATGAATGAGTGAGTGAATGGGTGAATGTGAGGCAATATTGTAAAGCGCTTTGGTGGCCATTGGGTCTGTGAAAGCGCTATATAAATGCAGTCCATTTACCATTTACCATATCATGTGTACAGTTGATATTCATAACATTAATGTTTAAAGTAACCAAATTCCACTTTAAAATAAACTAGTTTAAACAATGGTAAAGGCCAAATCTGTGTGCTACGCACTCGTCACTTTGTTGTAGTTTTTGTGTTGGTAAAGATGAAGTTCGGGAATATATGTGAGGTTTTGTTAAGTGAACTTTATTTAATTGCTTCACAAATCTTTTGAACAAGTCAAGTTTGTGTTGAAAGATTTTCATGAGATGTTTTAAGTATGTTTTGCACGCGGTGGAAACTGGCAAAAATGCCAGAGGAAACGCTGAAAGTAGGAAAAAAGTTTGTGTTTTCCCTCTTGATTGAGGTGAAGTCCGTCGTCTTTGTACAGGTTTTGGATTATTTTTCCATTTTTGAGAAATGCTTTTGAAGTGTTTAGAAATAGAATATTTCTTGTTTGTGAAGTCCAGTGTTGAATCAAGCTGTTGCTCTGTTTGATTGTAGTTTTCAGTGTGGAGTCGTCATTCAATCGTGGTAAAATAGCGCTGATTGCGAAATACAGAACGTGTGGATTGACCAGTGAGATTCTTGCTATGAGAGTTTTCATTCGCTGGACGACAGTCGATGCAGACGCTCCACTTGCGATGTCGTTTGTTCCTATGTGGAGAATCACTATTGTGTAGTTGTGTAGTTTCTCAAAGTGTTTTATGTGTTGTTGAACGGATCTCAGGAGAGTTGTGTCTGGATGAACCCAGCATTGAGCGTTTGGAAAGTAGTCCTCAATATCCCGACACATTGAGTCTGTGAGGAAGCAGACCTGAAGACCTGTGAGAGAGAAGACATACTTGCTTTTACTGTGTTCACTATATGAATTATGATTATATTTTGTTTATTAAAATTGCATGTGTTACCTTGTGGTATGACGAATGTTCTTCTGTTGATTGTAGTTGTTATTGTGCCTTTTTCTAAAGAGACAAAAGTAGTAATGAATGATTTTACAAAGTTATTGTAATCTTCCATATGGTTTTTTAAATAAAATTAAGAGGATTTGTACAGAAGAGTTTAGCGACAACTGTAACATTGATTGCTCAAATTTAACGGATTATGCAAAATTAATGTTTTTCTTAGATACTGATGCATAAATAAAAAATATATATATATGAATGGTTTTAATTACTTTAAACTCAAATCATCATCTGAGTGAAATATTGCACATAATATTTAGTTCAGGTTACTTCTGTATTATTTGTATTAATGTGTCGTAATCGAATGTCCAACTTGGAAGTGGGATCTTCTCAGGTTAAAGGCAGCATTAGTATTTATCATGTGATCTCAACATGTGTCTCCACATGAGACGACCCAAATAAATAAAACCACTTTAATTAGGACACTCGATGACATTCGTCAAAAATATCATTAATTTCTGTAGAGCTGGACATTTTAATAAGCATCAAATGACAGAGTTCAGCTTTAAGAATGAAACCAACCTGTTTGTTCCTCAGTATCTTCATGTTTCACTCTGAAAGTTTCTTCAATCTTCATGGTTTCACTCTCCTCTTTAATAAACTCCATCTTTCTAACAGTGTCACGTTGATCTCAGTTGCTTCACCAGTAGCGCTGCAGTCTTCAAGTGTGACTAAAGCAGTGAAACACTGTGGTTTTGTACAGATTTCAGGGGGCCGTCCTTACAGGTGAAGATAAACCAAACAGAGCATGTAAATGATGTAAGCAGTTATAGGAACTTTCACCAGCTCTAATCCAATCAGCTCAACTATAGCAGTGATTATCATAGACATCAGGAAGAGTCACACCTTCATCCATTCATTCACACTAAACTCAGCTATTGATCAGCATCAACAACGACACCAATTACAGTAATGAGACAGAAGCAGCAAGAGCCATTAAAGACAAAAGCTGAAAGCCTCATTTACCATGATTTTACATTTGTATTGCCACACACCTAAAGCAATTTTAAACATTTACCCTTCTGCTGACTTTCTAAGGGTACGATTTAATTTTCACCAAAATAATGATCTTTTGCAGTAATTATGTAATAATCTTTTCCTTTCATGTCCAATCATAAGGTTTTTTTAATGGAATGCATTTTATGCAATTTAATGGAATGATTTAACAATCGCTAGGACACATTTCTCAATACTTAGGTCACTTTTTCAAAACTCTTCACACAGTTCTCCAAACCATCTTTCAGCTTCACACTCATAATGCACTGAAACTACCAAAACACTTTATTTATGTCTCAAATCAACTCATTCTTCCAACAAACACACTTTATCAATCATAATACACAGACCTAAAAAACACTAACATCAGGCAGGATTATACAATGTTTTGTGTGTGTAAAATGTCTTTACAAAACACGATTGAAACTGAGCTGCTTATAATTCACTGCAGTTATATGGTCCATGCTTACATTACAGTACACAATTCCTAAGTCTTCCCTTTTGAATGGATGATAATGAATTGAAAGACTAACACTTGTGACCTGAGTATTGAGAAATGTGTCCTAGCAATTGTAAAAACAAAACAAAACTGTAATTGCTAACAAAGGCAAACAATTGCACATCAACAACTAATATTGCCTGAACCTCTTACTGAGAGAAAGTACAACTTATGCGAAAGCTCAACCAACTCCATCCTAGAAGAAGCTGTCTCTGTGTTTATCACTACCCTTTTGCTACAGGACCTGATGTGTGAGGTGAGCAAGTGGCAGGGGAGATGAATAGTCAGATATGCGTCTATATGTTGACATTTTCTATGTTTATCTGTGTCTGAACCAATCAGAATCATCCAACCTGACGTTATGACGTAGCTTAGTGATTGTGTTAAGAGTATATTTGCTGCTGTATTGATTATGTATGAGAACGGTCTACAAACTCCTTGTGAGTGTTGAAGCTGTTGATGAAAGTTTGATGCGCGTTCAGAATCAATGATTTGAAACAAAAGGTTTGTAAAGGTTTCAGGGGCTTCATGAAGCATGTTTCCAAAGTGTCCATCACTAGTAACAAGTAGTTATAATATAATTCAAGATCTTAATACCTTAAGCTAACTTTAAGAGTTTATCTTAATAAACTCTTAAAGTTTCTATAGTTTCTCTATGTTTCTATAGCCTACTACTACTACTCAAGAAATATCGTAAAGTAACCAAATTAAATTAACTTCAAAATCAACAAATTTACACAATTGTAGAGGGCAAATATGGTACGCACCCGTCAGATTGTTGTAGTTTACAGATTTATTAGCATGAACAATGACAACAATGAAAGTAATGATGCATGAGCATTAAGAGCATCAGAGACAAAAACAACATTTACCATGATTTTAGAGCGACAAGTCACACTTTTACAAGACTTATTATTAATTATTTATTACTTATTACTAATTATTTTGGTGAAATTATTTAGCCATAGAAAGTCAGCAGAAGAGTAAATGTTTAAAATTAATCTCTTTTGCTTTAGGTGTGTGTGAATATAAATGTAAATTGTGAGGCTTTTCAGCTTTTGTCTTTAATGGCTCTTGCTGCTTCTGTCTCATTACTGTAATTGGTGTCGTTGTTGATGCTGATCAATAGCTGAGTTTAGTGTGAATGAATGGATGAAGGTGTGACTCTTCCTGATGTCTATGATAATCACTGCTATAGTTGAGCTGATTGGATTAGAGCTGGTGAAAGTTCCTATAACTGCTTACATCCTTTACATGAAGAAGCATTCAGAGTGAAACATGCTCATATGGCCGGTGATCGTACAAACAGAAGAACTCCTCAGTTGGGTTCAGAAAGGCTAGTTTGCAGGGAGGAATTGCATCATCATACGAGGTTGTGCTGCAAACCATTCATTCACAAGGCGAGAGTGGTGGAAGGCAACATTGTCCCAAATGATGACATTCAGAGTCATGCCAGGCCTCAACAGCCCTCTCTCTTCTTCAGGTGGAACCAGTCTTTCATTCAGTGCATCAAGAAATGTGACGAGGCGTTCTGTAATGAATGGGCCGATAGTTGGTATGTGGCAAAGGACAGACTGTCTCTCCTCTTGTTCACTGTCTTTTTTGCTTTCAAGTTCGCTTTTCTCTAGAAGATGAATCTGAAACAAATGTACACCAAATAAATAAACAACAACTTCAAACCTAAATTTAGAGTAGTTTTTAGTATTTAGCCGTTTTTATTTAGATCCAGGCCAAATGTAATTAAATCAAAATATCATTGAATAAACAGCCCACTAATACAGTCTGGGGCACAGAGCTGTGAGAAACCCATCCAAACACAAAGTTCTGGAAGAACATTTAGGTTATAATAACATTTAAAGGGTTAGTTCACCCAAAAATGAAAATTCTGTCAGTAATTACTCACCCTCATGTTGTTCCAACCCCGTAAGACTTTCGTTCATCTTCGGAACACAAATTAAGATATTTTTGATTAAATCTGAGTGCTGTCTCACTCCTCCATAGGCTTCTAAGATATTATAACTTGCTGGCCCAGAAAATGTATTAAAGACATCGTTAATATAGTCCAAGTGACTCCAGTGGCTTCTTCTTGAGAGAATGATTGAAAAATATATATATTTTCTACATATTCTTGTTTAACTTTTTTCACTTTTATTTTTTAAAAGAAAAATTATGTACATTTATTTTTATGCAACTTTAATTGTGTAAATAAAAGAGAATGAATTGTTCTGGACATTATTTATTTTTGTAATGACAGTAATACTTTCTGCATGAAACAAATTCTATACCTTTTTATTTTTTCAAATAAAATTGGTAAATGAAAATCATTTGTTCTTTAGGCTACATTAAAGTACTTTTTCCAACTATTTACAAAATACGTTAAACATATCAAAATCAACATAAACATTTAATTTTACAATACATAAAATAAGAAAAAAATGATGTAGACTCTATTGAGCTGAGCTGCTGGACCGGGATGGGCTGCCCCTAAGGCCTCCTGCTGGTGGGACATCATCTGGGATGGTCTCCAGAGTGTTTAAGTGCATATTTCCACTATCCACTAAGTTGTCTACCAACAGGTTTGCAGGGCTGATTCAATCGACGGCTTTCTGAAAAAAGTACTTTTAATAACTACTGCATTTATATTAGGCTACTACTGCATTACTGCGTAGGCTATGTTGCATTTTACTTCTGTATATTTTCAATATACAGTAATATCTGGTTGTTACATTATATACTTTTGTGTAGTGTAATGTAATCACATTGTGATGTGAGGGAAAAAAGTACTTCAGGTTACTTCACATTTGTAAGTGAATACGAAAACGAAATATGCAGTTCCGAAAATTAAAGTAACAAAATGTAGGCTTATTGTCACAATATTGACAAATTGTTGCTAACTACAGCAGCGTCCCATATCAAAGGGCGCATCTGAAGCGCTCGGACCGGTCTAGCCTACGAAGGATTGTTCTTGTCGCCTGGCAACCGTGACAGCTGCAGATGACGAGAGCGAGAAATACTGGACTTTTTATATTAAATTGGGTTTTGTATTCAAACAGGGCTAAACCGAAAATACATGATCCGGCAGCGCCGTCATATTACACAATGACCTCCAGTAAAATATAAAACATAAAAAAGACAATAGCCAATTCTGGCTCCATAGCTGTTTACTCAGTTATCAAAATGAATGATCAGGATAGCAGCTGTCCTCTCGCACCGTTGCTTGGCGCCAGGAGCGGTGATCGGGAACACCTGGTTGCACAATTAGGAAATCCTAGGAAGGCTACATGGTGCGTCCTTCAGAGGACGCATAGGCTGCATCCTTGAAGTCTGCGTCCTTCGAAGGATGCAGCCTTCTAGATTGGGACACAGCTAATAATTAGCTAGAAATAAAATGGCCTACATATAAAGAACCGGAGAAGACGGCGCCTGCTAAAGTCGTGCTGTTTGGAGGTCAGCCTGGTTTTCTATATCTTGTATATACTTTCAACTATTTAATTGCATTATTGTGTTGCTTTATTGTTACCAGCTAAACTACTTTACTCTTCTTGTTATATCAGATTCGTTCAAAGACCTTATCACAAAGAAAAATGTATTCCTCTTGGGTGTCATTGTATGGACCAAGGATAAAAGCAGGGATGTGCGCATGAAAAAGAAAAGGTTGAAACCAACAACGTGGTGGAGGCTAAAAAATCCAGGCTGGTGAGTCTTTATTTAATATTGGCCAACTATACATCATTAGAAAGGTCAAAGATTCAATTTGATCTTATAATAAACCAACTTACATCTTAGTCCATGCATTTAATATTAAATATGAGCTTCTACGCATCCACTGAGGAAAAAATTCCTAAACACTTGTGAAGGGAGTGGATTGGAATCCACTGCTGCTTCAATGTATATGTAATGAGTGACTATAATCAAGGTATTAATCAATACTTTTCCTTCTAAATATCAAATGAGTTGAATGACTTCTCTGGAGATTTTACTTTGTTATAGAAGTTACCAGTGTGATTACTGAAATGTTCTTTTCATGTATTCATTAATGTCAGTATTTGATATTTGAATGCAGTAACGTTGCTTGCCTATTTATCCCAGCTTCCAGAAATTAAATAGGTTTTGTGTTTGAGAAAGGTCTTCAACATGTTAAAACACATAGGGGTCATTTAAGTCTATAGTTTAAGGTACCATTTGTCAGTTAAAGCCTTTAGTTTCCATTTAGGATAAAGTGTCCTATCCTGAGAGAAAGAACTTGTTATCTTGATGTTTTGAGACGAGACTCCTGTTTATAGTTAGAGCCTGGCCAAATCCAACCTTGGAAAAGATGTGTGCCGGGTGTGTGTGTTAGTCTTCTTGCTTACAGGTTAAGGAACCACTGGCATTGTTGGAGATTGACTGAGTTGTTGTTCGAGACATGCTGGCACCCAGCAACCCAAATTTGCGACCTGGAAGGTCATGACGTGCCTAACTTCAGCATCCGAGTGTCAGCGGCATAATCTATGGAGATATGCTTCTGTCTATCTGTATATGTGTGGAAAATTACTATGTTTATCAATTTCTTGGCCAATAAGAATCATTCAGCCTGTAAGCAATGACGTAGCTTAGACCTTGGAAATGGTATAACTGCTGTGATCTTTGTAACTGTAAGCGGGGCGAACTCCTGTGTGAGTCTTGAAGCTGACTTCTGCTGATGAAACTGCAAACTATCTTCAGTAAAACTTTTCTTTCTATTTTTTATAATTCTGACTCCGGGTCTTCTTTCAAACATCTGGTCCTTGGGTCCTAAACTGTTAACCCCTAACACTTGTCATCAGAGTACTTTACTAAACTCTGGGACGTATTCACGAAACATCTTAAGGCTAAGAGAAGCTTCTAACTTGCCGATTTATGAAGGCAGAGTGGCTGTTCACACACTACAAAGGGGACTTGCATACAGGGACCTCTTTGTCAATACACACTTTGGGTAAACCATCACGACAATATCCTGCTTATATATCTTGTATCTACACAAATTAGTCAAAACACAAGTTATTGTAATGTTTTTTTCCTCATTATTAATGTTTATATAGTCTGTATATAAGCATGAAAAAACTCTTAACTAAAAACTTTTACTGCTATTTAGGAGAACTCTTAGTGGTAAGATAAAATGTTTTGTGAATTCCCAGAATGAAGATGAATATCTCAAGAGGTTGGCCTGTGTCATGTCTTTTATTCAAGATGATGCTTCCACCCTCTTTTTCTTATTGTGGGTGATATGAATGCTGATATTTCTGATGGTAACTCAATGCCAATCATTTAATGCAGTTTTGTTCTGATAATGGTTTGATTCTCTTTAGTAAAGTGCATTTACCTTATAATAGCAACACTTACATCAGTGAGGCTTCATGGTTAGATCACTGCATCTGCTCAGCCGATGCTCATTGACTCCTTAGAGGCCATGAGGATTAATTATGAATTTGCCACTACTGATCATGTGCCTTTTTGTTGATCTATAAATCTGGGCAATTTACCTACTCTTATGTTGGTGAATATGCATGTAGGGAAAATAGACTGGTCCAACTTGACTGAGTAGGATCTTAAAGTATACTGTGTTCAGTCTGACACGTTGTTGAGTAATATCGACTTACCAAAAAACGCGGCTGCATGCTGTGATATTAATTAACTGTAAGAACCCACAACATGGTAATGAGTTGTTTTCCTTGTATAATAATATTATGGAGTCCCTTCTGGCTTCAAGCAGGCCACCGTACAAGACCAAGATGTACAAAGCCAAGCCAGGCTGGAATGAATGTGCTGAAGAGTTTCATGCGGAGGCTAGGGATGGGGGGGGGGCCAGGTCCATGGAGGGGAACAGAAACAGGGGGTGATGGCTAAGCTGGCGGCCAGGGCGAAGAAGACGACCCATCGGGCGGCCAGGGCGAAGACTTTCCCTCAGGTGGCCAGGGCGGAGCAAACAGTCCATCGGGCGGCCAGGGCGGAAACGACCCTTCAGGCGGCCATGACGAAGACGACCCTTCGGGCGGCCAGGGCGGAGCAGACAGTCCATCGGGCGGCCAGGGCGGAGACGACCCCTCGGGCGGCCACGGAACAGGAACAGGCACCCGCTCAGGAACAGGCACCGGCACAGGAACAGACACCGGCTCAGGAACAGACACAGACAATAGAAATAGTTGTAGTGGATGTGATGCTTTTGAACACTTTTCCTGTGTCATGCTGTGTTTTAATGTTTTAACTACAGAGAGGTTTGCTTAGCACATTAAAATATGCTCATGGTCATGTATATTATACTATTTGATTTATTTATTCAAAAACAAGACAAGGATAGGCTACTAAATGATTTTTAGCAATGTAATATGACGGTACATCCATATCTCATATTTTCCTAATGTCTTGTACCATTAAACATGTTATCACATGGATGAATATGCATGGAAATGATATGCAGATGAGGAGGATCCATATATGTATGGATATATTGTAAGCTCCATATATGGTTATTTCAGGGAGGACAATCTTCCGCTGACTGGGATTTATAAAGGGAATTTTGCGCAGGTTCTGGCGTACGCCATACCTGTCAATACTCCCGTTTTTCCCGGGTTTCTCCCGTTTTTTAGCCCTATCTCCCGGACCCCTCCCGGTTTGATATTTCTCCCAGAAAACTCCCGTAATTTGCATGGCCCAAACTCCTTTATGAATAATCGGACCAATATGTTTGTCTAATGTTGACCAGTTGCCAGATCTTGTATTAAATGCATTATATTCACACAATCCACACACCATGTCCAATTTCAACCCATTTGTCACCTCAACCTGGCAACCTATAACCCAGTTGCGCAGTCGCGGAAAGTTTAACCCGAAAGCGAGCCGATAGACAGGTGAAGGCGGTGTCCCTGCAAAGAAACCGAAGTACAGTTGTAAAAATAATACACTTAACACGTGCAGTACACTTAACAGCATGAGCCTACCTCTTGCTATTCTCCAACATTGTTTTCAATGGAAAATGGATATTAATTATTGCATAAATATGAATTAGTACCATAAAATTCTCTCAAAATGCAAAATAAAAAAGACAAAATATTATTGAACAAAAATATAATACTCTATCCACTCCACAGAACAGAATTAGCATCTTTGAATCCACTACATCAACATCTCTCATCATATGAGTGTAGGAACAGATTCTGACGGCTGGATTATTTGCCATCAGATTCTGTTCCCCCATGTTTCTTACACAATGAGGTTCTAATATTAATAAAACTGACTCCTGCTACTTGGTGCCGATATCCTCATGGACAGCTTGCTAACATATAACACTGTTGTGCTTTGGTTGATCAGAGTTCGAGTCGCGACTCGTGGACTTTTTCCTGATCCCATCACTGAGGCTTTCCCCTGACTGTTCAGGGAAAAGATTCAAAGCTTCGAGAGTGTCGAGAACAGCGCCATCTGGTGCTTATTTGAAATAAAGCAGCCAGAAGCCTGTGTTAGAAGCTCTGGCAGATGAAGCAACCACAACACACTCCATATTTTCAATGTTATGTGTACAAATAAAAGCCTTACATGTTTGTGTTTGATTTGTTCATTAAATAAATTCATTTTCCCATTAAAGTGTGACAATAAAATATAATATAAGCTTATATGATTCAATAAGATTTAATGTAGGCCTACTCTCTCTCTCTCTACACACACACACACACATAATGAATAAGGACATTGTCTGATAGGATCATTTGTTATTAAATGTGCTTATGACACTTGTTAGTGATAGTGCTTATGTAACTGTAGGAATGACAGTTCTAATTATTTTTATTAAGAAATAAAAGTTGTTTCACAGAGTCTATTTCTCCTCTTGGACAGTACTTCCCCAGTCTTAGAGAACACTCTTTCACATGGTACAGAGGAGGCCGGGGTACAAAGAAACTGTAATGCCAATGTATATAGGTGGGGGTAGACATGTTTCTGCATTCTCCAGTATTCAAGTGGATCTTCAGCTCTTTGTATGTTTGTCTCTGTAAGGTATTTATCCACTTCTACGATCGCATCAGAAGTGGCATTTGAGCTTTGCTCCACAGCACTGTCCAACAGAAGCCAAAGGTTTCCACCTTAGAAGTGTGAGGAGAAATTGTATATATAAGACACATCAATAAATATATATATATATATATATATATATATATATATAATATTTGAGCTTGGTGTGGGCTGTTGGGTTGATGATGGTGCTTCTGTTGACAGAGTGCTTGATGATGTGGATGGTCTTTCATCTTCGGCCCTGATGACATTACCACATTCTGCTTTTAGCCGTTTGAAAGCCTCTGTCATTTAAGTTTGGTGAAGGAAACCCAACTTTTTAAACCTTGGGTCCAGCAGAGTTGCCATGGTCATTATGCTGAGTGACTCCATATTCCAGATATGTTCCCTCATACGCCTGATGAGGTTCTCAGTTAATTCCTTTGTGATTGGCATTGTTAACCTATGAAATACAAAATTATTTACTCTGTGCAAAAATACGAAATTAATAAAAAAGACATCAAAATTTGCTGATGAGTATTCTACACAAATAAAAATAAATACCTTAGTTGTTCAACCTGTAATGAATGGTGAATATTGGTGAATTACTTTGGAGCCAGACACTCGTTTTTCCTCGGACAGCTCTACTGTGACCTGGTGGAATGGGGCGAGAACACACAGAATTTGCTGTATGGCTTCATATTCCTGTGCATGAAGTGGAGTTATATCAGTTTTAAGTGAGGCAAGGGATGCTCCCACAGTTTGCCTTTCCCCATGCAGCCGTTGAAGCATGTGAAAAGTGCTGTTCCAGCGTGTTTCCACTTCATTCACTAGTTTCAGAGCTGGCCCGTTCATCTCTTGCTGCACCTGGGTCAACATTTCTTTGGCAGAGGTGCTGCTTCGAAAATAGGTGACCACTTTTTTTGCTTTGTTCCGAATGTCACACAGAGCTGGTACCTGATCAAAAGACTTTTTAACCATGGTGTTAAGTGCATGTGCAATGCAAACTGAATGTCTCACTTGCAGAATTCTTGCACAAGCAATCATGTTTGCTGCTGCATCTGTGACAAGACACTTCACTTTGTCCTTGATTGCCCACTCCATCATGACATTCGTTTTCACCAGGGCCATATTTTCCGCTGTGTGCCTGTTTGGGAACTTCTCAACATCCAACAACGCTGTATTCAGCTTATAACTGTCATCAGTGTAATGGAGGTTATTGCAAGATATGCATCCGTGTTGATAGAAGTCCACATATCCGATGTTAGAGTCACAGCAGTTGCTTTTTCCACAGTTTCCTTGGGCTTCCTCTTTGCTTCTTCATATTTTGAAGCCACCATTTTCTTTAAAGCCTTTCTGAGTTCACAAAACATTTATAGTAAAATTATATTATTATAGATACAGATTTATTATATAGATTATACATCAAAATCAACCTCTGCTATACTCACCTGTCTGGTTGGAATTATATAGGAAGGATCAAGGGCATAGATGAAACCCTCATCCTCAACCACTGTAAATGGCTGCAAGTCTTTTATGACCATGTTGACCAATGCCTCATCAACCATTTGCTTGCGAGATGCTATAATGAAAGAAGTAATATATATTATACATAGATTAATTGAAATCATGATAATGCATTCACAATTATGAATAAAAATCATGAAGCAACAGTCCTACTTTGTGTGCTTGGATTGTTGTGGGGCTGTGCAGTCTCATGTAAAGCTCTGAAATGCCTTAGCATGGATGATGTGTTGTTTCCATAGACAAGCTCTTTGTCACACACCAAGCATCTCACCTTCTAAAAAAAGTTATATGAAAGTAAGAAATAACATACAGCAATAAAATAAGTAAAATAATTGTATTTAAATTTAAATGTATATTTAAATAATATATATATAAATAGAAATGCATACATACATTGGAAGCTATAAGATCAAAATATTCCCAGATAGGGGAAGTCTTCCTTTTTTTGGCTGTTGCCATTGCTCTAAATACAAACCCTTCACCAAACACCAACACTCTATCCCCTCTCCCCTAATCCCACCCTAAACCCAAATACCAACACCAAATTACCTAAAAACACCAAAAGTGCAAAGATTTTACAAAAACAAAAAGACACAACAACAACAAAAAAGAATAGCCTAAGTAGTGAAAAATAAATTTTGGTTATTTAAATGTAATATATTGATACCAGACTGAGCCAACAATGACTCGTTAAATAAGATCTGGGGTTCGAGCCTTCTGACACCCAAAGCGAAACGTGCACGTGATGGGGCGGAAAGTGAGGCTTCATTTGTCGTTGATAACGTGACTCTAGTAAACCAATACACACCCCGATACGGGGCTTCGCTAGAAATTGTGTTGCATGTGCGTATAGATACACATATGGAAGCTTCAGTGTCATACATAACTATTGGTGAGTCACTATCATATAATTAATGATAAAAAGACTGTATTAATTCAATAAGATAGAATTACTGCTACTAAACAGTAAAATAGTTGCTGTGGACTGGTTATTTTCCCTTAAAATTGTATTTTGATCCGAGTAGTCATAAATGTCTAAAGTGAACCGCGTGGTCATTGTACATTGCAGTTCACCGACGCCATTTTCTGATCACGCACGCCTGTAGTTGAGGTGCGCCTGTGTGAGAGCAAAAGAAAAAAATCTATCACAAAGGTAAATGATTAATTAATCAATTCTGTGAAAAAGATATTTGTATGTTACTGGTTATGTGATTACTTCAGTTTGAGCGGTTATAGTGAACCGCGTGGTTATTATTTGTTCATTTCAGAGTTTACCATTGCCATTGTTGGCCACGTGTCTGAATAAGAAAGAAAGCTATTGATTCAGAGGTAAACGAATGTGATTATATTAGTTCATGAAGAAATGGTAATTGTAACTGTGTATTAGATGTTATTCTGGATCTTTGATGTGGAACTTATTTAGAAAAGTACTAAATGAATGTTCTGGTCTGTGATCTTCTTTGTTTTTCCGTTTTCTTTTCTTTTCTTTTTTCTTGATTTTGTGGAGACTTGATGACTGCACGACCTTCTGTGACATCCTGTAGACTTCGTGTTTGATGGCGAGCCAACCAAGTTTGTAGAAAGGGAGAAGACATCACGTCGTAGAGAGGAGGCCGATATCCTTTCCTTGAGTTTACAGTGTTACTCGGTGAAGCACGACAAATTTGATCTAAAGAACTTTATCCTTTTTTTTGAGGGTGTATGGTCAACCACAACCCACATTTGAGAGACATTGAAACTTTTATGAGAGACACTTGAAGTTTTTTTGAGAGAGAGATTATAGCCTACTCTCTTTTGTTATATCCTATTTGAGTATTGAACTATGTGTAAATATAAAAAAATATAAAAAAGTGCACTTATGGGGGAGTCATAGTCAGTTTTATTGTCTATTGTTTATGTGATCTTGTTTTAACTTTCAATTTTTTTTGTGAAACCAATTATATTTCTATTTCTAATTTAATCTTGTGTCTGTCTGTTACTTCTCATGATAACCCGCCGCCTCCTTAGCAATCCCTAATTTTTCTGACGGAATTCAAATCTTATCTGTATTATAAAAAGAAAAAAAAAATCGACTAAATTGCTGCTAATAATATCAAGTGCTACACTTACCTCTGTTTGTAGACAGTTTTTGGCATTTGGCCCCTCCCTAAATTCTCAAAATGTCCGAAATCAAGCTCTTTCCGTGCAATGAAGAATTTTTCGTCCTGGAGGAATCTGTTGACGTAAAACCTCCAGCCTAATGAGCCGATCCCATCAGCCCAAAAAGACTGGTCCCCGCACGCCGAGACCTACCCTCACCACTATGGGTGAAACATTCACGATTACCTTCCGTTTCTTTCTCTAATCCAGCCCATCCAATCATCCCTGCCATAGAGAAATGGACAATAAGGCCAGTCGAGCACTAAACTCGCGGAGCGGTCCTTCCTCCAGCGTCAGGTGCCCCGGCAGGCCTTCAGTAGTCACCGCAGATTCACCCGGCCAGAACACTCTCCACTCTCCCGTCGGCTTAATCCTGTGAGACCACAGCTCACATCCTTCTCCTTTTCTGTCCCTGGTTCAGTTATATTTTCAAAGTTTATGCCATCGGGATCAATATTAATCAGGGGAATACACGTTTTAAACAATGTTTAGGACGTATGCCACAGTTTGTATAGTGAAGGAAGTAACGAAAGGAAACAAAACTAGATGCATATATACACTTGGCTCTCATGACCATGATTTGTATAACAAGTATTCAAGAAATCAAGATTTTTTTCTGTCTAGTAATAGAGGAGGGTGATTGTGATGCCACTTTATCATGCTTATTCTTATTGTTTAATACAGAGCACAATTGTAGCAAAACTTCCCTGCCGTCGCAATTCATGGTATGGCTGACAAATTCCTCTCAGCAATTTTCCGACTCGACTCTCTCCTGCACACACTCCCAGTGAAGATAGATAGCCAGTCATGAACTTGCGGCCGTACGATGGCCCCATCTGTTAAGAAATATAACCATGGGATAATGTTTGAGTGAGAAGATTCTTGTATTCATGACAACCAAAGACTGAGAAGCAAGATATTTAAACAGTATACAACAACGGGACATTTGACTGTACATAACATTTTTGACATTATCGACAGCCTACTGCTTGAAATAGGCCGTAATTGAAACCGGCCTACAGTAAATACATGAAACCTTAAATAAAATGGTTATTGAGCTACAATAAGCTACAATAAAAAGACCAGCGACAGGAAATAAAACTAGTGCCTATACTTACCTTAAACATAAAACATAATTCAACATATATCATGTTTTAATAGCTCACTTTAAGCATTTATTACAAAAGAATTGCTAAAAGTAAATACAATTAAACAAATCTAGTTGATTGTTTCGAATGCAAAGCTGCCTGTTTCTTGAAGGACTAACTTAGCTGTGAATACACTGTCCTGTCCCAAAAACACTGGTCGAACAGTACGAATGTAAATAATAATAATAAGATAAAGAAGAAGAAAAACGTATTTACCTATAAACCTGATGCGCCAGAGAAACGAGGGCGCCGCCATCTTTAGAATATTGTCTTTGAACTTCCGTTTTTTGCGGTCACTCTGTATATTTCTATGGCATTGCTGTCCAGGAGTAATTAGCTTTTGAAGTGGATTTACTTAATGTAAAGTTGACAAAAGTTATCATGAGGACTGTAATGTTTAAAGCAGATGTCTTAACAACTGTCAGTAGACCGGGAAGATTTTAAAACGAGCCGTTCATTCATAAATATGCAAGATCGCAGTGAATTTTTTTTATAAGGATACGTGTGTGTGTGTATACGTTTGTGTCTAAATTGTAGTTTTACTTCCCCTCCAGAAGTTGGGGTGACCAGTGATTTGTGTGCGTACGAGCCCTTTCTCTCTGTTTGGTGGCGGTCTCTTCCGCGTGCAGTGTTCCACATTTGGGGCTGCAGTGAAGTGTGTGCACGTGTGTTTGCAGTGTTTTTCAGAGAGTAGGAGAGCAGGCCCCAGCCCTGGAGTGGACGCAGAGAACAAGAACAAAGAACAAAATAAGAACAAGGAAGCAAATTACAAACAATAGGACAAATACAACAGATCAGAGACAGAAATCATATTCTGTTTTTCAGGTGCAGAAGGTTTCTTTAACATGTAGTAAGAAACACTGGCAGAGGTCATAATCCAGTGGGATTGGCTCATCTTTCAGGAAGGTCAAAGGTCATAGTATAGATCACATGGGTCAGGTTACAGTTTTCCTTCTTTCAAAATTCATATATTTCTGAGTTATCTAGATTTAACTGATGATGATTCGACTCAATCCTTGTTATTGTTTATTTATCTCATCTCAGTTTTGTCAGAGACTCAGGTCTGTAAATTCAGTTCTGTTCAGGAGGAGTTTATTTAATGTAAACTGGATTAGAATAATTATGCTCATACTTTCACTGATCAAAGGTTTACAGTATGATCAGATGATCTGGGTTTATATATTTTACATTTATTAATAACTAGACTTTTTATTTATCAATTTTACACAATTTATTTTATGGAATAACACATTTTTAATTAATCTTGTGTGTGATCATGTCAATTCAAAGGTAATTTTGATAGTCGTATAAAAATGATTTATGTAACACTACAATAAGAACTGAATGACTGTGTAATAAATAAATAAAATATTTATTTATTTGTAAAAAATCAAAGTTTGAGAAAATACACACTGTCACTCATCATGACTCACAAACACACTGATCTGACTGTCTATATGAGGATTCATTACACATTTATTCTGACATGTTATTTCACTGACAGAAGATCAGCTGCAGAATTAATGAAATGAAGAGGAAAATAAGAGACTCTATAACATCTCACTGTTACTGATTTATCATACAGCTCAAAGCATTATGGGTAGAATCTCTCTACAGTCTGTTCTCATTCATCAACACAGTTTCACTGATGAATCATCATAAACAATAAACCCAGGATAGAGCGGTTGAGTGAATGTGGTCTGGACTGTGTGGATGAGGCTCATTGTGTCAGAGACGCTGTAGAAGGACAGAGTTCCTGCACTGTGATCCACATACACTCCTATTCTACTGTTGATGGCCTTTACAGGGAGTTTAGTCACTATCTTATTGTGTCTGAATGAGTATCTGGAGGAAGAGCAGAACAAACTCCAGGACTGACCATTATATCCAAACACACACTCAATACCTGATCCCTTCCTGCTGATGCTCTTATATGACACTGATATTTCCACATCATCACTCCACTCAATCTCCCAGTAACAGCGTCCACACACACTCTCTCTACACAACACCTGACACACATCATCAAATCTGTCTGGATGATCAGGATACGGCTGATTTATGTAAGTGTTAGTAATCACTCTGTTCCCCTCAGACAGGCGGAGGCATTTATTCACTGTGTTCGGATCCAGAGTGAACTGATGAGAATCTGATGGAGAGAAAACACATCAGAATCAGGAATTATGAATCTGTCTGATCTTTTATTATAGCTGAACTCTTCATGTTCAATATATCAGTAGTGTCTCAGTACAGTTTATCAGATATCCTGTGCAAATCATCATTTACATGATCAACTCTAAAACTCTTCTGTCATGTTTTCTTTCACCTTCTACAGGAAGAACATGAAGACACTCAGTGAGTTTTTCTGCTTGTTTTATTAGTGACTTACATTTTAGGAAGTCGTTCCTGGTTCTGGGAACAATGTTGGTGAAAGTGACTGTGGAAATCAACAGACATGAAGAGTGTGATTATGTCGAGAGAAAATGATCCCTGCATCCGTTCCTAAGACATTTCTAATATGATCTTCTACATGATATGAGATGATGGAGGATGATTTCTGAGAGCTGATGAATCTCCAGGACTTTACCTCTGTCAGAGATCTTCTTCTCTTTGCAGAAATCCTCCAGTTTGTCTCTCAGCTGACGGACAGATTCTCTCACGCCATCAAAAGAGGAGAGAGAACTGAAGGGATTGTCATTTACGTCTGTAGATTCAGGAGGAGCTGAGAGAGACTGGAAACTCTACAGAAAACAGAAATCAAAGCTCATCACCTCCACACTTCATCAATAACCTGCACTACTGTCAGATTTCAGCGGCTCGTTGATCTTGACATCTTTAGTAACTTAAATATATCTAGCTCTTTCACAGCATCAGGTACATTTTTCTTCATATTCATTATATGACATTAGAGCAACAAATTATAATGTCACACACTATATGTGAACTGTCTAGTAAATTATTATTATTATTATTATTTTTATTTTTTTTGTAGATTTGCTCTGGAAAAGCAGTTCAAAGGCTACGAGTAGATTGGTGGTCAGGTTTTGTGGTTTCAAAACGCAGCATTGCTATATTTCCATATTTTTTTACTTTTTATCTCCCACTACGACAAAACCAGGATGTACTGAATGAAAGAACAGTCTGCTACTCTAGGGAACCAATGGGACTTAACTACCTTATCACGATGATGTCTACAATTAATAAAGCAGCGGGACTCTCACGCCGATTCACGAACCACAGTTTGAGAAGCACGGCTGTGCAACTCCTCTCACGCGCCGGACTGGAAACCAGACAGATTCTAATTTATATTTATAATAATTAAGATTATGACCAAGACAGGACATAGATGTGAGGGTAGTCTAAAGAGCTACTGGACTCTGACCACAGCAGACAGCGAGAAGTGGAGCAATAAATGATGTTTTATTAACAAGGTTCGGGAGGAGCACATTCAGATAATTAACACAAGTGGAGAGCACTCAGCAATCAATGGTAAGAGGTGTATATATACTCAGCAGTCTCACCTCATTCCATTGACGGTTTTACAGCATGTCTCAAACAAACTCCTCTTCCGACGAAGACGTAAACGTCACCAGGGATGCACCTTCGCACTTCGCCGTTCCCACGGTCATCCCTCCTACGCCGGTCGCCGCACTCGAGCCCCCGGCTTCTCCTCGCGGCCGTACACCGGCCCGAGCAGCCCGGCGCTCAACAAGACGCCAAGACCAGTCTTCGCTGTCCCCGGCAAGACACCCTTCTTCTTCCCCGGCTTCCTCCTACCGCTCGGCCGTCCCGACGATCCCACCTATCGGGAAATGGACCGTAGCTGGATTAAAAACAAGCACTGGGGAATTCAGACATACAGGTTTCGCGAAAAATGACCAAGGCGGAGCTGTATGATCTGTACGTTTCCTTACAGTCAACGCCCAAGACGACCCACAGGCAGAGCAAAGCCCGCAGGGCCCAAAAGTCGCCTGCCCAGTCACCACTGTCGTCTTCCCGCACAGGATCCGGATTGCTTCGTCCATCAAGACGCAGCAACAGGCCTTCAGCGAGCCTGGGCCGCGCACTAGATTCCACCATGGCACTCCCACCTCTCGATGAGGCCCAGCCCTCCACCACGGCTTCTGCTGCCACAGCGCAGCATATAGCCGGGCCCAGCGGCCTCCCCACAACCACTCAGTTTTTTACTCCCGCTGTTTATAACCCTTTTCCTTTTCAGTGGCCTCCAGCTCCTGTCGCAGACACTAGCACGAGGCGATCACCGCTAGCAGCACAGGCCCAACCATCTCAACAGTCTCACCCAACAGGTTACAACCCCGCCCACTTTCAGTGGCCTGCAGCTCCAGTAGCTCAAACAAGCACGGGTCCGCCTCCGCTTGCAGCTCAAGCCCATATTTCATCACATAATCCTTTAATTCCTTTATATCCTGCAACTAACTTTCCTTTTCAAGCCACAGCAGGTCATCCAAGCGTGAGACCGCTGCCGACATTCGCAGACCCGGCTTATACCCTTCCCAGCTCTATGTTACAACAAAAATCACCTTATTCTCTGTTCACAGCAACACAGTCGCCATGGAACCACCATCAGTATCCCAAAACATCCGCGCACAGATCCTCTCAGAAATTCAGGATGCTGGCTCCAGAGGCGGATCAATTCCCAACTCCAGTTCCTCGGTATTCAGAACTAATATTCCCGTAACCCACCCGTTAAAACCCCTGCTTGACGCATCACTCGACACTATCCTCCAAGCAGTATCTCCCAGGACCCTTCAATCCTACGTTACTGCTTGGAGATGTTTTAAAACATTCCATGTCTCTTATAACTTGCCTTTCCCTGATTTTTCTCTTCTGTCTATTACCTCTTTTATCTCCTACCTTAATATCATTAAGGGCCTACAAGTCAGGTCCATTAAAGGTTATTTAAGCGGCATCCAATTTTTCCATAAGTTGATGTACGGCGCTCCTTCCACGGAGATAAACAATTCACAAACCTCCCTCCTGATTAAAGGGATTCAAAGATCCCAGCCCACCCGCCCTGACGCCAGGCAACCCATAACGCTAGACATTCTCACCAAATGTATTCATGCCCTCCGCACAGGCTACCAGCCCCTCAATACCGCTCGCACACTCGACGCTATGTTTATCCTAGCCTTTTTTGGTTTTCTTAGATGCTCGGAACTCGCCATCACTTCCAAATTTGACCCAAAAATCCATCCCACCATCTCAGACTTATCAGTACTAGATGGCGAAACCATTTCATATTTGATCAAACAAAGTAAGACTGACCAAACCAATAAAGGTCATTTCATCTACATTTTTAACCTCGCTTCGCAAATCCAACCATACCAGTCAATTCTGGCATATCTGCAATGGAGAAGTTCTCAGGCGAAATCTCCTCTGGAACCCCTGTTTTTAGATGAATCCAAAAAACCTGTGACACGTTTTTGGTTCCAGAAACACCTCAAATCTGTTCTCCAACAGTCAGGCATTCCAGCAAAGAATTTTTCAAGTCACTCATTCCGCATCGGGGCAGCAACTTCAGCAGCCCAAAAAGGCCTCTCCCAACAGCAGATTCAAGCCCTTGGGAGATGGTCCTCCGATGCTTTCCAAAGCTATATCAGGACCAACCGGTTCCACATTAAAAAAAGCTCACCAAACCCTCAGAGTAAAAAAAAAAAAAAAAAAAAAAAGTAGAGCACTCAATCTCCTCTTTCTCCACTTTCCTGTCTCCTCTTTCTGTCCAGCGAGCATTGGTCTCACAGCGGACAGAGCGAGAACTTCCCCAGTAGAGCACTTACGTTTTCTCTTTCATCCAGCGAGCATTTGGTCTCACAGCGAATGCAGTGTGAGAAAATCTCCCGGGCAAGCACTCTTTGTTTCCGCTTCCTCTTTCCGTCCAGCGAGCATTGGTCTCACAGCGGACGGAGTGAGAACTTTCCCAGTAGAGCACTTACGTTTTCTCTTTCATCCAGCGAGCATTTGGTCTCACAGCGGATGCAGTGTGAGAAAATCTCCTGGGCAAGCACTCATTTTTCCTCTTTCAGTTTCCTCTTTCTATCCAGCGAGCATTGGTCTCCCAGCCGACGGAGCGAGAACTTTCCCGGTAGAGCACTTATGTTTTCTCTTTCATTCAGCGAGCATTGGTCTCCCAGTGGACGGAGTGAGAACGTTCCGGGTATAGCACTTACGTTTTCTCTTTCATCCTGCGAGCATTTGGTCTCACAGCGGATGCAGTGTGAGAAAATCTCCCGGGCAAGCACTCATTTTTCCTCCTTTCCGTTTCCTCTCTCCGTCCAGCGAGCAGTTGGGCTTAGCGGAAAGCGCAAATTCTCCCGATCGGCCATTGTTAAACTACAACCGCTCCCCGTTCGCAGACCAACAGGGGCCGTCAGTCCAGGCAGTGAGCCACCATTACGGGCCTCCCCGGTCAAGCATCCAGGCCCCTCGAGATGCCAGCCCGCCAAACTCGGCACTCATTTGGGGGGTCTTTAGTCCGGCGGCTGTCCTCTGCTTTAGCCTTTGGGGGGGGGGGAGTACTCTGGGTTCGGGCCGAACTCCGAGCTCGGTGCCCTCCCTCCGGACAGCACGCCAAATACGCATTAAACTTTACCCCTTCAAATTATATGTAAGTGTGAACTCGTGAAATGATGTTTTATTAACAAGGTTCGGGAGGAGCACATTCAGATAATTAACACAAGTGGAGAGCACTCAGCAATCAATGGTAAGAGGTGTATATATACTCAGCAGTCTCACCTCATTCCATTGACAGTTTTGCAGCATCCCTCCACCTCCCCTTCTCCACGCTTCTAGTCCTAAACACTTACATACGAGGGGAGTACTTTGGGTTCAGGCCAAACTCCGAGCTCGGAGCCCTCCCTCCGGACAGCACGCCAAATACGCATTAAACTTTACCCCTTCAAATTATATGTAAGTGTGAACTCGTGAAACTCACATCAAATCCTGACAGCAGTGCCCACTTTCAGATATATATAACCTTAGCATGAAATTCAACCGCAAACATATTTATAATAATTCTAATAATTGTGTTTTAGGAGCAACCAAAGAAAAGTCCACACAAGGAGATGCTTTGGCTGAACAAACTAAAAACATCAACTTCAACATCCCCACCGGCATCACATTCACAACGACTCAGTGAGTGTCAATATGCCTAATTAATAATAGCCTGCATAACAGATAATACTGTATCTCTTACAAATGATTAAATCATACTGCATGTTTATCTATTTTGAACTTCGTGTCTTGGCTTAAGCTGCTTTGAGGAACTGTTTTTGCTGAAAGTTTAAATTGTTACAAATCTTTTGCATCAATATTTCGTGTCCAATTGTTTATTATTTTTAGTGATACAACTGTACATTATGCCTTAATGGTCTGTCTTGTCTAAACTCAAAAGGTTCAAAGCCGTTTGTTGTGAACTGTTTTTCTTCAACGGATGCTTTAAGGTAGAGCTAATCAAATATTTCAACTCAAGTCAATATTTCGCATCTAATTATTTACTTGTGGCAAGTGTGCCACTTTAAGACACTATGCTGATCAATTAACATCTGTCCTCACTTTCATCTTTAACTGGTCTCTCCAACTTGGTATTGTGCCTGCTTGTTTTAAATCTGCTGTGATCATTCCAGTTCCAAAGAAAAATAGAATCTCGTGTCTTAATGATTATAGGCCTGTGGCCTTAACTTCTGTCATTATGAAAGTGTTTGAGCGTTTGATATGTAAACACCTGTCCAGTATTTCACTTGACCCCCACCAATTTGCATTTAGAGCAAATAGGAGTGTTGATGATGCAGTTTCACTCTCTTTGCATTCTATTCTTCAACATCTAGAGTTAAAATCGACATATGTACATGTCCTCTTTGTGGACTTTAGCTCTGCGTTCAACACCATCATTCCTGTGAAGCTGATCAACACTTTACAGGAGCTAGGTGTTAGAACATCACTTTGCAAATGGATTTTCAACTTTCTATGCGATAGGAAGCAGGTGGTTAAAATGGGTGATTACGTCTCACAGTCAAAGTTTTTGAACACTGGCGCCCCTCAGGGCTGCGTCCTTTCCCCACTTCTGTACTCTTTATACACACAATTCTGTCAATCACACACCAGTTCAGTTTTGTTGTTTAAGTTTGCTGACGATACCTCTGTAGTTGGTCTTATTACTAACGGAGATGAGTCTGACTACCGCAGAGAAGTGGAGGGGCTGGTGAAATGGTGCGAAAGCTTTAACTTGATTCTTAACATCTCAAAAACCAAGGAACTGGTTGTGGATTTTAGAAGGACCCCTAGTCCCCTCCCTACGCTCTCCATTAATGGGGTGGAGGTGGAGAGGGTCACTTCCTTCCAGTTCCTTGGGACCACAATCCAGGAATCCTTATCATGGGAGCTCAACACTAATTTTAAGATCAGTAAAACTCACCAGCGACTCCACTTTCTGCAGCAGCTCAAAAAGTTTAGAGTCAGCCGAGTTGCCATGACCCACTTTTAATGAAGTTTTATGTAACAAAGTTCGGGAGGAGCATGTTCAGGTAATCATCCAATCAGCACAAGAAATAGCCAGTATAAATAAAGCCTTCCCTTACCTCCTGTCTCATGACTAATTTCTCAGCATCCCGCCACCACCCCATCACCTCACATTCGGCTGGGTCTGCTCATAGATACCTATGATCTATACATTTATAGGGGGGAGTACTCTCGGGTCGGGCTGAATTCTGAGCTCGGAGCCCTCCCCCGGACAGCAAGCCAAATACGCATTTTAATATTACATCAGATTTCATTAACATGTGAACTCGTGAATAGGTCAACTATTGAAAGCGTGCTCACTTTTTCCATGCTTGTCTGGTTCGGTCACACAACCGCTCAGGACAAAAACTACTCACTACTGGAAAGAGTAGTACGCAGAGCATAAAAAATTATAGGCTGTAGTCTCCCTTCACTAACTTCACTTTTCTCCACCAGAATAATCAGAAAGGCTAAAAACATCATAGCGGACCACTCTCACCCTGCTCACCATCTCTTTAATCTCCTTCCATCAGGAAGAAGATATAGGAACATTAAGACTTCCACATCACGATTCAGAGACAGCACTTACCCTCTGGCTATCAGACATCTGAACTTGCACTGACTGCTAGCAGCACTTTATCAACTGTATGCACTATGCACTTTCTCTGCCGAGGGGTATTGTCTTTTTTTTGCGGGGTTTTGGTCTAATGTCCTACTGTTTGCTGGGTATTGTTGGTGAACATTGTCTGTTTTTTTGTTCTTATGATGTTTGTCTTTTAGGTTATTTACATCCTATAATTCCTATCAACTTGTTGACATGGCAATAAAATTTATTGAATTGAATTGAATTGAATTGAATTGAATTGTAGCCGTGTAATAAGTGGGATAATTTACCTCTGCTTCTCGTCGGGATCCTCATCACCCTGTCGGGGGTTTATTCTGAGATAACAACCGGCTGGATGTACATTATCCCTTGCATAAAATGTCTCACAAATGTTTTGGTCTGGTTTTGTTTTCATGTTTTTTTGGGGGGAGGGGGGGGGGGGGGTATTAATATATTGAATATTAATCAATATTTTTTATTAAATCTGAGAGCTGGATCACTCCTCCATAGGCTTCTAAGTTAGTTCACGTAGTATAACTGCGCAGCACTTCTGTGCTGTACGTCACACATAGGCTCACTATTGGCCAACGCTGGTCATGAGTGTGATGCGTGTGACGTACAACACAGAAGCGCTGCGCGGTTATACTACGTGAACTAACTCGAGGCCCAGAGAGAAGGAAATGAATAGTGGAATAAAGTCGTTATTTTTGTTTGTTTTTTTTCGCACAAAAAGTATTCTCGTCGCTTTATAAACTTAAGATTGAGCCACTGGAGTCACTTGGACTATATTAACGATCTCTTTAATACATTTTCTGGGCCAGCAAGTTATAGTGTCTTAGAAGCCTATGGAGGAGTGATCCAGCTCTCAGATTTAATCAAAAATATCTTAATTTGTGCTCCGAAGATGAACGAAGGTCTTACGGGGTTGGAACAACATGAGGGTGAGTAATTACTGACAGAATTTATATATTTTAAAACCTATGTTTATATTATCTAATTGCAACCAAAATTCAGCATTGTGAAAAAAAAAAGAAAAAAAAAAAAGTGTTTCGAATGGTACCATCAAGTTTCACACTGTTGTAAAAAAAAGAAAAAGTTTAAATATTAGTGAAGTTTTGACCTGTTGTTATCCGGAAGCTCAAAACATCTTCATCATCAACACTTCAGTCAACGGCTCATTCTGCTCTCATGAAATGTTTCTCAGTGAGTTTCTTGCGCAAGTCCACTATGACAGTAGGTTTCAAACTTTTTCAAGAGCGACCCTTTTTTTTTTTTTTTTTTTTTGACGTGACCCATAGGCCTATATAGGCCTATTCTTAAGCCAAGCATACAGAATACAATGTGGCTAAAGGCGCATTAGACTTTATTCTCATTTAAAAGTGCTCTGTTGTGCACAGCTGGCACAAAAATTCAGCTCAGCACTATTCTTAACAACCGCTTTTGATGATGCACGTGCAGTGGCTTATCCGTGACGCGATCGCAACGCAAAGTTGATTCTGCACTCTTTTGATCTAGCTAAAACTACAGGGATGCTAATTAACCGGTTAACCATTAACCATTGTAAGAATTTTAACCAATTAATAGCCTACTATCGTTTGCTGTATGCTTAAAAAATACACAAAAAATATTCCACAACAAATCCTTTAAATTTAATGATATTCAGAACAGAACAAGAATGGAAAAAATATCTATAAACAAGCCAAAACAAAATTTTAAGCGAAAGTGAAAGTAAGCGGCGTTGGGCTCACATAACTCTCTCATTCAAATAAATTGTTTCCATATTCGCGATTTATTTGGATGCTAAACTATTATTTATTATAGGCTTCTAAGAGCAGTTAGTAATTTTCTCTGTTTTCTTTGTCCTTTGGTTAACTTTACTGACAGAGAGAATTAGCTGCTGCCACTTTAGGACCAGCCGCTGCTGACGATCTCACGCATCCAGTAGCGCAGGAAGCAGCCCCCTCGTCATATCATCAGCACCCCCTAGTGGGGGGCTGTGAACTAACATAATATTGTACTTTAAAAACGTGAAATAAAAATAAATGGACAGCGTTAACTAACTCTCTTATGCCTAATGTAGTGAGTGTTCAAGCTACGGAGAAAATGAAATAGTTTGAATTTGTCATGCTTTGTTCCGATCAGAGCACGTGAGTGGAGAGCGCATTCCTGAATATTCCCTCGCTCATTCCGCTCAGGGTCGCTCGCTCAACCCAGAGTGGCCTGCTGCTGGTTCGAAAATATGTGGAATAAGGGCTGCCTCCGACTAAAGTTTTTTCCTAGTCGACTAGTAGTTGTTCAATTAAGCCATTAGTGGACAAATCGCCCCTTTATATTAATTTTATTACTTAAATAGGCAGGATAATACAGGATAATGAGCGTGTCCATAATATAGCCGCACTCAAGCGCACGGCCGCACGCATAAAGCTTGCCACAAAGAACCGGAAAAGTATGAATGTGTCAAAAATAGCAAGGAGACATTTAATTGTTTATTAATAAACTGGTGTTTTCTGTGTCGCTGCAAAGATGAAGTTGGCGATGCGGACTCGCCATGAACGCCAGAGAGAAATGCATGAGAAATGCACATTCATGGATTACATAATCAGAGAGTAGCCTATTTCTTTTTGTTTTGACTAGTTTCGTTTAAAAGTAGACATTTAAAGCTTTCTATAATAGATAACCTATATTTCTCAAATCTGTGAGGCACAAGTTGAGTTTCTGCGACCTCCAGTTCACGTGCAATGCAAGTGATTGTGCCGGCGCCTTATTACATTGTCTGCTATATATATTTTTTTATATCTTCTTATTTATTAAATACAGGCAATTGGTTGATAAAACATTGATCAAAATTAAGATACAATTTATACAAAACAAAAATCTTTTAAAAATAGTCTTTCTACAAAACATAACTCAATGAAGTGGTCAAAATCATGACATACCCACTCCATGTCTCCAGTCATATTGCACATCTCATGATGTATCTTTATCTTTCTCATGCTGCATATGCTCACTTTCATAAACAACATTGATTAAATAAAAAAAAATAACATTAGCCTATAATATTTAAAGATAAATATGAAACTAAATGTTTTCTTTAATAGCTACAACACATATACAGTACAGAGAAATTTCATGTCTTGTCGTCAGCTACAACATAATGACGTCACATATTTCCCAACCCAGCCCTCCGCCCCCCTCACATGAAACAGCTTCCAGCGCGCCTGCACGCATCCTATTCTCTCACTACTCTTTACTTTCATTTAAGATTTTATTTAACTAATTTAAGACTGTTCTTGTGAGGATACTCGACAAAACGGACATTTTGGCATACATGTGTGTTGTTAGTTCTAGCGCGAAAGAGAACTTGATACTGGCGCGCTCTGTGGGTTAAAAAGCATTTGCATGAATAAGAGCGGGATCATATAACGATAGCTTAAAGTCACCTGTTGTTGTTTCTGCCGTTTCATCGCCTGTACCACAACCGCGATACCACGGAGGAGCAGGACCGAGCCTATGCCGATGCGCGCGTCCACATCCAGGAACATTGCGTGCACACTATATAAATAAATAGCAAACGGGATTTGGGATTTTGAAAATTGGGGGGGGGGCATGTCCCCCCTGTCCCCATAGGAAATTACGCCCGTGGGCTTCTTTGTTCTTCACTCACGTTCCAATATCGATCCCTCTTCAAAAAAAAAAAAAAAAAAAAAAACCTCTTCACATGTGCAAAAATGTGCTTGGAAACAGCACAGTGGAGCGGTGCTTACGCTGAATGGCACGAATTGTAGGCTACTGACTATGTAATTGTAGGCTACTGAGCAGTGTAATTTTTATGTTAGGTTGACTATTTTATTTTGATAATGAACCGGCTGCGATGTCAAGATTGCAATGCTGGAATATGTTGTGTGTGTGTGAGGCGCCGGCGCGATGGAATCATAAAAATATACTCCGTTATTTTGTTCATACAGGGCATCATTCGAAACTGCAAAGTATTTATTTATATTTGTGTACACTCGCAATACAACACAACATTGTGATTTTGTAAAATAAAGAAAACAAACAAACTGCCGTCTCGGTTTCCTTTCCGTCAACTTGTTTGTGAGGCGCCGCGCCTCACAAAAATGAACCAAACTCAGCAGCATGCTGTCAGTTTTTTCTTTCATTTTATTAATCTATTAATTGTTTAAATAGCCATATTTCGCGTGTTTCTTTTATATAGGCCTATAGACTATGATTTTATAAAAACAAATTTTGTTTTTTAATTTCTTTATAGTTTCCTTAACACTAGAACTCCCAAGGCGGTCATTTTGACCGTTTTTAAATTTTACAATGTAATAACTTTGTTAAAATAAAATAAATGTGGCTGTAGGACTCTGACTTTTCCTAAATATGTGTATATTTTATTCTGACACGGTTATTTTATTAAAATCATAAAACACACAACAGTTCTGACTATTTCTACCTAGAACTACCATAACGGTCATTTTGACCGCACGCGTTATAGATATCAAAAGTCCGCTACATTGCGAGTTTCGCAGAGGGACTTCATCACACGACTGGCGAGCGAACTTCGCTCCGACCACATGGAATCAAAAGCCATACAACTGGAGGAACTGCAAACAAAATAAAACCAAGGAGATGTATCAAATGTCACAACGTGTGTGGGAGCTGCACGCGAAAGGCGGTGTTTACCTGTGTGGAATGTGCGTAAGCGTCAATGATGCGGTATGTTTGCGCCGTTCAAATGGGCAGTTAACCTGATTTTGTTCGTCAATATTTTTTGTTCACTGAAACTAATCGTTCTGAAGCAGTTCGTTTTCTTGTTTAGCTAATGTTCATGTTTTTTTCTTAGCCTGTTTGCGTGTGTGCTTTGCATTCTCGCATTCATTTGAATTAAAATTGTGTGTCCTGTTTATCATTACCTATCATTGTAGATCTATTTATTTTTAGATTTTGTATTGATTATTGAACTTATTTACAAACAGGGCTGTACTAACTGTATGAAGCTTTGACGTTTCCTAACTTTTGTGCGTGTCTATTCACGTGGTGAGTGCGGTGAAAAAAAATATTATTTTGATGCAAAATGTTCCTCAAATAGAGACACCACCTGTCGGGGCAATCTTTCTTTTGTGCTTGTTTCAAGGGCTATGACGACAGGAATTAAAAGCTTCATTGGAAAAGAGAAGGTTAACATGTACAATAGATATTACATGACGAAAATGACGTTCAATACGGCCATATGAACGTCAAAATATGAACGGTCAGAATGACCGCTATGGTCGTTCTAGTAGTTATGGAATTCCGGTAGTTCTAGTGTTAAATCATCCTGGCGACCCATTTTTTAAGACCCAGGGTTTGAAAACTGCTGCACTATGACCCTGTTCTTCTAGATCTCTGTTACCTGCAGGAAATGGATGTGATCCTGTGTGTGTGAAAGCTGCTCCAGCTCAGCGTCTCTCCTCCTCAGATCATTGATCTCCTGCTCCAGTAGCTCCAGTCGTCCTTCAGCTCGACTCACTGCAGTCTTTTCCTGATCTCTGATCCGCTGTGTCGCCTCAGAGCGGCTTCTCTCAATGGAGCGGATGAGCTCAGTGAAGATCCTCTCACTGTCCTCCACTGCTGTCTGTGCAGAACGCTGTTAGGACACACATCACAATCACACAGTGGCTTCAGTGAGTCCCAGTGGCGGTTCTAGGATTTTTCTGTAACAGGGGCCATTAAGGGGCCACGTTACATTCAGGGGCCAAATACAGGGTACATTCAAGCACACAAAATTATTTATTCAGTATGGTGCAAATACATTTCGGCAGTCATTCCTTTTTCAAACGCTCTAATAAAAAATTATGAGCCAGTAAAGTTCTTAATGATTTTTTTCATTTATTTATACTGTGCATAAAGGACACAATGCACTTCTTTCTGAATTCCACCTTTTAAGTTTAATAATCATGTCGTCGCTTATAAACAGTAAATTATTGTTAATTGTTTGGGGGTGGAATTGCATCTGTGATCGTTGTGAAGAATTCTCCAGTTGCTCTTCTCGTCGACGATTGATGGGTGGGAATCTCTAGTCTAGGCACCTCACGATTCGATTACGATTCAGAGGGTAACGATTATCGATTATTTCTTTTTATTACTTGGTACTTTTAAAGCAAAGTATTTATGATGACCCATAACGAACTTACTTCCAATACTTCCTATATTAATTTTATTAATAAAACAAATGGAAGTGATTTGGCAAGTCAACTGTAAGGATACATTTGCCAGCATTTGTCCCAACATTGCAAAGAACCAACAGGAAAATAAATGTGTGCCTGTACTAGCAGCATACTTGTAGTAAATGAATACAAACTTCAGCATATTCTGAATCTCTAGCATTTAATAATAGACTTCTAACCAACATCCTCCTGCTATTTCCAATGAGCAATATAATCCTTCAGACAAAAAAACAAACAAAAAACATTTTGCTGTAGCAAATTCACAAACAGTTTTCGTTAAAAAATATAGAATTATGAACCAGCAGCTCTCATTCAAACATATGCTTACGCATATTCGGAATAATTAGTAACATACAAAGCCGCTCTTATACACAACTAAATAATAAAGAGTTATGACTTGAAATGTTTGCTGTATACCACAATGAAAAACAGCTTATACAAAAAAAGTGAATGAACATCTGCAGAGAGCACAGTCAAAATGTAATTTTTGTGACTGGCATTGCACATATTGCAGGGCAGTATAATAGATCGGTTTACAGTATATTGATGTGAAAACTAAACAATACAGAAAGCAGCTCTAATACAAAAAATACTAAATAGGTAACAATGAAATTGGCAATTTTCCATATGTTAGCTTTTAACGAAGAGGGTGCCGTTCGAATTTGGCGCTCAGCCATCATGCGTCTGTTATGTGCGCGTCTCTGTTATGTGCACGCCACAGACTGTCCGCGCACTGCACGTCCGCTTTAGAGTTCAGACTTTTGTGTTCCGTCAATATTACATTATTAGGAAAAAAAATTATATATTTTTTTTAGAAAATCGATTTTTGACATTTGTGAATCGATTCAGAATCGTCCACGTCCGCATCGCGATGCATCTAAGAATCGATTTTTTTCCCCCACCCCTAGGAACGAGGGCCAATCAGGGGCCAATCAGATTTCAGCAGGGGCCAGGGCCCCTGTGGCCCCGCCTCTAGAACCGCCCCTGGTGAGTCCTGACTGAGACATCTCAAACTTCTCTTCTTCGGCAGACTCACCTTATGAGACGCCACAGCCTCTCTCAGCTGCTGAAGATCTTTCTCTCTCTGCTGGATCCTCTGCTGGAACAACCTCTGCGTCTCCTTCAGCTGGTGCTAAAGGACAAACCAATGAGAAGGCGGAGAAATACCAATATCTTGGAATCAAGCCCTTATCTCTGTAATACTTAAACCAGGGAAGGATGCAACTGAATGTAGCTCTTATAGACCTGTATCAGTATTGAACATAGATTATAGAATATTTACCACAATACTGGCCAAACGATTTGAAAACATATTGCCAGATTTGATAGATACAGATCAGACAGGATTTGTTCAAAATAGAACAACGCATGACAACATACGAAGAGCGTTTAAAAATCATAAATCATATGAAGCCAACAGAATCTGTCGTCCTCAGCCTTGATGCAGAAAAGGCATTTGATTCTGTGAGATGGGAGTTTCTATATGTCTCTAAAACGATTCGGTTTTAATTGTCAGGTTATCAGTTGCCTAAAATCCCTATATAATTCACCTACAGCAAGAATTAAAATTAATGGAGATTTATCAGATGGTGTTTCCCTAAAACGAGGCTGTAGACAAGGATGTGCGATGAGCGCAACGCTATTTGTATTTTTTATTGAACCATTGGCACAAGCCATCAGAGAATCAGAAAATATTATAGGAGTCACTGTATACAATACAGAATACAAAATTTGTATGCAGACGACATTTTGATGACTCTCATCAAACCTGATATTAGTTTGACAACATTAATATCCCTACTTAAAAAATATGGCTCTTATTTGGGATACAAATTAAACTGTCATAAAACTCAAATTTTAACATTTAACTATAAACCAAACAAACAGATACAAAAACATTTAAAATGTAATTGGAATAGCAGTATATTCTCTTTTACAATCTGGGAAAAAGCTCTCCACTATGTATATTAAACAAAGATGGGAAAATGAGATTGGAATGAATAAAACTGACGATTGGCTAAATATATGTGAAATCATTGCTACTACTTCCAGCTCTGACTTATGGAGAGAATTTACTTGGAAAAATACATTAAGGTACTTCATTACTCCAAAGATCAAAGAACAACATACTAAAAATTCTGAACACGGTAATTGCTGGAGGAACTGTGGACAGAAATCAGCAGGGCATTTTCACATCGCCCCTTACTGGACAGATATTATTAGATATATAAAAATGATATTGGGATTACAACTAGATGAGACTTTTTCTGTGTTTTACCTTGGAAATATACCAAATGGGACAAGAAAGGAAGACAGATATCTGCTACAAATCTTACAAGCATCAAGCAAGAAGGCCATTACACGTAAATGGCTAAACACAGACCCTCCTACTTCATCACAGTGGATAGAAATTACAAACGAAATATACAACATGGAGAAACTGACCTTTTTCTTAAGGCATGCTTCGGAAAAAGGGGAAAGTTACTGGAAGAAATGGAAAACTTTCTTTGATAAATAGATGCCATTTATAGTATAAAATATATATAATTATTCTACTTAATATGTGTCTGGGGAACATGATTCATTTTATTGTGGCTTCACATTATAGTGATTAATTTCTTCTTTGGTCGGTCTATCTGTTTTGTTACTTTAAGTTCATTTTGGTTTAAATGTAAAAAAAAAAAAATAAAAAAAATAAAAAAAAAAAAGTAAAACCTTTAAAAATAAAGTTTAAAAAAAAAGGACAAACCAATGACAGTGACAGTAACACTACCACAAAATCATCATGTGAACAGCTGATATGAAGCAAATATTGATGTGAGATCTAGTATGGAAATGTTCAAAGGCTCAAACTAGGGATGCACCGATAGCACTTTTTCCAGAACGAGTCCGATACCGATACTTTCATTTCTAGTACTTGCTGATACCAAGTACCGATAGCTGTATATTCATTACATTTGTAAAAAAAAAAAAATTTAATATTGTGTTGAGAAACCAAAATAATTTGAATCAAATGAGTTGCCTTAATTCATTTAGCAAACATTTCCTTCAGTTATTTTCACGTCTAATTGTGGCTGTTAAAATGTATTGTAGGAGTTTCTTTTACTTTCACTGTTCATTTTATTGCTTGTATATTTTATCTTTCATTAATAGCATAGTGAATATTTAGCAGAGATCAACGCTAATGATTTTTGTCTAGTATATTTTGCTGTCACTTTAAGAGCTGCACGCATCCAACATATTATTACACACGCATTTTCTGTTTCAACCGTTTACGTTCACTTAAGACATAATCAACTATATGTCACAAGGATACTTGCAGATATGGGCATTTTGACATAATACTGCGTGAATTTGTCCATTCAAGCACAAGAACTCGACAAGCCGCTGTGCATCGAATCAACGCTGCGTGTTTCGCTCGCACAGCAGATATGCGTGAACATTCATATTTTTTAAATACATTTTAGTCTCTTTTTTCGTCAATGAAATTGCATGTTGATATAATCATATTTATAGTTTAATGATGTTGGTCTCATCGTCTTGTCTTAGGGCATGTTTACACAACAGCGATGTACTAAAAACAGACAACAATGTTGTCAAAATGATCCCCGTTCACATGGATCAGTGAAAATGACTAAAAAGTCTGTATTATGTTGCAAGGCCATTAGTTGGCGATGTCACTTAACGAAAAACACAATTTATGTTTTTGTTGATTACATGGAGACGGTAAAAGCATCGCTTTTCAAAACCTTGACTTTGAAACCAGTTTTCAAAAGCTTGGTTTCAGCCACCCAAAACACTGTTGTCTTGAAAATGAACAACCAAAACGCATTCGTTTTTTCTCAGTTGAAAACACTGTTGTGTAAACATACATTAGTCATGGAAACAAAGGTAGTCAATGAACACTTTTCATCATTGATAAGTATGTCTACATTATTTCATCAGTAGTTGTAAGTTCATACCTGATTCTCTGTCCTCTGTGCTGCAGCTGATACAGTGTCGTGGTTTTTATGTTCATCCATCACACACAGCACACATATACACTTCTGATCAGTGCGGCAGAAAACCTCGAGGAGCTTGTCGTGTTTCTGGCAGATCATCTCCTGCAGTCGTCCAGTGGCATCAGTCAGATTGTGTCTCTTTCCTTTAAACCAACTCTCATGTTGTTCAAGGTGATTCTGACAGTAAGAGTTCAGACACACCAGACAGGACTTGACGGCTTTGTGTTTTCTTCCAGTACAGACGTCACACTGCACATCTCCAGCTCCAGCGTAACAGTCAGCAGCAAGTTTAGTCTTCTTCAGTTTCTCCACCACTTCAGCCAGAATGGTGTTTTTAGCTAAAGCAGGTCTTGGCCTGAAGGTCTGTCTGCACTGAGGACAGCTGTAGACTCTCTTCTCATCCTCCTGATCCCAGCAGTCTGTAATACAGATCTTACAGTAACTGTGTCCACAGGGAATGGCCACTGGATCCTTTAGGAGATCCAGACACACTGAACACAGGAACTCATCCTGAGAAAATCTGGCTTCTGCCATTTTACTGCATGAATACAGAGACACAAACACACAACAGCTCAACTATACTTCAGTTTCACTTTCCCTGAACTCGTGTTTCCTGGTTCTGTGTTTGAGTGAAGTGTGCAAAAGATAATAAAACGTCCACTAGATGTCAGTCTCAAACAGACACTCAAAGAATATACATTACAGAGAAGCAGACAACACAATTAAACGGCCCTGAATCTTTTCAGATGTGCTGGAAATTGCCATTGTTGACATGGTAATTGCAATAAAAAAAATGCAATAAAACTGTGAAATTCGTGACAGAGAGCTGGCAGACAGTTGTGCACTGAACCCTTTGAGAGAAACAGTGAACGTGTGAAAGAACTCTGGTATCAGTTTATCAAGGTAAGATGTCTGTTCAGAAACCAAACAGGGTTATGATAATGTACAAGACTGTAAAACTCTCTGTAATTTAGAGGGTAATGGAGATGGAAGCCAGACAAACTCTACATACTTTTCTTGCGTTTCTTTGCCACTATCATGAAAATCTTAAGTTATCCATGGACACTGGATTTTGTTGAAGCTGTGGCCTGAAATAAAGACGGTCCCCACTGCATGTTTGGCCCGTGTGCTGAATGCAGGAGTGGCAAGCTCTTGGAAATGCATGTCTTTAGTAACATCCCAGAGGAAGACAAACAAATTAAGGTGACCTGGTACACATGGGAAGCAACAGGAGGACTGCCGAATAAGGTCCAGAAGAGTGGCACACCAGGTGATGTACTTGATTTTCTGAAGACAGCTGCTACAATATTTCCGCATCACCATTTTGTGAAGCGAAAACAAAGTAAATTTTTCCAGGCCAAAGTATAGCAAAAAAAAACAAAAAAAAAAAAACAGACAAGGACACTGTAGTGCTGCTGGTAGACTTTGCTGAAAACTACAGGGCTGCTTGCCAAGATCAGATCCAGTCAGAAACAGGTGACAGTGTTTCCCTCTGTTCTGTGGTTTGAAGGAGAACCAGAGTGAGTGACAGCTTGGAACATGACAAGAAGTCTGTGGCAACATTCCTCACCAGGATTGAGGAAGACATTCAAGAGAAACATCCTGCAATGAGAGCGATGCACATATTTAGATCCCTGATGTCCTCAGCAGACAGGCTATCTATCCTTGTGACGGATGATGCTTCATTTGTAGATTCTGCAAGGAAGAGGTGCCCAAACCCTACAATCATACTGATAACATCCACTGAAATCACAGATCTTCTAGAGCAGGGGTGCCCAACCCTGCTCCTGCCGATCGACTGTCCTGCACAGTTCATCTCCAACCCTAATCAAACACACCTGCCTTTAATTTTCAAGCGATCCTGAAGACGTTAATTGGTTGCTTCAGGTGTGTTTGATTAGGGTTGGAGATGAACTGTGCAGGACAGTCGATCGGCAGGAGCAGGGTTGGGCACCCCTGTTCTAGAGCATCATAAGCTGATGATAGATGGGCCATTACCACAGCACTCATTCAGTCCATCATATTGAGCCAGTGCGTCACAAAATCTACTGAGAGGCAGAACAGTCAGGTGTCCAGTTATTTCGGCCCTTAACATGCTTGAAAACTCTTCAAACTTTGCACACACATCGGCCTAGCAGAAGTTGACATGAGGGGGTCATGGGGGGGCTCTGCAGCTGACCCTTTTATATGGCCATTTTTAGGGCCTCTGTAGCGCACCACTTTTCACATACACCAACCAATTTTCTATAAGTCTAGGTCCTGGGTAAGATTTGAATGCGCTTCATTTAACGAAGAATATCTCAACTGTTATAGACTAATATGACCCCATTGAACAACATGGGATGTGTGCCAAAATCCCTACCCGGCACAAAAGTCCTGAAAATGACCACAACCGGTGACACTATTATCACACTACAGGTGAATGAGACTTTTTTTTTTTTAGATATCCTCATACATTTCTACCAGTTTAATCTTCATATTAAGAGAAATACTTTTTGTATTACACTTTGTCTTAAAAATTAAATATGTAAATTAGGCAATATCTGTAATGATAAACAGGACGGAAGCAATAGCAAGTGCAATGATGTTTATTAACAATGGTTCACTCTGGAAACTCAGATGCATATGCAGAACTCAGCGTAGGCAGGCAGTCACTGCGAGAGAGAGGGTCAGACCAGGAACACAGACAGCAGGAGAGCGTGACGCAGGGACTGAGACGGACGATCCTGAGGTGACTGAAGATGATGACGGTGAACCAGAGGTAAGAACGGGAGTGAAGCAATCCGGTATCCGGCGAACAGGAAACCAGAAACAGGCACAAACACAGGAAGCTTCAAACAACAATCTGACAAACATGAGACGAAAGACAGGGCATTAAATAGGCTGGTGAGATGACATGCAGCTGCCGCTGATCACTGATAATCAGCGGTAACGCCCACATAAAACAATCAGCGTAATGAGACACCCCACACACACAAACACACAAGACTAGAATGAGACAGTGGATCTACCAACCGTGACAGTATCTCATTAAATATGCGTACATAAACTCTTGAAGCTACAGATTTTCTGAGGTGATCTCAGTTTTTAAGCATGTCATTGTCGTGTAAACGTACCCTAAGTTCTTGTGTTTTCAGTGTTCAGTTGTCCTGTCTTATTTAAGTTATGCACTATGTAGGTTGAATTAGATATTATATATCTATCTATCTACTGTCTATCTGTGAATAATGTGATTCATATAAAGAATTAAAACACACAGAACTCTAGTTAGAATAAAAATATAGTTTTATTATGTGCATATCATGTGTAAAGTTGATATTCATAACATTAATGTTTAAATTAACCAAATTCCACTTTAAAATAAACTAGTTTAAACAATGGTAAAGGCCAAATCTGTGTGCTATGCACTCGTCACTTTGTTGTAGTTTTTGTGTTGGTAAAGATGAAGTTCGGGAATATATGTGAGGTTTTGTTAAGTGAACTTTATTTAATTGCTTCACAAATCTTTTGAACAAGTCAAGTTTGTGTTGAAAGATTTTCATGAGATGTTTTAAGTATGTTTTGCACGCGGTGGAAACTGGCAAAAATGCCAGAGGAAACGCTGAAAGTAGGAAAAAAGTTTGTGTTTTCCCTCTTGATTGAGGTGAAGTCCGTCGTCCTTGTACAGGTTTTGGATTATTTTTCCATTTTTGAGAAATGCTTTTGAAGTGTTTAGAAATAGAATATTTCTTGTTTGTGAAGTCCAGTGTTGAATCAAGCTGTTGCTCTGTTTGATTGCAGTTTTCAGTGTGGAGTCGTCATTCAATCGTGGTAAAATAGCGCTGATTGCGAAATACAGAACGTGTGGATTGACCAGTGAGATTCTTGCTATGAGAGTTTTCATTCGCTGGACGACAGTCGATGCAGACGCTCCACTTGCGATGTCGTTTGTTCCTATGTGGAGAATCACTATTGTGTAGTTGTGTAGTTTCTCAAAGTGTTTTATGTGTTGTTGAACGGATCTCAGGAGAGTTGTGTCTGGATGAACCCAGCATTGAGCGTTTGGAAAGTAGTCCTCAATATCCCGACACATTGAGTCTGTGAGGAAGCAGACCTGAAGACCTGTGAGAGAGAAGACATACTTGCTTTTACTGTGTTCACTATATGAATTATGATTATATTGTATGTTTATCGATATTACATGTGTTACCTTGTGGTATGACGAATGTTCTTCTGTTGATTGTAGTTGTTATTGTGCCTTTTTCTAAAGAGACAAAAGTAGTAATGAATGATTTTACAAAGTTATTGTAATCTTCCATATGGTTTTTTAAATAAAATTAAGAGTATTTGTACATAAGAGTTTAGCGACAACTGTAACATTTGATCACTCACATTTCACGGTTTATGCTAAATTAATGTTTTTCTTAGATACTGATGCATAAATAAATGATAGAAATTGTCATTACTTTTCACTCAGATGTTGATTTGGTTTTAATGTTGCACATAATATATCGTTTAGGCTACATCTGTATTATTTGTATTAATGTGTCGTAATCGAATGTCCAACTTGGAAGTGGGATCTTCTCAGGTTAAAGGCAGCATTAGTATTTATCATGTGATCTCAACATTTCTCTCCCATATGAGGCGACCCAAATAAATAAAACCACTTTAATTAGGACACTCGGATGACATTCGTCAAAAATATCATTCATTTCTGTAGAGCTGGACATTTTAATAAGGATCTAATGACAGAGTTCAGCTTTGAGAATGAAACCAACCTGTTTGTTCCTCAGTATCTTCATGTTTCACTCTGAATGTTTCTTCAATCTTCACATCTTCATGTTTCACTCTGAATGTTTCCTCAATCTTCACATCTTCATGTTTCACTCTGAATGTTTCTTCAATCTTCATGGTTTCACTCTCCTCTTTAATAAACTCCATCTTTATAACAGTGTCACGTTGATCTCAGTTGCTTCACCAGTAGCGCTGCAGTCTTCAAGTGTGACTAAAGCAGTGAAACACTGTGGTTTTATACAGATTTCAGGGGGCCGTCCTTACAGGTGAAGATAAAGCAAACAAAGCATGTAAATTATGTAAGCAGTTATAGGAACTTTCACCAGCTCTAATCCAATCAGCTCAACTATAGCAGTGATTATCATAGACATCAGGAAGAGTCACACCTTCATCCATTCATTCACACTAAACTCAGCTATTGATCAGCATCAACAACGACACCAATTACAGTAATGAGACAGAAGCAGCAAGAGCCATTAAATACAAAAGCTGAAAAGCCTCACAATTTACATTTATATTCACACACACCTAAAGCAAAGGAGATTAATTTTAAACATTAACTCTTCTGCTGACTTTCTACGGCTAAATAATTTCAACAAAATAATTGTCTTTTATTTTGACAAGTGTGACTTGTCGCTGTAAAATCATGGTAAATGTTGTTTTTGTCTCTGATGCTCTTAATGCTCATGCATCATTACTTTAATTGTTGAAATTGTTTATGCAAATAAATCTGTAATATACAACAATCTGATGGGTGCATACCATATTTCTTGAGTAGTATAGAAACAACCACACTGGTTTAAGAGTTTAACAGGTATTAAGATCTTGAATTATATTTTACTGACTATTTGTTACTAGTGATGGACACTTTTGAAACATGTTTCATGAAGCCTTGAAACCTTTATGAATCTTGTTTCAAATCAGTGGTTCGGAGTGCGTATCAAACTGGCCAAGACACATGATTTCAGCAAATGAGGCTTTGTTACGTCAGTGGCTGCATCCGAAATCACATACTCTCTTGAGTAGTATAGTGGGTGTTTCTCAATACTGATATATTGATGCTTCCTTGTTTCGTCGCTCCTCCGTCCTCTAGCCTGTGACCCGGAAACCGATCAAAGTTAGTTAGCCATCTTGAAGGTGTAGGTGATTTTACAGTTAAGACCGAGAACCAGTAATGATGAATGAAGACCATGAGTCAGAGGTTAAAAACAAAAGGGTAGTGACAAAGACACACAGCTTAATCAAGGATGGAGTTGGAGTCACTGATCAGGAAACTTTACCTAAACATACTGATAAGTTGTGCTTTCTCTCAGTAAGAGGTTCAGGCAATATTCGTTTTTGATGTGCAATTGATGTGCCTTTGTTAGCAATTACAGTTTTGTTTTGTTTTTACAATTGCTAGGACACATTTCTCAATACTCAGGACACAAGTGTTAGTCTTTCAATTCATTATCATCCATTCAAAAGGGAAGACTTAGGAATTGTGTACTGTAATGTAAGCATGGACCATATAACTGCAGTGAATTATAAGCAGCTGAGTGTCAATCTTGTTTTGTAAAGACATTTTACACACACAAAACATTGTATAATCCTGCCTGATGTTAGTGTTTTTTAGGTCTGTGTTTTATGATTGATAAAGTGTGTTTGTTGGGAGAAAACCTTTGCTAGTGTTCTGGAAGAATGAGTTGATTTGAGACATAAATAAAGTGTTTTGGTAGTTTCAGTGCATTATGAGTGTGAAGCTGAAAGATGGTTTGGAGAACTGTGTGAAGAGTTTTGAAAAAATATTGAGATATTAGTTCTAGCTATTGTAAAAATCTTGTATTCCATTAAAAAAACCTTACGATTGGACGTGAAATGAAATGAAAAGATGATTCCTTCCAACATGAATCTCTTTTGCTTTAGGTTTGTGGGAATACTAATGTAAAATCAAGGTAAATGAGGCTTTTCAGCTTTTGTCTTTAATGGCTCTTGCTGCTTCTGTCTCATTACTGTAATTGGTGTCGTTGTTGATGCTGATCAATAGCTGAGTTTAGTGTGAATGAATGGATGAAGGTGTGACTCTTCCTGATGTCTATGATAATCACTGCTATAGTTGAGCTGATTGGATTAGAGCTGGTGAAAGTTCCTATAACTGTACGCACAGTTTTATAAATTAGACCCCTGTCTCTGTTTTAATCTGAAATACTGCATTAACTGAAGAAATTAAAAATAATTATGTTTTTTTGTGTGTTTTTTTTTCAATGAGGAAAAACGGATAATAATTATTGCTGAAATATTAATTAGTACCATACAATTCTCTCAAAAATGCTAAATAAAAAAGACAAAATATTATTGAACAAAAATATATTACATTGATTTTACTGAAGAAGAAAAAAAAGTTACATTTCAGGTATCTGGTCACTTTTGCCCGTAAGGAACATGAGTGTGTTCACAAAGGAGTGCACAAGTGTTAAATAGGGCACTATTTGAGGGGACTGCCATTTGTAGTGGTGTCCGAAACGAAAGTGGCCGTTATTGAGTGCACTTAATCAATCCCACAATGCACAGCAATAACAAGTGTACAACCGATGTACGCTCAACGGCTGGAGAATACCCATAATGCACTGTGAGAGTCGCGCGCTGAATTAATTCCCGTGTCTGACCAGGAGATGGCACCACAGCTGAATCAAATCATCCATCCATTTTCCAAACCGCTGGTCATATGATCGGGGGAATACACATTTTAAACAGTTTTCTGTACAAGTGATTTGCTGTTCTAAAATAATACATTGTTTCCTTGTAGCTTAAACACACACACACACACACACACACACTGTGCTCGCACACCACGTACAGATCGCACGCAAAGTCGCACACAGAATAATTTAGGAGCACAGAACTTATTGTCATCGCTGTCCAGCGATTTCTCAACAAAATCGATTAGGAACTGAAAGCTTGTCAAAGTTCCTGTCATTAGCAGGAAGTCGGCACAATCTAACATCTTCACCCATCCTATCTCTTCATGTGGGTCTAAAGCTGGTTCACACTGATCACATGTGACAGACGTGACAGAGTCTGGAGACGCCGTGGAGAACGTTCTGCTGCCTGCAACATCTGTGAAGAGCACAGGGCGCCAGTGGCGAATTTCCCAATCTTGGTGTTCTATGGCAAATGCCAAACGTCCTGCACGGTGTTGGGCTGTAAGCACAACCCCCACCTGTGGACGTCGGGCCCTCATACCACCCTCATGGAGTCTGTTTCTGACCGTTTGAGCAGACACATGCACATTTGTGGCCTGCTGGAGGTCATTTTGCAGGGCTCTGGCAGTGTTCCTCCTGCTCCTCCTTGCACAAAGGCGGAAGTAGCGGTCCTGCTGCTGGGTTGTTGCCCTCCTACGGCCTCCTCCACGTCTCCTGATGTACTGGCCTGTCTCCTGGTAGCGCCTCCATGCTCTGGACACTACGCTAACAGACACAGCAAACCTTCTTGCCACAGCTCGCATTGATGTGCCATTCTGGATGAGCTGCACTACCTGAGCCACTTGTGTGGGTTGTAGACTCCGTCTCATGCTACCACTAGAGTGAAAGCACCGCCAGCATTCAAAAGTGACCAAAACATCAGCCAGAAAGCATAGGAACTGAGAAGTGGTCTGTGGTCACCACCTGCAGAACCACTCCTTTATTGGGGGTGTCTTGCTAATTGCCTATAATTTCCACCTATTGTCTATTCCATTTGCACAGCAGCATGTGAAATTGATTGTCAATCAGTGTTGCTTCCTAAGTGGACAGTTTGATTTCACAGAAGTGTGATTGACTTGGAGTTACATTGTGTTGTTTAAGTGTTCCCTTTATTTTTTTGAGCAGTGTATTTATATTATGCCTATTTTATGTCAATGTATAAATAAAAGTTACATGCCGTGTATTATTTGTTTCACCTTTTTCTTCAGTAAAATAAATATCAATTAAATATTTATAGTATGCCTATTTTATGTCAATGTATAAATAAAAGTTACATGCTGTGTATTATTTGTTTCACCTTTTTCTTCAGTAAAATAAACATAAAATAGGCATACTATAAATATTTAATTGATGTTTATTTTACTGAAGAAAAAGGTGAAACAAATAATACACAGCATGTAACTTTTATTTATACATTGACATAAAATAGGCATACTATAAATATTTAATTGATGTCAATGTATAAATAAAAGTTACATGCTGTGTATTATTTGTTTCACCTTTTTCTTCAGTAAAATAAACATCAATTAAATTTGTTGTTGTTGTTGTTGATGTATAGATGCAGAAAACACCAAACACAGCAGCAGTAGGCTACAGTGTGAAATAGATTATTTATTTTAAACTACAATACAATACAATAAAACATGATAATAATAATAATATAGCATCAGAGCAGACACATGGCATAACTGTTCTGTGCAGAGATGCAGAACGGGACAAGGCTTTATTCCTCTTTTTTAAACCACATCAATCACAGCAGACAGACACATAGTATAAAGCGAGACATGCATGGATGCATAACGCAGCAGCATTACAGTGTGAAGTACCTGTGGCATACAAGGCTTTTTTTAAAAAAACACATCAATCACAGCAGACAGACACATAGTATAAGCGCTCAGTACAGACATGCATGGATGCATAACGCAGCGACAGTACAGTGTGAAGTACCTGTGTCATACAAGGCTTTTTTATTTAACCACGTGGCAGCAGCAGATGAGCCAGCACCAACGGCAGTCCGGTATCTTGCATCGCAGCCACTGGACGTAACTCCAAAGACAGTGACCACATTAATGAACATACCCACATGTCCAAAAGGCCTATATAACTTGTCAGCGCATAAAATCAGAGCAGCACAAAGGCATGACAATGTGTTATACAGGTGTGAATGGGACAATGTTTTTTTTTGTTTTTTCTTAAACCATATGATAGGCAGCAGACACACAGTATAGGCCTACATAACTTGTCAGTGCAAAGAATCAGAATAGTACAAAGGCATGACAATGTTACACAGGTGTGAATGGGATACACAATGTTTTTTCAAGCACAAGTGTCACTGTGCTGTAGAAGAGTTGTGGCAGGTGTGGACCGGTGTTTGTAGAAAGCCTCCACACCGCGGCAAGGTCCCGGTCCTTGTGGAGGGTAAAGTCAATGTCTTTAAAAAAACACACAACACTGCAAACAACTATATACAACACCTGCCCCAGCGAGAACACAAAATCAGTGCGGGGCTCGACCCTGGTCCCTGTCCTTCATCTCCCTCAACCAGTCCTCCACACTCTTACCTGCCGCGGCAGAGCAAAAATGTACATTGCCGTAGCGGGTGTGTCCGGTCTCCCTCCGCTTCGGCTGGCCGCATTTCCTGCACCTCTGTACTTGTGGCACGCCGGCCCGGGCAGCGACGACTGTTCCTGCCGCTGCCCTCTGCTCAGCCTTCTTCCTCCTCAGCCATTCCGTTTTGTACATAAATTCAGGCTGAGGAGGGGGAGCAGGAGGTGCTGCCTGCACCGCTTGTTGTCCCTGCTGTCCTGGCAACAGCTGCAGTGCAGGCAGCTGAGGGCCGGCGTGATGTGCGGCGGCCAGCGGCACAGGGAGGACGTGTGGGGCTGGCGTTGTCCGAGGGAGCGTTGGGATGGGGAGCGCCCTCACACTCTGCTGGGGCAGTGAGAGGTCCAGAAGGAGAGGCTGTGTAGCTGGAAAAGGTCCAGTTGCAGCTGCAGCAGCCGGTAGTACGGCCAGGACAGCAGCTGAGGGGGCAGGCGGTAAAGGCGCCAGTAAACGTACTGGCGCTGGCAGAACAGGCACCGGTGCTGCCACAGCCGGTGCTGCTGCCAGAGTTACCGCCGCCCTTGACGCCGCTGTCGTCGCCTGGCCTGTAGGCACCGCCGTTGCTGCTGCCGGAGGACGATCCACCGCTGCCGCTGCTGGGCCCGGCGCCGCCGCCGCGGAACCTGCTGCCGCTGGTGGTCGTCCCTCTGCTGCAACGCCTGGAGCTAGCACGGTCCTCTCCTTCTCCCGCTGCGTCCTGGTGAACCTGAGAACGGATTTCAACGTAGTGTTTTAGTTACATGTACATTTTTGAGAGCATGTCATTCAATTACCATTACACTGCCCAAAGCATCAAACATACAACAGCGAGAGGGTCCTGCAATTCAGCTCAAAGAGCTGTATGGGCGCCCGAGCCATCAGCCTCTGGTGGCCCAGCACAAGGTCCCGGATGTGCTGGTACCGAAGCAGTATGCTGTCCCACCGCGACCTCCGGGCACCGTGCAGACGGGTGCCTGAGGGGATCAAGCGGCAGAGCTGGGTGCATACTGCCTCTACCAGCCGGCTTGCGCTGGGACTGCTGGCAGGTCCAGAGGTCTGTCCGACCAGGCAGCTGCGGACAACGGACAAAAACAATGACAGATATGAGCATGATAAGAGCAACATTACATAAACCAGCTTGTGTGTACATCAGGGAAATGTATGATGGAAGTGTAGCCTTGCCGTCTCAAGCTTTCCACACCAGGTATACTGGTGCGGCTTGGCTTCGCTGCCATGAAGCGCCCCCGAGCTGGCCTGTCCCTGTAGCGGGGAGGGTAGACTACTCAGGCCCTGTCGTGTGGTGACAGGGCCTCGTAGAGCCCGATGAGCTCATCTACCCTCCCCTCGGACAAGGCCGGGTCGTGACGCAACCCCACCAAGGCCGTGGCCAACTGGACCACGGCCAGGTACCCCGGCTGGTCATCCGGTCCTCTGTAGTCCTGCAGACACACAAGCAGAGACGGAAAACAATAAGTCAGTTGGACGGAACAGAGCGAGCGCAGCTTTTGGTGATGTGAGATGCACTGCAGTCGCAGACCGCAAAGAGGTGGCGTGCTTACCTCAGCAGCCTGCTGAGGCTCTGGCGAGGACCGGCCGGGGGAGTGGGGTGCGGGCTCGGGGGGACTGGTCGGACGGGATGGCTCGGGCGCGGGTGCGTCAGCCGGTTGCCCTGACCGCGGGTCCGTCTGAGGAGCTGGGAACTCGCCGGGCACGTGGAGGGTGAGGTCCTCCACCTCCTGCTGGCCGTCGGCGAGCTCGCCTAGTTGCTCCAGAGGCGTGCGACCTCTGACATATATAGCAATTGTAAGTCGCTTTGGATAAAAGCGTCAGCTAAATGAATAAATGTAAATGTAAATGTAATCTACCTGGAACTGCAGGCCGTGCTGGTGTGGTCATCAGCTTCCTGACCTTGGCCTGCAGCTCACCTGGGGCCATTGGACGCCTTCCCAGTAGGGCCGAGAACACGGGAGCGATCGGCTTGCGGGGCGGCAGCGCGGTGGAAGCAGCAGCCTTGCTGGCTTGTTGGCCATAAGGGGACTGTCAGAGGCACTTTTCTCCCGCTCCCGCTGGTGGCTGGCAACCAACTGTGTGGTGTAGCCCACGTCGTTCTCCAGGAGCCAACGGAACGTTTGACCCTGGTACTTGCCAAACTGGATGCTGTGGCAGCCCAGCACCAGCATGCGGTTACCAGGGTCACCGCCCTTGGAGACGACGTGGGCTTGGGCCTCCTTCTCCACCTCCTCCGGCTTCTTGGCCCTCGCAGCAGCGAGGCCGTCAATTTTAAATTTGCAAAATCCATCTTAACAATGACAAGAAATGACACAGCACAGCATTAAACAAGCATTACAGGTTAAACTACATGTTAATTGCCATATTAACAGGAATATCACACATCAGATTAATGATATTCGAAAACATTCACTATTGAAATATTAACGTTAACATACGTTAAAGTTAACATAACGTGACACAACAGGTAAATAATGACCCCAGGGTTAGCCCCCTATGCATTGGCAGCCATTAAACAAACAGGCTTATTGTTAATGCATAAAACATACACTTAAACTTTATATTTTGATTTCACGTGGTGAGCTGCTGATTGGCCCAAAGCTGAAAACGCTCGAAAAACGCTTGATTTTCCGAGCTGCTGATTGGCCCAAATCTGAAAACGCTCGATAAACGCTCGATTTTCCGAGCTGCTGATTGGCTGGCATCCAGAGACCATTGCTGGGCAGAGAGCGAAAGGATGACACGCAAATCCGTGAAGCGCTCCATATTTTTGCAGCTGTGATCAAGCCTGCTTCACTGGACTTGATTCATCCCCTCATGCCCACTCTTTATTTTCATTCTTGTTCTCCTGTGTCAAGAACTGGTGCATCTCCAATGTCTATAGGGCACTCTCAGTTTTCCTGCCAACTCTTTTTTTTATTTTTTTTTATGCTTGTTTGCTGGGGCCATCGACGAGTGTGTCCACTCCCTTTCTTTAGCAGATGTCGTTGGGGAACAGGGTGTGAACCCATAGGCGAAATCTTTTCCCTTCAAGGTTGAGTCACAGAACATCTATGGAACAGAACAATACATCCACACAGAGCAAACTTGAGCTAAAATCAACTTCTACTTATGATTAGGTTTCACATTTTTATCATATAGTAACCAGCGGTGCTGTAAGTACCTAAAGAATTACATATGGCAAGTAGGCATACGTGTAAATGGCTACATGTGGTGTGATTGAACTTCAAGACCCTAGGCACAGTTGCCGGTTGTCTAGCAATCATGAGAACAGCCAAATGAAAATACACAACAGCAACCCATCAAAGTCTAGAACTCTTGATTAGTTTGATTGCATGATAGCCCAATTAATGAATTACAAAATGTGTGAATATTTATCCTACGGAAGGCAGGCTACACTAATAGACAAGGTTTGCAAAGTGGTGAAATGGCAGTCTGGGCCCTACCACCTTGTTGAGGACTTGCTGGGACCCCAGGGGTATATATATGCCTCAAATGAGTCGTGCTTTTTCGCCATGTTAAGGCAGTGCCTATGCTGAAAGTCGACCGGTTCAGAGAAGAAATCAAAGGACAATTCAAGTCTTTCACGTTTTTTTTTTTCAATGCCTGGCCGAGGGTCTATGCCTCAGTGTCTCCAGAGGATTAACTCCTCCTGCTGCAGATCGTGTCCGGTTACATCGAGTGCATGCAACCTTGGCACAGACAGCTGTAACTTTTCTCTTTTTGTTCTTCGATTTAGTTACTAACGAGAGTTTATCACATAGATCAGTTATTGTTTAATGAACTTGAGCACATAATCTACTATATTTTAGGTGATTTATTCCCCCAATTCTGTGGCACTTTATAACAATAATCCAGAGGAAGGACTAGAGAAACAGTGTCTTTGATTTCTCACACACACAAAAAAATCAGAAAATCAAATGAAGGTTCTTATCTGAGATGAAGTTTTGTCCTGAGAAAAAGATGAAACTATGCAACCTGAAGAAAAAAGGAAACATTGAGTGCGTTGAAATTGGTTTCCATGAAGAAAAACATTGAGTGCGTTGAAATTGGTTTCCATGAAGAAAAACATTGAGTACATTGAACTTCTTCTCTCTTCTTTAGAATTGTCCTTTCAGGCTGGAGAAAACAAAACAAACAAATCCACTCCACCACAAAATCCTTTTTAACCAATAGGCTTCCCAATTCACCCCAAGACACATGGTAAACAAATAGTTCTTAACATTGAGCTTAAAACCCTACGGTTTCTCAATGAATCCAAGTCTTCTAAGGTAGCCTCCAAGAAACATGTGCTCCCCCTACCCCCAAACTGACTTGCTTCTTCATGCCAGCTTTTCCTTATATGCCATACAGGTAAATATATATAGCGCCCTCTAATGGCTTGTAGTATCTCTACACCTTTCCATTCTTTCATTACAAAATAACTGTTACAGATATTTCACTCTGTTAAGCCCCTTTCACACAGCGCTTTGAACCCGGGAAATTGCCGGCAAATTGCCAGAGCGCCTTCTGTGTGAACGCGAACACGACCCGGGATTGATGCCGGGATCGATGCCGTGTTGGGGACCTAGTAACATTGTCGTGTTCAGTCCCGGAACGCGCGCTGTGTGAACAAAAGCCGTAATATTGCCGTGTCGTAGTGATGACGCTAAAGCCGGGATCGTTCGCAAGCTGTCAAATGGTACGTAAAGCGCAAGTTTATGATCGAATCAGAGAAAAAAATGCACAAGCGTGGTTTCTCTCGAGAGAGATCGCAGCTCATAAGCAAACTTAAGAGATTACAACTTTACAAGTCACATCGATGTCACGTGTCTTTACGGCATTTTTACGGGTTGTGTGTGAACGCACTCTCTGATTCCGGAAAATCACTGGCAGTGTGAATGAACCAAAATCAAACGAACCCGGGTCAAATCCCGGGTCACTTTATCCGTGTATTTTCCGGAATCTCTGTGTGAAAGGGGCTTTACACAGCAAAGCACTTTCCGTTTTTCTGCCAACTCATTTTTTTCTCGAAAACCTGGAGGACACAGCCCGTTCAGAGCTTGTATTTTGGTACCATCGATAAGTCTGCCCACCCACTCCATTCTTTCAGTAGATGCTCTCATACATCATGGTGGAATTGGCCATATGTGAACCCTAAAGCTCTAAGATACCCTATCCCTAAACTTATTGAGCTGTTGCATCAATCATTGTGTCCAGCAAGGTTTGCAGTGGCGAGATGGCTCGCTGGGCCCTACCACCTTGGTGATAGCTCGCTGGAACCCGAGGTGTACATATGCCTTGAGCGGGCCAGCAGGCTTGTGCTTGCTAAGGCAGCACATATACTAAAATTGGATCGATACAGAGAAGATTAGCATGGCCCCTGCGAAAGGATGACACGCAAATCCGTGAAGCGCTCCATATTTTTGCAGCTGTGATCAAGCCTGCTTCACTGGACTTGATTCATCCCCTCATGCCCACTCTTTATTTTCATTCTTGTTCTCCTGTGTCAAGAACTGGTGCATCTCCAATGTCTATAGGGCACTCTCAGTTTTCCTGCCAACTCTTTTTTTCTTTTTTTAATGCTTGTTCGCTGGGGCCATCGACGAGTGTGTCCACTCCCTTTCTTTAGCAGATGTCGTTGGGGAACAGGGTGTGAACCCATAGGCGAAATCTTTTCCCTTCAAGGTTGAGTCACAGAACATCTCTGGAACAGAACAATACATCCACACAGAGCAAACTTGAGCTAAAATAAACTTCTACTTATGATTAGTTTTCACATTTTTATCATATAGTAACCAGCGGTGCTGTAAGTACCTAAAGAGTTACATATGCCAAGTAGGCATACGTGTAAATGGCTACATGTGGTGTGATTGAACTTCAAGACCCTAGGCACAGTTGCCGGTTGTCTAGCAATCATGAGAACAGCCAAATGAAAATACACAACAGCAACCCATCAAAGTCTAGAACTCTTGATTAGTTTGATTGCATGATAGCCCAATTAATGAATTACAAAATGTGTGAATATTTATCCTACGGAAGGCAGGCTACACTAATAGACAAGGTTTGCAAAGTGGTGAAATGGCTCTCTGGGCCCTACCACCTTGTTGAGGACTTGCTGGGACCCCAGGGGTATATATGCCTCAAATGAGTCGTGCTTTTTCGCCATGTTAAGGCAGCGCCTATGCTGAAAGTCGACCGGTTCAGAGAAGAAATCAAAGGATAATTCAAGAAAAAATATGTGAAGTCTTTCACGTTTTTTTTTTCGACGCCTGGCCGAGGGTCTATGCCTCAGTGTCTCCAGAGGATTAACTCCTCCTGCTGCAGATCGTGTCCGGTTACATCGAGTGCATGCAACCTTGGCACAGACAGCAAAGCACTTTCCGTTTTTCTGCCAACTCATTTTTTTCTCGAAAACCTGGAGGACACAGCCCGTTCAGAGCTTGTATTTTGGTACCATCGATAAGTCTGCCCACCCACCCCATTCTTTCAGTAGATGCTCTCATACATCATGGTGGAATTGGCCATATGTGAACCCTAAAGCTCTAAGATACCCTATCCCTAAACTTATTGAGCTGTTGCATCAATCATTGTGTCCAGCAAGGTTTGCAGTGGCGAGATGGCTCGCTGGGCCCTACCACCTTGGTGATAGCTCGCTGGAACCCGAGGTGTACATATGCCTTGAGCGGGCCAGCAGGCTTGTGCTTGCTAAGGCAGCACATATACTAAAATTGGATCGATACAGAGAAGATTAGCATGGCCCCTGCGAAAGGATGACACGCAAATCCGTGAAGCGCTCCATATTTTTGCAGCTGTGATCAAGCCTGCTTCACTGGACTTGATTCATCCCCTCATGCCCACTCTTTATTTTCATTCTTGTTCTCCTGTGTCAAGAACTGGTGCATCTCCAATGTCTATAGGGCACTCTCAGTTTTCCTGCCAACTCTTTTTTTCTTTTTTTAATGCTTGTTCGCTGGGGCCATCGACGAGTGTGTCCACTCCCTTTCTTCAGCAGATGTCGTTGGGGAACAGGGTGTGAACCCATAGGCGAAATCTTTTCCCTTCAAGGTTGAGTCACAGAACATCTCTGGAACAGAACAATACATCCACACAGAGCAAACTTGAGCTAAAATAAACTTCTACTTATGATTAGTTTTCACATTTTTATCATATAGTAACCAGCGGTGCTGTAAGTACCTAAAGAGTTACATATGCCAAGTAGGCATACGTGTAAATGGCTACATGTGGTGTGATTGAACTTCAAGACCCTAGGCACAGTTGCCGGTTGTCTAGCAATCATGAGAACAGCCAAATGAAAATACACAACAGCAACCCATCAAAGTCTAGAACTCTTGATTAGTTTGATTGCATGATAGCCCAATTAATGAATTACAAAATGTGTGAATATTTATCCTACGGAAGGCAGGCTACACTAATAGACAAGGTTTGCAAAGTGGTGAAATGGCTCTCTGGGCCCTACCACCTTGTTGAGGACTTGCTGGGACCCCAGGGGTATATATGCCTCAAATGAGTCGTGCTTTTTCGCCATGTTAAGGCAGCGCCTATGCTGAAAGTCGACCGGTTCAGAGAAGAAATCAAAGGATAATTCAAGAAAAAATATGTGAAGTCTTTCACGTTTTTTTTTTCGACGCCTGGCCGAGGGTCTATGCCTCAGTGTCTCCAGAGGATTAACTCCTCCTGCTGCAGATCGTGTCCGGTTACATCGAGTGCATGCAACCTTGGCACAGACAGCAAAGCACTTTCCGTTTTTCTGCCAACTCATTTTTTTCTCGAAAACCTGGAGGACACAGCCCGTTCAGAGCTTGTATTTTGGTACCATCGATAAGTCTGCCCACCCACCCCATTCTTTCAGTAGATGCTCTCATACATCATGGTGGAATTGGCCATATGTGAACCCTAAAGCTCTAAGTTACCCTATCCCTAAACTTATTGAGCTGTTGCATCAATCATTGTGTCCAGCAAGGTTTGCAGTGGCGAGATGGCTCGCTGGGCCCTACCACCTTGGTGATAGCTCGCTGGAACCCGAGGTGTACATATGCCTTGAGCGGGCCAGCAGGCTTGTGCTTGCTAAGGCAGCACATATACTAAAATTGGATCGATACAGAGAAGATTAGCATGGCCCCTGCGAAAGGATGACACGCAAATCCGTGAAGCGCTCCATATTTTTGCAGCTGTGATCAAGCCTGCTTCACTGGACTTGATTCATCCCCTCATGCCCACTCTTTATTTTCATTCTTGTTCTCCTGTGTCAAGAACTGGTGCATCTCCAATGTCTATAGGGCACTCTCAGTTTTCCTGCCAACTCTTTTTTTCTTTTTTTAATGCTTGTTCGCTGGGGCCATCGACGAGTGTGTCCACTCCCTTTCTTCAGCAGATGTCGTTGGGGAACAGGGTGTGAACCCATAGGCGAAATCTTTTCCCTTCAAGGTTGAGTCACAGAACATCTCTGGAACAGAACAATACATCCACACAGAGCAAACTTGAGCTAAAATAAACTTCTACTTATGATTAGTTTTCACATTTTTATCATATAGTAACCAGCGGTGCTGTAAGTACCTAAAGAGTTACATATGCCAAGTAGGCATACGTGTAAATGGCTACATGTGGTGTGATTGAACTTCAAGACCCTAGGCACAGTTGCCGGTTGTCTAGCAATCATGAGAACAGCCAAATGAAAATACACAACAGCAACCCATCAAAGTCTAGAACTCTTGATTAGTTTGATTGCATGATAGCCCAATTAATGAATTACAAAATGTGTGAATATTTATCCTACGGAAGGCAGGCTACACTAATAGACAAGGTTTGCAAAGTGGTGAAATGGCTCTCTGGGCCCTACCACCTTGTTGAGGACTTGCTGGGACCCCAGGGGTATATATGCCTCAAATGAGTCGTGCTTTTTCGCCATGTTAAGGCAGCGCCTATGCTGAAAGTCGACCGGTTCAGAGAAGAAATCAAAGGATAATTCAAGAAAAAATATGTGAAGTCTTTCACGTTTTTTTTTTCGACGCCTGGCCGAGGGTCTATGCCTCAGTGTCTCCAGAGGATTAACTCCTCCTGCTGCAGATCGTGTCCGGTTACATCGAGTGCATGCAACCTTGGCACAGACAGCAAAGCACTTTCCGTTTTTCTGCCAACTCATTTTTTTCTCGAAAACCTGGAGGACACAGCCCGTTCAGAGCTTGTATTTTGGTACCATCGATAAGTCTGCCCACCCACCCCATTCTTTCAGTAGATGCTCTCATACATCATGGTGGAATTGGCCATATGTGAACCCTAAAGCTCTAAGTTACCCTATCCCTAAACTTATTGAGCTGTTGCATCAATCATTGTGTCCAGCAAGGTTTGCAGTGGCGAGATGGCTCGCTGGGCCCTACCACCTTGGTGATAGCTCGCTGGAACCCGAGGTGTACATATGCCTTGAGCGGGCCAGCAGGCTTGTGCTTGCTAAGGCAGCACATATACTAAAATTGGATCGATACAGAGAAGATTAGCATGGCCCCTGCGAAAGGATGACACGCAAATCCGTGAAGCGCTCCATATTTTTGCAGCTGTGATCAAGCCTGCTTCACTGGACTTGATTCATCCCCTCATGCCCACTCTTTATTTTCATTCTTGTTCTCCTGTGTCAAGAACTGGTGCATCTCCAATGTCTATAGGGCACTCTCAGTTTTCCTGCCAACTCTTTTTTTCTTTTTTTAATGCTTGTTCGCTGGGGCCATCGACGAGTGTGTCCACTCCCTTTCTTCAGCAGATGTCGTTGGGGAACAGGGTGTGAACCCATAGGCGAAATCTTTTCCCTTCAAGGTTGAGTCACAGAACATCTCTGGAACAGAACAATACATCCACACAGAGCAAACTTGAGCTAAAATAAACTTCTACTTATGATTAGTTTTCACATTTTTATCATATAGTAACCAGCGGTGCTGTAAGTACCTAAAGAGTTACATATGCCAAGTAGGCATACGTGTAAATGGCTACATGTGGTGTGATTGAACTTCAAGACCCTAGGCACAGTTGCCGGTTGTCTAGCAATCATGAGAACAGCCAAATGAAAATACACAACAGCAACCCATCAAAGTCTAGAACTCTTGATTAGTTTGATTGCATGATAGCCCAATAGACAAGGTTTGCAAAGTGGTGAAATGGCTCTCTGGGCCCTACCACCTTGGTGAGGACTTGCTGGGACCCCAGGGGTATATATGCCTCAAATGAGTCGTGCTTTTTCGCCATGTTAAGGCAGCGCCTATGCTGAAAGTCGACCGGTTCAGAGAAGAAATCAAAGGACAATTCAAGTCTTTCACGTTTTTTTTTTTCAACGCCTGGCCGAGGGTCTATGCCTCAGTGTCTCCAGAGGATTAACTCCTCCTGCTGCAGATCGTGTCCGGTTACATCGAGTGCATGCAACCTTGGCACAGACAGCTGTAACTTTTCTCTTTTTGTTCTTCGATTTAGTTACTAACGAGAGTTTATCACATAGATCAGTTATTGTTTAATGAACTTGAGCACATAATCTACTATATTTTAGGTGATTTATTCCCCCAATTCTGTGGCACTTTATAACAATAATCCAGAGGAAGGACTAGAGAAACAGTGTCTTTGATTTCTCACACACACAAAAAAATCAGAAAATCAAATGAAGGTTCTTATCTGAGATGAAGTTTTGTCCTGAGAAAAAGATGAAACTATGCAACCTGAAGAAAAAAGGAAACATTGAGTGCGTTGAAATTGGTTTCCATGAAGAAAAACATTGAGTGCGTTGAAATTGGTTTCCATGAAGAAAAACATTGAGTACATTGAACTTCTTCTCTCTTCTTTAGAATTGTCCTTTCAGGCTGGAGAAAACAAAACAAACAAATCCACTCCACCACAAAATCCTTTTTAACCAATAGGCTTCCCAATTCACCCCAAGACACATGGTAAACAAATAGTTCTTAACATTGAGCTTAAAACCCTACGGTTTCTCAATGAATCCAAGTCTTCTAAGGTAGCCTCCAAGAAACATGTGCTCCCCCTACCCCCAAACTGACTTGCTTCTTCATGCCAGCTTTTCCTTATATGCCATACAGGTAAATATATATAGCGCCCTCTAATGGCTTGTAGTATCTCTACACCTTTCCATTCTTTCATTACAAAATAACTGTTACAGATATTTCACTCTGTTAAGCCCCTTTCACACAGCGCTTTGAACCCGGGAAATTGCCGGCAAATTGCCAGAGCGCCTTCTGTGTGAACGCGAACACGACCCGGGATTGATGCCGGGATCGATGCCGTGTTGGGGACCTAGTAACATTGTCGTGTTCAGTCCCGGAACGCGCGCTGTGTGAACAAAAGCCGTAATATTGCCGTGTCGTAGTGATGACGCTAAAGCCGGGATCGTTCGCAAGCTGTCAAATGGTACGTAAAGCGCAAGTTTATGATCGAATCAGAGAAAAAAATGCACAAGCGTGGTTTCTCTCGAGAGAGATCGCAGCTCATAAGCAAACTTAAGAGATTACAACTTAACAAGTCACATCGATGTCACGTGTCTTTACGGCATTTTTACGGGTTGTGTGTGAACGCACTCTCTGATTCCGGAAAATCACTGGCAGTGTGAATGAACCAAAATCAAACGAACCCGGGTCAAATCCCGGGTCACTTTATCCGTGTATTTTCCGGAATCTCTGTGTGAAAGGGGCTTTACACAGCAAAGCACTTTCCGTTTTTCTGCCAACTCATTTTTTTCTCGAAAACCTGGAGGACACAGCCCGTTCAGAGCTTGTATTTTGGTACCATCGATAAGTCTGCCCACCCACTCCATTCTTTCAGTAGATGCTCTCATACATCATGGTGGAATTGGCCATATGTGAACCCTAAAGCTCTAAGATACCCTATCCCTAAACTTATTGAGCTGTTGCATCAATCATTGTGTCCAGCAAGGTTTGCAGTGGCGAGATGGCTCGCTGGGCCCTACCACCTTGGTGATAGCTCGCTGGAACCCGAGGTGTACATATGCCTTGAGCGGGCCAGCAGGCTTGTGCTTGCTAAGGCAGCACATATACTAAAATTGGATCGATACAGAGAAGATTAGCATGGCCCCTGCGAAAGGATGACACGCAAATCCGTGAAGCGCTCCATATTTTTGCAGCTGTGATCAAGCCTGCTTCACTGGACTTGATTCATCCCCTCATGCCCACTCTTTATTTTCATTCTTGTTCTCCTGTGTCAAGAACTGGTGCATCTCCAATGTCTATAGGGCACTCTCAGTTTTCCTGCCAACTCTTTTTTTCTTTTTTTAATGCTTGTTCGCTGGGGCCATCGACGAGTGTGTCCACTCCCTTTCTTCAGCAGATGTCGTTGGGGAACAGGGTGTGAACCCATAGGCGAAATCTTTTCCCTTCAAGGTTGAGTCACAGAACATCTCTGGAACAGAACAATACATCCACACAGAGCAAACTTGAGCTAAAATAAACTTCTACTTATGATTAGTTTTCACATTTTTATCATATAGTAACCAGCGGTGCTGTAAGTACCTAAAGAGTTACATATGCCAAGTAGGCATACGTGTAAATGGCTACATGTGGTGTGATTGAACTTCAAGACCCTAGGCACAGTTGCCGGTTGTCTAGCAATCATGAGAACAGCCAAATGAAAATACACAACAGCAACCCATCAAAGTCTAGAACTCTTGATTAGTTTGATTGCATGATAGCCCAATTAATGAATTACAAAATGTGTGAATATTTATCCTACGGAAGGCAGGCTACACTAATAGACAAGGTTTGCAAAGTGGTGAAATGGCTCTTTGGGCCCTACCACCTTGTTGAGGACTTGCTGGGACCCCAGGGGTATATATGCCTCAAATGAGCTGTGCTTTTTCGCCATGTTAAGGCAGCGCCTATGCTGAAAGTCGACCGGTTCAGAGAAGAAATCAAAGGATAATTCAAGAAAAAATATGTGAAGTCTTTCACGTTTTTTTTTTCGACGCCTGGCCGAGGGTCTATGCCTCAGTGTCTCCAGAGGATTAACTCCTCCTGCTGCAGATCGTGTCCGGTTACATCGAGTGCATGCAACCTTGGCACAGACAGCAAAGCACTTTCCGTTTTTCTGCCAACTCATTTTTTTCTCGAAAACCTGGAGGACACAGCCCGTTCAGAGCTTGTATTTTGGTACCATCGATAAGTCTGCCCACCCACCCCATTCTTTCAGTAGATGCTCTCATACATCATGGTGGAATTGGCCATATGTGAACCCTAAAGCTCTAAGTTACCCTATCCCTAAACTTATTGAGCTGTTGCATCAATCATTGTGTCCAGCAAGGTTTGCAGTGGCGAGATGGCTCGCTGGGCCCTACCACCTTGGTGATAGCTCGCTGGAACCCGAGGTGTACATATGCCTTGAGCGGGCCAGCAGGCTTGTGCTTGCTAAGGCAGCACATATACTAAAATTGGATCGATACAGAGAAGATTAGCATGGCCCCTGCGAAAGGATGACACGCAAATCCGTGAAGCGCTCCATATTTTTGCAGCTGTGATCAAGCCTGCTTCACTGGACTTGATTCATCCCCTCATGCCCACTCTTTATTTTCATTCTTGTTCTCCTGTGTCAAGAACTGGTGCATCTCCAATGTCTATAGGGCACTCTCAGTTTTCCTGCCAACTCTTTTTTTCTTTTTTTAATGCTTGTTCGCTGGGGCCATCGACGAGTGTGTCCACTCCCTTTCTTCAGCAGATGTCGTTGGGGAACAGGGTGTGAACCCATAGGCGAAATCTTTTCCCTTCAAGGTTGAGTCACAGAACATCTCTGGAACAGAACAATACATCCACACAGAGCAAACTTGAGCTAAAATAAACTTCTACTTATGATTAGTTTTCACATTTTTATCATATAGTAACCAGCGGTGCTGTAAGTACCTAAAGAGTTACATATGCCAAGTAGGCATACGTGTAAATGGCTACATGTGGTGTGATTGAACTTCAAGACCCTAGGCACAGTTGCCGGTTGTCTAGCAATCATGAGAACAGCCAAATGAAAATACACAACAGCAACCCATCAAAGTCTAGAACTCTTGATTAGTTTGATTGCATGATAGCCCAATTAATGAATTACAAAATGTGTGAATATTTATCCTACGGAAGGCAGGCTACACTAATAGACAAGGTTTGCAAAGTGGTGAAATGGCTCTCTGGGCCCTACCACCTTGTTGAGGACTTGCTGGGACCCCAGGGGTATATATGCCTCAAATGAGTCGTGCTTTTTCGCCATGTTAAGGCAGCGCCTATGCTGAAAGTCGACCGGTTCAGAGAAGAAATCAAAGGATAATTCAAGAAAAAATATGTGAAGTCTTTCACGTTTTTTTTTTCGACGCCTGGCCGAGGGTCTATGCCTCAGTGTCTCCAGAGGATTAACTCCTCCTGCTGCAGATCGTGTCCGGTTACATCGAGTGCATGCAACCTTGGCACAGACAGCAAAGCACTTTCCGTTTTTCTGCCAACTCATTTTTTTCTCGAAAACCTGGAGGACACAGCCCGTTCAGAGCTTGTATTTTGGTACCATCGATAAGTCTGCCCACCCACCCCATTCTTTCAGTAGATGCTCTCATACATCATGGTGGAATTGGCCATATGTGAACCCTAAAGCTCTAAGTTACCCTATCCCTAAACTTATTGAGCTGTTGCATCAATCATTGTGTCCAGCAAGGTTTGCAGTGGCGAGATGGCTCGCTGGGCCCTACCACCTTGGTGATAGCTCGCTGGAACCCGAGGTGTACATATGCCTTGAGCGGGCCAGCAGGCTTGTGCTTGCTAAGGCAGCACATATACTAAAATTGGATCGATACAGAGAAGATTAGCATGGCCCCTGCGAAAGGATGACACGCAAATCCGTGAAGCGCTCCATATTTTTGCAGCTGTGATCAAGCCTGCTTCACTGGACTTGATTCATCCCCTCATGCCCACTCTTTATTTTCATTCTTGTTCTCCTGTGTCAAGAACTGGTGCATCTCCAATGTCTATAGGGCACTCTCAGTTTTCCTGCCAACTCTTTTTTTCTTTTTTTAATGCTTGTTCGCTGGGGCCATCGACGAGTGTGTCCACTCCCTTTCTTCAGCAGATGTCGTTGGGGAACAGGGTGTGAACCCATAGGCGAAATCTTTTCCCTTCAAGGTTGAGTCACAGAACATCTCTGGAACAGAACAATACATCCACACAGAGCAAACTTGAGCTAAAATAAACTTCTACTTATGATTAGTTTTCACATTTTTATCATATAGTAACCAGCGGTGCTGTAAGTACCTAAAGAGTTACATATGCCAAGTAGGCATACGTGTAAATGGCTACATGTGGTGTGATTGAACTTCAAGACCCTAGGCACAGTTGCCGGTTGTCTAGCAATCATGAGAACAGCCAAATGAAAATACACAACAGCAACCCATCAAAGTCTAGAACTCTTGATTAGTTTGATTGCATGATAGCCCAATAGACAAGGTTTGCAAAGTGGTGAAATGGCTCTCTGGGCCCTACCACCTTGGTGAGGACTTGCTGGGACCCCAGGGGTATATATGCCTCAAATGAGTCGTGCTTTTTCGCCATGTTAAGGCAGCGCCTATGCTGAAAGTCGACCGGTTCAGAGAAGAAATCAAAGGACAATTCAAGTCTTTCACGTTTTTTTTTTTCAACGCCTGGCCGAGGGTCTATGCCTCAGTGTCTCCAGAGGATTAACTCCTCCTGCTGCAGATCGTGTCCGGTTACATCGAGTGCATGCAACCTTGGCACAGACAGCTGTAACTTTTCTCTTTTTGTTCTTCGATTTAGTTACTAACGAGAGTTTATCACATAGATCAGTTATTGTTTAATGAACTTGAGCACATAATCTACTATATTTTAGGTGATTTATTCCCCCAATTCTGTGGCACTTTATAACAATAATCCAGAGGAAGGACTAGAGAAACAGTGTCTTTGATTTCTCACACACACAAAAAAATCAGAAAATCAAATGAAGGTTCTTATCTGAGATGAAGTTTTGTCCTGAGAAAAAGATGAAACTATGCAACCTGAAGAAAAAAGGAAACATTGAGTGCGTTGAAATTGGTTTCCATGAAGAAAAACATTGAGTGCGTTGAAATTGGTTTCCATGAAGAAAAACATTGAGTACATTGAACTTCTTCTCTCTTCTTTAGAATTGTCCTTTCAGGCTGGAGAAAACAAAACAAACAAATCCACTCCACCACAAAATCCTTTTTAACCAATAGGCTTCCCAATTCACCCCAAGACACATGGTAAACAAATAGTTCTTAACATTGAGCTTAAAACCCTACGGTTTCTCAATGAATCCAAGTCTTCTAAGGTAGCCTCCAAGAAACATGTGCTCCCCCTACCCCCAAACTGACTTGCTTCTTCATGCCAGCTTTTCCTTATATGCCATACAGGTAAATATATATAGCGCCCTCTAATGGCTTGTAGTATCTCTACACCTTTCCATTCTTTCATTACAAAATAACTGTTACAGATATTTCACTCTGTTAAGCCCCTTTCACACAGCGCTTTGAACCCGGGAAATTGCCGGCAAATTGCCAGAGCGCCTTCTGTGTGAACGCGAACACGACCCGGGATTGATGCCGGGATCGATGCCGTGTTGGGGACCTAGTAACATTGTCGTGTTCAGTCCCGGAACGCGCGCTGTGTGAACAAAAGCCGTAATATTGCCGTGTCGTAGTGATGACGCTAAAGCCGGGATCGTTCGCAAGCTGTCAAATGGTACGTAAAGCGCAAGTTTATGATCGAATCAGAGAAAAAAATGCACAAGCGTGGTTTCTCTCGAGAGAGATCGCAGCTCATAAGCAAACTTAAGAGATTACAACTTAACAAGTCACATCGATGTCACGTGTCTTTACGGCATTTTTACGGGTTGTGTGTGAACGCACTCTCTGATTCCGGAAAATCACTGGCAGTGTGAATGAACCAAAATCAAACGAACCCGGGTCAAATCCCGGGTCACTTTATCCGTGTATTTTCCGGAATCTCTGTGTGAAAGGGGCTTTACACAGCAAAGCACTTTCCGTTTTTCTGCCAACTCATTTTTTTCTCGAAAACCTGGAGGACACAGCCCGTTCAGAGCTTGTATTTTGGTACCATCGATAAGTCTGCCCACCCACTCCATTCTTTCAGTAGATGCTCTCATACATCATGGTGGAATTGGCCATATGTGAACCCTAAAGCTCTAAGATACCCTATCCCTAAACTTATTGAGCTGTTGCATCAATCATTGTGTCCAGCAAGGTTTGCAGTGGCGAGATGGCTCGCTGGGCCCTACCACCTTGGTGATAGCTCGCTGGAACCCGAGGTGTACATATGCCTTGAGCGGGCCAGCAGGCTTGTGCTTGCTAAGGCAGCACATATACTAAAATTGGATCGATACAGAGAAGATTAGCATGGCCCCTGCGAAAGGATGACACGCAAATCCGTGAAGCGCTCCATATTTTTGCAGCTGTGATCAAGCCTGCTTCACTGGACTTGATTCATCCCCTCATGCCCACTCTTTATTTTCATTCTTGTTCTCCTGTGTCAAGAACTGGTGCATCTCCAATGTCTATAGGGCACTCTCAGTTTTCCTGCCAACTCTTTTTTTCTTTTTTTAATGCTTGTTCGCTGGGGCCATCGACGAGTGTGTCCACTCCCTTTCTTCAGCAGATGTCGTTGGGGAACAGGGTGTGAACCCATAGGCGAAATCTTTTCCCTTCAAGGTTGAGTCACAGAACATCTCTGGAACAGAACAATACATCCACACAGAGCAAACTTGAGCTAAAATAAACTTCTACTTATGATTAGTTTTCACATTTTTATCATATAGTAACCAGCGGTGCTGTAAGTACCTAAAGAGTTACATATGCCAAGTAGGCATACGTGTAAATGGCTACATGTGGTGTGATTGAACTTCAAGACCCTAGGCACAGTTGCCGGTTGTCTAGCAATCATGAGAACAGCCAAATGAAAATACACAACAGCAACCCATCAAAGTCTAGAACTCTTGATTAGTTTGATTGCATGATAGCCCAATTAATGAATTACAAAATGTGTGAATATTTATCCTACGGAAGGCAGGCTACACTAATAGACAAGGTTTGCAAAGTGGTGAAATGGCTCTTTGGGCCCTACCACCTTGTTGAGGACTTGCTGGGACCCCAGGGGTATATATGCCTCAAATGAGCTGTGCTTTTTCGCCATGTTAAGGCAGCGCCTATGCTGAAAGTCGACCGGTTCAGAGAAGAAATCAAAGGATAATTCAAGAAAAAATATGTGAAGTCTTTCACGTTTTTTTTTTCGACGCCTGGCCGAGGGTCTATGCCTCAGTGTCTCCAGAGGATTAACTCCTCCTGCTGCAGATCGTGTCCGGTTACATCGAGTGCATGCAACCTTGGCACAGACAGCAAAGCACTTTCCGTTTTTCTGCCAACTCATTTTTTTCTCGAAAACCTGGAGGACACAGCCCGTTCAGAGCTTGTATTTTGGTACCATCGATAAGTCTGCCCACCCACCCCATTCTTTCAGTAGATGCTCTCATACATCATGGTGGAATTGGCCATATGTGAACCCTAAAGCTCTAAGTTACCCTATCCCTAAACTTATTGAGCTGTTGCATCAATCATTGTGTCCAGCAAGGTTTGCAGTGGCGAGATGGCTCGCTGGGCCCTACCACCTTGGTGATAGCTCGCTGGAACCCGAGGTGTACATATGCCTTGAGCGGGCCAGCAGGCTTGTGCTTGCTAAGGCAGCACATATACTAAAATTGGATCGATACAGAGAAGATTAGCATGGCCCCTGCGAAAGGATGACACGCAAATCCGTGAAGCGCTCCATATTTTTGCAGCTGTGATCAAGCCTGCTTCACTGGACTTGATTCATCCCCTCATGCCCACTCTTTATTTTCATTCTTGTTCTCCTGTGTCAAGAACTGGTGCATCTCCAATGTCTATAGGGCACTCTCAGTTTTCCTGCCAACTCTTTTTTTCTTTTTTTAATGCTTGTTCGCTGGGGCCATCGACGAGTGTGTCCACTCCCTTTCTTCAGCAGATGTCGTTGGGGAACAGGGTGTGAACCCATAGGCGAAATCTTTTCCCTTCAAGGTTGAGTCACAGAACATCTCTGGAACAGAACAATACATCCACACAGAGCAAACTTGAGCTAAAATAAACTTCTACTTATGATTAGTTTTCACATTTTTATCATATAGTAACCAGCGGTGCTGTAAGTACCTAAAGAGTTACATATGCCAAGTAGGCATACGTGTAAATGGCTACATGTGGTGTGATTGAACTTCAAGACCCTAGGCACAGTTGCCGGTTGTCTAGCAATCATGAGAACAGCCAAATGAAAATACACAACAGCAACCCATCAAAGTCTAGAACTCTTGATTAGTTTGATTGCATGATAGCCCAATAGACAAGGTTTGCAAAGTGGTGAAATGGCTCTCTGGGCCCTACCACCTTGGTGAGGACTTGCTGGGACCCCAGGGGTATATATGCCTCAAATGAGTCGTGCTTTTTCGCCATGTTAAGGCAGCGCCTATGCTGAAAGTCGACCGGTTCAGAGAAGAAATCAAAGGACAATTCAAGTCTTTCACGTTTTTTTTTTTCAACGCCTGGCCGAGGGTCTATGCCTCAGTGTCTCCAGAGGATTAACTCCTCCTGCTGCAGATCGTGTCCGGTTACATCGAGTGCATGCAACCTTGGCACAGACAGCTGTAACTTTTCTCTTTTTGTTCTTCGATTTAGTTACTAACGAGAGTTTATCACATAGATCAGTTATTGTTTAATGAACTTGAGCACATAATCTACTATATTTTAGGTGATTTATTCCCCCAATTCTGTGGCACTTTATAACAATAATCCAGAGGAAGGACTAGAGAAACAGTGTCTTTGATTTCTCACACACACAAAAAAATCAGAAAATCAAATGAAGGTTCTTATCTGAGATGAAGTTTTGTCCTGAGAAAAAGATGAAACTATGCAACCTGAAGAAAAAAGGAAACATTGAGTGCGTTGAAATTGGTTTCCATGAAGAAAAACATTGAGTGCGTTGAAATTGGTTTCCATGAAGAAAAACATTGAGTACATTGAACTTCTTCTCTCTTCTTTAGAATTGTCCTTTCAGGCTGGAGAAAACAAAACAAACAAATCCACTCCACCACAAAATCCTTTTTAACCAATAGGCTTCCCAATTCACCCCAAGACACATGGTAAACAAATAGTTCTTAACATTGAGCTTAAAACCCTACGGTTTCTCAATGAATCCAAGTCTTCTAAGGTAGCCTCCAAGAAACATGTGCTCCCCCTACCCCCAAACTGACTTGCTTCTTCATGCCAGCTTTTCCTTATATGCCATACAGGTAAATATATATAGCGCCCTCTAATGGCTTGTAGTATCTCTACACCTTTCCATTCTTTCATTACAAAATAACTGTTACAGATATTTCACTCTGTTAAGCCCCTTTCACACAGCGCTTTGAACCCGGGAAATTGCCGGCAAATTGCCAGAGCGCCTTCTGTGTGAACGCGAACACGACCCGGGATTGATGCCGGGATCGATGCCGTGTTGGGGACCTAGTAACATTGTCGTGTTCAGTCCCGGAACGCGCGCTGTGTGAACAAAAGCCGTAATATTGCCGTGTCGTAGTGATGACGCTAAAGCCGGGATCGTTCGCAAGCTGTCAAATGGTATGTAAAGCGCAAGTTTATGATCGAATCAGAGAAAAAAATGCACAAGCGTGGTTTCTCTCGAGAGAGATCGCAGCTCATAAGCAAACTTAAGAGATTACAACTTAACAAGTCACATCGATGTCACGTGTCTTTACGGCATTTTTACGGGTTGTGTGTGAACGCACTCTCTGATTCCGGAAAATCACTGGCAGTGTGAATGAACCAAAATCAAACGAACCCGGGTCAAATCCCGGGTCACTTTATCCGTGTATTTTCCGGAATCTCTGTGTGAAAGGGGCTTTACACAGCAAAGCACTTTCCGTTTTTCTGCCAACTCATTTTTTTCTCGAAAACCTGGAGGACACAGCCCGTTCAGAGCTTGTATTTTGGTACCATCGATAAGTCTGCCCACCCACTCCATTCTTTCAGTAGATGCTCTCATACATCATGGTGGAATTGGCCATATGTGAACCCTAAAGCTCTAAGATACCCTATCCCTAAACTTATTGAGCTGTTGCATCAATCATTGTGTCCAGCAAGGTTTGCAGTGGCGAGATGGCTCGCTGGGCCCTACCACCTTGGTGATAGCTCGCTGGAACCCGAGGTGTACATATGCCTTGAGCGGGCCAGCAGGCTTGTGCTTGCTAAGGCAGCACATATACTAAAATTGGATCGATACAGAGAAGATTAGCATGGCCCCTGCGAAAGGATGACACGCAAATCCGTGAAGCGCTCCATATTTTTGCAGCTGTGATCAAGCCTGCTTCACTGGACTTGATTCATCCCCTCATGCCCACTCTTTATTTTCATTCTTGTTCTCCTGTGTCAAGAACTGGTGCATCTCCAATGTCTATAGGGCACTCTCAGTTTTCCTGCCAACTCTTTTTTTCTTTTTTTAATGCTTGTTCGCTGGGGCCATCGACGAGTGTGTCCACTCCCTTTCTTCAGCAGATGTCGTTGGGGAACAGGGTGTGAACCCATAGGCGAAATCTTTTCCCTTCAAGGTTGAGTCACAGAACATCTCTGGAACAGAACAATACATCCACACAGAGCAAACTTGAGCTAAAATAAACTTCTACTTATGATTAGTTTTCACATTTTTATCATATAGTAACCAGCGGTGCTGTAAGTACCTAAAGAGTTACATATGCCAAGTAGGCATACGTGTAAATGGCTACATGTGGTGTGATTGAACTTCAAGACCCTAGGCACAGTTGCCGGTTGTCTAGCAATCATGAGAACAGCCAAATGAAAATACACAACAGCAACCCATCAAAGTCTAGAACTCTTGATTAGTTTGATTGCATGATAGCCCAATTAATGAATTACAAAATGTGTGAATATTTATCCTACGGAAGGCAGGCTACACTAATAGACAAGGTTTGCAAAGTGGTGAAATGGCTCTTTGGGCCCTACCACCTTGTTGAGGACTTGCTGGGACCCCAGGGGTATATATGCCTCAAATGAGCTGTGCTTTTTCGCCATGTTAAGGCAGCGCCTATGCTGAAAGTCGACCGGTTCAGAGAAGAAATCAAAGGATAATTCAAGAAAAAATATGTGAAGTCTTTCACGTTTTTTTTTTCGACGCCTGGCCGAGGGTCTATGCCTCAGTGTCTCCAGAGGATTAACTCCTCCTGCTGCAGATCGTGTCCGGTTACATCGAGTGCATGCAACCTTGGCACAGACAGCAAAGCACTTTCCGTTTTTCTGCCAACTCATTTTTTTCTCGAAAACCTGGAGGACACAGCCCGTTCAGAGCTTGTATTTTGGTACCATCGATAAGTCTGCCCACCCACCCCATTCTTTCAGTAGATGCTCTCATACATCATGGTGGAATTGGCCATATGTGAACCCTAAAGCTCTAAGTTACCCTATCCCTAAACTTATTGAGCTGTTGCATCAATCATTGTGTCCAGCAAGGTTTGCAGTGGCGAGATGGCTCGCTGGGCCCTACCACCTTGGTGATAGCTCGCTGGAACCCGAGGTGTACATATGCCTTGAGCGGGCCAGCAGGCTTGTGCTTGCTAAGGCAGCACATATACTAAAATTGGATCGATACAGAGAAGATTAGCATGGCCCCTGCGAAAGGATGACACGCAAATCCGTGAAGCGCTCCATATTTTTGCAGCTGTGATCAAGCCTGCTTCACTGGACTTGATTCATCCCCTCATGCCCACTCTTTATTTTCATTCTTGTTCTCCTGTGTCAAGAACTGGTGCATCTCCAATGTCTATAGGGCACTCTCAGTTTTCCTGCCAACTCTTTTTTTCTTTTTTTAATGCTTGTTCGCTGGGGCCATCGACGAGTGTGTCCACTCCCTTTCTTTAGCAGATGTCGTTGGGGAACAGGGTGTGAACCCATAGGCGAAATCTTTTCCCTTCAAGGTTGAGTCACAGAACATCTCTGGAACAGAACAATACATCCACACAGAGCAAACTTGAGCTAAAATAAACTTCTACTTATGATTAGTTTTCACATTTTTATCATATAGTAACCAGCGGTGCTGTAAGTACCTAAAGAGTTACATATGCCAAGTAGGCATACGTGTAAATGGCTACATGTGGTGTGATTGAACTTCAAGACCCTAGGCACAGTTGCCGGTTGTCTAGCAATCATGAGAACAGCCAAATGAAAATACACAACAGCAACCCATCAAAGTCTAGAACTCTTGATTAGTTTGATTGCATGATAGCCCAATAGACAAGGTTTGCAAAGTGGTGAAATGGCTCTCTGGGCCCTACCACCTTGGTGAGGACTTGCTGGGACCCCAGGGGTATATATGCCTCAAATGAGTCGTGCTTTTTCGCCATGTTAAGGCAGCGCCTATGCTGAAAGTCGACCGGTTCAGAGAAGAAATCAAAGGACAATTCAAGTCTTTCACGTTTTTTTTTTTCAACGCCTGGCCGAGGGTCTATGCCTCAGTGTCTCCAGAGGATTAACTCCTCCTGCTGCAGATCGTGTCCGGTTACATCGAGTGCATGCAACCTTGGCACAGACAGCTGTAACTTTTCTCTTTTTGTTCTTCGATTTAGTTACTAACGAGAGTTTATCACATAGATCAGTTATTGTTTAATGAACTTGAGCACATAATCTACTATATTTTAGGTGATTTATTCCCCCAATTCTGTGGCACTTTATAACAATAATCCAGAGGAAGGACTAGAGAAACAGTGTCTTTGATTTCTCACACACACAAAAAAATCAAAAATCAAATGAAGGTTCTTATCTGAGATGAAGTTTTGTCCTGAGAAAAAGATGAAACTATGCAACCTGAAGAAAAAAGGAAACATTGAGTGCGTTGAAATTGGTTTCCATGAAGAAAAACATTGAGTGCGTTGAAATTGGTTTCCATGAAGAAAAACATTGAGTACATTGAACTTCTTCTCTCTTCTTTAGAATTGTCCTTTCAGGCTGGAGAAAACAAAACAAACAAATCCACTCCACCACAAAATCCTTTTTAACCAATAGGCTTCCCAATTCACCCCAAGACACATGGTAAACAAATAGTTCTTAATATTGAGCTTAAAACCCTACGGTTTCTCAATGAATCCAAGTCTTCTAAGGTAGCCTCCAAGAAACATGTGCTCCCCCTACCCCCAAACTGACTTGCTTCTTCATGCCAGCTTTTCCTTATATGCCATACAGGTAAATATATATAGCGCCCTCTAATGGCTTGTAGTATCTCTACACCTTTCCATTCTTTCATTACAAAATAACTGTTACAGATATTTCACTCTGTTATGCTGGGTACACACCAAAAGATAATCGGGCTGATTTTGGGCCGATTTCTCCCCTTCCGACAATCCTAGCTATGTCCCGATTATCTTGATGGTTTAACAGATTATTTGATCAGATTTTCCCTTGGTGTGAGGTGTGTTAAGAGTGTCCGAACCTGCTCGGAAGAACGTCGGAGCCGCTCCGATCGCGAATCGTAAATATTAAACATGTTTAATATTTACGATCAGAAATCCTGATGTGTGGGGGGAACTCCGAGGACAAACACGCGCACGCTCTGGAGATTATCACGTGAAACGAAACAATATCCAATCAGAAAGCGAGATGATGGAAGACACGGTCATTCTCACACACACACACACACACTTGCAGGAAGCTTAATGTTAAGATTTAGTATTCATAAGTGTAAATTTCGAGGAAACAAGCCTTTGTTTTTCATTTTAAGAGCAGAAATTTTACAATACCTAAACACAATATTGGGTTTGAAAAATAAGAAAGCTGCAAAGTGCGTTTCAATCTGTAAACATTTTCAAATTTTTGTTTAACTTTTAAGTTTGTCACTGTTTATGTATATGTCTTTTTATGTTTGTTTATCAGCTTTACTCTTTGTACCCCCCTGACTGTAATTGTATAATTCTTAAAATCAATAAAAAAAAAAAGATAAAAAAAAAAAAAAAAGCTGAGTGTTAAGGGTTCAGTGAGGTTCTATAGACTAGAGGGATTAAATAACTTTTTCTAAAGAGACAATAAATCCAATAAAGAATAAATAAAGACAATAAAGAATGAATATATTTCTGTATAAAAGGTTATAATGGTAGGTACAATGGTTTTTTCACGTGAATTTTCTGTGAAAATCATTCCAAACACTATCGCAATTTCTTCCTGCATATCGTCCGTCATGCTTATTCTGAAGTCTCACGATATTTTGCGAGATTTCCTGTGTTCATAGTCGAGACTCTGGTTGAAAATCTGTTTGTGTGTGGTGTGCTGTCTTTGTCACATCATGGCATACCACACACTATAGGAGCAAAACGCTTAAATCTAGGATTTTTTGTCCTCATGTTTGTGGTCTGTCACATTTTGAAAATCTTATAAGATGTAAAAAATCTTTTGGTGTGTACCCAGCATTAAGCCCCTTTCACACAGCGCTTTGAACCCGGGAAATTGCCGGCAAATTGCCAGAGCGCCTTCTGTGTGAACGCGAACACGACCCGGGATTGATGCCGGGATCGATGCCGTGTTGGGGACCTAGTAACATTGTCGCGTTCAGTCCCGGAACGCGCGCTGTGTGAACAAAAGCCGTAATATTGCCGTGTCGTAGTGATGACGCTAAAGCCGGGATCGTTCGCAAGCTGTCAAATGGTACGTAAAGCGCAAGTTTATGATCGAATCAGAGAAAAAAATGCACAAGCGTGGTTTCTCTCGAGAGAGATCGCAGCTCATAAGCAAACTTAAGAGATTACAACTTTACAAGTCACATCGATGTCACGTGTCTTTACGGCATTTTTACGGGTTGTGTGTGAACGCACTCTCTGATTCCGGAAAATCACTGGCAGTGTGAATGAACCAAAATCAAACGAACCCGGGTCAAATCCCGGGTCACTTTATCCGTGTATTTTCCGGAATCTCTGTGTGAAAGGGGCTTTACACAGCAAAGCACTTTCCGTTTTTCTGCCAACTCATTTTTTTCTCGAAAACCTGGAGGACACAGCCCGTTCAGAGCTTGTATTTTGGTACCATCGATAAGTCTGCCCACCCACTCCATTCTTTCAGTAGATGCTCTCATACATCATGGTGGAATTGGCCATATGTGAACCCTAAAGCTCTAAGATACCCTATCCCTAAACTTATTGAGCTGTTGCATCAATCATTGTGTCCAGCAAGGTTTGCAGTGGCGAGATGGCTCGCTGGGCCCTACCACCTTGGTGATAGCTCGCTGGAACCCGAGGTGTACATATGCCTTGAGCGGGCCAGCAGGCTTGTGCTTGCTAAGGCAGCACATATACTAAAATTGGATCGATACAGAGAAGATTAGCATGGCCCCTGCGAAAGGATGACACGCAAATCCGTGAAGCGCTCCATATTTTTGCAGCTGTGATCAAGCCTGCTTCACTGGACTTGATTCATCCCCTCATGCCCACTCTTTATTTTCATTCTTGTTCTCCTGTGTCAAGAACTGGTGCATCTCCAATGTCTATAGGGCACTCTCAGTTTTCCTGCCAACTCTTTTTTTCTTTTTTTAATGCTTGTTCGCTGGGGCCATCGACGAGTGTGTCCACTCCCTTTCTTCAGCAGATGTCGTTGGGGAACAGGGTGTGAACCCATAGGCGAAATCTTTTCCCTTCAAGGTTGAGTCACAGAACATCTCTGGAACAGAACAATACATCCACACAGAGCAAACTTGAGCTAAAATAAACTTCTACTTATGATTAGTTTTCACATTTTTATCATATAGTAACCAGCGGTGCTGTAAGTACCTAAAGAGTTACATATGCCAAGTAGGCATACGTGTAAATGGCTACATGTGGTGTGATTGAACTTCAAGACCCTAGGCACAGTTGCCGGTTGTCTAGCAATCATGAGAACAGCCAAATGAAAATACACAACAGCAACCCATCAAAGTCTAGAACTCTTGATTAGTTTGATTGCATGATAGCCCAATAGACAAGGTTTGCAAAGTGGTGAAATGGCTCTCTGGGCCCTACCACCTTGGTGAGGACTTGCTGGGACCCCAGGGGTATATATGCCTCAAATGAGTCGTGCTTTTTCGCCATGTTAAGGCAGCGCCTATGCTGAAAGTCGACCGGTTCAGAGAAGAAATCAAAGGACAATTCAAGTCTTTCACGTTTTTTTTTTTCAACGCCTGGCCGAGGGTCTATGCCTCAGTGTCTCCAGAGGATTAACTCCTCCTGCTGCAGATCGTGTCCGGTTACATCGAGTGCATGCAACCTTGGCACAGACAGCTGTAACTTTTCTCTTTTTGTTCTTCGATTTAGTTACTAACGAGAGTTTATCACATAGATCAGTTATTGTTTAATGAACTTGAGCACATAATCTACTATATTTTAGGTGATTTATTCCCCCAATTCTGTGGCACTTTATAACAATAATCCAGAGGAAGGACTAGAGAAACAGTGTCTTTGATTTCTCACACACACAAAAAAATCAGAAAATCAAATGAAGGTTCTTATCTGAGATGAAGTTTTGTCCTGAGAAAAAGATGAAACTATGCAACCTGAAGAAAAAAGGAAACATTGAGTGCGTTGAAATTGGTTTCCATGAAGAAAAACATTGAGTGCGTTGAAATTGGTTTCCATGAAGAAAAACATTGAGTACATTGAACTTCTTCTCTCTTCTTTAGAATTGTCCTTTCAGGCTGGAGAAAACAAAACAAACAAATCCACTCCACCACAAAATCCTTTTTAACCAATAGGCTTCCCAATTCACCCCAAGACACATGGTAAACAAATAGTTCTTAACATTGAGCTTAAAACCCTACGGTTTCTCAATGAATCCAAGTCTTCTAAGGTAGCCTCCAAGAAACATGTGCTCCCCCTACCCCCAAACTGACTTGCTTCTTCATGCCAGCTTTTCCTTATATGCCATACAGGTAAATATATATAGCGCCCTCTAATGGCTTGTAGTATCTCTACACCTTTCCATTCTTTCATTACAAAATAACTGTTACAGATATTTCACTCTGTTAAGCCCCTTTCACACAGCGCTTTGAACCCGGGAAATTGCCGGCAAATTGCCAGAGCGCCTTCTGTGTGAACGCGAACACGACCCGGGATTGATGCCGGGATCGATGCCGTGTTGGGGACCTAGTAACATTGTCGTGTTCAGTCCCGGAACGCGCGCTGTGTGAACAAAAGCCGTAATATTGCCGTGTCGTAGTGATGACGCTAAAGCCGGGATCGTTCGCAAGCTGTCAAATGGTACGTAAAGCGCAAGTTTATGATCGAATCAGAGAAAAAAATGCACAAGCGTGGTTTCTCTCGAGAGAGATCGCAGCTCATAAGCAAACTTAAGAGATTACAACTTAACAAGTCACATCGATGTCACGTGTCTTTACGGCATTTTTACGGGTTGTGTGTGAACGCACTCTCTGATTCCGGAAAATCACTGGCAGTGTGAATGAACCAAAATCAAACGAACCCGGGTCAAATCCCGGGTCACTTTATCCGTGTATTTTCCGGAATCTCTGTGTGAAAGGGGCTTTACACAGCAAAGCACTTTCCGTTTTTCTGCCAACTCATTTTTTTCTCGAAAACCTGGAGGACACAGCCCGTTCAGAGCTTGTATTTTGGTACCATCGATAAGTCTGCCCACCCACTCCATTCTTTCAGTAGATGCTCTCATACATCATGGTGGAATTGGCCATATGTGAACCCTAAAGCTCTAAGATACCCTATCCCTAAACTTATTGAGCTGTTGCATCAATCATTGTGTCCAGCAAGGTTTGCAGTGGCGAGATGGCTCGCTGGGCCCTACCACCTTGGTGATAGCTCGCTGGAACCCGAGGTGTACATATGCCTTGAGCGGGCCAGCAGGCTTGTGCTTGCTAAGGCAGCACATATACTAAAATTGGATCGATACAGAGAAGATTAGCATGGCCCCTGCGAAAGGATGACACGCAAATCCGTGAAGCGCTCCATATTTTTGCAGCTGTGATCAAGCCTGCTTCACTGGACTTGATTCATCCCCTCATGCCCACTCTTTATTTTCATTCTTGTTCTCCTGTGTCAAGAACTGGTGCATCTCCAATGTCTATAGGGCACTCTCAGTTTTCCTGCCAACTCTTTTTTTCTTTTTTTAATGCTTGTTCGCTGGGGCCATCGACGAGTGTGTCCACTCCCTTTCTTCAGCAGATGTCGTTGGGGAACAGGGTGTGAACCCATAGGCGAAATCTTTTCCCTTCAAGGTTGAGTCACAGAACATCTCTGGAACAGAACAATACATCCACACAGAGCAAACTTGAGCTAAAATAAACTTCTACTTATGATTAGTTTTCACATTTTTATCATATAGTAACCAGCGGTGCTGTAAGTACCTAAAGAGTTACATATGCCAAGTAGGCATACGTGTAAATGGCTACATGTGGTGTGATTGAACTTCAAGACCCTAGGCACAGTTGCCGGTTGTCTAGCAATCATGAGAACAGCCAAATGAAAATACACAACAGCAACCCATCAAAGTCTAGAACTCTTGATTAGTTTGATTGCATGATAGCCCAATTAATGAATTACAAAATGTGTGAATATTTATCCTACGGAAGGCAGGCTACACTAATAGACAAGGTTTGCAAAGTGGTGAAATGGCTCTTTGGGCCCTACCACCTTGTTGAGGACTTGCTGGGACCCCAGGGGTATATATGCCTCAAATGAGCTGTGCTTTTTCGCCATGTTAAGGCAGCGCCTATGCTGAAAGTCGACCGGTTCAGAGAAGAAATCAAAGGATAATTCAAGAAAAAATATGTGAAGTCTTTCACGTTTTTTTTTTCGACGCCTGGCCGAGGGTCTATGCCTCAGTGTCTCCAGAGGATTAACTCCTCCTGCTGCAGATCGTGTCCGGTTACATCGAGTGCATGCAACCTTGGCACAGACAGCAAAGCACTTTCCGTTTTTCTGCCAACTCATTTTTTTCTCGAAAACCTGGAGGACACAGCCCGTTCAGAGCTTGTATTTTGGTACCATCGATAAGTCTGCCCACCCACCCCATTCTTTCAGTAGATGCTCTCATACATCATGGTGGAATTGGCCATATGTGAACCCTAAAGCTCTAAGTTACCCTATCCCTAAACTTATTGAGCTGTTGCATCAATCATTGTGTCCAGCAAGGTTTGCAGTGGCGAGATGGCTCGCTGGGCCCTACCACCTTGGTGATAGCTCGCTGGAACCCGAGGTGTACATATGCCTTGAGCGGGCCAGCAGGCTTGTGCTTGCTAAGGCAGCACATATACTAAAATTGGATCGATACAGAGAAGATTAGCATGGCCCCTGCGCAAAGCTCACCGTTCGTTCTTCTCTGTTTTCGCGCACGCGCAGTGGCGCCTCCGCGCCTGCGCGGTCGTAGAAGCGAGGCGCCCTCGAGACGCGGGTTCGAATCCCGGCCGAACCACAAAACATTACGTTTACGTTTACATCTGTCGCGCGCGTCGATGTGATAAATAAAAGTGATTTATATTATCTATATGTCAACGTATAAATAGAAGTTACATGCAGCGTACCGTTTGTTTGTTTTTTCTTCAGTAACATAATAAATGTCAATTAAATATCAGTTGTTGTTGTTGTTGTTGTTGTTGTATTTATATTATGCCTATTTTATATGTCAATGCATAAATAAAAGTTACATGCAGTGTATTATTTGTTTCACCTTTTTCTTCAGTAAAATAATTGTTGTTATATTATATTTATATTATGCCTATTTTATATGTCAATGTATACATAAAAGTTACATGCAGTGTATTATTTGTTTGTTTCACCTTTTTCTATGTATAAATAAAAGTTACATGCCGTGTATTATTGTTTCACCTTTTTCTTTTGTATAATATAATTATCAATTAAAGTTTTACCTTTTTCTTCAGTAAAATAAATATCAATTAAATATCAGTAGTAGTTGTTGTTGTTGTTGTTGTTGTTGTTGTTGTTGTTAAACACCAAACACAGCAGCAGTAGGCTACAGTGTGAAATAGATTATTTATTTTAAACTACAATAAAACATTAATAATAAAGCATCAGCGCAGACACGTGGCGTAACTGTTCTGTCCACAGAACAAGGCTTTATTCCTCTTTTTTTAAACCACATCAATCACAGCAGACAGACACATAGTATAAGCGCTCAGTACATAATGCAGCAGCATTACAGTGTGAAGTACCTGTGGCATACAAGGCTTTTTTTAAAAACCACATCAATCACAGCAGACAGACACATATTATAAGAGCTCAGTACAGACATGGATGGATACATAACACAGTAGCATTACAGTATGTGAAGTAGACCCATAGTACAAGAGCTCAGTACAGACCTACATGAATACATAACACAGCAACACTACAGTGCGAAGTACCTGTGGCATACAAGGCTTTTTTTAAAAACCACATCAATCACAGCAGACAGACACATAGAGTATAAGAGTATAGACATGCATGGATACAGCAGTCCGGTATCTTGCATCGCAGCCACTGGACGTAACTCCAAAGACAGTGACCACATTAATGAACATACCCACATGTCCAAAAGGCCTATATAACTTGTCAGCGCATAAAATCAGAACAGCACAAAGGCATGACAATGTGTTATACAGGTGTGAATGGGACAGACAATGTTTTTTTTTGTTTTTTCTTAAACCATATGATAGGCAGCAGACACACAGTATAGGCCTACATAACTTGTCAGTGCAAAGAATCAGAATAGTACAAAGGCATGACAATGTTACACAGGTGTGAATGGGATACACAATGTTTTTTCAAGCACAAGTGTCACTGTGCTGTAGAAGAGTTGAGGTGTGGACCGGTGTTTGTAGAAAGCCTCCACACCGCGGCAAGGTCCCGGTCCTTGTGGAGGGTAAAGTCAATGTCTTTAACAAAAACACACAACACTGCAAACAACTATATACAACACCTGCCCCAGCGAGAACGCGAAATCAGTCCGGGGCTCGACCCTGGTCCCTGTCCTTCATCTCCCTCAGCCAGTCCTCCACACTCTTACCCGCCGCGGCAGAGCAAAAATGTACATTGCCGTAGCGGGTGTGTCCGGTCTCCCTCCGCTTCGGCTGGCCGCATTTTCTGCACCTCTGTACTTGTGGCACGCCGGCCCGGGCAGCGACGACTGTTCCTGCCGCTGCCCTCTGCTCAGCCTTCTTCCTCCTCAGCCATTCCGTTTTGTACATGAATTCAGGCTGAGGAGGGGGAGCAGGAGGTGCTGCCTGCACCGCTTGTTGTCCCTGCTGTCCTGGCAACAGCTGCAGTGCAGGCAGCTGAGGGCCGGCGTGATGTGCGGCGGCCAGCGGCAGAGGGAGGACGTGTGGGGCTGGCGTTGTCCGAGGGAGCGTTGGGATGGGGAGCGCCCTCACACTCTGCTGGGGCAGTGAGAGGTCCAGAAGGAGAGGCTGTGTAGCCGGAAAAGGTCCTGTTGCAGCTGCAGCAGCCGGTAGTACGGCCAGGACAGCAGCTGAGGGGGCAGGCGGTAAAGGCGCCAGTAAACGTACTGGCGCTGGCAGAACAGGCACCGGTGCTGCCACAGCCGGTGCTGCTGCCAGAGTTACCGCCGCCCTTGACGCCGCTGTCGTCGCCTGGCCTGTAGGCACCGCCGTTGCTGCTGCCGGAGGACGATCCACCGCCGCCGCTGCTGGGCCCGGCGCCGCCGCCGCGGAACCTGCCGCCGCCGCCGCGGAACCTGCCGCCGCCGCCGCGGAACCCGCTGCCGCTGGTGGTCGTCCCTCTGCTGCAACGCCTGGAGCTAGCACGGTCCTCTCCTTCTCCCGCTGCGTCCTGGTGAACCTGAGAACAGATTTCAACGTAGTGTTTTAGTTACATGTGCGATTTTGAGAGCATGTCATTCAAGCATGTCATTCCCATAACACTGCCCAAAGCATCAAACATACCACAGCGAGAGGGTCCTGCAATTCAGCTCATAGAGCTGTATGGGCGCCCGAGCCATCAGCCTCTGGTGGCCCAGCACAAGGTCCCGGATGTGCTGGTACCGAAGCAGTATGCTGTCCCACCGCGACCTCCGGGCACCGTGCAGACGGGTGCCCGAGGGGATCAAGCGGCAGAGCTGGGTGCATACTGCCTCAACCAGCCGGCTTGCGCTGGGACTGCTGGCAGGTCCAGAGGTCTGTCCGACCAGGCAGCTGCGGACAACGGACAAAAACAATGACAGATATGAGCATGATAAGAGCAACATTACATAAAGCAGCTTGTGTGTACATCAGGGAAATGTATGATGGAAGTGTAGCCTTACCGTCTCAAGCTTTCCACACCAGGTATACTGGTGCGGCTTGGCTTCGCTGCCATGAAGCGCCCCCGAGCTGGCCTGTCCCTGTAGCGGGGAGGGTAGACTACTCGGGCCCTGTCGTGTGGTGACAGGGCCTCGTAGAGCCCGATGAGCTCATCTACCCTCCCCTCGGACAAGGCCGGGTCGTGACGCAACCCCACCAAGGCCGTGGCCAACTGGACCACGGCCAGGTACCCCGGCTGGTCATCCGGTCCTCTGTAGTCCTGCAGACACACAAGCAGAGACGGAAAACAATAAGTCAGTTGGACGGAACAGAGCGAGCGCAGCTTTTGGTGATGCGAGATGCACTGCAGTCGCAGACCGCAAAGAGGTGGCGTGCTTACCTCAGCAGCCTGCTGAGGCTCTGGCGAGGACCGGCCGGGGGAGTGGGGTGCGGGCTCGGGGGGACCGGTCGGACGGGATGGCTCGGGCGCGGGTGCGTCAGCCGGTTGCCCTGACCGCGGGTCCGTCTGAGGAGCTGGGAACTCGCCGGGCACGTGGAGGGTGAGGTCCTCCACCTCCTGCTGGCCGTCGGCGAGCTCGTCGTCCTCGACGAGTGGGGGAATGTCCCCCCCCGCGTCCGGAATGTCAGGGTCCAAGCTGACGTCCTGCAGCACTCTGCCCGTCTGGGAGTACAGGTACTCGATCCCGATGAGTTCCCCTGAAGTACAACAACACAAATCGCATCAGTCAGTCTGGTACACAAATATCATTCGGTGCGGACGTGTGTGAGCGCCGCGGTGGCTTGAGCGTTCTTACCGGTGTACTCCCTGGGCTTGGTGTAATCCTTGACCACACTCGTGCCAAGCACCCTTTGGCTGAGCTGGTCAAGGGAGTGCTGCAGGGGGCCATTGTAGGAGCGGAGCAGCGGACGTCCCTCCTGTGCCACGGACGCCGCCCTGTCCTCGTTCCACCGCGTCAACCCCTCCAGGAGAAACGCCTGGAAGTGCCAGGGATTGGCACTCTCTCCTGAGGAGGAACACAGATGCGTTTAGCAGTTTATTCAGTGCACACAATGTGAATGACAATGAGTCGATGACAGTGAAAGATTGACATGACAGTGAAACATGTGGTCTACCTGGAATGAAGCGGTTGAGGTGCAGGTGGAACGACTCCAGGGACGTGGAGCCTCGCGCACAACGGTACACCGGCAGGCTGATCCCCCCCTTGGTCAGCCTGCCCGTCTCGGTGTACAGCTCCACGCCCGGCGGGTCCTGGATGCACCGGAGGTGGCGCCGCTGCTCCGTCCAGATTGCCTGGATGCGGTCTTGGTCCAGCAGGGGAATCCCCACGGTGTCTCGTCCGTTGGCACCGCCGAAGGTTTCCAGGAGGTCACCGATCAGCCGCTCCGTCTCCGCCGCTCCACGCGTGCGGCGACGGCAGTGGAGAGCCATATCCCTGCGGCTGACGTGCCTCCACACTCCGGCGTCGGACGAGAAGGTCATCCCCTGCGCCTCAAGCGTCCTCTTCTTGGCTCTGAGCAACCGGGCTGCGTCCTCTGGGTCCCACAGGAAGATGCACGAAGACAGCTGCTGCAGGAAGGGCTTGTACAGCTGGTGGCTCTCGGTGGTGACACCTGACGCGAAGCGCCGCATCAGGTGCCAGATGTCCAGCCGGACCACCAGCTTGTCCCACTTCCCAAACATGTCAGCTGTCTTGGATCCCCCGCGGGAAGAACAACAGTCCCGGTCAACGTAGAGGAGCTGAGGCGGCTCCACCCCAGCGTCCCGATACCGCCGCATTAACCCCGCAGCCATGGACAACAGGCCGGCACCCTCGGTGTCCGTGAGCACGGACATGAGCACCTGTCCGTGCTCGTTGCCAACGTTGGTTGACCATGCTGCGGTCTGGGCGGCAGCACCGGCGAGCTTCCGGGTCACCTGTTTGAAAGAACAAAGCATCTCAGTAAGGCTGCACGCACATAGCCAGAGCATGATATACATAGCACCACATTTACCTTCTTGGTCGAATCCATCTTCAGGACCGTCCCAAAGACGGAGGTGACCCGGGCCTTCACGTCCTCCAGGCGGGAGAGGATGTCGTGGCAGTACACCAGCAACAGCCACGCGTACTGGGGCACGGGTGGCGGTTGCGGTGGTGGGGTGCACATGCGCACGACACCTCGCGACGTGAAGGGCTCCATGACGCTGAGGTAGTGTATGGACCGCCGCATCCAGGCCTCTGTGTGTGCCTCACAGAGTTTTTTGTACAGCTGCGTGGCGCTGTTCCCCCGAGTACGCTCACGCAGCTGGATGATAACCCGCCGGTCGCAGGCAAGCCTACAGAGAAGCACATCACATCATGTGTTACAGAAGAAGAGCCACACACAGACACACCGACAGTGTTCAGACAACTACTTACTTGTAGGTGAGGATTGCCGGGAAGAGGGCGCGATGCCCCTCTCCCAGCTGACCCACGACCTCCTGCGACCAGGCAGCTACCTTCCTCTTACACCGACAGCACTCCAGGTACTCGGTGGCCATCAAGTACCAGCCGTCGATGTCCAGGACCCTCCGGATGGTCCTGTAGAGCCCACACTTCGTGAGGGCCCTATTACAGCATGTCGGCCGGACGCCCCACAGACGCAGGGGCGTCCAGAGGAACAGCCGACACGCGAAGAAGGCAGCTGGTGAGGCGGGTGGCTGAGCGTAACTCGGCCGGGGCTGAGGGGGGTCCCACCACAGCTTGAGGTCTGTGGTGAGTTTGGTCCTCCCCTCGCTGTCGGTCTTGAACAGCGCCCGGCCGATCCACTCCTGCTCTTCCACGGTGAGAGCTGTCCGCCAGCTCTCAGGCAACCGGGACTGTGAGGGGAAAAAAACAACACAAATAAATACACTGTAAGGAGGCTGAGAGGAGGTGCTACATGCAGTTTGACAGTCAACTCCACTGAGTTGTGCGTCCATGAGTTTGGGCACGTGTGTGCGTGTTTGTGTGTTTGTACCTCAGCCGAAGCAGGAGTGGGTGTTGCGGGCTGCTCCACCTTCCTCTCCTTCCTCTTCCTCTTCGCCGGCGCTGGTGCCAGGGTGGCCTCCCCAGATGGCGTCTCCTCCACGGAGACGCGACGGGGCTCCTCCCTGGTCAACGCCGGAGCCCGGGCCGGAACAGCGAGCAGAGGTGGAGCAGCCGCAACTCGAGGTGGTGGCGGTGGGAGGGGTGGGAGAGGGATGGAGGACAATGCTGGAGGAGGTGGAGATGGAGGCCTCACCACCAGCGGGAGTGCCTGAAGGACCTGTACGTGAGCTTCAGACACATTCACACACAACAAAATGGCATCAGTACAATGATAGTCATTAGACAGTCACAATGATAGTGATTAGATGACGTGCAGCATGCCAGTGATTAGATGACGTGTGGCCTGCCAGTGATTAGATGACGTGCGGCATGCCAGAGATAGGGCAGATGGTTTAGTGCTACAAGGTGAATGTTAAGAGATGCAGCAGGGCCAAGGGAAGTAGACATGTGAAGGTGTTTAATCAAATCTACATTACCACTACGTTAGTGAGGATGGCACATCTACCGCCGACAAAGACGGCTACATTACCTGCCAAACCTACCTTTGTCTTTCAAGCATCAGCTGTAGCGACCAGTAAAAGAAACCATTACAGTTTATACAAAAAATACTAACAGAAGAATATATATTGAAGGCAAATGTTACAGTGTGACACGTCCAGTGTGGTGCCAGTTACCTGTTTCTAAGTCAGTGGCCATCTGGACCAGTTCCTCGTCCGTCACCTCTGTGGTGGGGGGCGGCGGCGGCGGAACCGAGGGGCGCTGGTCTCTGACGGATGTAGACACCGCTGTGGGGGGAGGGGGGTTGGGCAATGGTTAGTTAATCCTGTACAGTGAACCTCTGTTGTGTTAAAGAGAAAGAAAGAGATCTACCTGGAACTGCAGGCCGTGCTGGTGTGGTCATCAGCTTCCTGACCTTGGCCTGCAGCTCACCTGGGGCCATTGGACGCCTTCCCAGTAGGGCCGAGAACATGGGAGCGATCGGCTTGCGGGGCGGCAGCGCGGTGGAAGCAGCGGCCTTGCTGGGGCCACTGCTGGTGGTGGTGCTGCTGCTGCTGGGAGGTGGGGGTGTAGCAGCCGCCTCTGCCGACCGCTCCTTGTCTCGACCCAGGATGTACTTCCTGGCGGCGTCCATCGAGGTCCCAGGCTGCGGTGTCTTCCGTCGTAGCCACTTGACAAAGCTGCAAGACAATGATCAAAGATTAACACGCATATCAACAAGTCACAGCACCCTGTCAACAGTCCACTGCCCTTCACCACAACAGGACTTACGTCTGGTGCTTTTTTTCTGTGGAGTCGTACAGGTCCTTCAGGGTGGCCTCCTTGTAGTCCCCAAAGCCAACAAGCGCCTCGCCCTCACACCCGGGCTGAGTGGCGCGAGCCCGGGCCTCCTCGTGCGCCCGGTGGTACCTTAGCTGTTCAGCAAAGGCAGGGTGGGCGCACGAGTACCGGGCGAGTGCGTCCTTGTTGGCCATAAGGGGACTGTCGGAGGCACTTTTCTCCCGCTCCCGCTGGTGGCTGGCAACCAACTGCGTGGTGTAGCCCACGTCGTTCTCCAGGAGCCAACGGAACGTTTGACCCTGGTACTTGCCAAACTGGATGCTGTGGCAGCCCAGCACCAGCATGCGGTTACCAGGGTCACCGCCCTTGGAGACGACGTGGGCTTGGGCCTCCTTCTCCACCTCCTCCGGCTTCTTGGCCCTCGCAGCAGCGGCGGTCCCGCGTGGCCCCTTAGCGGCGATGAAGGCCACCGCCTCATCAGAGGCCCGCAGGAGAAGCTGCTGCGAGGCCGTAAATTTTAAATTTGCTAAATCCATCTTAACAATGACAAGAAATGACACAGCACAGCATTAAACAAGCATTACAGGTTAAACTATGTGTTAATTGCCATATTAACAGGAATATCACACATCAGATTAATGATATACCAGTACTACACATTCACTATTGAAATATTAACATTAACAAATTAACATAACGTGACACAACAGGTAAATAATGACCCCAGGGTTAGCCCCCCATTCATTGGCAGCCATTAAACAAACAGGCTTATTGTTAATGCATAAAACATACACTTAAACTTTATATTTTGATTTCACGTGGTAATATTCTAATCTTAGGGGTCTAAAGATACTAACTGTATGGTCTTTTCATAATTTAATTTTGTTTTCAGAGATCGTCACATGTTGTCCCATTAATTTCCAATGCAATGCATTACATTACATGCTAGCGATCTCTCAAAATGTATTTAATCTTTGATCAGACTACCTGGTTATCTTCCTTAGACCCTGTAGATGTAGTTACTACAGTTTGGAGTCGAAATTCGAAGTGTAAATATGGTTTAAATGTGTAAACCGGACGCCTGACGTTGACGTTCACGTTAATTAACTAACGTATCTTTTAAATATCAAAACCAGCGATTGACGGCAAGATGTAATAATACATCGACAAATTCCATGTCAGTGCATTGTAAAAGTACTCTGGGAAGACAATGTTATATCAGTACATTCGTAATATTCTATTTATTTTTGTTTTACTCACTCGGCGAAAACACTCGGTGGCTAACAGCTGTGGGTGTCAGGTCCGGTTTGTTTATGGTTGCTATGACAATTTGACAAACGCTCGATAATCCGAGCTGCTGATTGGCCCAAAACGCTCGATAATTCGAGCTGCTGATTGGCCCAAAACGCTCGATAATCCGAGCTGCTGATTGGCCCAAAGCTGAAAACGCTCGAAAAACGCTCGATTTTCCGAGCTGCTGATTGGCCCAAATCTGAAAACGCTCGATAAACGCTCGATTTTCCGAGCTGCTGATTGGCTGGCATCCAGAGACCATTGCTGGGCAGAGAGCGAAAGGATGACACGCAAATCCGTGAAGCGCTCCATATTTTTGCAGCTGTGATCAAGCCTGCTTCACTGGACTTGATTCATCCCCTCATGCCCACTCTTTATTTTCATTCTTGTTCTCCTGTGTCAAGAACTGGTGCATCTCCAATGTCTATAGGGCACTCTCAGTTTTCCTGCCAACTCTTTTTTTCTTTTTTTAATGCTTGTTCGCTGGGGCCATCGACGAGTGTGTCCACTCCCTTTCTTCAGCAGATGTCGTTGGGGAACAGGGTGTGAACCCATAGGCGAAATCTTTTCCCTTCAAGGTTGAGTCACAGAACATCTCTGGAACAGAACAATACATCCACACAGAGCAAACTTGAGCTAAAATAAACTTCTACTTATGATTAGTTTTCACATTTTTATCATATAGTAACCAGCGGTGCTGTAAGTACCTAAAGAGTTACATATGCCAAGTAGGCATACGTGTAAATGGCTACATGTGGTGTGATTGAACTTCAAGACCCTAGGCACAGTTGCCGGTTGTCTAGCAATCATGAGAACAGCCAAATGAAAATACACAACAGCAACCCATCAAAGTCTAGAACTCTTGATTAGTTTGATTGCATGATAGCCCAATAGACAAGGTTTGCAAAGTGGTGAAATGGCTCTCTGGGCCCTACCACCTTGGTGAGGACTTGCTGGGACCCCAGGGGTATATATGCCTCAAATGAGTCGTGCTTTTTCGCCATGTTAAGGCAGCGCCTATGCTGAAAGTCGACCGGTTCAGAGAAGAAATCAAAGGACAATTCAAGTCTTTCACGTTTTTTTTTTTCAACGCCTGGCCGAGGGTCTATGCCTCAGTGTCTCCAGAGGATTAACTCCTCCTGCTGCAGATCGTGTCCGGTTACATCGAGTGCATGCAACCTTGGCACAGACAGCTGTAACTTTTCTCTTTTTGTTCTTCGATTTAGTTACTAACGAGAGTTTATCACATAGATCAGTTATTGTTTAATGAACTTGAGCACATAATCTACTATATTTTAGGTGATTTATTCCCCCAATTCTGTGGCACTTTATAACAATAATCCAGAGGAAGGACTAGAGAAACAGTGTCTTTGATTTCTCACACACACAAAAAAATCAGAAAATCAAATGAAGGTTCTTATCTGAGATGAAGTTTTGTCCTGAGAAAAAGATGAAACTATGCAACCTGAAGAAAAAAGGAAACATTGAGTGCGTTGAAATTGGTTTCCATGAAGAAAAACATTGAGTGCGTTGAAATTGGTTTCCATGAAGAAAAACATTGAGTACATTGAACTTCTTCTCTCTTCTTTAGAATTGTCCTTTCAGGCTGGAGAAAACAAAACAAACAAATCCACTCCACCACAAAATCCTTTTTAACCAATAGGCTTCCCAATTCACCCCAAGACACATGGTAAACAAATAGTTCTTAACATTGAGCTTAAAACCCTACGGTTTCTCAATGAATCCAAGTCTTCTAAGGTAGCCTCCAAGAAACATGTGCTCCCCCTACCCCCAAACTGACTTGCTTCTTCATGCCAGCTTTTCCTTATATGCCATACAGGTAAATATATATAGCGCCCTCTAATGGCTTGTAGTATCTCTACACCTTTCCATTCTTTCATTACAAAATAACTGTTACAGATATTTCACTCTGTTAAGCCCCTTTCACACAGCGCTTTGAACCCGGGAAATTGCCGGCAAATTGCCAGAGCGCCTTCTGTGTGAACGCGAACACGACCCGGGATTGATGCCGGGATCGATGCCGTGTTGGGGACCTAGTAACATTGTCGTGTTCAGTCCCGGAACGCGCGCTGTGTGAACAAAAGCCGTAATATTGCCGTGTCGTAGTGATGACGCTAAAGCCGGGATCGTTCGCAAGCTGTCAAATGGTATGTAAAGCGCAAGTTTATGATCGAATCAGAGAAAAAAATGCACAAGCGTGGTTTCTCTCGAGAGAGATCGCAGCTCATAAGCAAACTTAAGAGATTACAACTTAACAAGTCACATCGATGTCACGTGTCTTTACGGCATTTTTACGGGTTGTGTGTGAACGCACTCTCTGATTCCGGAAAATCACTGGCAGTGTGAATGAACCAAAATCAAACGAACCCGGGTCAAATCCCGGGTCACTTTATCCGTGTATTTTCCGGAATCTCTGTGTGAAAGGGGCTTTACACAGCAAAGCACTTTCCGTTTTTCTGCCAACTCATTTTTTTCTCGAAAACCTGGAGGACACAGCCCGTTCAGAGCTTGTATTTTGGTACCATCGATAAGTCTGCCCACCCACTCCATTCTTTCAGTAGATGCTCTCATACATCATGGTGGAATTGGCCATATGTGAACCCTAAAGCTCTAAGATACCCTATCCCTAAACTTATTGAGCTGTTGCATCAATCATTGTGTCCAGCAAGGTTTGCAGTGGCGAGATGGCTCGCTGGGCCCTACCACCTTGGTGATAGCTCGCTGGAACCCGAGGTGTACATATGCCTTGAGCGGGCCAGCAGGCTTGTGCTTGCTAAGGCAGCACATATACTAAAATTGGATCGATACAGAGAAGATTAGCATGGCCCCTGCGAAAGGATGACACGCAAATCCGTGAAGCGCTCCATATTTTTGCAGCTGTGATCAAGCCTGCTTCACTGGACTTGATTCATCCCCTCATGCCCACTCTTTATTTTCATTCTTGTTCTCCTGTGTCAAGAACTGGTGCATCTCCAATGTCTATAGGGCACTCTCAGTTTTCCTGCCAACTCTTTTTTTCTTTTTTTAATGCTTGTTCGCTGGGGCCATCGACGAGTGTGTCCACTCCCTTTCTTCAGCAGATGTCGTTGGGGAACAGGGTGTGAACCCATAGGCGAAATCTTTTCCCTTCAAGGTTGAGTCACAGAACATCTCTGGAACAGAACAATACATCCACACAGAGCAAACTTGAGCTAAAATAAACTTCTACTTATGATTAGTTTTCACATTTTTATCATATAGTAACCAGCGGTGCTGTAAGTACCTAAAGAGTTACATATGCCAAGTAGGCATACGTGTAAATGGCTACATGTGGTGTGATTGAACTTCAAGACCCTAGGCACAGTTGCCGGTTGTCTAGCAATCATGAGAACAGCCAAATGAAAATACACAACAGCAACCCATCAAAGTCTAGAACTCTTGATTAGTTTGATTGCATGATAGCCCAATTAATGAATTACAAAATGTGTGAATATTTATCCTACGGAAGGCAGGCTACACTAATAGACAAGGTTTGCAAAGTGGTGAAATGGCTCTTTGGGCCCTACCACCTTGTTGAGGACTTGCTGGGACCCCAGGGGTATATATGCCTCAAATGAGCTGTGCTTTTTCGCCATGTTAAGGCAGCGCCTATGCTGAAAGTCGACCGGTTCAGAGAAGAAATCAAAGGATAATTCAAGAAAAAATATGTGAAGTCTTTCACGTTTTTTTTTTCGACGCCTGGCCGAGGGTCTATGCCTCAGTGTCTCCAGAGGATTAACTCCTCCTGCTGCAGATCGTGTCCGGTTACATCGAGTGCATGCAACCTTGGCACAGACAGCAAAGCACTTTCCGTTTTTCTGCCAACTCATTTTTTTCTCGAAAACCTGGAGGACACAGCCCGTTCAGAGCTTGTATTTTGGTACCATCGATAAGTCTGCCCACCCACCCCATTCTTTCAGTAGATGCTCTCATACATCATGGTGGAATTGGCCATATGTGAACCCTAAAGCTCTAAGTTACCCTATCCCTAAACTTATTGAGCTGTTGCATCAATCATTGTGTCCAGCAAGGTTTGCAGTGGCGAGATGGCTCGCTGGGCCCTACCACCTTGGTGATAGCTCGCTGGAACCCGAGGTGTACATATGCCTTGAGCGGGCCAGCAGGCTTGTGCTTGCTAAGGCAGCACATATACTAAAATTGGATCGATACAGAGAAGATTAGCATGGCCCCTGCGAAAGGATGACACGCAAATCCGTGAAGCGCTCCATATTTTTGCAGCTGTGATCAAGCCTGCTTCACTGGACTTGATTCATCCCCTCATGCCCACTCTTTATTTTCATTCTTGTTCTCCTGTGTCAAGAACTGGTGCATCTCCAATGTCTATAGGGCACTCTCAGTTTTCCTGCCAACTCTTTTTTTCTTTTTTTAATGCTTGTTCGCTGGGGCCATCGACGAGTGTGTCCACTCCCTTTCTTTAGCAGATGTCGTTGGGGAACAGGGTGTGAACCCATAGGCGAAATCTTTTCCCTTCAAGGTTGAGTCACAGAACATCTCTGGAACAGAACAATACATCCACACAGAGCAAACTTGAGCTAAAATAAACTTCTACTTATGATTAGTTTTCACATTTTTATCATATAGTAACCAGCGGTGCTGTAAGTACCTAAAGAGTTACATATGCCAAGTAGGCATACGTGTAAATGGCTACATGTGGTGTGATTGAACTTCAAGACCCTAGGCACAGTTGCCGGTTGTCTAGCAATCATGAGAACAGCCAAATGAAAATACACAACAGCAACCCATCAAAGTCTAGAACTCTTGATTAGTTTGATTGCATGATAGCCCAATAGACAAGGTTTGCAAAGTGGTGAAATGGCTCTCTGGGCCCTACCACCTTGGTGAGGACTTGCTGGGACCCCAGGGGTATATATGCCTCAAATGAGTCGTGCTTTTTCGCCATGTTAAGGCAGCGCCTATGCTGAAAGTCGACCGGTTCAGAGAAGAAATCAAAGGACAATTCAAGTCTTTCACGTTTTTTTTTTTCAACGCCTGGCCGAGGGTCTATGCCTCAGTGTCTCCAGAGGATTAACTCCTCCTGCTGCAGATCGTGTCCGGTTACATCGAGTGCATGCAACCTTGGCACAGACAGCTGTAACTTTTCTCTTTTTGTTCTTCGATTTAGTTACTAACGAGAGTTTATCACATAGATCAGTTATTGTTTAATGAACTTGAGCACATAATCTACTATATTTTAGGTGATTTATTCCCCCAATTCTGTGGCACTTTATAACAATAATCCAGAGGAAGGACTAGAGAAACAGTGTCTTTGATTTCTCACACACACAAAAAAATCAAAAATCAAATGAAGGTTCTTATCTGAGATGAAGTTTTGTCCTGAGAAAAAGATGAAACTATGCAACCTGAAGAAAAAAGGAAACATTGAGTGCGTTGAAATTGGTTTCCATGAAGAAAAACATTGAGTGCGTTGAAATTGGTTTCCATGAAGAAAAACATTGAGTACATTGAACTTCTTCTCTCTTCTTTAGAATTGTCCTTTCAGGCTGGAGAAAACAAAACAAACAAATCCACTCCACCACAAAATCCTTTTTAACCAATAGGCTTCCCAATTCACCCCAAGACACATGGTAAACAAATAGTTCTTAATATTGAGCTTAAAACCCTACGGTTTCTCAATGAATCCAAGTCTTCTAAGGTAGCCTCCAAGAAACATGTGCTCCCCCTACCCCCAAACTGACTTGCTTCTTCATGCCAGCTTTTCCTTATATGCCATACAGGTAAATATATATAGCGCCCTCTAATGGCTTGTAGTATCTCTACACCTTTCCATTCTTTCATTACAAAATAACTGTTACAGATATTTCACTCTGTTATGCTGGGTACACACCAAAAGATAATCGGGCTGATTTTGGGCCGATTTCTCCCCTTCCGACAATCCTAGCTATGTCCCGATTATCTTGATGGTTTAACAGATTATTTGATCAGATTTTCCCTTGGTGTGAGGTGTGTTAAGAGTGTCCGAACCTGCTCGGAAGAACGTCGGAGCCGCTCCGATCGCGAATCGTAAATATTAAACATGTTTAATATTTACGATCAGAAATCCTGATGTGTGGGGGGAACTCCGAGGACAAACACGCGCACGCTCTGGAGATTATCACGTGAAACGAAACAATATCCAATCAGAAAGCGAGATGATGGAAGACACGGTCATTCTCACACACACACACACACACTTGCAGGAAGCTTAATGTTAAGATTTAGTATTCATAAGTGTAAATTTCGAGGAAACAAGCCTTTGTTTTTCATTTTAAGAGCAGAAATTTTACAATACCTAAACACAATATTGGGTTTGAAAAATAAGAAAGCTGCAAAGTGCGTTTCAATCTGTAAACATTTTCAAATTTTTGTTTAACTTTTAAGTTTGTCACTGTTTATGTATATGTCTTTTTATGTTTGTTTATCAGCTTTACTCTTTGTACCCCCCTGACTGTAATTGTATAATTCTTAAAATCAATAAAAAAAAAAAGATAAAAAAAAAAAAAAAAGCTGAGTGTTAAGGGTTCAGTGAGGTTCTATAGACTAGAGGGATTAAATAACTTTTTCTAAAGAGACAATAAATCCAATAAAGAATAAATAAAGACAATAAAGAATGAATATATTTCTGTATAAAAGGTTATAATGGTAGGTACAATGGTTTTTTCACGTGAATTTTCTGTGAAAATCATTCCAAACACTATCGCAATTTCTTCCTGCATATCGTCCGTCATGCTTATTCTGAAGTCTCACGATATTTTGCGAGATTTCCTGTGTTCATAGTCGAGACTCTGGTTGAAAATCTGTTTGTGTGTGGTGTGCTGTCTTTGTCACATCATGGCATACCACACACTATAGGAGCAAAACGCTTAAATCTAGGATTTTTTGTCCTCATGTTTGTGGTCTGTCACATTTTGAAAATCTTATAAGATGTAAAAAATCTTTTGGTGTGTACCCAGCATTAAGCCCCTTTCACACAGCGCTTTGAACCCGGGAAATTGCCGGCAAATTGCCAGAGCGCCTTCTGTGTGAACGCGAACACGACCCGGGATTGATGCCGGGATCGATGCCGTGTTGGGGACCTAGTAACATTGTCGCGTTCAGTCCCGGAACGCGCGCTGTGTGAACAAAAGCCGTAATATTGCCGTGTCGTAGTGATGACGCTAAAGCCGGGATCGTTCGCAAGCTGTCAAATGGTACGTAAAGCGCAAGTTTATGATCGAATCAGAGAAAAAAATGCACAAGCGTGGTTTCTCTCGAGAGAGATCGCAGCTCATAAGCAAACTTAAGAGATTACAACTTTACAAGTCACATCGATGTCACGTGTCTTTACGGCATTTTTACGGGTTGTGTGTGAACGCACTCTCTGATTCCGGAAAATCACTGGCAGTGTGAATGAACCAAAATCAAACGAACCCGGGTCAAATCCCGGGTCACTTTATCCGTGTATTTTCCGGAATCTCTGTGTGAAAGGGGCTTTACACAGCAAAGCACTTTCCGTTTTTCTGCCAACTCATTTTTTTCTCGAAAACCTGGAGGACACAGCCCGTTCAGAGCTTGTATTTTGGTACCATCGATAAGTCTGCCCACCCACTCCATTCTTTCAGTAGATGCTCTCATACATCATGGTGGAATTGGCCATATGTGAACCCTAAAGCTCTAAGATACCCTATCCCTAAACTTATTGAGCTGTTGCATCAATCATTGTGTCCAGCAAGGTTTGCAGTGGCGAGATGGCTCGCTGGGCCCTACCACCTTGGTGATAGCTCGCTGGAACCCGAGGTGTACATATGCCTTGAGCGGGCCAGCAGGCTTGTGCTTGCTAAGGCAGCACATATACTAAAATTGGATCGATACAGAGAAGATTAGCATGGCCCCTGCGAAAGGATGACACGCAAATCCGTGAAGCGCTCCATATTTTTGCAGCTGTGATCAAGCCTGCTTCACTGGACTTGATTCATCCCCTCATGCCCACTCTTTATTTTCATTCTTGTTCTCCTGTGTCAAGAACTGGTGCATCTCCAATGTCTATAGGGCACTCTCAGTTTTCCTGCCAACTCTTTTTTTCTTTTTTTAATGCTTGTTCGCTGGGGCCATCGACGAGTGTGTCCACTCCCTTTCTTCAGCAGATGTCGTTGGGGAACAGGGTGTGAACCCATAGGCGAAATCTTTTCCCTTCAAGGTTGAGTCACAGAACATCTCTGGAACAGAACAATACATCCACACAGAGCAAACTTGAGCTAAAATAAACTTCTACTTATGATTAGTTTTCACATTTTTATCATATAGTAACCAGCGGTGCTGTAAGTACCTAAAGAGTTACATATGCCAAGTAGGCATACGTGTAAATGGCTACATGTGGTGTGATTGAACTTCAAGACCCTAGGCACAGTTGCCGGTTGTCTAGCAATCATGAGAACAGCCAAATGAAAATACACAACAGCAACCCATCAAAGTCTAGAACTCTTGATTAGTTTGATTGCATGATAGCCCAATAGACAAGGTTTGCAAAGTGGTGAAATGGCTCTCTGGGCCCTACCACCTTGGTGAGGACTTGCTGGGACCCCAGGGGTATATATGCCTCAAATGAGTCGTGCTTTTTCGCCATGTTAAGGCAGCGCCTATGCTGAAAGTCGACCGGTTCAGAGAAGAAATCAAAGGACAATTCAAGTCTTTCACGTTTTTTTTTTTCAACGCCTGGCCGAGGGTCTATGCCTCAGTGTCTCCAGAGGATTAACTCCTCCTGCTGCAGATCGTGTCCGGTTACATCGAGTGCATGCAACCTTGGCACAGACAGCTGTAACTTTTCTCTTTTTGTTCTTCGATTTAGTTACTAACGAGAGTTTATCACATAGATCAGTTATTGTTTAATGAACTTGAGCACATAATCTACTATATTTTAGGTGATTTATTCCCCCAATTCTGTGGCACTTTATAACAATAATCCAGAGGAAGGACTAGAGAAACAGTGTCTTTGATTTCTCACACACACAAAAAAATCAGAAAATCAAATGAAGGTTCTTATCTGAGATGAAGTTTTGTCCTGAGAAAAAGATGAAACTATGCAACCTGAAGAAAAAAGGAAACATTGAGTGCGTTGAAATTGGTTTCCATGAAGAAAAACATTGAGTGCGTTGAAATTGGTTTCCATGAAGAAAAACATTGAGTACATTGAACTTCTTCTCTCTTCTTTAGAATTGTCCTTTCAGGCTGGAGAAAACAAAACAAACAAATCCACTCCACCACAAAATCCTTTTTAACCAATAGGCTTCCCAATTCACCCCAAGACACATGGTAAACAAATAGTTCTTAACATTGAGCTTAAAACCCTACGGTTTCTCAATGAATCCAAGTCTTCTAAGGTAGCCTCCAAGAAACATGTGCTCCCCCTACCCCCAAACTGACTTGCTTCTTCATGCCAGCTTTTCCTTATATGCCATACAGGTAAATATATATAGCGCCCTCTAATGGCTTGTAGTATCTCTACACCTTTCCATTCTTTCATTACAAAATAACTGTTACAGATATTTCACTCTGTTAAGCCCCTTTCACACAGCGCTTTGAACCCGGGAAATTGCCGGCAAATTGCCAGAGCGCCTTCTGTGTGAACGCGAACACGACCCGGGATTGATGCCGGGATCGATGCCGTGTTGGGGACCTAGTAACATTGTCGTGTTCAGTCCCGGAACGCGCGCTGTGTGAACAAAAGCCGTAATATTGCCGTGTCGTAGTGATGACGCTAAAGCCGGGATCGTTCGCAAGCTGTCAAATGGTACGTAAAGCGCAAGTTTATGATCGAATCAGAGAAAAAAATGCACAAGCGTGGTTTCTCTCGAGAGAGATCGCAGCTCATAAGCAAACTTAAGAGATTACAACTTAACAAGTCACATCGATGTCACGTGTCTTTACGGCATTTTTACGGGTTGTGTGTGAACGCACTCTCTGATTCCGGAAAATCACTGGCAGTGTGAATGAACCAAAATCAAACGAACCCGGGTCAAATCCCGGGTCACTTTATCCGTGTATTTTCCGGAATCTCTGTGTGAAAGGGGCTTTACACAGCAAAGCACTTTCCGTTTTTCTGCCAACTCATTTTTTTCTCGAAAACCTGGAGGACACAGCCCGTTCAGAGCTTGTATTTTGGTACCATCGATAAGTCTGCCCACCCACTCCATTCTTTCAGTAGATGCTCTCATACATCATGGTGGAATTGGCCATATGTGAACCCTAAAGCTCTAAGATACCCTATCCCTAAACTTATTGAGCTGTTGCATCAATCATTGTGTCCAGCAAGGTTTGCAGTGGCGAGATGGCTCGCTGGGCCCTACCACCTTGGTGATAGCTCGCTGGAACCCGAGGTGTACATATGCCTTGAGCGGGCCAGCAGGCTTGTGCTTGCTAAGGCAGCACATATACTAAAATTGGATCGATACAGAGAAGATTAGCATGGCCCCTGCGAAAGGATGACACGCAAATCCGTGAAGCGCTCCATATTTTTGCAGCTGTGATCAAGCCTGCTTCACTGGACTTGATTCATCCCCTCATGCCCACTCTTTATTTTCATTCTTGTTCTCCTGTGTCAAGAACTGGTGCATCTCCAATGTCTATAGGGCACTCTCAGTTTTCCTGCCAACTCTTTTTTTCTTTTTTTAATGCTTGTTCGCTGGGGCCATCGACGAGTGTGTCCACTCCCTTTCTTCAGCAGATGTCGTTGGGGAACAGGGTGTGAACCCATAGGCGAAATCTTTTCCCTTCAAGGTTGAGTCACAGAACATCTCTGGAACAGAACAATACATCCACACAGAGCAAACTTGAGCTAAAATAAACTTCTACTTATGATTAGTTTTCACATTTTTATCATATAGTAACCAGCGGTGCTGTAAGTACCTAAAGAGTTACATATGCCAAGTAGGCATACGTGTAAATGGCTACATGTGGTGTGATTGAACTTCAAGACCCTAGGCACAGTTGCCGGTTGTCTAGCAATCATGAGAACAGCCAAATGAAAATACACAACAGCAACCCATCAAAGTCTAGAACTCTTGATTAGTTTGATTGCATGATAGCCCAATTAATGAATTACAAAATGTGTGAATATTTATCCTACGGAAGGCAGGCTACACTAATAGACAAGGTTTGCAAAGTGGTGAAATGGCTCTTTGGGCCCTACCACCTTGTTGAGGACTTGCTGGGACCCCAGGGGTATATATGCCTCAAATGAGCTGTGCTTTTTCGCCATGTTAAGGCAGCGCCTATGCTGAAAGTCGACCGGTTCAGAGAAGAAATCAAAGGATAATTCAAGAAAAAATATGTGAAGTCTTTCACGTTTTTTTTTTCGACGCCTGGCCGAGGGTCTATGCCTCAGTGTCTCCAGAGGATTAACTCCTCCTGCTGCAGATCGTGTCCGGTTACATCGAGTGCATGCAACCTTGGCACAGACAGCAAAGCACTTTCCGTTTTTCTGCCAACTCATTTTTTTCTCGAAAACCTGGAGGACACAGCCCGTTCAGAGCTTGTATTTTGGTACCATCGATAAGTCTGCCCACCCACCCCATTCTTTCAGTAGATGCTCTCATACATCATGGTGGAATTGGCCATATGTGAACCCTAAAGCTCTAAGTTACCCTATCCCTAAACTTATTGAGCTGTTGCATCAATCATTGTGTCCAGCAAGGTTTGCAGTGGCGAGATGGCTCGCTGGGCCCTACCACCTTGGTGATAGCTCGCTGGAACCCGAGGTGTACATATGCCTTGAGCGGGCCAGCAGGCTTGTGCTTGCTAAGGCAGCACATATACTAAAATTGGATCGATACAGAGAAGATTAGCATGGCCCCTGCGAAAGGATGACACGCAAATCCGTGAAGCGCTCCATATTTTTGCAGCTGTGATCAAGCCTGCTTCACTGGACTTGATTCATCCCCTCATGCCCACTCTTTATTTTCATTCTTGTTCTCCTGTGTCAAGAACTGGTGCATCTCCAATGTCTATAGGGCACTCTCAGTTTTCCTGCCAACTCTTTTTTTCTTTTTTTAATGCTTGTTCGCTGGGGCCATCGACGAGTGTGTCCACTCCCTTTCTTTAGCAGATGTCGTTGGGGAACAGGGTGTGAACCCATAGGCGAAATCTTTTCCCTTCAAGGTTGAGTCACAGAACATCTCTGGAACAGAACAATACATCCACACAGAGCAAACTTGAGCTAAAATAAACTTCTACTTATGATTAGTTTTCACATTTTTATCATATAGTAACCAGCGGTGCTGTAAGTACCTAAAGAGTTACATATGCCAAGTAGGCATACGTGTAAATGGCTACATGTGGTGTGATTGAACTTCAAGACCCTAGGCACAGTTGCCGGTTGTCTAGCAATCATGAGAACAGCCAAATGAAAATACACAACAGCAACCCATCAAAGTCTAGAACTCTTGATTAGTTTGATTGCATGATAGCCCAATAGACAAGGTTTGCAAAGTGGTGAAATGGCTCTCTGGGCCCTACCACCTTGGTGAGGACTTGCTGGGACCCCAGGGGTATATATGCCTCAAATGAGTCGTGCTTTTTCGCCATGTTAAGGCAGCGCCTATGCTGAAAGTCGACCGGTTCAGAGAAGAAATCAAAGGACAATTCAAGTCTTTCACGTTTTTTTTTTTCAACGCCTGGCCGAGGGTCTATGCCTCAGTGTCTCCAGAGGATTAACTCCTCCTGCTGCAGATCGTGTCCGGTTACATCGAGTGCATGCAACCTTGGCACAGACAGCTGTAACTTTTCTCTTTTTGTTCTTCGATTTAGTTACTAACGAGAGTTTATCACATAGATCAGTTATTGTTTAATGAACTTGAGCACATAATCTACTATATTTTAGGTGATTTATTCCCCCAATTCTGTGGCACTTTATAACAATAATCCAGAGGAAGGACTAGAGAAACAGTGTCTTTGATTTCTCACACACACAAAAAAATCAAAAATCAAATGAAGGTTCTTATCTGAGATGAAGTTTTGTCCTGAGAAAAAGATGAAACTATGCAACCTGAAGAAAAAAGGAAACATTGAGTGCGTTGAAATTGGTTTCCATGAAGAAAAACATTGAGTGCGTTGAAATTGGTTTCCATGAAGAAAAACATTGAGTACATTGAACTTCTTCTCTCTTCTTTAGAATTGTCCTTTCAGGCTGGAGAAAACAAAACAAACAAATCCACTCCACCACAAAATCCTTTTTAACCAATAGGCTTCCCAATTCACCCCAAGACACATGGTAAACAAATAGTTCTTAATATTGAGCTTAAAACCCTACGGTTTCTCAATGAATCCAAGTCTTCTAAGGTAGCCTCCAAGAAACATGTGCTCCCCCTACCCCCAAACTGACTTGCTTCTTCATGCCAGCTTTTCCTTATATGCCATACAGGTAAATATATATAGCGCCCTCTAATGGCTTGTAGTATCTCTACACCTTTCCATTCTTTCATTACAAAATAACTGTTACAGATATTTCACTCTGTTATGCTGGGTACACACCAAAAGATAATCGGGCTGATTTTGGGCCGATTTCTCCCCTTCCGACAATCCTAGCTATGTCCCGATTATCTTGATGGTTTAACAGATTATTTGATCAGATTTTCCCTTGGTGTGAGGTGTGTTAAGAGTGTCCGAACCTGCTCGGAAGAACGTCGGAGCCGCTCCGATCGCGAATCGTAAATATTAAACATGTTTAATATTTACGATCAGAAATCCTGATGTGTGGGGGGAACTCCGAGGACAAACACGCGCACGCTCTGGAGATTATCACGTGAAACGAAACAATATCCAATCAGAAAGCGAGATGATGGAAGACACGGTCATTCTCACACACACACACACACACTTGCAGGAAGCTTAATGTTAAGATTTAGTATTCATAAGTGTAAATTTCGAGGAAACAAGCCTTTGTTTTTCATTTTAAGAGCAGAAATTTTACAATACCTAAACACAATATTGGGTTTGAAAAATAAGAAAGCTGCAAAGTGCGTTTCAATCTGTAAACATTTTCAAATTTTTGTTTAACTTTTAAGTTTGTCACTGTTTATGTATATGTCTTTTTATGTTTGTTTATCAGCTTTACTCTTTGTACCCCCCTGACTGTAATTGTATAATTCTTAAAATCAATAAAAAAAAAAAGATAAAAAAAAAAAAAAAAGCTGAGTGTTAAGGGTTCAGTGAGGTTCTATAGACTAGAGGGATTAAATAACTTTTTCTAAAGAGACAATAAATCCAATAAAGAATAAATAAAGACAATAAAGAATGAATATATTTCTGTATAAAAGGTTATAATGGTAGGTACAATGGTTTTTTCACGTGAATTTTCTGTGAAAATCATTCCAAACACTATCGCAATTTCTTCCTGCATATCGTCCGTCATGCTTATTCTGAAGTCTCACGATATTTTGCGAGATTTCCTGTGTTCATAGTCGAGACTCTGGTTGAAAATCTGTTTGTGTGTGGTGTGCTGTCTTTGTCACATCATGGCATACCACACACTATAGGAGCAAAACGCTTAAATCTAGGATTTTTTGTCCTCATGTTTGTGGTCTGTCACATTTTGAAAATCTTATAAGATGTAAAAAATCTTTTGGTGTGTACCCAGCATTAAGCCCCTTTCACACAGCGCTTTGAACCCGGGAAATTGCCGGCAAATTGCCAGAGCGCCTTCTGTGTGAACGCGAACACGACCCGGGATTGATGCCGGGATCGATGCCGTGTTGGGGACCTAGTAACATTGTCGCGTTCAGTCCCGGAACGCGCGCTGTGTGAACAAAAGCCGTAATATTGCCGTGTCGTAGTGATGACGCTAAAGCCGGGATCGTTCGCAAGCTGTCAAATGGTACGTAAAGCGCAAGTTTATGATCGAATCAGAGAAAAAAATGCACAAGCGTGGTTTCTCTCGAGAGAGATCGCAGCTCATAAGCAAACTTAAGAGATTACAACTTTACAAGTCACATCGATGTCACGTGTCTTTACGGCATTTTTACGGGTTGTGTGTGAACGCACTCTCTGATTCCGGAAAATCACTGGCAGTGTGAATGAACCAAAATCAAACGAACCCGGGTCAAATCCCGGGTCACTTTATCCGTGTATTTTCCGGAATCTCTGTGTGAAAGGGGCTTTACACAGCAAAGCACTTTCCGTTTTTCTGCCAACTCATTTTTTTCTCGAAAACCTGGAGGACACAGCCCGTTCAGAGCTTGTATTTTGGTACCATCGATAAGTCTGCCCACCCACTCCATTCTTTCAGTAGATGCTCTCATACATCATGGTGGAATTGGCCATATGTGAACCCTAAAGCTCTAAGATACCCTATCCCTAAACTTATTGAGCTGTTGCATCAATCATTGTGTCCAGCAAGGTTTGCAGTGGCGAGATGGCTCGCTGGGCCCTACCACCTTGGTGATAGCTCGCTGGAACCCGAGGTGTACATATGCCTTGAGCGGGCCAGCAGGCTTGTGCTTGCTAAGGCAGCACATATACTAAAATTGGATCGATACAGAGAAGATTAGCATGGCCCCTGCGAAAGGATGACACGCAAATCCGTGAAGCGCTCCATATTTTTGCAGCTGTGATCAAGCCTGCTTCACTGGACTTGATTCATCCCCTCATGCCCACTCTTTATTTTCATTCTTGTTCTCCTGTGTCAAGAACTGGTGCATCTCCAATGTCTATAGGGCACTCTCAGTTTTCCTGCCAACTCTTTTTTTCTTTTTTTAATGCTTGTTCGCTGGGGCCATCGACGAGTGTGTCCACTCCCTTTCTTCAGCAGATGTCGTTGGGGAACAGGGTGTGAACCCATAGGCGAAATCTTTTCCCTTCAAGGTTGAGTCACAGAACATCTCTGGAACAGAACAATACATCCACACAGAGCAAACTTGAGCTAAAATAAACTTCTACTTATGATTAGTTTTCACATTTTTATCATATAGTAACCAGCGGTGCTGTAAGTACCTAAAGAGTTACATATGCCAAGTAGGCATACGTGTAAATGGCTACATGTGGTGTGATTGAACTTCAAGACCCTAGGCACAGTTGCCGGTTGTCTAGCAATCATGAGAACAGCCAAATGAAAATACACAACAGCAACCCATCAAAGTCTAGAACTCTTGATTAGTTTGATTGCATGATAGCCCAATAGACAAGGTTTGCAAAGTGGTGAAATGGCTCTCTGGGCCCTACCACCTTGGTGAGGACTTGCTGGGACCCCAGGGGTATATATGCCTCAAATGAGTCGTGCTTTTTCGCCATGTTAAGGCAGCGCCTATGCTGAAAGTCGACCGGTTCAGAGAAGAAATCAAAGGACAATTCAAGTCTTTCACGTTTTTTTTTTTCAACGCCTGGCCGAGGGTCTATGCCTCAGTGTCTCCAGAGGATTAACTCCTCCTGCTGCAGATCGTGTCCGGTTACATCGAGTGCATGCAACCTTGGCACAGACAGCTGTAACTTTTCTCTTTTTGTTCTTCGATTTAGTTACTAACGAGAGTTTATCACATAGATCAGTTATTGTTTAATGAACTTGAGCACATAATCTACTATATTTTAGGTGATTTATTCCCCCAATTCTGTGGCACTTTATAACAATAATCCAGAGGAAGGACTAGAGAAACAGTGTCTTTGATTTCTCACACACACAAAAAAATCAAAAATCAAATGAAGGTTCTTATCTGAGATGAAGTTTTGTCCTGAGAAAAAGATGAAACTATGCAACCTGAAGAAAAAAGGAAACATTGAGTGCGTTGAAATTGGTTTCCATGAAGAAAAACATTGAGTGCGTTGAAATTGGTTTCCATGAAGAAAAACATTGAGTACATTGAACTTCTTCTCTCTTCTTTAGAATTGTCCTTTCAGGCTGGAGAAAACAAAACAAACAAATCCACTCCACCACAAAATCCTTTTTAACCAATAGGCTTCCCAATTCACCCCAAGACACATGGTAAACAAATAGTTCTTAATATTGAGCTTAAAACCCTACGGTTTCTCAATGAATCCAAGTCTTCTAAGGTAGCCTCCAAGAAACATGTGCTCCCCCTACCCCCAAACTGACTTGCTTCTTCATGCCAGCTTTTCCTTATATGCCATACAGGTAAATATATATAGCGCCCTCTAATGGCTTGTAGTATCTCTACACCTTTACATTCTTTCATTACAAAATAACTGTTACAGATATTTCACTCTGTTAAGCCCCTTTCACACAGCGCTTTGAACCCGGGAAATTGCCGGCAAATTGCCAGAGCGCCTTCTGTGTGAACGCGAACACGACCCGGGATTGATGCCGGGATCGATGCCGTGTTGGGGACCTAGTAACATTGTCGTGTTCAGTCCCGGAACGCGCGCTGTGTGAACAAAAGCCGTAATATTGCCGTGTCGTAGTGATGACGCTAAAGCCGGGATCGTTCGCAAGCTGTCAAATGGTACGTAAAGCGCAAGTTTATGATCGAATCAGAGAAAAAAATGCACAAGCGTGGTTTCTCTCGAGAGAGATCGCAGCTCATAAGCAAACTTAAGAGATTACAACTTAACAAGTCACATCGATGTCACGTGTCTTTACGGCATTTTTACGGGTTGTGTGTGAACGCACTCTCTGATTCCGGAAAATCACTGGCAGTGTGAATGAACCAAAATCAAACGAACCCGGGTCAAATCCCGGGTCACTTTATCCGTGTATTTTCCGGAATCTCTGTGTGAAAGGGGCTTTACACAGCAAAGCACTTTCCGTTTTTCTGCCAACTCATTTTTTTCTCGAAAACCTGGAGGACACAGCCCGTTCAGAGCTTGTATTTTGGTACCATCGATAAGTCTGCCCACCCACTCCATTCTTTCAGTAGATGCTCTCATACATCATGGTGGAATTGGCCATATGTGAACCCTAAAGCTCTAAGATACCCTATCCCTAAACTTATTGAGCTGTTGCATCAATCATTGTGTCCAGCAAGGTTTGCAGTGGCGAGATGGCTCGCTGGGCCCTACCACCTTGGTGATAGCTCGCTGGAACCCGAGGTGTACATATGCCTTGAGCGGGCCAGCAGGCTTGTGCTTGCTAAGGCAGCACATATACTAAAATTGGATCGATACAGAGAAGATTAGCATGGCCCCTGTTCGTAGCTCACCGTTCGTTCTTCTCTGTTTTCGCGCACGCGCAGTGGCGCCTCCGCGCCTGCGCGGTCGTAGAAGCGAGGCGCCCTCGAGACGCGGGTTCGAATCCCGGCCGAACCACAAAACATTACGTTTACGTTTACATCTATCGCGCGCGTCGATGTGATAAATAAAAGTTATTTATATTATTTATATGTCAACGTATAAATAGAAGTTACATGCAGCGTACCGTTTGTTTGTTTTTTCTTCAGTAACATAATAAATGTCAATTAAATATCAGTTGTTGTTGTTGTTGTTGTTGTTGTTGTATTTATATTATGCCTATTTTATATGTCAATGCATAAATAAAAGTTACATGCAGTGTATTATTTGTTTCACCTTTTTCTTCAGTAAAATAATTGTTGTTATATTATATTTATATTATGCCTATTTTATATGTCAATGTATACATAAAAGTTACATGCAGTGTATTATTTGTTTGTTTCACCTTTTTCTATGTATAAATAAAAGTTACATGCCGTGTATTATTGTTTCACCTTTTTCTTTTGTATAATATAATTATCAATTAAAGTTTTACCTTTTTCTTCAGTAAAATAAATATCAATTAAATATCAGTAGTAGTTGTTGTTGTTGTTGTTGTTGTTGTTGTTGTTGTTAAACACCAAACACAGCAGCAGTAGGCTACAGTGTGAAATAGATTATTTATTTTAAACTACAATAAAACATTAATAATAAAACATCAGCGCAGACACGTGGCGTAACTGTTCTGTCCAGAGATGCAGAACAAGGCTTTATTCCTCTTTTTTTAAACCACATCAATCACAGCAGACAGACACATAGTATAAGCGCTCAGTACATAATGCAGCAGCATTACAGTGTGAAGTACCTGTGGCATACAAGGCTTTTTTTAAAAACCACATCAATCACAGCAGACAGACACATATTATAAGAGCTCAGTACAGACATGGATGGATACATAACACAGTAGCATTACAGTATGTGAAGTAGACCCATAGTACAAGAGCTCAGTACAGACCTACATGAATACATAACACAGCAACACTACAGTGCGAAGTACCTGTGGCATACAAGGCTTTTTTTAAAAACCACATCAATCACAGCAGACAGACACATAGAGTATAAGAGTATAGACATGCATGGATACAGCAGTCCGGTATCTTGCATCGCAGCCACTGGACGTAACTCCAAAGACAGTGACCACATTAATGAACATACCCACATGTCCAAAAGGCCTATATAACTTGTCAGCGCATAAAATCAGAACAGCACAAAGGCATGACAATGTGTTATACAGGTGTGAATGGGACAGACAATGTTTTTTTTGTTTTTTCTTAAACCATATGATAGGCAGCAGACACACAGTATAGGCCTACATAACTTGTCAGTGCAAAGAATCAGAATAGTACAAAGGCATGACAATGTTACACAGGTGTGAATGGGATACACAATGTTTTTTCAAGCACAAGTGTCACTGTGCTGTAGAAGAGTTGAGGTGTGGACCGGTGTTTGTAGAAAGCCTCCACACCGCGGCAAGGTCCCGGTCCTTGTGGAGGGTAAAGTCAATGTCTTTAACAAAAACACACAACACTGCAAACAACTATATACAACACCTGCCCCAGCGAGAACGCGAAATCAGTCCGGGGCTCGACCCTGGTCCCTGTCCTTCATCTCCCTCAGCCAGTCCTCCACACTCTTACCCGCCGCGGCAGAGCAAAAATGTACATTGCCGTAGCGGGTGTGTCCGGTCTCCCTCCGCTTCGGCTGGCCGCATTTTCTGCACCTCTGTACTTGTGGCACGCCGGCCCGGGCAGCGACGACTGTTCCTGCCGCTGCCCTCTGCTCAGCCTTCTTCCTCCTCAGCCATTCCGTTTTGTACATGAATTCAGGCTGAGGAGGGGGAGCAGGAGGTGCTGCCTGCACCGCTTGTTGTCCCTGCTGTCCTGGCAACAGCTGCAGTGCAGGCAGCTGAGGGCCGGCGTGATGTGCGGCGGCCAGCGGCAGAGGGAGGACGTGTGGGGCTGGCGTTGTCCGAGGGAGCGTTGGGATGGGGAGCGCCCTCACACTCTGCTGGGGCAGTGAGAGGTCCAGAAGGAGAGGCTGTGTAGCCGGAAAAGGTCCTGTTGCAGCTGCAGCAGCCGGTAGTACGGCCAGGACAGCAGCTGAGGGGGCAGGCGGTAAAGGCGCCAGTAAACGTACTGGCGCTGGCAGAACAGGCACCGGTGCTGCCACAGCCGGTGCTGCTGCCAGAGTTACCGCCGCCCTTGACGCCGCTGTCGTCGCCTGGCCTGTAGGCACCGCCGTTGCTGCTGCCGGAGGACGATCCACCGCCGCCGCTGCTGGGCCCGGCGCCGCCGCCGCGGAACCTGCCGCCGCCGCCGCGGAACCTGCCGCCGCCGCCGCGGAACCCGCTGCCGCTGGTGGTCGTCCCTCTGCTGCAACGCCTGGAGCTAGCACGGTCCTCTCCTTCTCCCGCTGCGTCCTGGTGAACCTGAGAACAGATTTCAACGTAGTGTTTTAGTTACATGTGCGATTTTGAGAGCATGTCATTCAAGCATGTCATTCCCATAACACTGCCCAAAGCATCAAACATACCACAGCGAGAGGGTCCTGCAATTCAGCTCATAGAGCTGTATGGGCGCCCGAGCCATCAGCCTCTGGTGGCCCAGCACAAGGTCCCGGATGTGCTGGTACCGAAGCAGTATGCTGTCCCACCGCGACCTCCGGGCACCGTGCAGACGGGTGCCCGAGGGGATCAAGCGGCAGAGCTGGGTGCATACTGCCTCAACCAGCCGGCTTGCGCTGGGACTGCTGGCAGGTCCAGAGGTCTGTCCGACCAGGCAGCTGCGGACAACGGACAAAAACAATGACAGATATGAGCATGATAAGAGCAACATTACATAAAGCAGCTTGTGTGTACATCAGGGAAATGTATGATGGAAGTGTAGCCTTACCGTCTCAAGCTTTCCACACCAGGTATACTGGTGCGGCTTGGCTTCGCTGCCATGAAGCGCCCCCGAGCTGGCCTGTCCCTGTAGCGGGGAGGGTAGACTACTCGGGCCCTGTCGTGTGGTGACAGGGCCTCGTAGAGCCCGATGAGCTCATCTACCCTCCCCTCGGACAAGGCCGGGTCGTGACGCAACCCCACCAAGGCCGTGGCCAACTGGACCACGGCCAGGTACCCCGGCTGGTCATCCGGTCCTCTGTAGTCCTGCAGACACACAAGCAGAGACGGAAAACAATAAGTCAGTTGGACGGAACAGAGCGAGCGCAGCTTTTGGTGATGCGAGATGCACTGCAGTCGCAGACCGCAAAGAGGTGGCGTGCTTACCTCAGCAGCCTGCTGAGGCTCTGGCGAGGACCGGCCGGGGGAGTGGGGTGCGGGCTCGGGGGGACCGGTCGGACGGGATGGCTCGGGCGCGGGTGCGTCAGCCGGTTGCCCTGACCGCGGGTCCGTCTGAGGAGCTGGGAACTCGCCGGGCACGTGGAGGGTGAGGTCCTCCACCTCCTGCTGGCCGTCGGCGAGCTCGTCGTCCTCGACGAGTGGGGGAATGTCCCCCCCCGCGTCCGGAATGTCAGGGTCCAAGCTGACGTCCTGCAGCACTCTGCCCGTCTGGGAGTACAGGTACTCGATCCCGATGAGTTCCCCTGAAGTACAACAACACAAATCGCATCAGTCAGTCTGGTACACAAATATCATTCGGTGCGGACGTGTGTGAGCGCCGCGGTGGCTTGAGCGTTCTTACCGGTGTACTCCCTGGGCTTGGTGTAATCCTTGACCACACTCGTGCCAAGCACCCTTTGGCTGAGCTGGTCAAGGGAGTGCTGCAGGGGGCCATTGTAGGAGCGGAGCAGCGGACGTCCCTCCTGTGCCACGGACGCCGCCCTGTCCTCGTTCCACCGCGTCAACCCCTCCAGGAGAAACGCCTGGAAGTGCCAGGGATTGGCACTCTCTCCTGAGGAGGAACACAGATGCGTTTAGCAGTTTATTCAGTGCACACAATGTGAATGACAATGAGTCGATGACAGTGAAAGATTGACATGACAGTGAAACATGTGGTCTACCTGGAATGAAGCGGTTGAGGTGCAGGTGGAACGACTCCAGGGACGTGGAGCCTCGCGCACAACGGTACACCGGCAGGCTGATCCCCCCCTTGGTCAGCCTGCCCGTCTCGGTGTACAGCTCCACGCCCGGCGGGTCCTGGATGCACCGGAGGTGGCGCCGCTGCTCCGTCCAGATTGCCTGGATGCGGTCTTGGTCCAGCAGGGGAATCCCCACGGTGTCTCGTCCGTTGGCACCGCCGAAGGTTTCCAAGAGGTCACCGATCAGCCGCTCCGTCTCCGCCGCTCCACGCGTGCGGCGACGGCAGTGGAGAGCCATATCCCTGCGGCTGACGTGCCTCCACACTCCGGCGTCGGACGAGAAGGTCATCCCCTGCGCCTCAAGCGTCCTCTTCTTGGCTCTGAGCAACCGGGCTGCGTCCTCTGGGTCCCACAGGAAGATGCACGAAGACAGCTGCTGCAGGAAGGGCTTGTACAGCTGGTGGCTCTCGGTGGTGACACCTGACGCGAAGCGCCGCATCAGGTGCCAGATGTCCAGCCGGACCACCAGCTTGTCCCACTTCCCAAACATGTCAGCTGTCTTGGATCCCCCGCGGGAAGAACAACAGTCCCGGTCAACGTAGAGGAGCTGAGGCGGCTCCACCCCAGCGTCCCGATACCGCCGCATTAACCCCGCAGCCATGGACAACAGGCCGGCACCCTCGGTGTCCGTGAGCACGGACATGAGCACCTGTCCGTGCTCGTTGCCAACGTTGGTTGACCATGCTGCGGTCTGGGCGGCAGCACCGGCGAGCTTCCGGGTCACCTGTTTGAAAGAACAAAGCATCTCAGTAAGGCTGCACGCACATAGCCAGAGCATGATATACATAGCACCACATTTACCTTCTTGGTCGAATCCATCTTCAGGACCGTCCCAAAGACGGAGGTGACCCGGGCCTTCACGTCCTCCAGGCGGGAGAGGATGTCGTGGCAGTACACCAGCAACAGCCACGCGTACTGGGGCACGGGTGGCGGTTGCGGTGGTGGGGTGCACATGCGCACGACACCTCGCGACGTGAAGGGCTCCATGACGCTGAGGTAGTGTATGGACCGCCGCATCCAGGCCTCTGTGTGTGCCTCACAGAGTTTTTTGTACAGCTGCGTGGCGCTGTTCCCCCGAGTACGCTCACGCAGCTGGATGATAACCCGCCGGTCGCAGGCAAGCCTACAGAGAAGCACATCACATCATGTGTTACAGAAGAAGAGCCACACACAGACACACCGACAGTGTTCAGACAACTACTTACTTGTAGGTGAGGATTGCCGGGAAGAGGGCGCGATGCCCCTCTCCCAGCTGACCAACGACCTCCTGCGACCAGGCAGCTACCTTCCTCTTACACCGACAGCACTCCAGGTACTCGGTGGCCATCAAGTACCAGCCGTCGATGTCCAGGACCCTCCGGATGGTCCTGTAGAGCCCACACTTCGTGAGGGCCCTATTACAGCATGTCGGCCGGACGCCCCACAGACGCAGGGGCGTCCAGAGGAACAGCCGACACGCGAAGAAGGCAGCTGGTGAGGCGGGTGGCTGAGCGTAACTCGGCCGGGGCTGAGGGGGGTCCCACCACAGCTTGAGGTCTGTGGTGAGTTTGGTCCTCCCCTCGCTGTCGGTCTTGAACAGCGCCCGGCCGATCCACTCCTGCTCTTCCACGGTGAGAGCTGTCCGCCAGCTCTCAGGCAACCGGGACTGTGAGGGGAAAAAAACAACACAAATAAATACACTGTAAGGAGGCTGAGAGGAGGTGCTACATGCAGTTTGACAGTCAACTCCACTGAGTTGTGCGTCCATGAGTTTGGGCACGTGTGTGCGTGTTTGTGTGTTTGTACCTCAGCCGAAGCAGGAGTGGGTGTTGCGGGCTGCTCCACCTTCCTCTCCTTCCTCTTCCTCTTCGCCGGCGCTGGTGCCAGGGTGGCCTCCCCAGATGGCGTCTCCTCCACGGAGACGCGACGGGGCTCCTCCCTGGTCAACGCCGGAGCCCGGGCCGGAACAGCGAGCAGAGGTGGAGCAGCCGCAACTCGAGGTGGTGGCGGTGGGAGGGGTGGGAGAGGGATGGAGGACAATGCTGGAGGAGGTGGAGATGGAGGCCTCACCACCAGCGGGAGTGCCTGAAGGACCTGTACGTGAGCTTCAGACACATTCACACACAACAAAATGGCATCAGTACAATGATAGTCATTAGACAGTCACAATGATAGTGATTAGATGACGTGCAGCATGCCAGTGATTAGATGACGTGTGGCCTGCCAGTGATTAGATGACGTGCGGCATGCCAGAGATAGGGCAGATGGTTTAGTGCTACAAGGTGAATGTTAAGAGATGCAGCAGGGCCAAGGGAAGTAGACATGTGAAGGTGTTTAATCAAATCTACATTACCACTACGTTAGTGAGGATGGCACATCTACCGCCGACAAAGACGGCTACATTACCTGCCAAACCTACCTTTGTCTTTCAAGCATCAGCTGTAGCGACCAGTAAAAGAAACCATTACAGTTTATACAAAAAATACTAACAGAAGAATATATATTGAAGGCAAATGTTACAGTGTGACACGTCCAGTGTGGTGCCAGTTACCTGTTTCTAAGTCAGTGGCCATCTGGACCAGTTCCTCGTCCGTCACCTCTGTGGTGGGGGGCGGCGGCGGCGGAACCGAGGGGCGCTGGTCTCTGACGGATGTAGACACCGCTGTGGGGGGAGGGGGGTTGGGCAATGGTTAGTTAATCCTGTACAGTGAACCTCTGTTGTGTTAAAGAGAAAGAAAGAGATCTACCTGGAACTGCAGGCCGTGCTGGTGTGGTCATCAGCTTCCTGACCTTGGCCTGCAGCTCACCTGGGGCCATTGGACGCCTTCCCAGTAGGGCCGAGAACATGGGAGCGATCGGCTTGCGGGGCGGCAGCGCGGTGGAAGCAGCGGCCTTGCTGGGGCCACTGCTGGTGGTGGTGCTGCTGCTGCTGGGAGGTGGGGGTGTAGCAGCCGCCTCTGCCGACCGCTCCTTGTCTCGACCCAGGATGTACTTCCTGGCGGCGTCCATCGAGGTCCCAGGCTGCGGTGTCTTCCGTCGTAGCCACTTGACAAAGCTGCAAGACAATGATCAAAGATTAACACGCATATCAACAAGTCACAGCACCCTGTCAACAGTCCACTGCCCTTCACCACAACAGGACTTACGTCTGGTGCTTTTTTTCTGTGGAGTCGTACAGGTCCTTCAGGGTGGCCTCCTTGTAGTCCCCAAAGCCAACAAGCGCCTCGCCCTCACACCCGGGCTGAGTGGCGCGAGCCCGGGCCTCCTCGTGCGCCCGGTGGTACCTTAGCTGTTCAGCAAAGGCAGGGTGGGCGCACGAGTACCGGGCGAGTGCGTCCTTGTTGGCCATAAGGGGACTGTCGGAGGCACTTTTCTCCCGCTCCCGCTGGTGGCTGGCAACCAACTGCGTGGTGTAGCCCACGTCGTTCTCCAGGAGCCAACGGAACGTTTGACCCTGGTACTTGCCAAACTGGATGCTGTGGCAGCCCAGCACCAGCATGCGGTTACCAGGGTCACCGCCCTTGGAGACGACGTGGGCTTGGGCCTCCTTCTCCACCTCCTCCGGCTTCTTGGCCCTCGCAGCAGCGGCGGTCCCGCGTGGCCCCTTAGCGGCGATGAAGGCCACCGCCTCATCAGAGGCCCGCAGGAGAAGCTGCTGCGAGGCCGTAAATTTTAAATTTGCTAAATCCATCTTAACAATGACAAGAAATGACACAGCACAGCATTAAACAAGCATTACAGGTTAAACTATGTGTTAATTGCCATATTAACAGGAATATCACACATCAGATTAATGATATACCAGTACTACACATTCACTATTGAAATATTAACATTAACAAATTAACATAACGTGACACAACAGGTAAATAATGACCCCAGGGTTAGCCCCCCATTCATTGGCAGCCATTAAACAAACAGGCTTATTGTTAATGCATAAAACATACACTTAAACTTTATATTTTGATTTCACGTGGTAATATTCTAATCTTAGGGGTCTAAAGATACTAACTGTATGGTCTTTTCATAATTTAATTTTGTTTTCAGAGATCGTCACATGTTGTCCCATTAATTTCCAATGCAATGCATTACATTACATGCTAGCGATCTCTCAAAATGTATTTAATCTTTGATCAGACTACCTGGTTATCTTCCTTAGACCCTGTAGATGTAGTTACTACAGTTTGGAGTCGAAATTCGAAGTGTAAATATGGTTTAAATGTGTAAACCGGACGCCTGACGTTGACGTTCACGTTAATTAACTAACGTATCTTTTAAATATCAAAACCAGCGATTGACGGCAAGATGTAATAATACATCGACAAATTCCATGTCAGTGCATTGTAAAAGTACTCTGGGAAGACAATGTTATATCAGTACATTCGTAATATTCTATTTATTTTTGTTTTACTCACTCGGCGAAAACACTCGGTGGCTAACAGCTGTGGGTGTCAGGTCCGGTTTGTTTATGGTTGCTATGACAATTTGACAAACGCTCGATAATCCGAGCTGCTGATTGGCCCAAAACGCTCGATAATTCGAGCTGCTGATTGGCCCAAAACGCTCGATAATCCGAGCTGCTGATTGGCCCAAAGCTGAAAACGCTCGAAAAACGCTCGATTTTCCGAGCTGCTGATTGGCCCAAATCTGAAAACGCTCGATAAACGCTCGATTTTCCGAGCTGCTGATTGGCTGGCATCCAGAGACCATTGCTGGGCAGAGAGCGCAAGGATGACACGCAAATCCGTGAAGCGCTCCATATTTTTGCAGCTGTGATCAAGCCTGCTTCACTGGACTTGATTCATCCCCTCATGCCCACTCTTTATTTTCATTCTTGTTCTCCTGTGTCAAGAACTGGTGCATCTCCAATGTCTATAGGGCACTCTCAGTTTTCCTGCCAACTCTTTTTTTCTTTTTTTAATGCTTGTTCGCTGGGGCCATCGACGAGTGTGTCCACTCCCTTTCTTCAGCAGATGTCGTTGGGGAACAGGGTGTGAACCCATAGGCGAAATCTTTTCCCTTCAAGGTTGAGTCACAGAACATCTCTGGAACAGAACAATACATCCACACAGAGCAAACTTGAGCTAAAATAAACTTCTACTTATGATTAGTTTTCACATTTTTATCATATAGTAACCAGCGGTGCTGTAAGTACCTAAAGAGTTACATATGCCAAGTAGGCATACGTGTAAATGGCTACATGTGGTGTGATTGAACTTCAAGACCCTAGGCACAGTTGCCGGTTGTCTAGCAATCATGAGAACAGCCAAATGAAAATACACAACAGCAACCCATCAAAGTCTAGAACTCTTGATTAGTTTGATTGCATGATAGCCCAATTAATGAATTACAAAATGTGTGAATATTTATCCTACGGAAGGCAGGCTACACTAATAGACAAGGTTTGCAAAGTGGTGAAATGGCTCTCTGGGCCCTACCACCTTGTTGAGGACTTGCTGGGACCCCAGGGGTATATATGCCTCAAATGAGTCGTGCTTTTTCGCCATGTTAAGGCAGCGCCTATGCTGAAAGTCGACCGGTTCAGAGAAGAAATCAAAGGATAATTCAAGAAAAAATATGTGAAGTCTTTCACGTTTTTTTTTTCGACGCCTGGCCGAGGGTCTATGCCTCAGTGTCTCCAGAGGATTAACTCCTCCTGCTGCAGATCGTGTCCGGTTACATCGAGTGCATGCAACCTTGGCACAGACAGCAAAGCACTTTCCGTTTTTCTGCCAACTCATTTTTTTCTCGAAAACCTGGAGGACACAGCCCGTTCAGAGCTTGTATTTTGGTACCATCGATAAGTCTGCCCACCCACCCCATTCTTTCAGTAGATGCTCTCATACATCATGGTGGAATTGGCCATATGTGAACCCTAAAGCTCTAAGTTACCCTATCCCTAAACTTATTGAGCTGTTGCATCAATCATTGTGTCCAGCAAGGTTTGCAGTGGCGAGATGGCTCGCTGGGCCCTACCACCTTGGTGATAGCTCGCTGGAACCCGAGGTGTACATATGCCTTGAGCGGGCCAGCAGGCTTGTGCTTGCTAAGGCAGCACATATACTAAAATTGGATCGATACAGAGAAGATTAGCATGGCCCCTGCGAAAGGATGACACGCAAATCCGTGAAGCGCTCCATATTTTTGCAGCTGTGATCAAGCCTGCTTCACTGGACTTGATTCATCCCCTCATGCCCACTCTTTATTTTCATTCTTGTTCTCCTGTGTCAAGAACTGGTGCATCTCCAATGTCTATAGGGCACTCTCAGTTTTCCTGCCAACTCTTTTTTTCTTTTTTTAATGCTTGTTCGCTGGGGCCATCGACGAGTGTGTCCACTCCCTTTCTTCAGCAGATGTCGTTGGGGAACAGGGTGTGAACCCATAGGCGAAATCTTTTCCCTTCAAGGTTGAGTCACAGAACATCTCTGGAACAGAACAATACATCCACACAGAGCAAACTTGAGCTAAAATAAACTTCTACTTATGATTAGTTTTCACATTTTTATCATATAGTAACCAGCGGTGCTGTAAGTACCTAAAGAGTTACATATGCCAAGTAGGCATACGTGTAAATGGCTACATGTGGTGTGATTGAACTTCAAGACCCTAGGCACAGTTGCCGGTTGTCTAGCAATCATGAGAACAGCCAAATGAAAATACACAACAGCAACCCATCAAAGTCTAGAACTCTTGATTAGTTTGATTGCATGATAGCCCAATAGACAAGGTTTGCAAAGTGGTGAAATGGCTCTCTGGGCCCTACCACCTTGGTGAGGACTTGCTGGGACCCCAGGGGTATATATGCCTCAAATGAGTCGTGCTTTTTCGCCATGTTAAGGCAGCGCCTATGCTGAAAGTCGACCGGTTCAGAGAAGAAATCAAAGGACAATTCAAGTCTTTCACGTTTTTTTTTTTCAACGCCTGGCCGAGGGTCTATGCCTCAGTGTCTCCAGAGGATTAACTCCTCCTGCTGCAGATCGTGTCCGGTTACATCGAGTGCATGCAACCTTGGCACAGACAGCTGTAACTTTTCTCTTTTTGTTCTTCGATTTAGTTACTAACGAGAGTTTATCACATAGATCAGTTATTGTTTAATGAACTTGAGCACATAATCTACTATATTTTAGGTGATTTATTCCCCCAATTCTGTGGCACTTTATAACAATAATCCAGAGGAAGGACTAGAGAAACAGTGTCTTTGATTTCTCACACACACAAAAAAATCAGAAAATCAAATGAAGGTTCTTATCTGAGATGAAGTTTTGTCCTGAGAAAAAGATGAAACTATGCAACCTGAAGAAAAAAGGAAACATTGAGTGCGTTGAAATTGGTTTCCATGAAGAAAAACATTGAGTGCGTTGAAATTGGTTTCCATGAAGAAAAACATTGAGTACATTGAACTTCTTCTCTCTTCTTTAGAATTGTCCTTTCAGGCTGGAGAAAACAAAACAAACAAATCCACTCCACCACAAAATCCTTTTTAACCAATAGGCTTCCCAATTCACCCCAAGACACATGGTAAACAAATAGTTCTTAACATTGAGCTTAAAACCCTACGGTTTCTCAATGAATCCAAGTCTTCTAAGGTAGCCTCCAAGAAACATGTGCTCCCCCTACCCCCAAACTGACTTGCTTCTTCATGCCAGCTTTTCCTTATATGCCATACAGGTAAATATATATAGCGCCCTCTAATGGCTTGTAGTATCTCTACACCTTTCCATTCTTTCATTACAAAATAACTGTTACAGATATTTCACTCTGTTAAGCCCCTTTCACACAGCGCTTTGAACCCGGGAAATTGCCGGCAAATTGCCAGAGCGCCTTCTGTGTGAACGCGAACACGACCCGGGATTGATGCCGGGATCGATGCCGTGTTGGGGACCTAGTAACATTGTCGTGTTCAGTCCCGGAACGCGCGCTGTGTGAACAAAAGCCGTAATATTGCCGTGTCGTAGTGATGACGCTAAAGCCGGGATCGTTCGCAAGCTGTCAAATGGTACGTAAAGCGCAAGTTTATGATCGAATCAGAGAAAAAAATGCACAAGCGTGGTTTCTCTCGAGAGAGATCGCAGCTCATAAGCAAACTTAAGAGATTACAACTTAACAAGTCACATCGATGTCACGTGTCTTTACGGCATTTTTACGGGTTGTGTGTGAACGCACTCTCTGATTCCGGAAAATCACTGGCAGTGTGAATGAACCAAAATCAAACGAACCCGGGTCAAATCCCGGGTCACTTTATCCGTGTATTTTCCGGAATCTCTGTGTGAAAGGGGCTTTACACAGCAAAGCACTTTCCGTTTTTCTGCCAACTCATTTTTTTCTCGAAAACCTGGAGGACACAGCCCGTTCAGAGCTTGTATTTTGGTACCATCGATAAGTCTGCCCACCCACTCCATTCTTTCAGTAGATGCTCTCATACATCATGGTGGAATTGGCCATATGTGAACCCTAAAGCTCTAAGATACCCTATCCCTAAACTTATTGAGCTGTTGCATCAATCATTGTGTCCAGCAAGGTTTGCAGTGGCGAGATGGCTCGCTGGGCCCTACCACCTTGGTGATAGCTCGCTGGAACCCGAGGTGTACATATGCCTTGAGCGGGCCAGCAGGCTTGTGCTTGCTAAGGCAGCACATATACTAAAATTGGATCGATACAGAGAAGATTAGCATGGCCCCTGCGAAAGGATGACACGCAAATCCGTGAAGCGCTCCATATTTTTGCAGCTGTGATCAAGCCTGCTTCACTGGACTTGATTCATCCCCTCATGCCCACTCTTTATTTTCATTCTTGTTCTCCTGTGTCAAGAACTGGTGCATCTCCAATGTCTATAGGGCACTCTCAGTTTTCCTGCCAACTCTTTTTTTCTTTTTTTAATGCTTGTTCGCTGGGGCCATCGACGAGTGTGTCCACTCCCTTTCTTCAGCAGATGTCGTTGGGGAACAGGGTGTGAACCCATAGGCGAAATCTTTTCCCTTCAAGGTTGAGTCACAGAACATCTCTGGAACAGAACAATACATCCACACAGAGCAAACTTGAGCTAAAATAAACTTCTACTTATGATTAGTTTTCACATTTTTATCATATAGTAACCAGCGGTGCTGTAAGTACCTAAAGAGTTACATATGCCAAGTAGGCATACGTGTAAATGGCTACATGTGGTGTGATTGAACTTCAAGACCCTAGGCACAGTTGCCGGTTGTCTAGCAATCATGAGAACAGCCAAATGAAAATACACAACAGCAACCCATCAAAGTCTAGAACTCTTGATTAGTTTGATTGCATGATAGCCCAATTAATGAATTACAAAATGTGTGAATATTTATCCTACGGAAGGCAGGCTACACTAATAGACAAGGTTTGCAAAGTGGTGAAATGGCTCTTTGGGCCCTACCACCTTGTTGAGGACTTGCTGGGACCCCAGGGGTATATATGCCTCAAATGAGCTGTGCTTTTTCGCCATGTTAAGGCAGCGCCTATGCTGAAAGTCGACCGGTTCAGAGAAGAAATCAAAGGATAATTCAAGAAAAAATATGTGAAGTCTTTCACGTTTTTTTTTTCGACGCCTGGCCGAGGGTCTATGCCTCAGTGTCTCCAGAGGATTAACTCCTCCTGCTGCAGATCGTGTCCGGTTACATCGAGTGCATGCAACCTTGGCACAGACAGCAAAGCACTTTCCGTTTTTCTGCCAACTCATTTTTTTCTCGAAAACCTGGAGGACACAGCCCGTTCAGAGCTTGTATTTTGGTACCATCGATAAGTCTGCCCACCCACCCCATTCTTTCAGTAGATGCTCTCATACATCATGGTGGAATTGGCCATATGTGAACCCTAAAGCTCTAAGTTACCCTATCCCTAAACTTATTGAGCTGTTGCATCAATCATTGTGTCCAGCAAGGTTTGCAGTGGCGAGATGGCTCGCTGGGCCCTACCACCTTGGTGATAGCTCGCTGGAACCCGAGGTGTACATATGCCTTGAGCGGGCCAGCAGGCTTGTGCTTGCTAAGGCAGCACATATACTAAAATTGGATCGATACAGAGAAGATTAGCATGGCCCCTGCGAAAGGATGACACGCAAATCCGTGAAGCGCTCCATATTTTTGCAGCTGTGATCAAGCCTGCTTCACTGGACTTGATTCATCCCCTCATGCCCACTCTTTATTTTCATTCTTGTTCTCCTGTGTCAAGAACTGGTGCATCTCCAATGTCTATAGGGCACTCTCAGTTTTCCTGCCAACTCTTTTTTTCTTTTTTTAATGCTTGTTCGCTGGGGCCATCGACGAGTGTGTCCACTCCCTTTCTTCAGCAGATGTCGTTGGGGAACAGGGTGTGAACCCATAGGCGAAATCTTTTCCCTTCAAGGTTGAGTCACAGAACATCTCTGGAACAGAACAATACATCCACACAGAGCAAACTTGAGCTAAAATAAACTTCTACTTATGATTAGTTTTCACATTTTTATCATATAGTAACCAGCGGTGCTGTAAGTACCTAAAGAGTTACATATGCCAAGTAGGCATACGTGTAAATGGCTACATGTGGTGTGATTGAACTTCAAGACCCTAGGCACAGTTGCCGGTTGTCTAGCAATCATGAGAACAGCCAAATGAAAATACACAACAGCAACCCATCAAAGTCTAGAACTCTTGATTAGTTTGATTGCATGATAGCCCAATAGACAAGGTTTGCAAAGTGGTGAAATGGCTCTCTGGGCCCTACCACCTTGGTGAGGACTTGCTGGGACCCCAGGGGTATATATGCCTCAAATGAGTCGTGCTTTTTCGCCATGTTAAGGCAGCGCCTATGCTGAAAGTCGACCGGTTCAGAGAAGAAATCAAAGGACAATTCAAGTCTTTCACGTTTTTTTTTTTCAACGCCTGGCCGAGGGTCTATGCCTCAGTGTCTCCAGAGGATTAACTCCTCCTGCTGCAGATCGTGTCCGGTTACATCGAGTGCATGCAACCTTGGCACAGACAGCTGTAACTTTTCTCTTTTTGTTCTTCGATTTAGTTACTAACGAGAGTTTATCACATAGATCAGTTATTGTTTAATGAACTTGAGCACATAATCTACTATATTTTAGGTGATTTATTCCCCCAATTCTGTGGCACTTTATAACAATAATCCAGAGGAAGGACTAGAGAAACAGTGTCTTTGATTTCTCACACACACAAAAAAATCAGAAAATCAAATGAAGGTTCTTATCTGAGATGAAGTTTTGTCCTGAGAAAAAGATGAAACTATGCAACCTGAAGAAAAAAGGAAACATTGAGTGCGTTGAAATTGGTTTCCATGAAGAAAAACATTGAGTGCGTTGAAATTGGTTTCCATGAAGAAAAACATTGAGTACATTGAACTTCTTCTCTCTTCTTTAGAATTGTCCTTTCAGGCTGGAGAAAACAAAACAAACAAATCCACTCCACCACAAAATCCTTTTTAACCAATAGGCTTCCCAATTCACCCCAAGACACATGGTAAACAAATAGTTCTTAACATTGAGCTTAAAACCCTACGGTTTCTCAATGAATCCAAGTCTTCTAAGGTAGCCTCCAAGAAACATGTGCTCCCCCTACCCCCAAACTGACTTGCTTCTTCATGCCAGCTTTTCCTTATATGCCATACAGGTAAATATATATAGCGCCCTCTAATGGCTTGTAGTATCTCTACACCTTTCCATTCTTTCATTACAAAATAACTGTTACAGATATTTCACTCTGTTAAGCCCCTTTCACACAGCGCTTTGAACCCGGGAAATTGCCGGCAAATTGCCAGAGCGCCTTCTGTGTGAACGCGAACACGACCCGGGATTGATGCCGGGATCGATGCCGTGTTGGGGGCCTAGTAACATTGTCGTGTTCAGTCCCGGAACGCGCGCTGTGTGAACAAAAGCCGTAATATTGCCGTGTCGTAGTGATGACGCTAAAGCCGGGATCGTTCGCAAGCTGTCAAATGGTACGTAAAGCGCAAGTTTATGATCGAATCAGAGAAAAAAATGCACAAGCGTGGTTTCTCTCGAGAGAGATCGCAGCTCATAAGCAAACTTAAGAGATTACAACTTAACAAGTCACATCGATGTCACGTGTCTTTACGGCATTTTTACGGGTTGTGTGTGAACGCACTCTCTGATTCCGGAAAATCACTGGCAGTGTGAATGAACCAAAATCAAACGAACCCGGGTCAAATCCCGGGTCACTTTATCCGTGTATTTTCCGGAATCTCTGTGTGAAAGGGGCTTTACACAGCAAAGCACTTTCCGTTTTTCTGCCAACTCATTTTTTTCTCGAAAACCTGGAGGACACAGCCCGTTCAGAGCTTGTATTTTGGTACCATCGATAAGTCTGCCCACCCACTCCATTCTTTCAGTAGATGCTCTCATACATCATGGTGGAATTGGCCATATGTGAACCCTAAAGCTCTAAGATACCCTATCCCTAAACTTATTGAGCTGTTGCATCAATCATTGTGTCCAGCAAGGTTTGCAGTGGCGAGATGGCTCGCTGGGCCCTACCACCTTGGTGATAGCTCGCTGGAACCCGAGGTGTACATATGCCTTGAGCGGGCCAGCAGGCTTGTGCTTGCTAAGGCAGCACATATACTAAAATTGGATCGATACAGAGAAGATTAGCATGGCCCCTGCGAAAGGATGACACGCAAATCCGTGAAGCGCTCCATATTTTTGCAGCTGTGATCAAGCCTGCTTCACTGGACTTGATTCATCCCCTCATGCCCACTCTTTATTTTCATTCTTGTTCTCCTGTGTCAAGAACTGGTGCATCTCCAATGTCTATAGGGCACTCTCAGTTTTCCTGCCAACTCTTTTTTTCTTTTTTTAATGCTTGTTCGCTGGGGCCATCGACGAGTGTGTCCACTCCCTTTCTTCAGCAGATGTCGTTGGGGAACAGGGTGTGAACCCATAGGCGAAATCTTTTCCCTTCAAGGTTGAGTCACAGAACATCTCTGGAACAGAACAATACATCCACACAGAGCAAACTTGAGCTAAAATAAACTTCTACTTATGATTAGTTTTCACATTTTTATCATATAGTAACCAGCGGTGCTGTAAGTACCTAAAGAGTTACATATGCCAAGTAGGCATACGTGTAAATGGCTACATGTGGTGTGATTGAACTTCAAGACCCTAGGCACAGTTGCCGGTTGTCTAGCAATCATGAGAACAGCCAAATGAAAATACACAACAGCAACCCATCAAAGTCTAGAACTCTTGATTAGTTTGATTGCATGATAGCCCAATTAATGAATTACAAAATGTGTGAATATTTATCCTACGGAAGGCAGGCTACACTAATAGACAAGGTTTGCAAAGTGGTGAAATGGCTCTTTGGGCCCTACCACCTTGTTGAGGACTTGCTGGGACCCCAGGGGTATATATGCCTCAAATGAGCTGTGCTTTTTCGCCATGTTAAGGCAGCGCCTATGCTGAAAGTCGACCGGTTCAGAGAAGAAATCAAAGGATAATTCAAGAAAAAATATGTGAAGTCTTTCACGTTTTTTTTTTCGACGCCTGGCCGAGGGTCTATGCCTCAGTGTCTCCAGAGGATTAACTCCTCCTGCTGCAGATCGTGTCCGGTTACATCGAGTGCATGCAACCTTGGCACAGACAGCAAAGCACTTTCCGTTTTTCTGCCAACTCATTTTTTTCTCGAAAACCTGGAGGACACAGCCCGTTCAGAGCTTGTATTTTGGTACCATCGATAAGTCTGCCCACCCACCCCATTCTTTCAGTAGATGCTCTCATACATCATGGTGGAATTGGCCATATGTGAACCCTAAAGCTCTAAGTTACCCTATCCCTAAACTTATTGAGCTGTTGCATCAATCATTGTGTCCAGCAAGGTTTGCAGTGGCGAGATGGCTCGCTGGGCCCTACCACCTTGGTGATAGCTCGCTGGAACCCGAGGTGTACATATGCCTTGAGCGGGCCAGCAGGCTTGTGCTTGCTAAGGCAGCACATATACTAAAATTGGATCGATACAGAGAAGATTAGCATGGCCCCTGCGAAAGGATGACACGCAAATCCGTGAAGCGCTCCATATTTTTGCAGCTGTGATCAAGCCTGCTTCACTGGACTTGATTCATCCCCTCATGCCCACTCTTTATTTTCATTCTTGTTCTCCTGTGTCAAGAACTGGTGCATCTCCAATGTCTATAGGGCACTCTCAGTTTTCCTGCCAACTCTTTTTTTCTTTTTTTAATGCTTGTTCGCTGGGGCCATCGACGAGTGTGTCCACTCCCTTTCTTTAGCAGATGTCGTTGGGGAACAGGGTGTGAACCCATAGGCGAAATCTTTTCCCTTCAAGGTTGAGTCACAGAACATCTCTGGAACAGAACAATACATCCACACAGAGCAAACTTGAGCTAAAATAAACTTCTACTTATGATTAGTTTTCACATTTTTATCATATAGTAACCAGCGGTGCTGTAAGTACCTAAAGAGTTACATATGCCAAGTAGGCATACGTGTAAATGGCTACATGTGGTGTGATTGAACTTCAAGACCCTAGGCACAGTTGCCGGTTGTCTAGCAATCATGAGAACAGCCAAATGAAAATACACAACAGCAACCCATCAAAGTCTAGAACTCTTGATTAGTTTGATTGCATGATAGCCCAATAGACAAGGTTTGCAAAGTGGTGAAATGGCTCTCTGGGCCCTACCACCTTGGTGAGGACTTGCTGGGACCCCAGGGGTATATATGCCTCAAATGAGTCGTGCTTTTTCGCCATGTTAAGGCAGCGCCTATGCTGAAAGTCGACCGGTTCAGAGAAGAAATCAAAGGACAATTCAAGTCTTTCACGTTTTTTTTTTTCAACGCCTGGCCGAGGGTCTATGCCTCAGTGTCTCCAGAGGATTAACTCCTCCTGCTGCAGATCGTGTCCGGTTACATCGAGTGCATGCAACCTTGGCACAGACAGCTGTAACTTTTCTCTTTTTGTTCTTCGATTTAGTTACTAACGAGAGTTTATCACATAGATCAGTTATTGTTTAATGAACTTGAGCACATAATCTACTATATTTTAGGTGATTTATTCCCCCAATTCTGTGGCACTTTATAACAATAATCCAGAGGAAGGACTAGAGAAACAGTGTCTTTGATTTCTCACACACACAAAAAAATCAAAAATCAAATGAAGGTTCTTATCTGAGATGAAGTTTTGTCCTGAGAAAAAGATGAAACTATGCAACCTGAAGAAAAAAGGAAACATTGAGTGCGTTGAAATTGGTTTCCATGAAGAAAAACATTGAGTGCGTTGAAATTGGTTTCCATGAAGAAAAACATTGAGTACATTGAACTTCTTCTCTCTTCTTTAGAATTGTCCTTTCAGGCTGGAGAAAACAAAACAAACAAATCCACTCCACCACAAAATCCTTTTTAACCAATAGGCTTCCCAATTCACCCCAAGACACATGGTAAACAAATAGTTCTTAATATTGAGCTTAAAACCCTACGGTTTCTCAATGAATCCAAGTCTTCTAAGGTAGCCTCCAAGAAACATGTGCTCCCCCTACCCCCAAACTGACTTGCTTCTTCATGCCAGCTTTTCCTTATATGCCATACAGGTAAATATATATAGCGCCCTCTAATGGCTTGTAGTATCTCTACACCTTTCCATTCTTTCATTACAAAATAACTGTTACAGATATTTCACTCTGTTATGCTGGGTACACACCAAAAGATAATCGGGCTGATTTTGGGCCGATTTCTCCCCTTCCGACAATCCTAGCTATGTCCCGATTATCTTGATGGTTTAACAGATTATTTGATCAGATTTTCCCTTGGTGTGAGGTGTGTTAAGAGTGTCCGAACCTGCTCGGAAGAACGTCGGAGCCGCTCCGATCGCGAATCGTAAATATTAAACATGTTTAATATTTACGATCAGAAATCCTGATGTGTGGGGGGAACTCCGAGGACAAACACGCGCACGCTCTGGAGATTATCACGTGAAACGAAACAATATCCAATCAGAAAGCGAGATGATGGAAGACACGGTCATTCTCACACACACACACACACACTTGCAGGAAGCTTAATGTTAAGATTTAGTATTCATAAGTGTAAATTTCGAGGAAACAAGCCTTTGTTTTTCATTTTAAGAGCAGAAATTTTACAATACCTAAACACAATATTGGGTTTGAAAAATAAGAAAGCTGCAAAGTGCGTTTCAATCTGTAAACATTTTCAAATTTTTGTTTAACTTTTAAGTTTGTCACTGTTTATGTATATGTCTTTTTATGTTTGTTTATCAGCTTTACTCTTTGTACCCCCCTGACTGTAATTGTATAATTCTTAAAATCAATAAAAAAAAAAAGATAAAAAAAAAAAAAAAAGCTGAGTGTTAAGGGTTCAGTGAGGTTCTATAGACTAGAGGGATTAAATAACTTTTTCTAAAGAGACAATAAATCCAATAAAGAATAAATAAAGACAATAAAGAATGAATATATTTCTGTATAAAAGGTTATAATGGTAGGTACAATGGTTTTTTCACGTGAATTTTCTGTGAAAATCATTCCAAACACTATCGCAATTTCTTCCTGCATATCGTCCGTCATGCTTATTCTGAAGTCTCACGATATTTTGCGAGATTTCCTGTGTTCATAGTCGAGACTCTGGTTGAAAATCTGTTTGTGTGTGGTGTGCTGTCTTTGTCACATCATGGCATACCACACACTATAGGAGCAAAACGCTTAAATCTAGGATTTTTTGTCCTCATGTTTGTGGTCTGTCACATTTTGAAAATCTTATAAGATGTAAAAAATCTTTTGGTGTGTACCCAGCATTAAGCCCCTTTCACACAGCGCTTTGAACCCGGGAAATTGCCGGCAAATTGCCAGAGCGCCTTCTGTGTGAACGCGAACACGACCCGGGATTGATGCCGGGATCGATGCCGTGTTGGGGACCTAGTAACATTGTCGCGTTCAGTCCCGGAACGCGCGCTGTGTGAACAAAAGCCGTAATATTGCCGTGTCGTAGTGATGACGCTAAAGCCGGGATCGTTCGCAAGCTGTCAAATGGTACGTAAAGCGCAAGTTTATGATCGAATCAGAGAAAAAAATGCACAAGCGTGGTTTCTCTCGAGAGAGATCGCAGCTCATAAGCAAACTTAAGAGATTACAACTTTACAAGTCACATCGATGTCACGTGTCTTTACGGCATTTTTACGGGTTGTGTGTGAACGCACTCTCTGATTCCGGAAAATCACTGGCAGTGTGAATGAACCAAAATCAAACGAACCCGGGTCAAATCCCGGGTCACTTTATCCGTGTATTTTCCGGAATCTCTGTGTGAAAGGGGCTTTACACAGCAAAGCACTTTCCGTTTTTCTGCCAACTCATTTTTTTCTCGAAAACCTGGAGGACACAGCCCGTTCAGAGCTTGTATTTTGGTACCATCGATAAGTCTGCCCACCCACTCCATTCTTTCAGTAGATGCTCTCATACATCATGGTGGAATTGGCCATATGTGAACCCTAAAGCTCTAAGATACCCTATCCCTAAACTTATTGAGCTGTTGCATCAATCATTGTGTCCAGCAAGGTTTGCAGTGGCGAGATGGCTCGCTGGGCCCTACCACCTTGGTGATAGCTCGCTGGAACCCGAGGTGTACATATGCCTTGAGCGGGCCAGCAGGCTTGTGCTTGCTAAGGCAGCACATATACTAAAATTGGATCGATACAGAGAAGATTAGCATGGCCCCTGCGAAAGGATGACACGCAAATCCGTGAAGCGCTCCATATTTTTGCAGCTGTGATCAAGCCTGCTTCACTGGACTTGATTCATCCCCTCATGCCCACTCTTTATTTTCATTCTTGTTCTCCTGTGTCAAGAACTGGTGCATCTCCAATGTCTATAGGGCACTCTCAGTTTTCCTGCCAACTCTTTTTTTCTTTTTTTAATGCTTGTTCGCTGGGGCCATCGACGAGTGTGTCCACTCCCTTTCTTCAGCAGATGTCGTTGGGGAACAGGGTGTGAACCCATAGGCGAAATCTTTTCCCTTCAAGGTTGAGTCACAGAACATCTCTGGAACAGAACAATACATCCACACAGAGCAAACTTGAGCTAAAATAAACTTCTACTTATGATTAGTTTTCACATTTTTATCATATAGTAACCAGCGGTGCTGTAAGTACCTAAAGAGTTACATATGCCAAGTAGGCATACGTGTAAATGGCTACATGTGGTGTGATTGAACTTCAAGACCCTAGGCACAGTTGCCGGTTGTCTAGCAATCATGAGAACAGCCAAATGAAAATACACAACAGCAACCCATCAAAGTCTAGAACTCTTGATTAGTTTGATTGCATGATAGCCCAATAGACAAGGTTTGCAAAGTGGTGAAATGGCTCTCTGGGCCCTACCACCTTGGTGAGGACTTGCTGGGACCCCAGGGGTATATATGCCTCAAATGAGTCGTGCTTTTTCGCCATGTTAAGGCAGCGCCTATGCTGAAAGTCGACCGGTTCAGAGAAGAAATCAAAGGACAATTCAAGTCTTTCACGTTTTTTTTTTTCAACGCCTGGCCGAGGGTCTATGCCTCAGTGTCTCCAGAGGATTAACTCCTCCTGCTGCAGATCGTGTCCGGTTACATCGAGTGCATGCAACCTTGGCACAGACAGCTGTAACTTTTCTCTTTTTGTTCTTCGATTTAGTTACTAACGAGAGTTTATCACATAGATCAGTTATTGTTTAATGAACTTGAGCACATAATCTACTATATTTTAGGTGATTTATTCCCCCAATTCTGTGGCACTTTATAACAATAATCCAGAGGAAGGACTAGAGAAACAGTGTCTTTGATTTCTCACACACACAAAAAAATCAAAAATCAAATGAAGGTTCTTATCTGAGATGAAGTTTTGTCCTGAGAAAAAGATGAAACTATGCAACCTGAAGAAAAAAGGAAACATTGAGTGCGTTGAAATTGGTTTCCATGAAGAAAAACATTGAGTGCGTTGAAATTGGTTTCCATGAAGAAAAACATTGAGTACATTGAACTTCTTCTCTCTTCTTTAGAATTGTCCTTTCAGGCTGGAGAAAACAAAACAAACAAATCCACTCCACCACAAAATCCTTTTTAACCAATAGGCTTCCCAATTCACCCCAAGACACATGGTAAACAAATAGTTCTTAATATTGAGCTTAAAACCCTACGGTTTCTCAATGAATCCAAGTCTTCTAAGGTAGCCTCCAAGAAACATGTGCTCCCCCTACCCCCAAACTGACTTGCTTCTTCATGCCAGCTTTTCCTTATATGCCATACAGGTAAATATATATAGCGCCCTCTAATGGCTTGTAGTATCTCTACACCTTTACATTCTTTCATTACAAAATAACTGTTACAGATATTTCACTCTGTTAAGCCCCTTTCACACAGCGCTTTGAACCCGGGAAATTGCCGGCAAATTGCCAGAGCGCCTTCTGTGTGAACGCGAACACGACCCGGGATTGATGCCGGGATCGATGCCGTGTTGGGGACCTAGTAACATTGTCGTGTTCAGTCCCGGAACGCGCGCTGTGTGAACAAAAGCCGTAATATTGCCGTGTCGTAGTGATGACGCTAAAGCCGGGATCGTTCGCAAGCTGTCAAATGGTACGTAAAGCGCAAGTTTATGATCGAATCAGAGAAAAAAATGCACAAGCGTGGTTTCTCTCGAGAGAGATCGCAGCTCATAAGCAAACTTAAGAGATTACAACTTAACAAGTCACATCGATGTCACGTGTCTTTACGGCATTTTTACGGGTTGTGTGTGAACGCACTCTCTGATTCCGGAAAATCACTGGCAGTGTGAATGAACCAAAATCAAACGAACCCGGGTCAAATCCCGGGTCACTTTATCCGTGTATTTTCCGGAATCTCTGTGTGAAAGGGGCTTTACACAGCAAAGCACTTTCCGTTTTTCTGCCAACTCATTTTTTTCTCGAAAACCTGGAGGACACAGCCCGTTCAGAGCTTGTATTTTGGTACCATCGATAAGTCTGCCCACCCACTCCATTCTTTCAGTAGATGCTCTCATACATCATGGTGGAATTGGCCATATGTGAACCCTAAAGCTCTAAGATACCCTATCCCTAAACTTATTGAGCTGTTGCATCAATCATTGTGTCCAGCAAGGTTTGCAGTGGCGAGATGGCTCGCTGGGCCCTACCACCTTGGTGATAGCTCGCTGGAACCCGAGGTGTACATATGCCTTGAGCGGGCCAGCAGGCTTGTGCTTGCTAAGGCAGCACATATACTAAAATTGGATCGATACAGAGAAGATTAGCATGGCCCCTGTTCGTAGCTCACCGTTCGTTCTTCTCTGTTTTCGCGCACGCGCAGTGGCGCCTCCGCGCCTGCGCGGTCGTAGAAGCGAGGCGCCCTCGAGACGCGGGTTCGAATCCCGGCCGAACCACAAAACATTACGTTTACGTTTACATCTATCGCGCGCGTCGATGTGATAAATAAAAGTTATTTATATTATTTATATGTCAACGTATAAATAGAAGTTACATGCAGCGTACCGTTTGTTTGTTTTTTCTTCAGTAACATAATAAATGTCAATTAAATATCAGTTGTTGTTGTTGTTGTTGTTGTTGTTGTATTTATATTATGCCTATTTTATATGTCAATGCATAAATAAAAGTTACATGCAGTGTATTATTTGTTTCACCTTTTTCTTCAGTAAAATAATTGTTGTTATATTATATTTATATTATGCCTATTTTATATGTCAATGTATACATAAAAGTTACATGCAGTGTATTATTTGTTTGTTTCACCTTTTTCTATGTATAAATAAAAGTTACATGCCGTGTATTATTGTTTCACCTTTTTCTTTTGTATAATATAATTATCAATTAAAGTTTTACCTTTTTCTTCAGTAAAATAAATATCAATTAAATATCAGTAGTAGTTGTTGTTGTTGTTGTTGTTGTTGTTGTTGTTGTTAAACACCAAACACAGCAGCAGTAGGCTACAGTGTGAAATAGATTATTTATTTTAAACTACAATAAAACATTAATAATAAAACATCAGCGCAGACACGTGGCGTAACTGTTCTGTCCAGAGATGCAGAACAAGGCTTTATTCCTCTTTTTTTAAACCACATCAATCACAGCAGACAGACACATAGTATAAGCGCTCAGTACATAATGCAGCAGCATTACAGTGTGAAGTACCTGTGGCATACAAGGCTTTTTTTAAAAACCACATCAATCACAGCAGACAGACACATATTATAAGAGCTCAGTACAGACATGGATGGATACATAACACAGTAGCATTACAGTATGTGAAGTAGACCCATAGTACAAGAGCTCAGTACAGACCTACATGAATACATAACACAGCAACACTACAGTGCGAAGTACCTGTGGCATACAAGGCTTTTTTTAAAAACCACATCAATCACAGCAGACAGACACATAGAGTATAAGAGTATAGACATGCATGGATACAGCAGTCCGGTATCTTGCATCGCAGCCACTGGACGTAACTCCAAAGACAGTGACCACATTAATGAACATACCCACATGTCCAAAAGGCCTATATAACTTGTCAGCGCATAAAATCAGAACAGCACAAAGGCATGACAATGTGTTATACAGGTGTGAATGGGACAGACAATGTTTTTTTTGTTTTTTCTTAAACCATATGATAGGCAGCAGACACACAGTATAGGCCTACATAACTTGTCAGTGCAAAGAATCAGAATAGTACAAAGGCATGACAATGTTACACAGGTGTGAATGGGATACACAATGTTTTTTCAAGCACAAGTGTCACTGTGCTGTAGAAGAGTTGAGGTGTGGACCGGTGTTTGTAGAAAGCCTCCACACCGCGGCAAGGTCCCGGTCCTTGTGGAGGGTAAAGTCAATGTCTTTAACAAAAACACACAACACTGCAAACAACTATATACAACACCTGCCCCAGCGAGAACGCGAAATCAGTCCGGGGCTCGACCCTGGTCCCTGTCCTTCATCTCCCTCAGCCAGTCCTCCACACTCTTACCCGCCGCGGCAGAGCAAAAATGTACATTGCCGTAGCGGGTGTGTCCGGTCTCCCTCCGCTTCGGCTGGCCGCATTTTCTGCACCTCTGTACTTGTGGCACGCCGGCCCGGGCAGCGACGACTGTTCCTGCCGCTGCCCTCTGCTCAGCCTTCTTCCTCCTCAGCCATTCCGTTTTGTACATGAATTCAGGCTGAGGAGGGGGAGCAGGAGGTGCTGCCTGCACCGCTTGTTGTCCCTGCTGTCCTGGCAACAGCTGCAGTGCAGGCAGCTGAGGGCCGGCGTGATGTGCGGCGGCCAGCGGCAGAGGGAGGACGTGTGGGGCTGGCGTTGTCCGAGGGAGCGTTGGGATGGGGAGCGCCCTCACACTCTGCTGGGGCAGTGAGAGGTCCAGAAGGAGAGGCTGTGTAGCCGGAAAAGGTCCTGTTGCAGCTGCAGCAGCCGGTAGTACGGCCAGGACAGCAGCTGAGGGGGCAGGCGGTAAAGGCGCCAGTAAACGTACTGGCGCTGGCAGAACAGGCACCGGTGCTGCCACAGCCGGTGCTGCTGCCAGAGTTACCGCCGCCCTTGACGCCGCTGTCGTCGCCTGGCCTGTAGGCACCGCCGTTGCTGCTGCCGGAGGACGATCCACCGCCGCCGCTGCTGGGCCCGGCGCCGCCGCCGCGGAACCTGCCGCCGCCGCCGCGGAACCTGCCGCCGCCGCCGCGGAACCCGCTGCCGCTGGTGGTCGTCCCTCTGCTGCAACGCCTGGAGCTAGCACGGTCCTCTCCTTCTCCCGCTGCGTCCTGGTGAACCTGAGAACAGATTTCAACGTAGTGTTTTAGTTACATGTGCGATTTTGAGAGCATGTCATTCAAGCATGTCATTCCCATAACACTGCCCAAAGCATCAAACATACCACAGCGAGAGGGTCCTGCAATTCAGCTCATAGAGCTGTATGGGCGCCCGAGCCATCAGCCTCTGGTGGCCCAGCACAAGGTCCCGGATGTGCTGGTACCGAAGCAGTATGCTGTCCCACCGCGACCTCCGGGCACCGTGCAGACGGGTGCCCGAGGGGATCAAGCGGCAGAGCTGGGTGCATACTGCCTCAACCAGCCGGCTTGCGCTGGGACTGCTGGCAGGTCCAGAGGTCTGTCCGACCAGGCAGCTGCGGACAACGGACAAAAACAATGACAGATATGAGCATGATAAGAGCAACATTACATAAAGCAGCTTGTGTGTACATCAGGGAAATGTATGATGGAAGTGTAGCCTTACCGTCTCAAGCTTTCCACACCAGGTATACTGGTGCGGCTTGGCTTCGCTGCCATGAAGCGCCCCCGAGCTGGCCTGTCCCTGTAGCGGGGAGGGTAGACTACTCGGGCCCTGTCGTGTGGTGACAGGGCCTCGTAGAGCCCGATGAGCTCATCTACCCTCCCCTCGGACAAGGCCGGGTCGTGACGCAACCCCACCAAGGCCGTGGCCAACTGGACCACGGCCAGGTACCCCGGCTGGTCATCCGGTCCTCTGTAGTCCTGCAGACACACAAGCAGAGACGGAAAACAATAAGTCAGTTGGACGGAACAGAGCGAGCGCAGCTTTTGGTGATGCGAGATGCACTGCAGTCGCAGACCGCAAAGAGGTGGCGTGCTTACCTCAGCAGCCTGCTGAGGCTCTGGCGAGGACCGGCCGGGGGAGTGGGGTGCGGGCTCGGGGGGACCGGTCGGACGGGATGGCTCGGGCGCGGGTGCGTCAGCCGGTTGCCCTGACCGCGGGTCCGTCTGAGGAGCTGGGAACTCGCCGGGCACGTGGAGGGTGAGGTCCTCCACCTCCTGCTGGCCGTCGGCGAGCTCGTCGTCCTCGACGAGTGGGGGAATGTCCCCCCCCGCGTCCGGAATGTCAGGGTCCAAGCTGACGTCCTGCAGCACTCTGCCCGTCTGGGAGTACAGGTACTCGATCCCGATGAGTTCCCCTGAAGTACAACAACACAAATCGCATCAGTCAGTCTGGTACACAAATATCATTCGGTGCGGACGTGTGTGAGCGCCGCGGTGGCTTGAGCGTTCTTACCGGTGTACTCCCTGGGCTTGGTGTAATCCTTGACCACACTCGTGCCAAGCACCCTTTGGCTGAGCTGGTCAAGGGAGTGCTGCAGGGGGCCATTGTAGGAGCGGAGCAGCGGACGTCCCTCCTGTGCCACGGACGCCGCCCTGTCCTCGTTCCACCGCGTCAACCCCTCCAGGAGAAACGCCTGGAAGTGCCAGGGATTGGCACTCTCTCCTGAGGAGGAACACAGATGCGTTTAGCAGTTTATTCAGTGCACACAATGTGAATGACAATGAGTCGATGACAGTGAAAGATTGACATGACAGTGAAACATGTGGTCTACCTGGAATGAAGCGGTTGAGGTGCAGGTGGAACGACTCCAGGGACGTGGAGCCTCGCGCACAACGGTACACCGGCAGGCTGATCCCCCCCTTGGTCAGCCTGCCCGTCTCGGTGTACAGCTCCACGCCCGGCGGGTCCTGGATGCACCGGAGGTGGCGCCGCTGCTCCGTCCAGATTGCCTGGATGCGGTCTTGGTCCAGCAGGGGAATCCCCACGGTGTCTCGTCCGTTGGCACCGCCGAAGGTTTCCAAGAGGTCACCGATCAGCCGCTCCGTCTCCGCCGCTCCACGCGTGCGGCGACGGCAGTGGAGAGCCATATCCCTGCGGCTGACGTGCCTCCACACTCCGGCGTCGGACGAGAAGGTCATCCCCTGCGCCTCAAGCGTCCTCTTCTTGGCTCTGAGCAACCGGGCTGCGTCCTCTGGGTCCCACAGGAAGATGCACGAAGACAGCTGCTGCAGGAAGGGCTTGTACAGCTGGTGGCTCTCGGTGGTGACACCTGACGCGAAGCGCCGCATCAGGTGCCAGATGTCCAGCCGGACCACCAGCTTGTCCCACTTCCCAAACATGTCAGCTGTCTTGGATCCCCCGCGGGAAGAACAACAGTCCCGGTCAACGTAGAGGAGCTGAGGCGGCTCCACCCCAGCGTCCCGATACCGCCGCATTAACCCCGCAGCCATGGACAACAGGCCGGCACCCTCGGTGTCCGTGAGCACGGACATGAGCACCTGTCCGTGCTCGTTGCCAACGTTGGTTGACCATGCTGCGGTCTGGGCGGCAGCACCGGCGAGCTTCCGGGTCACCTGTTTGAAAGAACAAAGCATCTCAGTAAGGCTGCACGCACATAGCCAGAGCATGATATACATAGCACCACATTTACCTTCTTGGTCGAATCCATCTTCAGGACCGTCCCAAAGACGGAGGTGACCCGGGCCTTCACGTCCTCCAGGCGGGAGAGGATGTCGTGGCAGTACACCAGCAACAGCCACGCGTACTGGGGCACGGGTGGCGGTTGCGGTGGTGGGGTGCACATGCGCACGACACCTCGCGACGTGAAGGGCTCCATGACGCTGAGGTAGTGTATGGACCGCCGCATCCAGGCCTCTGTGTGTGCCTCACAGAGTTTTTTGTACAGCTGCGTGGCGCTGTTCCCCCGAGTACGCTCACGCAGCTGGATGATAACCCGCCGGTCGCAGGCAAGCCTACAGAGAAGCACATCACATCATGTGTTACAGAAGAAGAGCCACACACAGACACACCGACAGTGTTCAGACAACTACTTACTTGTAGGTGAGGATTGCCGGGAAGAGGGCGCGATGCCCCTCTCCCAGCTGACCAACGACCTCCTGCGACCAGGCAGCTACCTTCCTCTTACACCGACAGCACTCCAGGTACTCGGTGGCCATCAAGTACCAGCCGTCGATGTCCAGGACCCTCCGGATGGTCCTGTAGAGCCCACACTTCGTGAGGGCCCTATTACAGCATGTCGGCCGGACGCCCCACAGACGCAGGGGCGTCCAGAGGAACAGCCGACACGCGAAGAAGGCAGCTGGTGAGGCGGGTGGCTGAGCGTAACTCGGCCGGGGCTGAGGGGGGTCCCACCACAGCTTGAGGTCTGTGGTGAGTTTGGTCCTCCCCTCGCTGTCGGTCTTGAACAGCGCCCGGCCGATCCACTCCTGCTCTTCCACGGTGAGAGCTGTCCGCCAGCTCTCAGGCAACCGGGACTGTGAGGGGAAAAAAACAACACAAATAAATACACCGTAAGGAGGCTGAGAGGAGGTGCTACATGCAGTTTGACAGTCAACTCCACTGAGTTGTGCGTCCATGAGTTCGGGCACGTGTGTGCGTGTTTGTGTGTTTGTACCTCAGCCGAAGCAGGAGTGGGTGTTGCGGGCTGCTCCACCTTCCTCTCCTTCCTCTTCCTCTTCGCCGGCGCTGGTGCCAGGGTGGCCTCCCCAGATGGCGTCTCCTCCACGGAGACGCGACGGGGCTCCTCCCTGGTCAACGCCGGAGCCCGGGCCGGAACAGCGAGCAGAGGTGGAGCAGCCGCAACTCGAGGTGGTGGCGGTGGGAGGGGTGGGAGAGGGATGGAGGACAATGCTGGAGGAGGTGGAGATGGAGGCCTCACCACCAGCGGGAGTGCCTGAAGGACCTGTACGTGAGCTTCAGACACATTCACACACAACAAAATGGCATCAGTACAATGATAGTCATTAGACAGTCACAATGATAGTGATTAGATGACGTGCAGCATGCCAGTGATTAGATGACGTGTGGCCTGCCAGTGATTAGATGACGTGCGGCATGCCAGAGATAGGGCAGATGGTTTAGTGCTACAAGGTGAATGTTAAGAGATGCAGCAGGGCCAAGGGAAGTAGACATGTGAAGGTGTTTAATCAAATCTACATTACCACTACGTTAGTGAGGATGGCACATCTACCGCCGACAAAGACGGCTACATTACCTGCCAAACCTACCTTTGTCTTTCAAGCATCAGCTGTAGCGACCAGTAAAAGAAACCATTACAGTTTATACAAAAAATACTAACAGAAGAATATATATTGAAGGCAAATGTTACAGTGTGACACGTCCAGTGTGGTGCCAGTTACCTGTTTCTAAGTCAGTGGCCATCTGGACCAGTTCCTCGTCCGTCACCTCTGTGGTGGGGGGCGGCGGCGGCGGAACCGAGGGGCGCTGGTCTCTGACGGATGTAGACACCGCTGTGGGGGGAGGGGGGTTGGGCAATGGTTAGTTAATCCTGTACAGTGAACCTCTGTTGTGTTAAAGAGAAAGAAAGAGATCTACCTGGAACTGCAGGCCGTGCTGGTGTGGTCATCAGCTTCCTGACCTTGGCCTGCAGCTCACCTGGGGCCATTGGACGCCTTCCCAGTAGGGCCGAGAACATGGGAGCGATCGGCTTGCGGGGCGGCAGCGCGGTGGAAGCAGCGGCCTTGCTGGGGCCACTGCTGGTGGTGGTGCTGCTGCTGCTGGGAGGTGGGGGTGTAGCAGCCGCCTCTGCCGACCGCTCCTTGTCTCGACCCAGGATGTACTTCCTGGCGGCGTCCATCGAGGTCCCAGGCTGCGGTGTCTTCCGTCGTAGCCACTTGACAAAGCTGCAAGACAATGATCAAAGATTAACACGCATATCAACAAGTCACAGCACCCTGTCAACAGTCCACTGCCCTTCACCACAACAGGACTTACGTCTGGTGCTTTTTTTCTGTGGAGTCGTACAGGTCCTTCAGGGTGGCCTCCTTGTAGTCCCCAAAGCCAACAAGCGCCTCGCCCTCACACCCGGGCTGAGTGGCGCGAGCCCGGGCCTCCTCGTGCGCCCGGTGGTACCTTAGCTGTTCAGCAAAGGCAGGGTGGGCGCACGAGTACCGGGCGAGTGCGTCCTTGTTGGCCATAAGGGGACTGTCGGAGGCACTTTTCTCCCGCTCCCGCTGGTGGCTGGCAACCAACTGCGTGGTGTAGCCCACGTCGTTCTCCAGGAGCCAACGGAACGTTTGACCCTGGTACTTGCCAAACTGGATGCTGTGGCAGCCCAGCACCAGCATGCGGTTACCAGGGTCACCGCCCTTGGAGACGACGTGGGCTTGGGCCTCCTTCTCCACCTCCTCCGGCTTCTTGGCCCTCGCAGCAGCGGCGGTCCCGCGTGGCCCCTTAGCGGCGATGAAGGCCACCGCCTCATCAGAGGCCCGCAGGAGAAGCTGCTGCGAGGCCGTAAATTTTAAATTTGCTAAATCCATCTTAACAATGACAAGAAATGACACAGCACAGCATTAAACAAGCATTACAGGTTAAACTATGTGTTAATTGCCATATTAACAGGAATATCACACATCAGATTAATGATATACCAGTACTACACATTCACTATTGAAATATTAACATTAACAAATTAACATAACGTGACACAACAGGTAAATAATGACCCCAGGGTTAGCCCCCCATTCATTGGCAGCCATTAAACAAACAGGCTTATTGTTAATGCATAAAACATACACTTAAACTTTATATTTTGATTTCACGTGGTAATATTCTAATCTTAGGGGTCTAAAGATACTAACTGTATGGTCTTTTCATAATTTAATTTTGTTTTCAGAGATCGTCACATGTTGTCCCATTAATTTCCAATGCAATGCATTACATTACATGCTAGCGATCTCTCAAAATGTATTTAATCTTTGATCAGACTACCTGGTTATCTTCCTTAGACCCTGTAGATGTAGTTACTACAGTTTGGAGTCGAAATTCGAAGTGTAAATATGGTTTAAATGTGTAAACCGGACGCCTGACGTTGACGTTCACGTTAATTAACTAACGTATCTTTTAAATATCAAAACCAGCGATTGACGGCAAGATGTAATAATACATCGACAAATTCCATGTCAGTGCATTGTAAAAGTACTCTGGGAAGACAATGTTATATCAGTACATTCGTAATATTCTATTTATTTTTGTTTTACTCACTCGGCGAAAACACTCGGTGGCTAACAGCTGTGGGTGTCAGGTCCGGTTTGTTTATGGTTGCTATGACAATTTGACAAACGCTCGATAATCCGAGCTGCTGATTGGCCCAAAACGCTCGATAATTCGAGCTGCTGATTGGCCCAAAACGCTCGATAATCCGAGCTGCTGATTGGCCCAAAGCTGAAAACGCTCGAAAAACGCTCGATTTTCCGAGCTGCTGATTGGCCCAAATCTGAAAACGCTCGATAAACGCTCGATTTTCCGAGCTGCTGATTGGCTGGCATCCAGAGACCATTGCTGGGCAGAGAGCGCAAGGATGACACGCAAATCCGTGAAGCGCTCCATATTTTTGCAGCTGTGATCAAGCCTGCTTCACTGGACTTGATTCATCCCCTCATGCCCACTCTTTATTTTCATTCTTGTTCTCCTGTGTCAAGAACTGGTGCATCTCCAATGTCTATAGGGCACTCTCAGTTTTCCTGCCAACTCTTTTTTTCTTTTTTTAATGCTTGTTCGCTGGGGCCATCGACGAGTGTGTCCACTCCCTTTCTTCAGCAGATGTCGTTGGGGAACAGGGTGTGAACCCATAGGCGAAATCTTTTCCCTTCAAGGTTGAGTCACAGAACATCTCTGGAACAGAACAATACATCCACACAGAGCAAACTTGAGCTAAAATAAACTTCTACTTATGATTAGTTTTCACATTTTTATCATATAGTAACCAGCGGTGCTGTAAGTACCTAAAGAGTTACATATGCCAAGTAGGCATACGTGTAAATGGCTACATGTGGTGTGATTGAACTTCAAGACCCTAGGCACAGTTGCCGGTTGTCTAGCAATCATGAGAACAGCCAAATGAAAATACACAACAGCAACCCATCAAAGTCTAGAACTCTTGATTAGTTTGATTGCATGATAGCCCAATTAATGAATTACAAAATGTGTGAATATTTATCCTACGGAAGGCAGGCTACACTAATAGACAAGGTTTGCAAAGTGGTGAAATGGCTCTTTGGGCCCTACCACCTTGTTGAGGACTTGCTGGGACCCCAGGGGTATATATGCCTCAAATGAGCTGTGCTTTTTCGCCATGTTAAGGCAGCGCCTATGCTGAAAGTCGACCGGTTCAGAGAAGAAATCAAAGGATAATTCAAGAAAAAATATGTGAAGTCTTTCACGTTTTTTTTTTCGACGCCTGGCCGAGGGTCTATGCCTCAGTGTCTCCAGAGGATTAACTCCTCCTGCTGCAGATCGTGTCCGGTTACATCGAGTGCATGCAACCTTGGCACAGACAGCAAAGCACTTTCCGTTTTTCTGCCAACTCATTTTTTTCTCGAAAACCTGGAGGACACAGCCCGTTCAGAGCTTGTATTTTGGTACCATCGATAAGTCTGCCCACCCACCCCATTCTTTCAGTAGATGCTCTCATACATCATGGTGGAATTGGCCATATGTGAACCCTAAAGCTCTAAGTTACCCTATCCCTAAACTTATTGAGCTGTTGCATCAATCATTGTGTCCAGCAAGGTTTGCAGTGGCGAGATGGCTCGCTGGGCCCTACCACCTTGGTGATAGCTCGCTGGAACCCGAGGTGTACATATGCCTTGAGCGGGCCAGCAGGCTTGTGCTTGCTAAGGCAGCACATATACTAAAATTGGATCGATACAGAGAAGATTAGCATGGCCCCTGCGAAAGGATGACACGCAAATCCGTGAAGCGCTCCATATTTTTGCAGCTGTGATCAAGCCTGCTTCACTGGACTTGATTCATCCCCTCATGCCCACTCTTTATTTTCATTCTTGTTCTCCTGTGTCAAGAACTGGTGCATCTCCAATGTCTATAGGGCACTCTCAGTTTTCCTGCCAACTCTTTTTTTCTTTTTTTAATGCTTGTTCGCTGGGGCCATCGACGAGTGTGTCCACTCCCTTTCTTCAGCAGATGTCGTTGGGGAACAGGGTGTGAACCCATAGGCGAAATCTTTTCCCTTCAAGGTTGAGTCACAGAACATCTCTGGAACAGAACAATACATCCACACAGAGCAAACTTGAGCTAAAATAAACTTCTACTTATGATTAGTTTTCACATTTTTATCATATAGTAACCAGCGGTGCTGTAAGTACCTAAAGAGTTACATATGCCAAGTAGGCATACGTGTAAATGGCTACATGTGGTGTGATTGAACTTCAAGACCCTAGGCACAGTTGCCGGTTGTCTAGCAATCATGAGAACAGCCAAATGAAAATACACAACAGCAACCCATCAAAGTCTAGAACTCTTGATTAGTTTGATTGCATGATAGCCCAATTAATGAATTACAAAATGTGTGAATATTTATCCTACGGAAGGCAGGCTACACTAATAGACAAGGTTTGCAAAGTGGTGAAATGGCTCTTTGGGCCCTACCACCTTGTTGAGGACTTGCTGGGACCCCAGGGGTATATATGCCTCAAATGAGCTGTGCTTTTTCGCCATGTTAAGGCAGCGCCTATGCTGAAAGTCGACCGGTTCAGAGAAGAAATCAAAGGATAATTCAAGAAAAAATATGTGAAGTCTTTCACGTTTTTTTTTTCGACGCCTGGCCGAGGGTCTATGCCTCAGTGTCTCCAGAGGATTAACTCCTCCTGCTGCAGATCGTGTCCGGTTACATCGAGTGCATGCAACCTTGGCACAGACAGCAAAGCACTTTCCGTTTTTCTGCCAACTCATTTTTTTCTCGAAAACCTGGAGGACACAGCCCGTTCAGAGCTTGTATTTTGGTACCATCGATAAGTCTGCCCACCCACCCCATTCTTTCAGTAGATGCTCTCATACATCATGGTGGAATTGGCCATATGTGAACCCTAAAGCTCTAAGTTACCCTATCCCTAAACTTATTGAGCTGTTGCATCAATCATTGTGTCCAGCAAGGTTTGCAGTGGCGAGATGGCTCGCTGGGCCCTACCACCTTGGTGATAGCTCGCTGGAACCCGAGGTGTACATATGCCTTGAGCGGGCCAGCAGGCTTGTGCTTGCTAAGGCAGCACATATACTAAAATTGGATCGATACAGAGAAGATTAGCATGGCCCCTGCGAAAGGATGACACGCAAATCCGTGAAGCGCTCCATATTTTTGCAGCTGTGATCAAGCCTGCTTCACTGGACTTGATTCATCCCCTCATGCCCACTCTTTATTTTCATTCTTGTTCTCCTGTGTCAAGAACTGGTGCATCTCCAATGTCTATAGGGCACTCTCAGTTTTCCTGCCAACTCTTTTTTTCTTTTTTTAATGCTTGTTCGCTGGGGCCATCGACGAGTGTGTCCACTCCCTTTCTTCAGCAGATGTCGTTGGGGAACAGGGTGTGAACCCATAGGCGAAATCTTTTCCCTTCAAGGTTGAGTCACAGAACATCTCTGGAACAGAACAATACATCCACACAGAGCAAACTTGAGCTAAAATAAACTTCTACTTATGATTAGTTTTCACATTTTTATCATATAGTAACCAGCGGTGCTGTAAGTACCTAAAGAGTTACATATGCCAAGTAGGCATACGTGTAAATGGCTACATGTGGTGTGATTGAACTTCAAGACCCTAGGCACAGTTGCCGGTTGTCTAGCAATCATGAGAACAGCCAAATGAAAATACACAACAGCAACCCATCAAAGTCTAGAACTCTTGATTAGTTTGATTGCATGATAGCCCAATAGACAAGGTTTGCAAAGTGGTGAAATGGCTCTCTGGGCCCTACCACCTTGGTGAGGACTTGCTGGGACCCCAGGGGTATATATGCCTCAAATGAGTCGTGCTTTTTCGCCATGTTAAGGCAGCGCCTATGCTGAAAGTCGACCGGTTCAGAGAAGAAATCAAAGGACAATTCAAGTCTTTCACGTTTTTTTTTTTCAACGCCTGGCCGAGGGTCTATGCCTCAGTGTCTCCAGAGGATTAACTCCTCCTGCTGCAGATCGTGTCCGGTTACATCGAGTGCATGCAACCTTGGCACAGACAGCTGTAACTTTTCTCTTTTTGTTCTTCGATTTAGTTACTAACGAGAGTTTATCACATAGATCAGTTATTGTTTAATGAACTTGAGCACATAATCTACTATATTTTAGGTGATTTATTCCCCCAATTCTGTGGCACTTTATAACAATAATCCAGAGGAAGGACTAGAGAAACAGTGTCTTTGATTTCTCACACACACAAAAAAATCAGAAAATCAAATGAAGGTTCTTATCTGAGATGAAGTTTTGTCCTGAGAAAAAGATGAAACTATGCAACCTGAAGAAAAAAGGAAACATTGAGTGCGTTGAAATTGGTTTCCATGAAGAAAAACATTGAGTGCGTTGAAATTGGTTTCCATGAAGAAAAACATTGAGTACATTGAACTTCTTCTCTCTTCTTTAGAATTGTCCTTTCAGGCTGGAGAAAACAAAACAAACAAATCCACTCCACCACAAAATCCTTTTTAACCAATAGGCTTCCCAATTCACCCCAAGACACATGGTAAACAAATAGTTCTTAACATTGAGCTTAAAACCCTACGGTTTCTCAATGAATCCAAGTCTTCTAAGGTAGCCTCCAAGAAACATGTGCTCCCCCTACCCCCAAACTGACTTGCTTCTTCATGCCAGCTTTTCCTTATATGCCATACAGGTAAATATATATAGCGCCCTCTAATGGCTTGTAGTATCTCTACACCTTTCCATTCTTTCATTACAAAATAACTGTTACAGATATTTCACTCTGTTATGCTGGGTACACACCAAAAGATAATCGGGCTGATTTTGGGCCGATTTCTCCCCTTCCGACAATCCTAGCTATGTCCCGATTATCTTGATGGTTTAACAGATTATTTGATCAGATTTTCCCTTGGTGTGAGGTGTGTTAAGAGTGTCCGAACCTGCTCGGAAGAACGTCGGAGCCGCTCCGATCGCGAATCGTAAATATTAAACATGTTTAATATTTACGATCAGAAATCCTGATATGTGGGGGGAACTCCGAGGACAAACACGCGCACGCTCTGGAGATTATCACGTGAAACGAAACAATATCCAATCAGAAAGCGAGATGATGGAAGACACGGTCATTCTCACACACACACACACACACACACACACACACACACACACACACACTTGCAGGAAGCTTAATGTTAAGATTTAGTATTCATAAGTGTAAATTTCGAGGAAACAAGCCTTTGTTTTTCATTTTAAGAGCAGAAATTTTACAATACCTAAACACAATATTGGGTTTGAAAAATAAGAAAGCTGCAAAGTGCGTTTCAATCTGTAAACATTTTCAAATTTTTGTTTAACTTTTAAGTTTGTCACTGTTTATGTATATGTCTTTTTATGTTTGTTTATCAGCTTTACTCTTTGTACCCCCCTGACTGTAATTGTATAATTCTTAAAATCAATAAAAAAAAAAAGATAAAAAAAAAAAAAAAAAGCTGAGTGTTAAGGGTTCAGTGAGGTTCTATAGACTAGAGGGATTAAATAACTTTTTCTAAAGAGACAATAAATCCAATAAAGAATAAATAAAGACAATAAAGAATGAATATATTTCTGTATAAAAGGTTATAATGGTAGGTACAATGGTTTTTTCACGTGAATTTTCTGTGAAAATCATTCCAAACACTATCGCAATTTCTTCCTGCATATCGTCCGTCATGCTTATTCTGAAGTCTCACGATATTTTGCGAGATTTCCTGTGTTCATAGTCGAGACTCTGGTTGAAAATCTGTTTGTGTGTGGTGTGCTGTCTTTGTCACATCATGGCATACCACACACTATAGGAGCAAAACGCTTAAATCTAGGATTTTTTGTCCTCATGTTTGTGGTCTGTCACATTTTGAAAATCTTATAAGATGTAAAAAATCTTTTGGTGTGTACCCAGCATTAAGCCCCTTTCACACAGCGCTTTGAACCCGGGAAATTGCCGGCAAATTGCCAGAGCGCCTTCTGTGTGAACGCGAACACGACCCGGGATTGATGCCGGGATCGATGCCGTGTTGGGGACCTAGTAACATTGTCGTGTTCAGTCCCGGAACGCGCGCTGTGTGAACAAAAGCCGTAATATTGCCGTGTCGTAGTGATGACGCTAAAGCCGGGATCGTTCGCAAGCTGTCAAATGGTACGTAAAGCGCAAGTTTATGATCGAATCAGAGAAAAAAATGCACAAGCGTGGTTTCTCTCGAGAGAGATCGCAGCTCATAAGCAAACTTAAGAGATTACAACTTTACAAGTCACATCGATGTCACGTGTCTTTACGGCATTTTTACGGGTTGTGTGTGAACGCACTCTCTGATTCCGGAAAATCACTGGCAGTGTGAATGAACCAAAATCAAACGAACCCGGGTCAAATCCCGGGTCACTTTATCCGTGTATTTTCCGGAATCTCTGTGTGAAAGGGGCTTTACACAGCAAAGCACTTTCCGTTTTTCTGCCAACTCATTTTTTTCTCGAAAACCTGGAGGACACAGCCCGTTCAGAGCTTGTATTTTGGTACCATCGATAAGTCTGCCCACCCACTCCATTCTTTCAGTAGATGCTCTCATACATCATGGTGGAATTGGCCATATGTGAACCCTAAAGCTCTAAGATACCCTATCCCTAAACTTATTGAGCTGTTGCATCAATCATTGTGTCCAGCAAGGTTTGCAGTGGCGAGATGGCTCGCTGGGCCCTACCACCTTGGTGATAGCTCGCTGGAACCCGAGGTGTACATATGCCTTGAGCGGGCCAGCAGGCTTGTGCTTGCTAAGGCAGCACATATACTAAAATTGGATCGATACAGAGAAGATTAGCATGGCCCCTGCGAAAGGATGACACGCAAATCCGTGAAGCGCTCCATATTTTTGCAGCTGTGATCAAGCCTGCTTCACTGGACTTGATTCATCCCCTCATGCCCACTCTTTATTTTCATTCTTGTTCTCCTGTGTCAAGAACTGGTGCATCTCCAATGTCTATAGGGCACTCTCAGTTTTCCTGCCAACTCTTTTTTTCTTTTTTTAATGCTTGTTCGCTGGGGCCATCGACGAGTGTGTCCACTCCCTTTCTTTAGCAGATGTCGTTGGGGAACAGGGTGTGAACCCATAGGCGAAATCTTTTCCCTTCAAGGTTGAGTCACAGAACATCTCTGGAACAGAACAATACATCCACACAGAGCAAACTTGAGCTAAAATAAACTTCTACTTATGATTAGTTTTCACATTTTTATCATATAGTAACCAGCGGTGCTGTAAGTACCTAAAGAGTTACATATGCCAAGTAGGCATACGTGTAAATGGCTACATGTGGTGTGATTGAACTTCAAGACCCTAGGCACAGTTGCCGGTTGTCTAGCAATCATGAGAACAGCCAAATGAAAATACACAACAGCAACCCATCAAAGTCTAGAACTCTTGATTAGTTTGATTGCATGATAGCCCAATTAATGAATTACAAAATGTGTGAATATTTATCCTACGGAAGGCAGGCTACACTAATAGACAAGGTTTGCAAAGTGGTGAAATGGCTCTCTGGGCCCTACCACCTTGTTGAGGACTTGCTGGGACCCCAGGGGTATATATGCCTCAAATGAGTCGTGCTTTTTCGCCATGTTAAGGCAGCGCCTATGCTGAAAGTCGACCGGTTCAGAGAAGAAATCAAAGGATAATTCAAGAAAAAATATGTGAAGTCTTTCACGTTTTTTTTTTCGACGCCTGGCCGAGGGTCTATGCCTCAGTGTCTCCAGAGGATTAACTCCTCCTGCTGCAGATCGTGTCCGGTTACATCGAGTGCATGCAACCTTGGCACAGACAGCAAAGCACTTTCCGTTTTTCTGCCAACTCATTTTTTTCTCGAAAACCTGGAGGACACAGCCCGTTCAGAGCTTGTATTTTGGTACCATCGATAAGTCTGCCCACCCACCCCATTCTTTCAGTAGATGCTCTCATACATCATGGTGGAATTGGCCATATGTGAACCCTAAAGCTCTAAGTTACCCTATCCCTAAACTTATTGAGCTGTTGCATCAATCATTGTGTCCAGCAAGGTTTGCAGTGGCGAGATGGCTCGCTGGGCCCTACCACCTTGGTGATAGCTCGCTGGAACCCGAGGTGTACATATGCCTTGAGCGGGCCAGCAGGCTTGTGCTTGCTAAGGCAGCACATATACTAAAATTGGATCGATACAGAGAAGATTAGCATGGCCCCTGCGAAAGGATGACACGCAAATCCGTGAAGCGCTCCATATTTTTGCAGCTGTGATCAAGCCTGCTTCACTGGACTTGATTCATCCCCTCATGCCCACTCTTTATTTTCATTCTTGTTCTCCTGTGTCAAGAACTGGTGCATCTCCAATGTCTATAGGGCACTCTCAGTTTTCCTGCCAACTCTTTTTTTAATGCTTGTTCGCTGGGGCCATCGACGAGTGTGTCCACTCCCTTTCTTCAGCAGATGTCGTTGGGGAACAGGGTGTGAACCCATAGGCGAAATCTTTTCCCTTCAAGGTTGAGTCACAGAACATCTCTGGAACAGAACAATACATCCACACAGAGCAAACTTGAGCTAAAATAAACTTCTACTTATGATTAGTTTTCACATTTTTATCATATAGTAACCAGCGGTGCTGTAAGTACCTAAAGAGTTACATATGCCAAGTAGGCATACGTGTAAATGGCTACATGTGGTGTGATTGAACTTCAAGACCCTAGGCACAGTTGCCGGTTGTCTAGCAATCATGAGAACAGCCAAATGAAAATACACAACAGCAACCCATCAAAGTCTAGAACTCTTGATTAGTTTGATTGCATGATAGCCCAATAGACAAGGTTTGCAAAGTGGTGAAATGGCTCTCTGGGCCCTACCACCTTGGTGAGGACTTGCTGGGACCCCAGGGGTATATATGCCTCAAATGAGTCGTGCTTTTTCGCCATGTTAAGGCAGCGCCTATGCTGAAAGTCGACCGGTTCAGAGAAGAAATCAAAGGACAATTCAAGTCTTTCACGTTTTTTTTTTTCAACGCCTGGCCGAGGGTCTATGCCTCAGTGTCTCCAGAGGATTAACTCCTCCTGCTGCAGATCGTGTCCGGTTACATCGAGTGCATGCAACCTTGGCACAGACAGCTGTAACTTTTCTCTTTTTGTTCTTCGATTTAGTTACTAACGAGAGTTTATCACATAGATCAGTTATTGTTTAATGAACTTGAGCACATAATCTACTATATTTTAGGTGATTTATTCCCCCAATTCTGTGGCACTTTATAACAATAATCCAGAGGAAGGACTAGAGAAACAGTGTCTTTGATTTCTCACACACACAAAAAAATCAGAAAATCAAATGAAGGTTCTTATCTGAGATGAAGTTTTGTCCTGAGAAAAAGATGAAACTATGCAACCTGAAGAAAAAAGGAAACATTGAGTGCGTTGAAATTGGTTTCCATGAAGAAAAACATTGAGTGCGTTGAAATTGGTTTCCATGAAGAAAAACATTGAGTACATTGAACTTCTTCTCTCTTCTTTAGAATTGTCCTTTCAGGCTGGAGAAAACAAAACAAACAAATCCACTCCACCACAAAATCCTTTTTAACCAATAGGCTTCCCAATTCACCCCAAGACACATGGTAAACAAATAGTTCTTAACATTGAGCTTAAAACCCTACGGTTTCTCAATGAATCCAAGTCTTCTAAGGTAGCCTCCAAGAAACATGTGCTCCCCCTACCCCCAAACTGACTTGCTTCTTCATGCCAGCTTTTCCTTATATGCCATACAGGTAAATATATATAGCGCCCTCTAATGGCTTGTAGTATCTCTACACCTTTCCATTCTTTCATTACAAAATAACTGTTACAGATATTTCACTCTGTTAAGCCCCTTTCACACAGCGCTTTGAACCCGGGAAATTGCCGGCAAATTGCCAGAGCGCCTTCTGTGTGAACGCGAACACGACCCGGGATTGATGCCGGGATCGATGCCGTGTTGGGGACCTAGTAACATTGTCGTGTTCAGTCCCGGAACGCGCGCTGTGTGAACAAAAGCCGTAATATTGCCGTGTCGTAGTGATGACGCTAAAGCCGGGATCGTTCGCAAGCTGTCAAATGGTACGTAAAGCGCAAGTTTATGATCGAATCAGAGAAAAAAATGCACAAGCGTGGTTTCTCTCGAGAGAGATCGCAGCTCATAAGCAAACTTAAGAGATTACAACTTAACAAGTCACATCGATGTCACGTGTCTTTACGGCATTTTTACGGGTTGTGTGTGAACGCACTCTCTGATTCCGGAAAATCACTGGCAGTGTGAATGAACCAAAATCAAACGAACCCGGGTCAAATCCCGGGTCACTTTATCCGTGTATTTTCCGGAATCTCTGTGTGAAAGGGGCTTTACACAGCAAAGCACTTTCCGTTTTTCTGCCAACTCATTTTTTTCTCGAAAACCTGGAGGACACAGCCCGTTCAGAGCTTGTATTTTGGTACCATCGATAAGTCTGCCCACCCACTCCATTCTTTCAGTAGATGCTCTCATACATCATGGTGGAATTGGCCATATGTGAACCCTAAAGCTCTAAGATACCCTATCCCTAAACTTATTGAGCTGTTGCATCAATCATTGTGTCCAGCAAGGTTTGCAGTGGCGAGATGGCTCGCTGGGCCCTACCACCTTGGTGATAGCTCGCTGGAACCCGAGGTGTACATATGCCTTGAGCGGGCCAGCAGGCTTGTGCTTGCTAAGGCAGCACATATACTAAAATTGGATCGATACAGAGAAGATTAGCATGGCCCCTGCGCAAAGCTCACCGTTCGTTCTTCTCTGTTTTCGCGCACGCGCAGTGGCGCCTCCGCGCACGAGCCACCCTCGAGACGCGGGTTCGAATCCCGGCCGAGGCAGAAATGTCACAAAATCTGTCACGGTTTACGTTATGCCCGTTTTACATGTCAATGTACAAATAAAAGTTACACACCGTGTATTATTTGTTTCACCTTTTTCTTCAGTAAAATAAACATCAATTAAATATTTATATTATGCCTATTTTATATGTTAATGTATTAATAAAAGTTACATGCTGTGTATTATTTGTTTCACCTTTTTCTTCAGTAAAATAAACAATTAAATATTTATATTATGCCTATTTTATGTCAATTAAATAAACATCAATTAAATATTTATATTATGCCTATTTTATGTCAATGTATAAATAAAAGTTACATGCTGTGTATTATTTGTTTCACCTTTTTCTTCAGTAAAATAAACATCAATTAAATTTGTTGGTTGTTGTTGTTGTTGTTGATGTATAGATGCAGAAAACACCAAACACAGCAGTAGGCTACAGTGTGAAATAGATTATTTATTTTAAACTACAATACAATACAATAAAACATGATAATAATAATAATAAAGCATCAGAGCAGACACATGGCATAACTGTTCTGTGCAGAGATGCAGAATGGGACAAGGCTTTATTCCTCTTTTTTAAACCACATCAATCACAGCAGACAGACACATAGTATAAAGCGCTCAGTACAGACATGCATGGATGCATAACGCAGCGCCATTACAGTGTGAAGTACCTGTGTCATACAAGGCTTTTTTATTTAACCACGTGGCAGCAGCAGATGAGCCAGCACCAACGGCAGTCCGGTATCTTGCATCGCAGCGGGTCCTGCAATTCAGCTCATAGAGCTGTATGGGCGCCCGAGCCATCAGCCTCTGGTGGCCCAGCACAAGGTCCCGGATGTGCTGGTCCCGAAGCAGTATGCTGTCCCACCGCGACCTCCGGGCACCGTGCAAACGGGTGCCCGAGGGGATCAAGCGGCAGAGCTGGGTGCATACTGCCTCTACCAGCCGGCTTGCGCTGGGACTGCTGGCAGGTCCAGAGGTCTGTCCAACCAGGCAGCTGCGGACAATGGACAAAAACAATGACAGATATGAGCATGATAAGAGCAACATTACATAAAGCAGCTTGTGTGTACATCAGGGAAATGTATGATGGAAGTGTAGCCTTACCGTCTCAAGCTTTCCACACCAGGTATAGTGGTGCGGCTTGGCTTGGCTTCGCTGCCATGAAGCGCCCCCGAGCTGGCCTGTCCCTGTAGCGGGGAGGGTAAACTACTCGGGCCCTGTCGTGTGGTGACAGGGCCTCGTAGAGCCTGATAAGCTCATCTACCTCATATGCCTGGAAGTGCCAGGGACTGTATTGTATATATATATACAATCTGCATTGCTATTTGTACTCGTTGTAAATACGCAGGCCACAAGAAGTAATTACGTGGTTTTTTTTGTTGTTTTTTGTATCACTTTTACTCAGGACATGCTAGCTGGCAACAAAGGATTCCATTCATTGTGCTAAGCTAAGCTAGCGCCGACCCTGTCAAACTAAAACAATGCATGCACTGAGACAAAAATGCATTTACCCACCTATCTAAATGTATGAAAGAATGTGAATAAGCCCTATTTCAAAAAACGGTGGAGTGTTCCTTTAACCCTTTTTATTTTACTCAATCACATTTGCAAAAATTTGCATTTTTTTATGTAATTTAAATCTGGTATAAACGGTTGTTACCATTGGCCTTTTACGTAACATCTCACCCTCTTTCATTAGTAGTTCTTAATATTTTCATCACATCATTGGACAATATGTATTTATTAAATATGTATTTCTCCAAGAATTCAACACTTAATTTCTCTGACATGTATTTTATTATTGGGCTTTTGTGATTTTAGACAGGATTGAGGTTGGGGCACTGTGGGTTAAATTATTCTTTGTGCATTGTAGGAAAGCATGTTTCTGGCTTGTGTGAATGTGGGAGTCTTGAAGGGCATGTTTTCCTAGAATGCAGAAAGTATAGGGCAGAAAGAAATATATTCTTTATTAAACTGGCAGGACTTGGAGTTAAGGCTTTTTCTCTTTGTTTGGTCACAGTGATGAGCATAAACTGATCTCCAAGGCAGTTCTTCAGTTCTTGCATGATACAGGACTGTATGTAAGACTTTAGTTCAAACTTTGACCTGTGGAGGGCAGTAATATGCTCAGCAGCGACTACACTGTCGGAACCCTACAAGAAGAAGAAGAAGATTTTAGACAGCAGTGTGTGAACAGGACTTTTATTTTGGTCTGGTGATGTGACGTCATAAGGCTGCGCCGCGATCCTGCATCTCTTGTGATTGGACTGAAGAAGGTTTGTGTTTTAAAATATTTAAAGCGTTTCAATCAATTCAACCCTTTCATGCAATTTTAAAGTTTTTACAAACGATGTTAAACGGCTTATTTATTATTAAGTTCAACATTGTAATAATTTAACTTTGTTTTGTGTGAATAAAGCAAGAGTAACAGAAAAGTTATTGTAAATACTGATGAGAGAAACTGAATTTAAACTGAAAAATCTGTGTTAATTATTGAACCAGTTCTTTCTGAAAATGATTCAGTGATTCAAAGCGCTCAATTCAAAACACTGTAATCTACAAATAATTTAAATTAATAAAACATTTACTCACTCTGACTGACTCTCTTACCAGTGCCCTGAACTACTGAACTAGAGCTGATTGAGACACACACAGAGATTTAGTGTGGATTTATTTTTCTTTCTGTTAATTATTCTCATCTTAAACAGGACAAACACACACAAAAACTCCTGGTGAAGCGACTGAGATCCACGTGACACTATTATAAAGATGGCGTTTATTAAAGAGGAGAGTGAAGACATGAAGATTGAAGAAACATTCAGAGTAAAACATGAAGATTCTGAGGAACAAACAGGTTAGTTTCATTCTCAAAGCGGAACTCAGTCATTTGTTCCTTATTAAAATGTCCAGCTCTACAGAAATGAGAGATGTTTTTGAAGAATAACATATGAGTGTCACATTAAATTGGTTTTATTTCACATGGAGCGGGACAGACATGTTCAGATCACATAACCAGACAAATATTAACAGTTTTTGTCACTCATTAAATTGGACAAATACAGATATAACATAAACAAAACAATTGTGTAACAGTAAAACAATATCTACTTCTGAACTGAAAACAATGAAATCCATTGATTTGGCACTTAATTGTGCGACAGTATTAAAGAAATCTATTAAATCTGACTTATAAACTTTATATTTGTAATCTATAAGACTTTTTTTCCCCTCTCAAAAGCACTCGTTGTATCAAACCGTGACTTTATTTCCAGAATGATAGAAGAAGCATTTATAGATCACTGTTTTCAATTACAAAGAAATGCAGTAAATGCTGTTTTATATTTTTCACTGTTTTGTGTGATGCACATAGAAGTTAGCAATATTCAAAGCCTCAAAAACACTTAGGGGCCCTTTCACACCTACCTTGTTTGGTCCGGATTTTCAGACTTTTTTTTTCAGTTTGGTCCGAATCAAAATTACAGGTGTGAAACCTCACCCCGAACCACCTTCCGGACCAAACAGACGAAATTTGGTCAGACGAAAAGAGGTAACGTTTTCACACCCTAAAGTCCGCACCAAGGTCCGAACCAAAGGTCATGTTTTGATACATTTGGTTAGTTTTGGTTTGTTTTCACATTGCAATTATGCGAGCGCACTAAAGAACTTTACATGACGTACTTGCGTTCTGTCGTCATCATCTATATGGGCTGCATCTTGACGTTGTTTGTAAACGGATGTGCGTCTGACGTCAGCGTGTTGTCAATTCGGCGGGTAACTTTGACAAGAATGAATGAACAGACGCAAAAGAGGTAGTCTCAGTCCGGATCAAACTGAACAAAGGTTTGGTTCATTTCTTGTGTGAAAGCATTTTCTGTATGGTTTGGACTTTCAGACCATTTACATGAAGTTCCGGTGGTTCCCGTGTAGCCTAAACAACTGAAGAAGAATATTTGTGCCCTGCCCACAGCGGCGCACACACACTTGTCTTGCGTCCTGCCGGCGACGATAAAATGTTCGCACAACGAGGACGTTCATTTGGTGGATTTGAACTAGCTTCGAGTATAGTTGGTGCTGCAGGGAGTAATGCCATAAAAATAAAAGTGGCAACGATATGCGTCTGTTCATTAATTCTTGTCAAAGTTACCCGCTGACTTGACAACACGCTGACGTCAGACGCACGTCCATTTACAAACAGATAAATGTCAAGATGCAGCCCATATAGATGATGACGACAGAACGCAAGTACGTCATGTAAAGTTCTTTAGTGTGCTCGCATAATTGCAATGTGAAACCAAACCAAAACTAACCAAATGTATCAAAACATGACCTTTGGTTCGGACCTTAATTGGTGTGGACTTTCAGGTGTGAAAACTCTACAAGTTTACAAAGTCTACAAACAAAATATAATTATACTAATTTACCTGAACATAACTAGTGTAAATGTAATTAATTGAATATGCAATAAAAAAGTCATATTTCAAAACCCCCAGCTTCCAGATTGAGTAATAAAGCATTTAATCTGCTGACACAGTTTAATAGAGTTACTGCTGCTGTCTGCATTTGTTCTACATTTAAAGGTCTTTGGTGAGCAAATAAAATGAGCAGTAACTTTTTAATGAACTGCATATACGGGCATGTTAGTATACACCACAATTCAGAGAATCAGAGTCAGACAACGTGTAAATTCATCCACTCCTCCTGAAATACATAAAAGTGGTCGGTGAACTTGGAACAAAATAGAGTAAGTTTTATAGTTATCTACACATTTTGTGTCTGATATGAATAAAAGACTTTGTAAATTTAAAAGTGAAAGGATTGTTATTGGTGCTTCCATAGACATTAGTGAGTATTTTACAAACTATAAATGTATTGTTTTGCTAGTGATAATGTGTATTTAAATGTCTGAAACCTAAAATAAAGATTATATGGTTGGAATCACTGAAAAGTTGTGATCTATGGCATACGTCTCTGGCTCAGCATCGAACACAGATTTTAATTTAGCAAATGATCACGCCATGATACTACGCAGCGCCTGAAAATAGTCCCCAGCTAGGTAACTTCCAACATGACCGGCACTAAGTTTTCAGGTGCATATCATTGCGCCTGCTGCACCCAGGGTACGGCAGCAAAGTTCCTTGATTATTACGCAGGAATGAGAGTATAGTTCCTAGCCATATCGGCCTAGAAAATCGCAACTTTTCATTTTCCGTCGGTCTTAGTACACAATGTAACTACAGAAGAGTCAAGTTTTAAATAGGAAAAATATCGAAACTCTTTGGTCATTTTTTTTTAGAGAGATGCTAACGGTCTAATAAGATTCAATGATCTATGCTAAGCTATGCTAAAAGTGCTACCCCCAGACCCGGAGATCAGCTGAATGGATTCGAAAACGGTAAAACTCAACTGTTTAACTCTAGGGGAGTTGGAAAATGAGCCTATTTAAAAAAAAAAAGTGGAGTGTTCCTTTAACAATATTGATAATAGGTTATGAAGTTACTTAATATGGGTAGGATGTTGTTGGTTTTGTTGTCTTTTACTTTGTGCTATTAAACTGGTGTTTACTTTTTCCACCTTAGACATGATGGCGCCGAAAGAGGAGGGTCAAGAACTGAATGAAACCGAAGAAAAAAATCAGTATGAAGAACATCAAGTTGTCATGATTAGAGAAAAAACATTTAGTTGCTCAGAGATAGAAAAGACTTTGTCTCGAAAAACAGCTCAAAAGCCAGCAACTATAAATTATTTCACCTGCCAACAGTGTGGAAAGAGTTTCAATCAAAATAGAAATCTTAAAGTCCACATGAAAATTCACTCTGGAGAGAAGCCTTTCACCTGCCAACTGTGTGGAAAAAGCTTCACAAAAAAAGGAAGCCTTAATGTCCACATGAGAATTCACACTGGAGAGAAGCCTTTTGCCTGCCATCAGTGTGGACAAAGTTTCATTCGAAAAGCAAGTCTTAAATGCCACATGATCATTCACACTGGAGAGAAGCCAATCACATGCCCGCAATGTAGACAGAGTTTTACACAAAAATCAAGCCTTCACTGTCACATGAGAATTCACACTGGAGAAAAGCCATTCGTATGTGGTCAATGTGGAGCGAGTTTCAGATTTGGAGCATCCCTTAATCGCCATATAAGAATTCACTCGAGAGAAAACTCTTTTATATGTCATCAGTGTGGAAGGAGTTTCACAGACAAGAAACACCTTAAGAATCATGTAAAAATTCACATCCGAGAGAAGCCTTTCATGTGCCATCACTGTGGAAGGACTTCCAAACAAAAAACAACCTTTGAGAATCACATGAGAACTCACACTGGAGAGAAGCCTTTCACATGCCCTCAGTGTGGAAAAAGTTTTGCACTTAAAGGAACCCTTGATATTCATATTAGGATTCACACTGGAGAGAAGCCTTTCACATGCCCTCAGTGTAAGAGGTGTTTCACATATCGAAAAGACCTGAAACGTCATTTGCAAACTCATTCTGAAATTAAATTACAAAGTTCTGGAGTGTGGCAAGAGGTTTACAAAAAGGAAGAAAAAGATTTAAAAAGGAAGAAGATTTAATTGTGATCAGTGTAATTAAAAATCTATTTAGCCACCACACTTACAGATGCATATGAGAATTATTTGTTGAAAGTTTTAAATGGCTCGGCAATTTAAATAAGCTCCAGAAAATATGTATCTGTGTAAAATCAAGGCTTTGTTCACACTGCTGTTGAATGTTGCTCAACTTTATTTTTTTGCTCAAATAGTTGTTTATATGTCCTTTTAAATGTGGCCCATATCAGATAATTTTGTATCTGACAAAATTGGAGAGCTCCTGCCTCAAGTGGAGGAGTTCAAGTATCTTGGGGTCTTGTTCACGAGTGAGGGAAGGATGGAACGGGAGATTGACAGGCGGATCGGTGCAGCTTCTGCAGTAATGCGGTCCCTGTACCGGTCTGTCGTGGTAAAGAAAGAGCTGAGCCGCAAGGCAAAGCTCTCGATTTACCGGTCAATCTACGTTCCTACTCTCACCTATGGTCATGAGCTGTGGGTCATGACCGAAAGGACAAGATCCCGGATACAAGCGGCCGAAATGAGCTTTCTCCGCAGGGTGGCTGGGCGATCCCTTAGAGATAGGGTGAGAAGCTCGGTCACTCGGGAGGAGCTCAGAGTAGAGCCGCTGCTCCTCCACATCGAGAGGGGTCAGTTGAGGTGGCTCAGGCATCTTTTCCGGATGCCTCCTGGACGCCTTCCCGGGAAGGTGTTCCGGGCATGTCCCACCGGGAGGAGACCCCGGGGAAGACCTAGGACGCGCTGGAGAGACTATGTCTCCCGGCTGGCCTGGGAACGCCTCGGTGTCCCCCCGGAAGAGCTGGAGGAAGTGTCTAGGGAGAGGGAAGTCTGGGCATCCCTGCTTAGACTGCTGCCCCCGCGACCCGGTCCCGGATAAGCGGTAGAAGATGGATGGAATTTAATTCTTAGAAAAGTCTGACAAATTCATCACATCATGACTTGTCCATGTTCAATTACTTTATTTGCATTGACCTCTTTATACTTTATATTTTATTTTGTCATGTGAATATGAATGTGAACACCTCACCATAATATTTCACTGTATAGAGTCATTTTATGATTAAGTATAATACTTTGAAATAAATATAAATGTCAACCTAGGACTAAAGGACTTGTAGGACTGAACCCGTGTTTAAAGGGATAGTTCACCCAAAAATGAAAATGCTGTCCTCATTTACTCACCCTCATGTTGTTCCAAACCTGTATGATTTCCTTTTCTTCTGCTGAACACAAAAGAAGATATTTTAAAGAAGGTTGGTAATTAAACAGTTGCTGGTCCCCATTGACTTCCATAGTATTTTTTTTTCCTACTATAGAAGTCAATGGGGTCCATCAGTCGTTTGGTTACCGACTTTCTTCAAAATATCTTCTTTTGTGTTCAGCAGAAGAAAGAAAGTCATACAGGTTTGGAACAACATGAGGGTGAGTAAATGAGGACAGCATTTTAATTTTGGGGTGAACTATCCCTTTAAGTCGGAATTAGTCAACAAATACGGTGAGTCATGTCCTCTTCTCCTGTTATTGTCACTTGCTCAGCAGTGAAGGATTCACATGTGATAAATGCTGGGAAATAGTCAGGCTGACAGGAATATTTCAGAATTAGAGATAAGCATCCAAACTTAAATTGAGGATAGAAAGGATACAAGGGCTCTAGATACTGCTTTGGATGTGACTAGCCTAGCGAGCCCCGTACATTGTTCGGTTCCGAACACGCAACTTGACCCTAAATAATTAGGTAATTACAGACTGATCTCGAATCTACCTTTTCTGTCAAAAATACTAGAAAAGGGAGTATCCTCACAACCTTTTTAGAATGAAATTGTAACTGCAAGGATTTCCAGTCATACTTTTCTGACCTTTATCAATTTGTAGCAGTAAATGAAGAGGTGTCATTTTGATCACAAGTTCAGTATGGAGTACTGCAAGGCTCAGTACTAGGAATGTTGCTTTTCACCATGTACATGCTACCCTTGGGAGATACACTATATTGCCAAAAGTATTGGGACACCCCTCAAAATCATTTCATTCAGGTGTTCGAATCCCTTCCATGGCCACTGTTGTATAAAATTAAGCACCTAGGCATGCAGACTGCTTCTACAAATATTTGTGAAAGAATTGGTCGCTCTCAGGAGCTCAGTGAATTTGAGCATGGCTCTGTGGTCTAAGTGGTGTCTGCAAAATAATATAGAATTTTAGTTTAGAATATATGGTATATATAGAATATATAGTTTTTGGGGCAGACCTGACCTGCTGAAAAGAGATGGTATTCTTCCCTCCTGGGATGGTTCTGCTCTGCCCTCTAGTAATATGGCACATAGTCTTAGAGCTCAAACATGAATTGGGGCTCAGGTCAGGAAGCAGACAGACTGGCTAAACCGACCGTCTGCTAGCTGTCTCATGTCACTGAGGTCAGATAAATCCCATCACATAGAGCCTCTTTCACCTAGATATCATAATATAGAGACTGTGTCTGTTCCCTGAATTAGGACAAACAAAAAACTTCCAAACCCATCTAAGGGTAAAAATGTAATTGATGTTCAACTAATAAAAAACAGATATAATACAAATGAGCAAATGATAAAGCTCGGGTTGCTGAATATTCAATCCCTTACTTCAAAAGCACTTATTGTTAATTATATGATCACAGATCATAACCTAGATGTGCAGTGTTTGACAGAAACCTGGCTAAAACCAGACGATTACATGACTTTAAATGAGTCCACCCCGCAAAATTACTGTTATAAACATGAACCTCGTCTGATACGCAAAGGGGGAGGTGTTGCTGTAATTTATAGTAATATACTCAGAATTACTAAGAAATCTAGTTTCAAATATAATTATTTTGAAGTGTTAGTGCTTAATGTAACACTATCTAGTGTAAATGATAAATCACGTTTGAGATTTGTGCTGGCTACTGTATACAGGCCACCAGGGTACCATACAGACTTTATCAAATAATTTGCTGACTTTCTATCAAAGTTAGTACTGGCTGCAGATAAAGTCCTAATTGTTGGTGATTTTAATATACATGCAGATAACGAAAAAGATGAATTGGGATTGGCATTTAAAGACATTCTTAACTCTATTGGAGTTAGACAACACGTGTCAGGACCTACTCAATGTCATAATCATACTCTAGATCTAATATTATCACATGGAATAAATGTTGATGCCGTTGAAATTCTGCAGCAGAGCGACGACATCTCAGATCATTATCTAGTCTCGTGTAAACTTCATTTAGCCAAGGCTGCAAAGCCGACTCCGTGTTACAAATATGTTAGACCTATCACTTCTGCCACTAAAGATTGCTTTATAAATAATCTTCCTGATCAGTTCCATCATCTCAGCATCCCAGATAGCTTAGAAGAACTCGATGTTGCGACATAAACTTTTAACTCTCTCTTTTCCAGCACTTTAGACACAGTTGCTCCGTTGCACTTAAAGAAGATTAAAGAAAATAGTCTAACGCCGTGGTACAACGAGCACACTCGGGCCCTTAAGAGAGCAGCAAGAAAAATGGATCGCAGCTGGAAGAAAACAAAACTAGAGGTATTACAGATGATTTGAGACAGCTCTCAGAGTCACAAATTATTTGCATTTCATGGAAAGAGAGCTCAATTGCATACAGATAGGCCTTAAAAGCTGCTAGATCTGCTTATTTTTCAACCCTTTTAGAAGAAAATAAACAAAACCCTAGGTATTTATTTGAAACAGTGGCTAAACTAATGAAAAATAAAGCTTCAAGCCCAGAAGTTTCCAAGCAGCACAGCAGTAATGACTTTATGAACGTCTTCACTTATATGATTGATAATATCAGGGAGAAAATTATAACTATGCAGCCGTCTACTACAGTATCGCATTGTAGTCTCCCTAAGAAAAAATTCGATTCATTCATTGCTATAGAAGAGGAAGAATTTTCTAAACTTGTTAAATCATCTAAATCACCAACATGTATGTTAGACCCTATGCCGACTAAGCTACTGAAAGAGATGCTTCCAGAGGTCATAGATCCTCTTCTTAATATCATTAATTCATCTTTGTCATTAGGGTATGTACCAAAAACTTTTAAGCTGGCTATGATTAAACCGCTTGTTAAAAAAATGCAACTTAATCCGACAGAATTAGTCAATTAGAGGCCGTTCTCGAATCTACCTTTTCTGTCAAAGATGCTAGAAAAGGCAGTATCTTCACAGTTATGTTCCTTTTTAGAAAGAAATAATACCTGGGAGGATTTTCAATCAGGATTTAGACCGTACCATAGTACTGAGACTGCTCTCAGAGTCACAAATTATTTGCTCTTATCATCCGATCGTGGTTGTATCCCTCTATTAGTGTTACTCGATCTTAGTGCTGCATTTGACACTATCGACCACAACATTCTTTTGAATAGACTCGAAAATTATGTTGGCATTAGTGGAATTGCATTAGCATGGTTTAAATCATACTTATCTGACCGTTATCAGTTTGTAGCAGTAAATGAAGAGATGTCTCATCGATCACAAGTTCAGTATGGCGTACCACAAGGCTCAGTACTAGGACCATTGCTGTTCACTCTGTACATGCTACCCTTGGGAGATATCATTAGGAAGCATGGCATTAGTTTTCACTGTTATGCTGATGATACGCAGCTCTATATTTCTTCACGCTCTGACGAATTTTTTTTCTTACCAATTGCACAAAATTAACGGCTGATATAAAAAATTGGATGACTAGCAATTTCCAACTACTTAATTCTGAAAAAACAGAGATTCTAATTATTGGACAAAAAACGTCCTCACGTAACAACCTAGAATACTGTCTAACACTTGATGGCTGCTCTGTTAAGTCTTCGTCGTCGGTTAGGAACCTGGGTGTGCTCTTTGATACCAATCTTTGATTTGAAAGTCAGGTTTCATTTGAAAGTCCAGGAAGCAGACACGCTCTGTCAGTTCAAATCCAAACTAAAAACACATCTCTTTGGCCTAGCATACACATAACACATTATAGACTTCTATAATTCAATTTTAGGCTGCATAGTTTAGATCAGCCGGAACTGGGAACACTCCCCATAAATCCTGATGTACTCGTTACTTACTACTTGTAATATTAGTCTCTCTCTGTTTATCCGAGGTTTACCGCAGTCCGCCGGATCCAGGTCGTATCCAGATCTGATGAAGGACCTGCACCTGGACACGATGACAACGCAGTCCTGAAGTGTCATCCAGTCCCTCCCCTGTGAAGGCCTCCTTCCCTTCCCTTTACCTCAGTACAGATAAAATGTTGTCGGGATAATTCCGGTTTGCGTGGCTATGCAGACGCAACAAAATTCTGTATTGTAAATTTTTAAGGCCAGACAAGTAGTTTATTGATTTGTAAAGAAGCACTACACGCCTGCGCACATATATATTCAAACGCACATACCTTTGGGCTGAACGGTAGTGTGCATGTGCGCAACGTCTGCGTTTCCGCGTGTTTGCGTTTTTGAGTTTTGCGCAGAGATAACGGCTAATCATTTGCACCTTCGAACCTATTTCAGGGAGTGAGTTCTCAAGACACCAGGTACTGTTTTGTGCGGATGGGCGGCCGGAGCGCGTTTAGGATTTTGCTGTTAGAACGGTGTTGTGTTAGCGGCCCCTAAGTTAATAACTAATGATCTTTGCAACGGAAGTGAATCAATCAATCAAAGCTAACTTTAGCTTGACAATACCTTTCTCCTAGAGCTGTTGTGCAGCCTAAACAATCTATATTGTTAAAAGCACTATATAAATGAAGGTGACTTGACTTGACTTGACTGTGATAGTTTGCCATTTGTGCAATTCATGTCAATTCATGAAATTTCCTCACAACTAAATATACCACGGTCAACTGTTAGTGGTATTATAAGAAAGTGGAAGCAATTGGGAACAACAGCAACTCAGCCACTAAGTGGTAGGCCACATAAAATCACAGCGGGTTCAGCGCATGCTGTAGAAGTCGCCAACTTTCTGCCGAGGCAATAACTACAGACCTCCAAACTTAGTTTGGCCTTCAGATTAGCTGAAGAACAGTGCGTAGAGAGCCTAATGGAATGGGTTTCCATGGCTGAGCAGCTGCATCCAAGCCTTACATCACCAAGCGCAATGCAATGCAACAGATGCAGTGGTGTGAAGCACTCTGGAGTGACGAATCACACTTCTCTGTCTGGCAATCTGATGGAAGAGTCTGGGTTTGGTGGTTGCCAGGAGAACGGTACTTGCCTGACTGCATTGTGCCAAGTGTCAAGTTGTTGGTGGAGGGGGGATTATGGTGTGGGGTTGTTTTTCAGGGGTTGGGCTTGGCCCCTTAGTTCCAGTGAAAGGAACTCTTAATGCTTCAGCATACCAAAACATTTTGGACAATTTCATGCTCCCAAGTTTGTGGGAACAGTTTGGGGATGGCCCTGTGATGGATTTTTAATAGATAAGATAGTAAACTATCTTTTAAACTAACCATGGTCTAACATTCTAAAACAATGTACAAAGACGTTCTGTTCTTTGGCTAAATGTATGTTTCCCCTTTCACAAGCGAAAACTTGTGACTTTGGTTGTGTGAGTGTAAAAATAACAAATATGGGAAATGAAACTAGACAAATGTCCAAACTTGAAACCTTGTGATTATGAAGTAATCAAGAAAACCGCATCTACCTAGTAACAAGAGGGTTTGCATGTGAAGAACCAATCAGATTGTAGGGAAATTATGTAATGTATCATGTAATTTTTGCCCATTTTTCTTTTCTATAAAAACAGTTGTATTTGTGTTTGCTGGTGGGATTCTCTCTGAAATTTGTCTGAGATCCTCCGGCCATGATGTATTCTTCTTGGGTAAGATTCTCTGGAGAACTGCTCTGGGAACTCTCCCGGCCATGATTAAAGCATTTAAAGGACATTTGCTGAAGTCTGTCTAATTATTGCTGCACAGCAAGTTAGAGTTAGGGAATCAAATTAGTTAGTGAGGGGACATCAATTGTAGACGAGACCCAGAGAAACTAAACGTCGACTGTAGACGAGACCCAGGTATGTAGTTAGGTTTAGGGTAAAATCTACCACAGCCCCTTCCTATACCAACATGACTATGGACCAGTGCACAAAGCAAGGTCAATAAAGACATGGATGAGCGAGTTTGGTGTGAAGAAACTTGACTAGCCTGCACAGAGTCCTGACCTCCACCCGATATAACACCTTTGGGATGAATTAGAGTGGAGACTGAGAGCCAGGCCTTCTCGTCCAACATCCCATTCCAAAAAATTCCCATAAACTCACTCCTAAACCCTACAGATTAAGAATAGGATGCCATCAAAGTTCATGTGCATGTTAAGGTAGACTTCCCAAAACTTTTGGCAATAAAGTGTATCATTAGGTAACATTAGGTAACATTCACTGTTACGCTGATGATTCTCAGCTTTATATTACTTTTAGCCCTGACGAAATATACCAATTCACAACATTAATGGAATGCATAGCTGATATTCAGATGACTAGTAATTTCCTACTAATTAATTCTGAAAAAACAGGTTTTAATTATTGGACCAAAATCCAGATGTAATAACTAAGAATACTGTCTAACACTTGATGGCTGCTCTGTCAAGTCCTCTGCTGTCAGTTAGGAATTTGAAAGCCACATTTCTAACATCTGTAAAACTGCATTTTGCCATATTAAAAATATATCTAAATTATAAGAAATGTAGAAAAATTAGTTCATGCATTCATGACCTCAAGGCTAGATTATTGTAATGCTCCACTGGGTGGTTGCCCTGCACACTTAATAATCAAACTCCAGCTGGTCCAAAATGCAGCAGCTGGAGTTCTTACTAGAACTAGGAAGTATGACAAAATAAGGGCTTTCGTACCGGGTAGTTCTAGGAACTAGCCAATAGGGTGATCCCTCAAGAACTAATCTCTTAGGAACATTTTCCTGGTTGCATTTGCACCGCCAGTAGGAACTTTGACGCAAGCACGCTTGTTGTTGTGACTTTTATTGTGACGGCGCGGCAGACCTTTATTTTGACTGCACTGAGAACGCCAGCCAGAGCCTGATCGCAAAGTGCTTGCATTCTAGCCTACAGTCTAGTCTAACATGTTATTAGAAAGAACTGTTATACATAGAAAGTAGACAGTATATGAAAAGATATTAGCGTATGCCGTGTGGTTGATGTCCAGTGTTGCTAGCTGAGCAAAAATACAATCATGTTTCGCTTGGACCCCACAAAGTTGCATTGGATTTTCTCCTTAGCGTAAAGGTTGAGAGGCCAATCTATCACTGTTTTCCATGTTCGTAGGGTTAGTTTCTGAGTAAATATATTTTGGTTTGGAAGTTTTTCGAAAAGTCATGGCAAATTGTTTCAAAATATTTATATAATAGAATATGTTTAACCCTCAAACCGTATTCACTTTATAGCCCTTAATCCTGTAATTGTGGACAAATGTGGGCACAGAGGACTCAGGTGTGATCCTATTTTTTATTTTTTATTTTTTAACTACATTAAAATATCATTCCAATAAGTTCTTAGAGCTAAAACCTAAAGATGAAGTGACTTTGTTGTCACCTGGTGTCTTATTTTGGTATTAAATTAACAAAAAAAAACAATAATATCAATAGCCACTCCATGGCTATAGTACTTAATGGCTGCATATATAGGCTGAACTCTATGAACCACTGTATAAAATGAATTTGACCTCTTAAGTTTTTGACTATCACAAGTTAAAATTGTAATTTAAAAAAATATATCTCTGTGTTAGGTGAGACTATACAAAGATGCCAAAATATGCTTAGATAAATATGACCATGCTATAAGGAAAAGACAAAGTAGTAGATCATTTATCATTTATTTCAAACACAAAACATCAAATTTAAATAACTAATTAGTACCAAACAGGTAAGAACATACATAAAATAACTAAATAAGTGACAAGAACAAACAATAATAGTTATTTACACTATTTACATGCACTTGTGGCAGCAGGTAATTGTAACTGAATGTTCTTTGCAGATATTGTCTGCATTTTCCACATACAGTGCTGTTTTTTTTTGTTGTTGTTGGAAGTGCAGACATGGCACCTTTTTCTTTTTGTTGGAGGTGCAGACATGGCACCTTTTTCTTTTTGTTGGGGGAGTTGCTGTGGATGTGCTAGGGATGCTTTCTGAGGAGGGTTGTCCTCTGATCTGATTCAGCATCCTCAGAGAGGCCACTCCATGGGGAATGCTCTTCCGTCTCTCAATCTGTGGGGACACCAGAGCCTTACCAAGCTCTTCCAGAAAGATCCGCCTTCTCCAGGACTTTCCTGCATTCCAGCCAGGATTTATTTCGGACCACAGGACGAAGGCGTTGAGAGCTGACACATCGAGCATGTTGGAAAATACAACCATTGGCCAACGGTTTGATTTTCGCTTACAAGTGTAAGCAGCGACCATCTTGAATAATACACACAGAAAAAGAATAAAAATCAAACGTTATACTGACAAAAGTACATTTACATTTATTCACTTAGCAATTCATACATTTGTTACAAATTATAAACCACAAGCAATTTTTTATAGGAAAATTTCTAAAAAATAAAAATAAATAGTAAAATACCTGGTCAAGGCTGTCCACTCCTCCTTTCGTCTTGTTGTAATCCAGGATTACATCCGGCTTCCTCTCGTCACCTGTGCTGACCGTGGCTCCCTTGTGAACTGTGCTCATTAAGAGCACATTTTTGTTTTTTTTGGGACAGTAAGACACAAGTGTGTGTGTATTGGTAAAGGCAAATACTGAAGAGAATTTCTCTCTGCCCCTTGTCTTTACCAGCGCAGATGGGAGCTCAGGTTTGTTTTTTCTCACAGTTCCCAGCATGCCCAGTTTCCTCTTCAGGAGCTCCTGGCCAAGGGCATACGACGTGAAATAATTATCACACGTGATGGTGTGCCCTTGGAGACCCACGGACATGTCGAGGACAACGCGCATTGCCAGGTTCTTCTCTCGCTGCCCATCAGCTGGCTTGCCAGTATATATTTGCATATTATATGCATAACTGGTCTTAGCATCACAAGCTGCCCAGATTTTGATGCCATACCTGGCTGGCTTGCTTGGCATATATTGCTTAAAGTTACAGCGTCCTCTAAACGGTACCAGACATTCGTCGACTGTAACTGCTTGGCCAGGGTTGTACATTTTCGGTAGAATTTCAACCCATTTGTCCCATATTTCTCGAATCGCTGCCAGTTTATCATCTCTCCATCGGTAAGGTCTTGTTTCTTGGTCGTCGAATCTAATGACCCTTGTCATCACTTCAAAGGCTCGCAGAGACATTGTAGCACAAAAAATGGCTCTCCCCATTTCTGCGTTCCACAGGCTCATTGTGGCCTCATTGTGTGAACGGTAGACACCGGCCAGCAATAGAAGGCCAATATAAGCCTGCATGTCCACCCAATCCACCTCATTCCATGACTCTCCAAAGACTCTTTTTCCCTCTAAATTTGTCATGTCTATCAGTGTCTTTTGAATTTGCTCAGGAAAAAAAAGCTCAAAAGCTGACCTTACGTCCTCAACACGTGAACAGGCATATCTCGTTGGCCCAGGAGTCATCTTCATGATGTTCTCTGCAGCTGCTCTCCCTGGTGTCTGGTCAGGTGCAGTAGCAGTCCAGACAATTTCCCCATTTTTGGATGCATATGTTGCTACACCAGGATCCTCTACCTCGGAGTCTTCATCTGTGTCGACATAATCTGGGTCAAACTCAGTCTGACTGTCCGTTTCAGATCCTTGATCCTCTGCTGACTCCAAACCACAGTTTGCCTGGTCTCCTTCCTCCCCACTGGATTCCAGGAGAATATCCAGGGTTTCTGCTGCACTAAACCTCCTTCTCATTGTGCTGCTTGCAGTGAACTGAGAAAATAACTGCCACTGCAGGTTTAGGTAGCATATGCTACATAAACGTTTTGTTTGGAAGTATCAACAAACCTTGCAGTAGCAGTTTGATCTGACTCTGAAGGTGTCAGGTGCCAGGTGGTTGATTGGATCATACCAAAAAACATGGTCAGACATTGGCTCATTCAATTCAGTTTTTATTTGAAAAAGAAAAAGAAAAGCCCAGCTCTGTCATAGGCTCATTGAATGCATTGTGTGTGTGTGTGTGTGTGTGTGTGTGTGTGTGTGTGTGTGTGTGTGTGTGTGTGTGTGTGTGTGTGTGTGTGTGTGTGTGTGTGTGTGTGTGTGTGTGTGTGTGTGTGTGTGTGTGTGTGTGTGTGTGTGTGTGTGTGTGTGTGTGTGCGTGTGTGTGAGAGAGAGAGAGAGGGTGATGAGCCAGGTGGATGATTGGATCCAGGCTTGGGAGGGTTACTTTAAAAATGTATTCCGTTACAGTTACAAATTACTTCATAAAAAAAGTATTCAGTAACGTAATCCAAGTACCACAATATGAAAGTAATGTAATCTGATTACTTTTGGATTACTTCAAGGTCACATATATAAATAAAGTCAAGCAAGAATAAATATATATATATATATATATTTTAAACATTTATTTATTAAGAATTTGGTCCGGTGTAAAATATTTGCAAAATATTAACTATTTCAGAAAATGTCATATAGCTGTAAGTAACTATGTTGTAGCTAAAAACCTATTAAAACTAAGCAATCATGTCTCATTTCCACAACTTTGGAACACACAGCCCTGAATATATTTATGTTAAGGGCTATACAGACATCTAGTGGCTACAGTATGGTATTACAGATTATTTTTGTTTATTTTTAACTAACATGTACAAGGAAAAAATAAAAACACAACATTTAAAATTTCTACACAATCTACATAGTTTATTTTAAAATAGGCCTACATGTTGACTAAAGCCGTGATCTTTCTTAATTTGCCTTACTGAACTTGGGGCGTTGGCAGTGGGAGTTCCTACGTTACCTATACAGCGAACGATGTTAAGTGAGAAAAGATTAAGAAAGGACATTTTGGTACAAACATGTTGTTTGCATTTTCTTCTTTGAAAACAAAATAGCAGTGGAATTTCCATGAACTGAAAGCGTTTTTACCTTCTACTAGCAGGAGTGATTCAATCTGCGTCTGAGGAGATTGTAGACAGCTGTTGTTTGCGCATGTACCAGCGGGTGGCACACGTGAGTCATTACTAGCAACAGAACCAGGAATAATCAAGCAGCGCTTAATATAGTAATTTTATGCCAAAATACTGATTTATTTAGTTTTAAATTAAACCATTGTAATCCTGAAAGTATTCCCCCTTTTTTCAAAATGTAACTATAATCTGATTACAACGTTTTTTGACATAACTGTAACAAATTACAGTTACTGGATTTTTGTATCCTGATTACATAACGCCGTTACATGTATTCCGTTACTCCCCAACCCTGATTGGATCATACCAAAAAACATGGTCAGACATTGGCTCATTCAATTATTCGTTTTTGTATGTGTGAGTTTTTATATATATATATATATATATATATATATATATATATATATATATATATATATAAGCCCAGCTCTGTCATAGGCTCATTGAATGCATTGTTTGTGTGTGTGTGTGTGTGTATGAGTGTGAGTTTTTGCCATGATGAGAATGTTGTACAGGATCAGCCCTTCATTTGTGTGTATGTTAGATATGCATTGTATTGGATCTATTGATTTATTTTTACAAAAAAACAAGAAGAATGCTCTAAATTACAGTTTTTCCCATTCATTTCTATGGGTGTTTTTTTTTTTCACCCACTTAACATTGTAGAATTGAGTCAAAAAAATGTTTGTGTGTTCGGGAGGCAAACTTAGGAAAAGTAGCCAAGTCTTGTACCGCTCAGATCAAGGGAAGTATTTTTTTTAAATAAATCAAAATAATTTTGCCCACATTTGTCCAGAATACGGTTTTAGGGTTAAGTAATAAAATTAGTTAAACTTCAATACTTAACGTTCATTCGATCCATCCGACTAGGGCATTTCCACCAGATTTCGTTTTGCAGCGTTGAGCATTATAACCAATCGCACACGTTTCAGTTGAGTTTATGAATGTGATGGCCAATCAGAGGCATTCAGATTAGTCATCGCTGAAACAACAAGTTTTGTTCAGTGCTCTCTGACTGAATTCTGACTTGACACTTGCGAATTCTCCCATCATAAATGACAAAGTGCAGATTCGATGAAAGAGATTCATGTTGCAGTGTAGTCCGTTCCTGTGATTTTAACAGGAGTTTTGTGAGTGCTTAAACTTGCGCTAGACCCAAGATATGGACAGCCTCACGATCGCTCGACTGGCACTGCGTATCTATAGCACAAGTTCATGCTTTTATTTGGCGTGCTCTTCATACGTAAACGTAATACGTGCATCTGGTACACAAAATGAACCCGTTGTGTAGAATTGGCTGGGTATGTATATTTCGTATCATATGCACGCAAAAAGTGTGTATCATATGTACGCTAAAAATTGCTTATTGGATGGACGTAAAAGGTCATTTATCCGTTTAAAGAGCACAAAGCTCAATCGGTCACATTCTCTGCTCCCTTTCTGTATACAGTTTATTCCAGTTAATATAATTTATTCATCATGCTGATAAGATTGTGTAGTATTCATTTTCTAATGTGTAAAAAGCATTAATATAATTCATAAATGGTTCTTATGTCGTTTTATCTGTGTAGCCAGATATGATGTGCAGTTTCACAGTTTTTTGTGGAGTACTTTCCATAAGATCATCTCTCAATGCAAATCAAACCAGCTATTAGGCTAACTGAAATAAAACCATGCCAATCTCTAGGTATGGTGAAGGCTATGTGATGATGTGGGGTCGAAGTCCCGGTAATCATTAAACGCAGCACGGGGTCCACTCTTGGCATTGCTGTACCTGGGGTGAGAAACTGTTTCAATATAGTGTAGGCCACACACATCTTTGTCTTGTGTCACAAAGCAATCAGTCACTCTGGAGCTGCTTCACATCACTTGTAAGTGCAGTCACTCACTCACTCACTCACTCACTGAAACAATCAATTTAGTAGCGCTGCGCGCACAACAGTTAGTCTCTCTGAAGACGCTTCACATCCCTAGGAAGCGCAGTGACACATACACTCATTCACTCACTCTATTATGTTATAGTACGTTATAATGTGAGTAAACTATCAAACATCACATTCCACATTCATACAGTTCATAGATGAAATCATACCACCATAAAAATGGCATAAACCACCTCCCCGGGAATAGCAAAGCTGAGTTCATGATTTCCCATCCCACAATAAAGAACTTTATCCAGACATGTTCACAGTGGATTTAGAGTCATCAGAAACTGTGGAAAGCATTATAGACCGTTAACTCAACAAACACAATACACAGTTCAACGGTTTTGCAGTCAAAGTGCTTGAGGTGCCGAACAGCGTTCACAACCTCTGTCACAAAGACAATGTTATAATGTATATGTAGGTGAATACTATAACAATTAAAAAGTCTATAGTCATACCTCAACTTGGTCATGTTCGCAAAAAGTGTGCCAGGGTCCATGGCAGACTCCTTGAAGAAAATCTTGTGATGGATCTACAATGTAAAAATAAAAACACATCCAAACATATATACAAGTGTACTAATTGAAAATCCATGCATTTAAAAAAAAAAAAATTGTAAATAACCATCACTTCAATGGTTCTCACTTCAAAAAGAACTCGAATGGCGTGCCAGTCCTCGAATTTAAAATGCAATTTCCTCCTCAGTGTCTGCATCTGAAAATCCCCACTGTACATTACGGCAGTTAGCCTCTGTGAGACGGTCACCTCCAATTAGTAGGTGTTGTGCCCCATCAGGGTCTTTGGGCATATACCTAAGCAATAAGGGACACAATAACATACTTGAATGCAAATAAAAGTGTGACAGAGTAACAGAATTGGTATATGATTGTCATAGGCTTGTTCACAACAGACTGTAACAGTTATCAAGTTCAATACTTACTCTTGTTGTATATGTCTCATAACTTCCACCAAGTCATTTCTTTTATTCTCGTCCTTGAAGTAGAGGCCTAAGAGGAACTTCAGAAACAGATAAAGGAAAAATAGAGATGTATGAAAATTCTAACCAATCTTAGAAAATATCGGCACATTTGAATGTCCTTGTAACATCTTACATCGGTTGAGCGTGTTGACATTTCACTTGAATATTCGTGAGGAATGTGATGCACCACACTGTCTCCAAAGCTTTCAAACATGGCCATGTGCTTGGTCAGCATTCTGGTGCCAAGAACAATGAATTCGCGGCGCATTAAAGCCTGTGTGCTCCTCTGTGGAAGTGATAAGGCAAGATTGTATCGTTGAATGTCTGATGTGGGTTTGATATTGGAGATGTGGTGGGTGGGTATACGGTCTTTGACGGCAATATGGTGTATCCAGTGTAGACTGCGGTTGCTGTAATCTATTGACTGTTTGTGTCTGTGTACAAAAAAATCCAGATTGTCCATGATGATTGAATATGATGATGGTCACACGGCTGTCTTTCTGTCTGGGGGAAGGTGCGCTGTTTTCATCTATATGAATGCATCATTTGTGAAAAAGAACATTAGATCACCACATGTACTTAACAACAAAACAAACATTTTATGTAACTGTGTTTTATTTGCGGTGCATTTCTCCCTCACCTGACAGATGAAGGTCCTCCATGCTTCTGAATGCTTCTAGGAATTCTTCATCGGTGTTTGTAGCTCTGAAGCTTTGTTTGAAATTTTGGAAGTCAGCCTCACAGTCAAGTGCCAACTCTTGTTGCTTCTTTATGGCTCTGCCGTGTGATGTGGTTATTGATAACTGGCTCAATCGGTTGAAAACTGACTTTTGGGCTCCGCCGTACTGAAGAATGGTGTTGACGTAATATGATAATGCAGCCAGGCGGGGTTGTCTGCCTCTGATTGCGATAGCTGCAGCGGTACATGCTGTTAAGTTGTTGTTGTTGGTGATGCAATTGAAAATAGATCGCAGAAAGGGAGCAAGCCGATGGATGTCATCTCTTAAACTGTGGAAAGAGAATGACTTAAGGTCTGCTGGTTTAGACCTCCATAGAATGAAGTCATTCCTTCGAGAGCACAGTACCTCACATTCTTCCTGAATTAACTGAATGATTCCTGATTTGAGTTCCTCTTGCAGGTGTTTATGTTTTAGTGTATGACTGGCAGCCTCCTTCCATCTCTTTAGAATTATGAATTTTATGATTGGATCTTCCTCAGGATAGTGTTTGCGATGGATATGTGATGGTAACCTGAAAAAAATGATACACTTAGTTTCAGCAGTTATACACAATAGTTTCAGCATTGAAGTGCTTTTGTCTTCTTTTAAATGTTTAATGTCACATCTTAGAGAGATTTTTGATAGTCACTGTTCAAACATATCTGTTAAAAATACTATATGCTCAGAGCCAAGTTAAGATAAGTCACGGCCAGGCAGATCGGTTGTAGGTAGATTACAGAGGAGATTTTATGATTAACCAGGTATCATTTGACCATAAACAGACGTAAACATGATAGTAGGAGTAAAGCTCTGGGATCCTTTTCTACCAGTGTTGGGGTATGGGTAAGTCAAATTCTCTCCCCTCTCTAGATTGTCTGGGACAACTAAATAAATAACAAACCGTTAACTTTGTTCACTTTATATTGGATTCCAATGAAAAGTTACTGACAGATAGTTCAATAAGACAGCGCCAAACAAGAGCTTCTAGGTTGCTTATCGTGAGATCTTAATGGGCTGTTACATCATTTAGTTAATGCATGCTATTTAAGAAGCTGTAACGATTGAACAGAAAATTAAACGTATGATACCTGGGTTGTGGTTTTCCTGGTGGAGCTGGCACATGGACTCGGTGGGTTTGGGCAGGTCTTTTTCAAAGCCCTCGGGGTCTTTGATGGTGTAGGCTCGCGTTGCCTTTTGGCTATGTTGCTCTCTGTGTTTCGGAACTCTTCTTCCCATTGCCTGAATGTAGGCAAGTCTCTTTCCAGCCTGGTAATTCGGGAGGAGCAACGCTGGCAGGATCTTCTTGATTGCCCTGACTCCTGCGCGACTGTCACCCCTAATAATGCTAACCTCTCCGATAAACTTGGTGGTTTTTGCGAAAAGAACATGTCTGTAGAGTGTCCATATATACCTTCTACCCTCATGTTTGTCTTGCATAAACGGCAATAGTCACTAAATGCCATCGCGTACACATACAGCTTTGAACCATCGTCCTCTTCCTCGTCGAATTTCTGTCGCTCTACATACGTCATCTGGTATAATTGAAACGATTGGCTATGAGCTACGTACAGGCGCATTTGATAGACATTCGTAGCGCCCAATAAACGGCTCTGGGCATTCGTAAACCACGCCTCAAATACGAGAAAATGAACACGTAGTTCCCAGACCACGTCTCAAAGAGAAAGTGGTCTGACGTTAGCCAGGCTATCAGAGAACACTGAACAAAACTTGTTGTTTCAGCGATGACTAATCTGAATGCCTCTGATTGGCCATCACATTCATAAACTCAACTGAAACGTGTGCGATTGGTTATAATGCTCAACGCTGCAAAACGAAATCTGGTGGAAATGCCCTAGTCGGATGGATCGAATGAACGTTAAGTATTGAAGTTTAACTAATTTTATTACTTAAACATATTCTATTATATAAATATTTTGAAACAAATTGCCATGACTTTTCGAAAAACTTCCAAACCAAAATATATTTACTCAGAAACTAACTCTACGAACATGGAAAACAGTGATAGATTGGCCTCTCAACCTTTACGCTAAGGAGAAAATCCAATGCAACTTTGTGGGGTCTGTTGTAAAGTTTGTCTTTCTTCAAAGCAGACCAGGAGACGTTGGGATCACGTTCAAACAGAAGAGTTTCTTTATTTGAGCGCGGCTGCGGTGCTTCCAACATAATCTAAAGTATATAAATTTACATGGTGTCTTATAGGCATTTTAGGAGGAGGGGCTTTTGAAGGTGGAGACAAATTCAAACAAAGCATGTAAATGAGTATACAGGTTAAGGTAACACCCTAGACTGTGAGGGTCTGGCCAATCCTAATTCAAATCAGCATAAGGCTCCAAGAGCCATTTGGGTCCGAAAGCCATTTGCAGAACAAAAGGTGAGATTCTCAGTGAATCATTCGTGTACTAATCCCATCAGTCTGAGTGAAACTGGGGCTTCAAGAGCCATTTACAGACAATAAGGAGAAAACAGGAAAGGCAACTTTGCTGAGCAGAATCATTATCTTACCCTTAAACACTAAATACAATATTCTAAGAATCTATTTCAGGTCCAAGCGAAACATGATTGTATTTTTGCTCAGCTAGCAACACTGGACATCAACCACACGGCATACACTAATATCTTTTCATATACTGTCTACTTTCTATGTATAACAGTTCTTTCTAATAACATGTTAGACTAGACTGTAGGCTAGAATGCAAGCACTTTGCGATCAGGCTCTGGCTGGCGTTCTCAGTGCAGTCAAAATAAAGGTCTGCCGCGCCGTCACAATAAAAGTCACAACAACAAGCGTGCTTGCGTCAAAGTTCCTACTGGCGGTGCAAATGCAACCAGGAAAATGTTCCTAAGAGATTAGTTCTTGAGGGATCACCCTATTGGCTAGTTCCTAGAACTACCCGGTACGAAAGCCCTTATTTTGTCATACTTCCTAGTTCTAGTAAGAACTCCAGCTGCTGCATTTTGGACCAGCTGGAGTTTGATTATTAAGTGTGCAGGGCAACCACCCAGTGGAGCATTACAATAATCTAGCCTTGAGGTCATGAATGCATGAACTAATTTTTCTACATTTCTTATAATTTAGATATATTTTTAATATGGCAAAATGCAGTTTTACAGATGTTAGAAATGTGGCTTTCAAATTCCTAACTGACAGCAGAGGACTTGACAGAGCAGCCATCAAGTGTTAGACAGTATTCTTAGTTATTACATCTGGAGGATTTTGGTCCAATAATTAAAACCTGTTTTTTCAGAATTAATTAGTAGGAAATTACTAGTCATCTGAATATCAGCTATGCATTCCATTAATGTTGTGAATTGGTATATTTCGTCAGGGCTAAAAGTAATATAAAGCTGAGAATCATCAGCGTAACAGTGAATGTTACCTAATGTTACCTAATGATACACTTTATTGCCAAAAGTTTTGGGAAGTCTACCTTTACATGCACATGAACTTTGATGGCATCCTATTCTTAATCTGTAGGGTTTAGTAGTGAGTTTTTGGGGAATTTTTTGGAATGGGATGTTGGACGAGAAGGCCTGGCTCTCAGTCTCCACTCTAATTCATCCCAAAGGTGTTATATCGGGTGGAGGTCAGGACTCTGTGCAGGCTAGTCAAGTTTCTTCACACCAAACTCGCTCATCCATGTCTTTATTGACCTTACTTTGTGCACTGGTCCATAGTCATGTTGGTATAGGAAGGGGCTGTGGTAGATTTTTCCCTAAACCTAACTACATACCTGGGTCTCGTCTACAGTCGACGTTTAGTTTCTCTGGGTCTCGTCTACAATTGATGTCCCCTCACTTGTTCCCCTAACTAATTTGATTCCCTAACTCTAACTTGCTGTGAAGCAATAATTAGACAGACTTCAGCAAATGTCCTTTAAATGCTTTAATCATGGCCGGGAGAGTTCCCAGAGCAGTTCTCCAGAGAATCTTACCCAAGAAGAATACATCATGGCCGGAGGATCTCAGACAAATTTCAGAGAGAATCCCACCAGCAAACACAAATACAACTGTTTTTATAGAAAAGAAAAATGGGCAAAAATTACATGATACATTACATAATTTCCCTACAATCTGATTGGTTCTTCACATGCAAACCCTCTTGTTACTAGGTAGATGCTGTTTTCTTGATTACTTCATAATCACAAGGTTTCAAGTTTGGACATTTGTCTAGTTTCATTTCCCATATTTGTTATTTTTACACTCACACAACCAAAGTCACAAGTTTTCGCTTGTGAAAGGGGAAACATACATTTAGCCAAAGAACAGAACGTCTTTGTACATTGTTTTAGAATGTTAGACCATGGTTAGTTTAAAAGATAGTTTACTATCTTATCTATTAAAAATCCATCACAGGGCCATCCCCAAACTGTTCCCACAAACTTGGGAGCATGAAATTGTCCAAAATGTTTTGGTATGCTGAAGCATTAAGAGTTCCTTTCACTGGAACTAAGGGGCCAAGCCCAACCCCTGAAAAACAACCCCACACCATAATCCCCCCTCCACCAACAACTTGACACTTGGCACAATGCAGTCAGGCAAGTACCGTTCTCCTGGCAACCACCAAACCCAGACTCTTCCATCAGATTGCCAGACAGAGAAGTGTGATTCGTCACTCCAGAGTGCTTCACACCACTGCATCTGTTGCATTGCATTGCGCTTGGTGATGTAAGGCTTGGATGCAGCTGCTCAGCCATGGAAACCCATTCCATTAGGCTCTCTACGCACTGTTCTTCAGCTAATCTGAAGGCCAAACTAAGTTTGGAGGTCTGTAGTTATTGCCTCGGCAGAAAGTTGGCGACTTCTACAGCATGCGCTGAACCCGCTGTGATTTTATGTGGCCTACCACTTAGTGGCTGAGTTGCTGTTGTTCCCAATTGCTTCCACTTTCTTATAATACCACTAACAGTTGACCGTGGTATATTTAGTTGTGAGGAAATTTCATGAATTGACATGGCAAACTATCACAGTCAAGTCAAGTCAAGTCAAGTCACCTTCATTTATATAGTGCTTTTAACAATATAGATTGTTTAGGCTGCACAACAGCTCTAGGAGAAAGGTATTGTCAAGCTAAAGTTAGCTTTGATTGATTGATTCACTTCCGTTGCAAAGATCATTAGTTCTTAACTTAGGGGCCGCTAACACAACACCGTTCTAACAGCAAAATCCTAAACGCGCTCCGGCCGCCCATCCGCACAAAACAGTACCTGGTGTCTTGAGAACTCACTCCCTGAAATAGGGTCGAAGGTGCAAATGATTAGCCGTTATCTCTGCGCAAAACTCAAAAACGCAAACACGCGGAAACGCAGACGTTGCGCACATGCACACTACCGTTCAGCCCAAAGGTATGTGCGTTTGAATATATATGTGCGCAGGCGTGTAGTGCTTCTTTACAAATCAATAAACTACTTGTCTGGCCTTAAAAATTTACAATACAGAATTTTGTTGCGTCTGCATAGCCACGCAAACCGGAATTATCCCGACAACATTTGATCTGTACTGAGGTAAAGGGAAGGGAAGGAGGCCTTCACATGGGAGGGACTGGATGACACTTCAGGACTGCGTTGTCATCGTGTCCAGGTGCAGGTCCTTCATCAGATCTGGATACGACCTGGATCCGGCGGACTGCGGTAAACCTCGGATAAACAGAGAGAGACTAATATTACAAGTAGTAAGTAACGAGTACATCAGGATTTATGGGGAGTGTTCCCAGTTCCGGCTGATCTAAACTATGCAGCCTAAAATTGAATTATAGAAGTCTATAATGTGTTATGTGTATGCTAGGCCAAAGAGATGTGTTTTTAGTTTGGATTTGAACTGACAGAGCGTGTCTGCTTCCTGGACAATGTTAGAAAGATTGTTCCAAGGTTTTGGTGCTAAATAGGAAAAGGATCTACTGCCAGCAGTCGATTTTGATATTCAAGGTATTATCAACTGGCCGGAATTTTGAGATCGCAATAGACGTGAGGGACTATAATGCGTTAAGAGCTCGCTCAAATACTGGGGAGCTAAACGATTTAGTGCTTTGTAAGTAATCAGCAATATTTTAAAATGTATACGATGTTTAATAGGGAGTCAGTGCAGTGTTGACAGACCCGGGCTAATATGGTCATACTTCCTGGTTCTGGTAAGAACTCTAGCTGCAGCATTTTGGACCAGCTGTATTTTGTTTATTAAGCGTGAAAGTGCAGCCACCCATAATAGCATTACAAGAATCTAACCTTGACGTCATGCACGCATTAACTAATTGTTCTGCATTTTTCATTGAGAGCATATGACGTAATTTAGATATATTTTTAAGATGAAAGAATACGGTTTTACAGATGCTAGACACCTGACTTTCAAATGAAAATGAATTGGTATCAAAGAGCACACCCAGGTTCCTAACCGACGACGAAGACTTAACAGAGCAGCCATCAAGTGTTAGACAGTATTCTAGGTTGTTACGTGAGGACGTTTTTTGTCCAATAATTAGAATCTCTGTTTTTTCAGAATTAAGTAGTTGGAAATTGCTAGTCATCCAATTTTTTATATCAGCCGGTAATTTTGTGCAATTGGTAAGAAAAGAAATTCGTCAGAGCGTGAAGAAATATAGAGCTGCGTATCATCAGCATAACAGTGAAAACTAATGCCATGCTTCCTAATGATATCTCCCAAGGGTAGCATGTACAGAGTGAACAGCAATGGTCCTAGTACTGAGCCTTGTGGTACTCCATACTGAACTTGTGATCGATGAGACATCTCTTCATTTACTGCTACAAACTGATAATGGTCAGATAAGTATGATTTAAACCATGCTAATGCAATTCCACTAATGCCAACATAATTTTCGAGTCTATTCAAAAGAATGTTGTGGTCGATAGTGTCAAATGCAGCTCTAAGATCGAGTAACACTAATAGAGGGATACAACCACGATCGGATGATAAGAGCAAATAATTTGTGACTCTGAGAGCAGTCTCAGTACTATGGTACGGTCTAAATCCTGATTGAAAATCCTCCCAGGTATTATTTCTTTCTAAAAAGGAACATAACTGTGAAGATACTGCCTTTTCTAGCATCTTTGACAGAAAAGGTAGATTCGAGAACGGCCTCTAATTGACTAATTCTGTCGGATTAAGTTGCATTTTTTTAACAAGCGGTTTAATCATAGCCAGCTTAAAAGTTTTTGGTACATACCCTAATGACAAAGATGAATTAATGATATTAAGAAGAGGATCTATGACCTCTGGAAGCGTCTCTTTCAGTAGCTTAGTCGGCATAGGGTCTAACATACATGTTGGTGATTTAGATGATTTAACAAGTTTAGAAAATTCTTCCTCTTCTATAGCAATGAATGAATCGAATTTTTCCTTAGGGAGACTACAATGCGATACTGTAGTAGACGGCTGCATAGTTATAATTTTCTCCCTGATATTATCAATCATATAAGTGAAGACGTTCATAAAGTCATTACTGCTGTGCTGCTTGGAAACTTCTGGGCTTGAAGCTTTATTTTTCATTAGTTTAGCCACTGTTTCAAATAAATACCTAGGGTTTTGTTTATCTTCTTCTAAAAGGGTTGAAAAATAAGCAGATCTAGCAGCTTTTAAGGCCTATCTCTATGCAATTGAGCTCTCTTTCCATGAAATGCAAATAATTTGTGACTCTGAGAGCTGTCTCAAATCATCTGTAATACCTCTAGTTTTGTTTTCTTCCAGCTGCGCTCCATTTTTCTTGCTGCTCTCTTAAGGGCCCGAGTGTGCTCGTTGTACCACGGCGTTAGACTATTTTCTTGAATCTTCTTTAAGTGCAACGGAGCAACTGTGTCTAAAGTGCTGGAAAAGAGAGAGTTAAAAGTTTATGTCGCAACATCGAGTTCTTCTAAGCTATCCGGGATGCTGAGATGATGGAACTGATCAGGAAGATTATTTATAAAGCAATCTTTAGTGGCAGAAGTGATAGGTCTAACATATTTGTAACACGGAGTCGGCTTTGCAGCCTTGGCTAAATGAAGTTTACACGAGACTAGATAATGATCTGAGATGTCGTCGCTCTGCTGCAGAATTTCAACGGCATCAACATCTATTCCATGTGATAATATTAGATCTAGAGTATGATTACGAGAATGAGTGGGTCCTGACACATGTTGTCTAACTCCAATAGAGTTCAGAATGTCTTTAAATGCCAATCCCAATTCATCTTTTTCGTTATCTACATGTATATTAAAATCACCAACAATTAGGACTTTATCTGCAGCCAGTACTAACTCTGATAGAAAATCAGCAAATTCTTTGATAAAGTCTGTATGGTGCCCTGGTGGCCTGTATACAGTAGCCAGCACAAATCTCAAACGTGATTTATCATTTACACTAGATAGTGTTACATTAACCCCTTATGCGTCACCCCCATTTTTTTTTGCATAGACATGAAAATGCACATTCCGAACTTAAATGGTTGTAATTCAAGAATGCTTTGGAATATAAACGTAAGATTGGTCTTGTTTTAAAGAAGACATTTGTCAGGTTTTTGTAGAAGTGAAATAAATGAAGTGAAACAGAAAAAAAGTCGTTTTTATAGAAGTTTGAGTTTATACAAATGTACAATGTATAAAAAAGTAATAAAATTCATATTTTATTTAAAATATATATTTTCAAGACATGTTGTACTCTAAAACTAAAGAAAAATCTAAGCCCAAATTGATTTCTGAACTTGAAAAAGTTCTCAATTTTAGCTTGATATTGTTACAACCCTGGCTCTAGGGATGCAACATAAAAGGACACAAAAACAGAAATCTGCAAATTAAAAGAAAATTTATTACATAAAAAGAAAAAATGGAACTGTAGAGACAAAAAACTCTGAGAGAGAGAGAGAGAGAGAGTGTTTTTTTCTTTTTTTAGAATTCACAAAGCTTTTATTTACAAAAAATTATCTTATTACAATTTACAAGTTACAATTTATTAAGGAGTTGACATACAAACTTTTTCTTTAAGACATATATTTACATCCTAAAATGAAAATATCTTGTGAGAATACCTCACTGCATTTTTTATCAGTGCATTCAATCAGTGCTTCAAGGATTTAAAACAGAAGTAAAAGCATTTACTGCAATAAAACCATGAACAATTCTCCATTGTAAATCTCCTGCTTTTTTGGTCAATGGTGGTTTGTAAAATACTCTCCATTCTGTTTTTTTGTCTTCATTCAAATTGAAAAAAACACGCCAAGGTGTATCTATCCTATTATTCAACCTTTTCTTGTTAAAAACAATTACACACATTTATACAAAAGCTTTCTGTCACAGGAAAAGTAATCAACACTTAAAGCAACACTAAAGATTATTTTTTACCTTACCGTAGGCTCTTCTGCATTCACTTTGCGGCCCTATATCTGCTAGAACCACACGATGCAAGTTTGCCAGATCGGGTAGCATTTCTGTAGTTTGAATGAGACATAAGAAAATTTGACTTGCTTAACGGCAAGCGCTACAATAGTCATTATTTTGTTTTTCTTCATTTCTGATGTTGCAATACATTATACTTTCATAAAATCATGCAACATACTCTACCTTGTCTGTGGACATCGTTCATTGCAAAGCCGGTGCTGGATAAACAGTAGCCTAGGCTGTGGTAGGCTAAATTATTTACGACAGTGGTAATGGACGATTCCGCTTCCAACCTGTAGGGAGACCGAAGAGGAAAAGTTCTTTGGTGTTGCTTTAAAGAATCAGCTTGTTCAAGATAAAACCCTGCGCACCCATCCAACTTAGGCCCTGTCCCAAATAGAACACTCCGGACTTGTGGACTTCCTCAGAGTCCACACTTTGGTGACGTCATGTAGTGCAGACCTATAGGGCTCTTAGCGCGAGTCCACGAGGGCCGGTATCGAGAGGTATTTTTGGGACAGACTCGATCGTCACGCCAGAAATAACGGTCTGGTTGTTGTTGCACATTTTTGCGCTCCGACGTCTTATCTCCATGTCAACTACACAGCCTGCTTTTACAGTTCTATATTTTGATATTGTGTATGCCACCTGGGCATTAGATAATAGATACATCATGCTAATTTAAATGATGTATACAGTTGTACATAATACAATGTTCCATTTGAACTAAGATTACAATTTTAACACATAATGAAAATGTGCATGAGTTTCAGATGAATTTACAGGTTTCAATATTCATACTGTGTTTACATATGACTCAGTAAAGCCCTGACATTCGGTCCTATTTATTTAATGACTCATAATGCGATCGTATTATTCAACGCGCAATTATTATGTTTGAGACATCAACCACTGGTCGATGACCATAATGTTTGTATAAACTGCTGAGCACACTTCAGAGCGTTAAAATGCTGAATGAGACGGCCTACGGACTCGTAGACTTGAGACGGCCTTCTATTCTATTCTATTCTATTTATAGTCCAATAACAAAAGTCTCTCGTTTGTTATTGTTCAGACAACACGTAAATTCATCCAGTCCTCCCGAAATACTTAAAAGTGGTCGGTGAACTTGGAGGAAAATAGAGTAAGTTTTATAGTTATCTACACAATTTGTGTCTGATATGAATAAAAGACATTGTAAATTTACAATTGAAAGGATTGTTATTGGTGCTTCCATAGACATTAGTGAGTATTTTACTAACTATAAATGTATTGTTTTGCTAGTACTAATGTGTATTTAAATGTCTGAAACCTAAAATAAAGATTATGTGGTTGGAATCACTGAAAAGTTGTGATCTATGGCATACGTCTCTGGCGCAGCATCAACCAAAGTGCGAACACAGATTTGAATCTAGCAGTTAATCACGTGACGCACTGAACGCTCTAATCACACTGTTGTGATCGTACACGTCAAAGGGTTAAAAACGTTTGACGTTTACGTGCCGTTTCAAAGTCACATAAACCTAGGAAAATCTGATTAGAGCGTTCAGACTGAAATGGATTTCCAGAAATGCAACCACATATTAATGTAGCTTGAAACAGATGCTAAATCTAATCGAATTTCGATTGGATATGCACAAATCCACAAAAATCGGACCGTGTAAACAGCTTAATTGATTTGAGTTTTCACTGGAGTGCAGAACAACATGAGTGACAGCTTCAGTTTTTATAAAGAGAGCGTTTTTTGCTGGCTTTCTATTTATAAACCATTAATGTTCCATTAACTAGACACTGCAAGGTTTCTGGATTAACAGTCAAATTTATATATGAAGAGGGTTCGTACGGGTGCTTGAAATCCTTGAAAATGCTTGAATTTTGATGTTGTGTTTTCAAGGTTTGAAAAGTGCTTAAATTTGGGATAAAATGCTTAAAAATGCTTGAAATTGTAACTGTATTTCTTTCACAACAAATACCTATCTGACTGAATAGTTTGTTTATTAAATGTAGAAATAAAATGTAGCCCTTCAGATACAGAGCGATTAGCGCTACGCTGGTCTGAGCAAAAGTAGGCAGAATTTTCATTTTGATTTACGCGCTTGTTTGAATGCCCCGTTTTTATTGGCAGCGCGGGTAATCGTCACTGAGCGCAGCGGCAAAAGTTGAACTATTTTTGACCGCGGCGTGCGCGCGAGCTCGCCAATGCTTTGGTCGACGCAGCAACAAAACAAAAGGACGTAATTATCTCTCTCTCTAAATATAAATACATTGTTAAATATTGTTAAATACAATAGAGTAACATAAAGCAGACATAATAGTAATAGGGCTGTGCCGGTAAACTTGACAACCGCACCACCATGGCTGAGAAGCACTGGCGGTGGTCCGCCAAAACACATTTTTTGTATGTGAATGCTGTTTTATGTAAATATATTATGACACGAGTGAAGCACAAAGCTTTGTTTACAAAATAAATAATAGGTTAGCAATTAAATGTTAGGCTACATCGCAGCCATGGAAACGTTTGGATTCATGACGAATGAGAGAGTTGTGCGTGAGCCCATAACTTTAACGTTAAGCTTGTCGGCTTTGAATTCTGGTTTGCGATCTGGTCACCCGATTATCAGCGAATTTAACAATATTCCATTAGTTATTCCATATAGAAAGCTTGAATTGTCTACTTTTAAACTAAACAATTCAAAACGAAAAGAAACCGACTATAGCCTATACTCTCTGCTTATGTAATCCGTATGAAGTGTGCATTTCTCTCTATAGGCGCGTTCACTGCGAAGATGACGACTCAGCATCGTCAACTTCATCTTTGCAGAGCCGACACTGACACAGAAAACGCTAGTTTATTAATAAACAATTAAAATGCCTCCTTGCTATATTTGACACATTCATAATCATTACTTTTGCCGGTTCTTTGTGACAGCTGTTATGTGCGTTATTGGCAGCGTCACCCTCCGGTTACATGAACGCGTCACCGCATCAGCACCGATAACATGGAGATTTTATTTTAGAGAATAATCACACAACCTATTCGATATTCTATAATGAAATAAACTACTCGAATATTCAAAAATCGGGACTCATCCCTGCATGGAATCTCTTTTCCCAAATCTTCACTCACATCTCACCCATTTTCTAAGGGGATTATAAACGTTTCTTCATTGGTTCGCTTTTAATTAGGCCTATTATTTTCGTATTATTTACTGTGGTGAAGTATAACGCTATAGGACAGATAGCCTACTTTTTTCCTTGTACGTCAAATTCTTTTTAACACAGTTTGTGCTTGTTATTATTCATGCGGTGTGTCAAGTTTATTTGTAAAGCGCGTTTCACACGCGCGGGTGATTTAGTTACGCTTTCTCTGGCAGCGCAATATCAAACATAACCTAAATGTCTTGCCCTTGTGGAAGATAAATTCGCTCTTCAGACCTTTTACAACAAATAGCCTCCAAAACATAAAGATATCAGAAAAGAGATCGATGGTCTCTTTCCTGCTCGTGTCCCACATCCCTTTCTCTCAAAGCGCAGAGCGGTAGGCTGTGTCACGCGTCTTTTTTTTTTCTTCTTTTTTTTAAATAGATTTAACTTTATTATATTATTTAATTTGCCAATATTTACTGATATTTATTTCAATGCTTTACAGGCTTTAGTGTGTTGATTCTTTGACGGAATTGCTCAAATAAACGCTTTTTTCTCAAATAAACCCTACCACCGCACCACTGCCGGTAGTTGGTCCATTACCACCGCGGTGGTAAAAAAAACTCCCACCGTGACCGTCACAGCCTTATAACCCGAAAGTAAAACAGATAATTTTATAATTAAATATTGCAATACTTTGCGCTACTGTATCTATATAATTGCGTGCGCAAAATATTGCGATACTGAACAGAATCGATTTTTTCCCCCACCACTAATTTTCAGCCCTTGAAATTACTTCAGTTTTACAGCCTGAAAATGATCTGAGAAGCAATATTTGGACATTAATATAATGAAAAGTATTATTCATAGGCATTATCTACTTAGATATATTTTGAAAAATAAAACTTGTGATTTGCTTAAATATCTGATTACGAAACACAATTTTTGCTGTTTATAGCATTATCTCTTTTAATGTGATAAAAACGCTAAATAATAATTTTGACTATGTATTGGTATGTAATTTACGGCGATGTAAGGTGCTGGAAAAAGCTTTAAAATGGACCTTGAAAGTGCTTGAATTTGACCTTGGAAAAGGTGTACGAACCCTGTAGACAGATGTTTCTGTGGTGAATGCAGCGCATCTGTCTCCCTGCCAAGAAGCCAGTCCTGCCAGAACTGCGATTTACCTCCAGTATTTATGATGAGTTCTGCACGTTTGATTGGCTGTTGTTGTGTATAACAGCACTTCAGAGCAATCAATGAATTATATCACACATTTATGCCAACTGATTTCTTATGAACTGATGTTTATGATTTGTGACAATTAATGTTTAAACGTTGCAGTGTTTATAAGGTATTATGATTTAGACTGATTTTAAGCTTTTAAATGACCCTCTTACCATCTTAAAGTACCATCTGTGAATATGTACAATAACAGTTTAAAAAAATGATGTCCAGAAATCTAGAAATGATACATTGTTGTTGAATTTATTGTTTAATGAGATCTACTAGTATATATTGTTAATGGCGAGAATTTTCACGTGAATAAATGCATAGATCTGCGTCCTTTACTCATGTAAACTAATGGGCCAGAGTCAGAGGTCCTGGGTTGTAATCCGCACTCATATATATATATATATATATATAATTTTTTTTCTGGAACAGACATGTATGCATGTTGTCATTCTTTATTAAAAAAATAAAATAAAAAATAAAACACTGATTGATTGTTGATATCCTGTAAATTTTGTGGTCTTGATTTTTAAAGCTGCAGTCCACGGTTTTTCCTCTTTGTCACCATCTCTGTTCGAAATCTGCAATTGCAGTTATTTGCGGAATTATCAACTTTACGTGGGTTGTGCCTCGACACGGCACAGTACGGATGAATCCAATGTTTTAAAGGGAATGTGCGTCAATCACCACGCTGGTAGTGTGGATACTGTCATTCGCAATCACAGATTCTACTTTTTTGGAAGTATGACCAACATAAGAATTTTCAGAAATTTCTGACCAACTAAGGGGGAAAAAGCATTGCAGTAAATCGCGCTGATTAAATCTAACGATCGCTTATCATATCACGTCAAACCGTGCAAATTATACATTGTACTCAAATTGTTAATGTTAACAACATCATTGCGTGACTACATTTAATGCCCTTCCGATATTTATCCTTGTTTTCGCATGGGTCCGGTTGTAATCTCTTTTTTTCTCCGAAGTCTTTCGCGTTTTACAACGAGTGAATCTCCAGTTGTCACTGGTGATTGTCGTTTGAACCTTTCTAGATCCGCCATCAAATTTATAAGTTTAATTATATCAAGTGCTGTGAGAAAAGGCTATAAATCTCCACCTCCAGCATCCTCGCACTCAACATAGCATACTAGCCGAGACTCCTTCTTTATGTGTACAGATGTGATGTAATGACGTAAAGACATGCTAGAATTTCCCCTGGAAATCCACCAGTACCACTGGAATTAAAAACATTATTACAAGCTTACCGTTTTGAATCGAGCTAGGGCAAGCAGATAGTTTTGAACACTGGCTGGTTATGTACTTGCTCAATTTATTTTGGATAATTTTTTAATCCAAAAAAGCTATGAACTGTAGCTTTAAGTATATAAAGCTAAACTAAATGTAAGCTTTAAAATGACCCTCTTACTATCTGTGAATTTACCTGGATCTTCTCTGAAGTTCACAAGAAAATATTCTTAATGTGTAAAATTGAAAGGTCCCATGACATGGATTATTTTATTATTTTATAATGTGTCCTGGTGTGTGACAATGGTGTGCCCTTATAATGTTAGTATGTTTTTAAGATAATTTTTAAAAAATAATTTAGAAATAAAAGGCATTTTTCCTAGCCTGATTTTAGCCTCTGATTTGAACGCTCTGTTTGAAGGGGCGTGTCTGCTGTGAGACTTCAGTGTAAACGCCCAGTGCTGTGATTGGCTGACATGCTTGCATATTAAATAGCTAGCATTACATGTGGAACTCTCTCGAATATGCTTTTACGATTACAGCTATTATACGTTTTTACTATTACAGCTATCGAGATTAATGAATCGTGAGAAGTTTTTTTTAAGTATTTAGATCTATTCCCATCAGTGATGAGCATTGAGCAGATGACAGCCTGTTGATCGCGTGAATGAAGATCTTATCATTGCAACGCAGTTTCTGCACTCTCCCTAATGATTTCAATCATGCAAACATGAGGTAAGTACAGTAAGAGCTTCGTTGTGCAGCGTAACGGCGTCATTGATTTCATAACGAGTTTTGGCAAGTGTCCAGATAAACTCGCGCTGTGTGATTGACAGCTTGGGCGATTGGAAAGGGATTGTTCTTTGATCGCTTTCTGTATATATTTTAATCACAGTTTAAATAAGATTATTTTTATCCTACCAAGAGAAACGATGTGAAGTTGATATTTTAGTCACTGGCTTGATTTACTGATGCATAAACAGTATTGAACGATTTTGAGAGAAAGATTATCTGTCTGAACTTGAACAATTACACATCAGAAATTCACATAACCCACTGGTTCTTCAGAGGCTTGGATGAAGGAACTAAAAAAATACTTTTGTGTTCATTTGTACATCCAAACACTGAGCAACTGCCATGCTTCGCTCATTTGCAAGCCATGATGTCTCTCGAGGAAAAAACAATATCGGGCTCGCGTAGCCAAATTGTCTGTTTGCGGGCAAAGCAGAGAAAGGGGAGGTAACCTTTCCCTTTATAACGACATAAGGGGAGATTTCAGATTCGCCCGTCTGAGCTTTCATTTTCTCAAAAATACCCAGGGCTTGGTTTACACCTATCAAAATGTCTAGCCACTGGGGGACCATAGGCAGGCTAGGGGAACTCATATTAATGTTAAGTGACATTTTTATGTCATGGGACCTTTAAATGAGAACACTAGTGTGCTATTTATGAAGGCTATATCCTTAACACCATGCATATCTGCTGACTCTGTTGATTTTCTCCTTGATTCTTTTAACTCAAAAGTTAAAAGTGTAATTGATGATATTGCTCCTGTGAAAGTTAGGAAGAAGAGTGGCAGACAAAAAGCACCTTGGAGAAAATATGAAAAGACAGTGCAGAAAAGCAGAGCACATTTGGCGGAAGACAAAACTTGTAGTCCATTATAACATCTACAAAGACAGCCTTCATGCTTTCAACTAGGCAAAGCTAAACAGACGTTCTTCTCAAATATTATAAACAGCAATTTAAACAACGCACGCACTCTTTTTGCTACTGTAGAGAGACTGACAAACCCCCCAAGCCCAGATTCCCAGTGAAATGCTCTCAGACAGCAAGTGCAGTGAGTTTGCTTCTTTCTTCTCTGAGAAAATCAATAATATCAGAAAGTTGATCAGCACATCCTTGAGTTGCGCTGGGGTCAGACAGATCAGACCACCTGAGAAAGTAGTTACTATGTCTGACTTCAAAGAAAATGATGTCAAAATTTTGGAAGCAACCGTACAGCACCTTAAAACATCAACCTGCGCTCTTGACACACTTCCCACATCTTTTTTCAAAAGTGTGTTAAACAGTTTAGAAGCAGATCTTCTAGAAGTGGTAAATGCCTCACTTCTCTCTGGGAGTTTTCCAAACTCCCTGAAAACTGCCGTTGTCAAGCCCCTCCTGAAAAAGAACAATCTGGATAAGACCATATTAAGCAACTATAGACCGATCTCAAATCTTCCTTTCATAGGTAAGATCATTGAAAAAAATGTCTTCAATCAGCTGAACCAATTCTTATGCTCGAATGGATACTTTGACAATTTTCAATCTGGTTTCCGACCGCACCACAGCACAGAGGCAGCGCTCATAAAGATAATAAAAGATATTCGCTTAAATACTGATTCAGGCAAATTATCAGTGCTGGTGCTACTCGACCTCAGTGCTGCACTTGACACTGTCGATCATAACATACTTCTTGACAGGCTGGAAAACTGGGTGGGGCTTTCTGGGATAGTCCTAAAATGGTTCAGGTCATACTTGGATGGGAGAGGTTATTATGTGAGTATAGGAGACCAAAAGTCTGAGTGGACATCCATGACATGCGGAGTCCCTCAACGCTCAATTCTTGCGCCACTCTTGTTCAACCTGTATATGCTCCCAATGAGCCAAATAATGAGAAAGAACCAAATTGCTTACCACAGCTATGCAGACGACACACAGATCTACTTAGCCCTATCGCCTAACGATTACAGCCCCATTGACTCCCTGTGCCAATGCATTGATGAAGTCAACAGTTGGATGTGCCAAAACTTTCTTCAGTAAAACAAAGACAAAACTGAAGTCATTGCATTTGGAAACAAAGATGAAGCTTTCAAGGTGAACGCATACCTTCACTCTAGGGGTCAAACAACTAAAAATCAAATCAGAAATCTTGGTGTGACACTAGAGTCAGACCTTAGTTTCAGTAGTCATGTCAAAGCAATAACTAAATCAGCATACTTTCATCTGAAAAATATTGCAAGAATTAGATGCTCTGTTTCCAGACAAGACTTAGAGCAGCCGTATCACCCTGTAGCCCAAGACTGGTTGCCCACTGAAGCTAAGCAGGGCTGAGCCTGGTTAGTACCTGGATGGGAGACCTCCTGGGAAAACCAGGTTGCTGCTGGAAGAGGTGTTAGCGAGGCCACCAGGGGGTGCTCACCCTGTGGTCTATGTGGGTCCTAATGCCCCAGTATAGTGACGGGGACACTATACTGCCAAAAGAGCACCGTCCTTTGGATGAGACGTAAAACCGAGGTCCTGACTCTCTGTGGTCATTAAAAATCCCAGGATGTCCTTCGAAAAAGAGTAGGGGTGTAACCCCGGCATCCTGGCCAAATTTGCCCCTTGGCCTCTGTCCATCATGGCCTTCTAATCATCCTCATATACTGATTGGCTTCATCACTGTCTCCTCTCCACCAGTAAGCTGGTGTGTGGTGGGCGTTCTGGCGCAATATGGCTGCCGTCGCATCATCCAAGTGGATGCTGCACATTGGTGGTGGTTGAGGAGATTCCCCCCTTCCATATGTAAAGCGCTTTGAGGTCTCAGAAAAAGCGCTATATAAATGTAACGAATTATTATTATTATTATTATTATTATTAGAGAAACTTGTGCATGCTTTCATCACCAGCAGGGTGGATTATTGGAATGGTCTCCTCACTGGCCTTCCCAAAAAGACCATAAGACAGTTGCAGCTCATACAGAACGCTGCCGCCAGGATTCTGAGCAGAACCAGAAAATATGAACACATCACACCAGTCCTCAGGTCTTTACACTGGCTCCCAGTTAGATTTAGGATTGATTTTAAAGTATTATTACTGGTATATACATTATTCAATGGCCTAGGGCCTCAATACATTGCAGATATGCTCACTGAATATAAAACCCAACAGATCACTCAGATCATTAGGATCATATCAGCTTGAAATACCAAGGGTTCACTCTAAGCATGGCGAGTCTGCTTTTAGCTATTATGCCAGCCGCAGCTGGAACCAGCTTCCAGGAGAGGTCAGATGTGCTCCTACAGTAATCACATTCAAATGCAGACTCAAAACACTTCTGTTTAGCTATGCATTTACTGAATGAGCACTGTGCCGCTGTTCGTCCGACTGTTTGTACTGTGCTGTATTTTATTTTACTTTTCTAAACTATTTTAATTATTCTTATTTCTTTTTATTATTTTAATTTCTTCTATGTAAAGCACTTTGAATTGCCATTGTGTATGAAATGTGCTATATAAATAAACTTGCCTTTCCAAACTTGCCTTGTTGTACCACGGCGTTGGACTATTTTCTTGAATCTTCTTTAAGTGCAATGGAGCAACTGTGTCTAAAGTGCTGAAAAAGAGAGAGTTAAAAGTTTCTGTTGCAATATCGAGTTCTTCTAACCTATCCGGGATGCTGAGATGATGAAACTGATCAGGAAGATTATTGATAAAGCAATCTTTAGTGGCAGAAGTGATAGGTCTCACATATTTGTAACACAGAGTCTGCTTTGCAGCCTTGGCTAAATGTAATTTACACGATACTAGATAATGATCTGAGATGTCATCGCTCTGCTGCAGAATTTCAACGGCATCAACATTTATTCTGTGTGATAATATTAGATCTAGAGCCCTATTTTAACGATCTGAAACGCAAGTGTCAAAGCGCAAAGCTCAAGTAACTTTGTGGGCGGGTCTTGGCGCTGTTGCTATTTTCCCGGCGGGATAAATGACTCTTGTGCCCGGCGCAAATCTAAAAGGGGTTGGTCTGAAGTAGCTTCATTATTCATAGGTGTGGTTTGGGCGTAACGTGAAATAAACCAATCAGAGCGACATCTCACATTCCCTTTAAGAGCAGGCGCGCTTGTTCTAAAGTGGATTCCTATTATAACGGCGGATTTGCCAGGTGCACGACAGGAGCGGTTAGTAGTAGTAGTAGTAGTAGCTTTATTGGTCACTAGTCACAGGTACCAGCGAAATTCCGCCATCAACCTGTCCATACAAACATACATACAATATGACAAGGGGGAAGACAGGACAGGAAGACAGAGCATTGAGGAAAAAAATACAGCATAACATGAGGAGAGGTGAGGAGGAAAAAAAGGCAACCCCCAGACTATGCTCCTGTAAGGAGTACAGTTTGGGAACAGTAAAAAAACACCTCAGCAACATTAGCACATAATCAGTACACAACATGAACACACAAGACTTGCAACAGGGGAGGGGAGTGGGGGGTGGAGGTAACCCAGCACAGGCAAGCAGCCATCCGGTCCTGCAGCCATTTTCGGCGCTGGTCAGACCCGCCTGTCAGACTGGGGGTACAAAGCGTCGAAGGCGAGGGATGGGGGGTGGGGGAGGGTGATTGCATATCTGTGTATATGTAAGAGTCCGTGTATGTGTAGGCCTCGAGAGTCGCTACGCCTGACATCCTAATCTAGGTGCTTCAGTCCGCAGGATGTCATAGCGATACACAGCAGTTGCCATGGAGTCAACCTTGATCAGGTCCCAGACAGAGTCAACAATCAGCAGGTGTCAGTGGGGAGTGGGGCAAGGAACGCAAGAGCGTCTCGCTGCAGTGCTCTCTCCAGAGGGAGTTGTTGTTGCAGCAGCAGCCTCGGCCAAGGCCAGTGCTGGTAGAGGGGGGCCGAAAGCAGATAAGATTGGGGTTGTTTGGTCTTGGGACGAGTAGCCGCATTCCAATTTACATAGCTCCTGGTCCATTTGGGTCTCCGAAACGATCCATTTGCCTTTGCAAAGCTGTAAGCTTCTCCAAGATGTTATCAATATTTTGGTTCATAGTCACCAAAGTCACAGTCTGAGTGCTGACAGCTCTGCCCACTGCTTCAATCATGACAGGCAGCCTTGTGGGGTTTTGGACAGCTGTCACCGTCTTCTTAATTCCTCGATAAACCAGGGCAATGCCTAATCCAAACAGCAGAAAACCTGTTATCATGGTTCCGAAAAGGTAGATATCTTCAATGTCCTCCACGGAAAGAGCCGCCAGACACACGACCCGCCACCTCTCCCACGCGTCCATCGTGTAGCCAGCTGCGAACGTTCCGGCAGGGCAGTCAGGTTCCCCCGAACCCAAGCTTCTCGTCGAGAAGATGGTGTCAATTGCGTTGAGAGACCAGTTGATCAAATCCATAATTTCTTAGTTTGGAGAGCAGTGCGGAGAGAGTCTCTCAAAGTACAAGACAGTAGACTAGACGAGACGAGAGGAGCAAAGCAGGGGAGATAAGGGAGAGGAGGGTAAGAAAATCCGACCGCCTTCGTTGAGAGCCAAAGAGAAAGTTCAAAGGTTCAAGGCCGAGGAGACCGACGTTCTCGTCAGAGACGTTGGGGATGGAGAAACACACCCAAATTAACTTCGGTTAAACAGGCGTATGATAATTTGGGTAAATGTGTAAGCTAGATGTATGCTTTTATAATAAAATGTCTATCTATCTATCTATCTATCTATCTATCTATCGTAATAATGTATGATTTGCAAAAATGATAACTGCTGCTTCTCTGTGTAGATGAGAGAATCAAAGTGTATGCGCGTTGTGCACACGCTACATTGATTATGGCCAAGCATGCGCCCTTAAAATAGCATATGAATAACATGCGCAACGCGCCACTGACTTTAAACTGTTTTTTTTTCGGTCAGTGGCGCAATTGTTTTCTAAACCTGTAAAATAGCATGAGGGAACGTTTGCGCCGGAACACGCCGCCTCTTTGCGCTGAACCGCCCAGGGGAGCGCAAGTGTATTTCTTAGTTAACCGACGTGCGTCTGTGGAGGGAAAAGTCCGCTTTGCGCGGGTGCAAAATAGGAATGATACATGCGTCGGTGTACAAAGTAAGTTGCGCTGGGTGCAAGATAGTGCCCCTAGAGTATGATTATTACAATGAGTAGGTCCTGACACATGTTGTCTAACTCCAATAGAGTTCAGAATGTCTTTCAATGCCAATCCCAATGCATCTTTTTCATTATCTACATGTATATTAAAACACCAACAATTAGGACTTTATCTGCAGCCAGTACTAACTCTGATAGAAAGTCAGCAAATTCTGTGATAAAGTCTGTATGGTGCCCTGGTGGCCTGTATACAGTAGCCAGCACAAATGTTAAACATGATTTATCATTTACACTATATATTGCTATATTAAGCAGCAACACTTCAAAACAATTATATTTGAAACTTGATTTCTTAGTAATTCTGAAGATATGACTATAAATTACAGCAACACCTCCCCCTTTGCCTTTCAGACGAGGTTCATGTTTATAACAGTAATCTTGCGGGGTGGACTCATTTAAAGTAATATAATTGTCTGGTTTTAGCCAGGTTTCTGTCAAACACAACACCTCTAGGTTATAGTCTGTAAACATATCATTAACAATGAGTGCTTTTGGAGTAAGCGATCGAATATTCAGCTGTTGAACATCAATAAAAATTTTACCCTTGAATGGGTTTAGACGTTTTTTGTATGTTTTTGTATGTTTTTTGTGATGGGATTTATCTGACCTTGGTGACGCGAGGCCGCTAGCAGACAGTCGGTTTAGCCAGTCTGTCTGCTTCCTGACCTGAGCCCCAGATTGTCATGCTTTATCTCTAAGACTATGTGCCATATTACTAGAGAGAAGAGCAGCACCATCCCAGGAGGGATGAATACCATCTCTTTTCAACAGGTCAGGTCTGCCCCAAAAACTTTTCCAATTGTCTATGAATTCTATATTATTAAAGGGACAATAAGTAACTTTTTTGGTATTTTATTATCTAAAATCAATATTTTTTTTCATAAATATGTCCTCAATGGTGTACAAATACCTCGGCCAATTATCTGACTTATCCTTATAAATGAAGAATTTATTATCTTTACATACATGTGACGGGTAGGTTCACGGAGGCTTCCATGTAGTTCCGCCATCTTGCAAAACTATAATAGCAGATAGGGACAAAAAGTACTAAGCCAACGCGTTTCCACAACGCGCTTTCGTTCAGAGCCTGCCAGCAGAAACGCAGGTGCATAGCAGAGAGGCGCTTGTCTGGATTGCATTGTTATTATGGACCATACATATGCCGCGCCACAGGAGAAGAAAACATCGTCGTCAAAAAAGTCAAAAATAGAACGTAAAAGGAAACGTGACCGTAGATTACAGAAAACAAGAGTTAATGTCGGGGTAGCTTTTTCCAGGTGGAAAGAGCTAATGCTGGAGAAAGATTTCAAAAGAGACGCTGAAGTGGCCTGCTTTCTTCTCGACAGGTAAGTCAGTGTTACAATCTTAATTACAATCTTTGTTATTTGCTTGGTTGTTATTATATAGTTAGACGAACATTTATAATTAAAAGTTAAACAGGCTAATGTTAACTTACTTGATGAATAGCAGCTATTGAGTAAAGTAGCGAAGGTGCTAAAAACAAGGTTTGTAAGTTTTACTTTTTGTACCCTAGAAATTCTATACAATTATTTTAACAGAGCATATGATTTTTCTTGCATTATTTGCACACCTAAGGCTACCAAATTAATGTTATCTGACATTTTCTGTTATTTATAACTTATACTGTGTTCTCGCATTGAGTAATACAGACGCATACAGTAATTCAGTATGTATGCATCTTACGTGTATATAGTGTTATTTGTGAACATGTTGAAGAGGGTCAACAACTGCTGTAGTCAATTTGCTTTTTTAGTATGATTAATTGGTCAATAAACCTTGATCTGATTTTCCCATCTCATTTGTCCAGTTATGAGAGTACCCTTTTGATTAGAAACACATCAACCCCCCTCAAGGCAAAACGTTCTCAAGTGGCAAATGCTCCAGCATTGTCAAGCATTTCAAGTGGAACAGATAGGTAAGTCATTCCATGGAAATTATTCTGTAATTGTTCAGGTTTCATATAAAACTTGTATCTACCTATATCTCATAGTGTGTTACCATTATTTATTGTAGAGATGAACATATGAGTGCATCGGAAATTGAAAAAAAAATTTTTTTTAGTTCTTTAATCTGTGTCCCTTCTCAATTGCATGTTTTCATCTGATACATGTTTTAAATTATCCTTTATTCTCTTAGTATGCATGTCATGAGTATTGTTGAAGAGGAGTTGAATGAAAATGCCTTCATTGACCCCATGAACAGTGTGTAAGTGGGCTTATATTCTATTCTATCTTTTGATTTTTATTGAATTTATTTTATTCATTCATTTTTTTTTTCTTACAGGATTGATACCTTCCAACCATTTCATTGCAGTGAGTTATTTATTACTACTTTTTACTTTGTGTTGAGTTTTTACATTTTAAAAAGATTCAGTGCTATTTTGAAATGTTTTTGTATTCTTTTAGTTCACACTGATGATGCGGGTGATAAATAAGATCATGGTTATATGGCAACAAATAATAGAAATAATTCAATTTTTCTGTGTATGATTCTTGATTTTCTGCTTTCCCAGAATGGGTGGTGCACTGAAGGGAGCACAGGTAATTGATAATCTGCCAACTATTGGGATTGATGAGACTGTGCATGATCTGCCTGATTCTGAAGTTCCTCTTGATGAGCCCTTGAGTCACAAGCTGACAATTTTGCCAGGCCCTCAGAGAGGATGACATTGTTGGCGTCAGAGCAGCAGTGCTCTATGAGAACTGCTTGAGGCAGCTTGTCACATTTTTAACTCTGCCCGTGAACAGATGCACTGGTGTCTTGAGGACTGGTTTGGTGTGTGACAGTGTTGCCCCCTTTTCAACAAACATCGCCATCAGGGGCACTGCAATGAGTGTTGAATGGGTAAGCCTTTCACATCACATCAAAATGTATGGTAACAGACAGCACTGTATATGCCTTATGAATTTATACGGCTACCCTTATCTTACCAGATCTGCCCCAATGGATACTGCCTATGGCGGTGGAACTCACAGCCTGTGTTGAAGTTTGGCATGCAGGCTGGGGACTTTCTTCTTTCCACAAACATTTTACTCTCTGGAAACAACTACACTAAAGTTGCTCTCCTATTTAAATTCATGAACATGCAAATGGTAAACAGTAGCACACACTACACCATCCAGGAAACCTACTGTGTTGACCCTATTAAAGATTTCTGGGAAGAGAAGAGGTCTGAGGCCATCAGCCGACTAAAAGGGAAAGATGTTGTGCTCCTAGGTGTGTTTATTTTTATATTTGACCTTCTTCTACATAAAAAGTTATGTTACTATTCAATTAAACTAATTTTGCAATCATCTATCATACAGTTGTTGTATTTTTAAATTACCTTTTTTTCCTTTAGGTGACGGCAGAAATGACTCACCAGGGCATTCTGCCCAATACTGTAGCTACACAACCATGGAGCTTGACTCTAAGGAAATCATCCATGTGGCCACTGTAGACAAGCGGCAGACCAACTGGAACTCCAATATCATGGAGAAGGAGGGTTTTATCCAGACAGTGGACAAGCTTACCCAAGAGAAAAAGGTAGTTGAGTTCTGCACGGATGCTCATGTCCAGATTGGAGCCCTTTTGAGTAAGTGGTCAGATTATAAAATGTTTGAATACAAATATTGAATTGCTGATTGAGACACTTGGGACTAAAATTATTACATGCTTCACAGACCCAGACAAAGGCAGATATAAGGATCTGAGAATTCACCACAGCCTGGACATGTGGCATGGTGCCAAAAATCTGTGCAAAAAAATAGCAACCGTAAATTATAACACTAATCTAATTTTATTAATAATGAATTGTACCTTCCTGCATGTCGATGGAATCATTTTGTTATGTTAGATCTCCATCAAAATATTTACAAGGACCAACTTCCATTGTTTGTGTTTTATTAATCACCATAAGGCAGGAAAGGTGAAAGGACAGTCTCTTCTCCTTCACTGGCTGAGGGATATAGTAAACCATTTCTGGTGGTGCTGCAAGACAGCAGAAACATTTCAGCAGTTTCTTGTAAGCAGAAGGAATGTTATAAAAAAAAAAAAAGGTAATAATGCCATGATTCAAATACTTGTGATATGATAATGTTTTTGTGTTTATTTGTTTTACTTTCCTCAGGCACTTTGGATTGGAGTTCTGCATCATGTTTGCAACAATCACACCTGGGAAACGGGAAGCTGCCAACACGATCACCTTGAAGACACTCAGGATAAAGAGTGGATTGAGAGAGATTCCAAGAGCCATAAAGCGCTAGTGGAGATCGTCCTCAACAAGCGCTGGCAAAAGGATGTCCACAAGTATCTGCGCTTCAAGTGTGGGGACATGCCATTTAAAAAGAAATGTAACAGTGCCACAACTCATGTGTGGGTGGGTGTTTTTAGGGTCCAATTTTTTCATTTTTTTTTTCAGATCGACTGCACATCTGGAGTCATTTCAAAACCACATTCTAATGTATGCCAGCAAGCGCCAGGCCTTCACTCCCTGAGTGTATGACACGAGAGTGTTGCTCGCAGCACTGGACTACAATTTTCACCGCGAACGGCCAACATACAGAACGGCTGAGGGCCATCAAGTGTATGTCAAACTCTCATCAAAATTTGTTGTAATCAAATAATTGCATATTCACAATATAAATTTTGTATTCACAAGTATGACGGTTTACTTCACAGAATGACTAAATGACTTGTAATAATTGTCTTTTGTGAATTTTAGTTACAGAAAGAAGTACAATAAAAATGCGAGGAGATACAGCCTTTACGCCATAAAGTGTCAAAAATCATATGATTACATCACCGAGTTACAAGCACGCATCTTGCAAGGAAGAGTCAAAAGCGGAGTTGGGATGCCGCGAAAGAGGTCCCTAAGAGCTGATGACCCAAGGCGGCTTGGTGTTGTGCAACCGATACCGCCACCACTGACATCAGAGTTGGTAAATACACAGGTCAGCAGAGGTCTGGGTAAGTGTCAAACATCTACTTGCCTTTATTGTAGCCCATTAACTTAGCCTCAAACTGATACTGAATTTTGTGCACATGTCTTTCACAGGATCAGCCTTCCATGCTGTTTCCAACTTGGAGACAGATTGAGATGTTGTTTTGCTGATATTTGAGTTGTAAATGCATAATCAAAATTCATTGTAAATAAATCTATATTTGTGTTTTCAAACAAACTTCTTTTAAATCTTTTTTTTGTATCAAAAAGTTTTTGCACATAATTGAGTTTTTTTCTCTATCCCTAGTGTAGAGCAAATACAGCACAGAGTCCATTGAAAAATGTTTTGTTTAAAATAAAGTTTGAGGTCCACAGAACTTCAAAGAATACAAAATATATAAATTGATATAACTATTTACAATATTTAAAAAAATGTTATTAGATCCCTGGAATGTAGCCGGTGTATTGTCCCTGAGGGTCTGGGAATTTTTCCCTAATCCTGCAAACACAGCAGCTGGGAATGACTCTCCTGTTCCCCTGTCCTAATGAGCCATGCTGCCAGAAAATAAAGTGTCTGTAAGCTGCATGTCTGTATTCACGGTTGTCATCACCAGGCTCCCTTACATTTCCAAAAGCAGTGAGATCCTCCCGGTACTGCCTATGTATCCGCAGATATCCCTCATCCAGGCAGTATTGTGTAAAATGAGGAAGGAGGCTCACACAGTGGGCATGGTCTTGTCCACAGCATTTCCGCTCCCTGTCGGTCGGCATGTCTCTGCAGTGGCTACAGGTACACCAAGGTACCCCCAGAACCTCCGCAGATGTTGGAGCACCATGTCTTTGCTGATGCTCCATCAATATATCAAAGACCAGACCCGGCTGCCTCTCTAACAGTCTACCTGTGAGGCATATGTGATCGTCAAGGCTCATATCCTGCAGAAGTCTCTGAAGAAATGAAAGGAAATAAGATAGGGTTAGTCCATTAGATATACATGTAGGTATTAGATAGACCTATATAGTCACAAGGCAGAAAAACATGTTTTGCAGTATATTGCACTGGAGGCATTGCAGGGATCTCATGTATCAATGTTGACAAAATACAATTTTATTTGTGTGCAAAATAAATCAGTGCTCTCTGTAACATTTTATTTAGCTCTCCTTTTTCAAAAACAATCCATTAGCTCAAGTTGTGAATATTTTGCTACGTGCATAGAACTGTACAAACAATAAAAATTCATTGCTATTGCTAAACATAAATTGTACAAACCTCGGTCGCTTCTCTTCTCTGCCTTTGTAAACTTTCAATTCTATCAAGATCGTCTCTCGTAGCTGCCGGGCATCTTTGTCGTCGTGGTATTGACTCTCGCTCTCCTCCTCTTCCTCGTCGTCCAACTCCTCGTCTAGATCCCACTGATCCACTGCCTCTCTGTCCTCTCCCTCTCCCTCTACCTCTCCCTATTGTTGAATCATCTGATGATGATATCTAACAATACACATAATTCAGAAAATATACCGAATAAAGAAGGCATAACTCCTAATTACAGTATTTCATGTTTTTCACAGTCAGTAATTCCTAATGTAACATTCGTATGTTTGTTGTCATGTTGCAGTTTGTTTGAAATAACACACCTGTTCACCTGAAGGAAAACTCGACGAAGTGCTATTAGAAGACATCCTGTCAAAGCTTTTTGGTACATATCGCCTACCGTAGATGCAATGCGCATTTGAAAACGCGAGGCGCTGGAGAGCAAAATTAGTTTGATTGCAAAATACAAATTCACCACTAGATGGGAGTAAATCTTACTTACTGTCCCTTTAAGCGGACACCACCTCGACAGCCAACCATTAAGTGAATACAATCTACTGACTATCTCATCACTCCTGCTTGCTTGGGAACTAATGTGGTCGGAACCAAAGTTTACTTGACTGCGCTCTCTGGAATCCTCTCAAGTGGAGCACTTCTACATTCCGATCGGTTGCCGCCGAAACGCGTTATAGCTCATTACCATAAATTTGACCTGACTTCAACTCTCCTCGCCACTCTCACCATCCAAGATGCGCCGCCCTCGCCGGAGCTCGCGCAGTTTCAGCCGGCAGATCTAGTCTGGATTAAAACTCACCCTCTCTCATCTGACACCTCTGCCAGTGGGAGGGACCAGCTGAAATAAAAAAAAAAATAGGGCTGATAAATTACACAACACACACACACACAAATACTTAGTGTGTCTTAAGACTTCAGCAAACGCTGTCTGCTGCTAGACATGGTCCTGCTCTTCTTTTTCCCATCTTTGCCTCCTCCTGCACGCAGAGTTTCTTTACGCATGACCTGCGACAGAAAACCCACAAACACCATTTAACTGTAATGCAAACCATTGTTAATGAATACATCAGAATGGGAAAGAGCTATGCTGTGTGCCTTACATTTCTCAAAGCAAGCTGACGGAGTTCTTCGTGGGTCAAAATTCGATCCTCCTCACAGTCCTCAAAGTCCTCATAATCACAGCTTAATCTTGCACAATAAGACCAGGAGCATATATTAATAAAACAATAAAGTCATCATTTCCACCTATTTTGTGTACTTTTGTTTTATCTCCATAGACTGTGTCTATAGCTCAACATACTGTATGAGAAGCTTCTCTCACCTGGTAATGGGCCTGAACGGACGTTCCTGAAGGATCTCTGTGTGTCTCAGCACGTCTGGTTTCTGACCCAGCAGGACCTGAGCAACCTCTTTCAGGTCGCAACTCTTCTTCCGGTCCTATTTATTAACATTAGTTACACCACTGGTCAGCATTTCAGAATAAGTACTTTTATACTTATCAAGGATGCATTTATTTGATAAAAAATACAGTAAAAACAGTGAAATATTATTGCAATTTAAAAGCACACTTTTCTATTTTAATACATTTTTTAAATGTAATTTATTCCTGTGACCAAAGCTGAATTTTCAGCATCATTACTTATCACCAAATCTGAGTAGAAGCAAAATGATGCTATTTGGCAACGGTAATTCCAATGCTCAGGAATCAATTCAGATAGAGGGTGTTGTTATAGAGCGGGAGCATGAAATCTAATTCCTTGGAGTTATTATAGATGATAGAATTACTTGGAACTCTCATATTAAATACATAATCACTAAAATATCAAGAAGCATTTCAGTAATTGCAAAAGTAAAGCATACTTTAAACATCAAAGCTCTGCATACTTTATACTGTTCTCTGATCTTGCCCTATTTACATTATTGTTCTGTGGTATGGGGTAGTACTTATATAAGCACATTAAAACCAATAGTAATGCTGCAAAAAAGAGTTATCCGATTAATTCATAAAGTTGTTTTTGGACCACACAAACTCATTATTTTTAAAATCAAAGATCATGAAGTTTTATGACATTGTTGAGTTCCAAACAGTTCAGATGCTATAGAAAGGTTCCAAGAACGTACTGGTTGTTATGAATTACGTGATGAATTAAATTTTAGGACTCAGAAACATAGCGCAACAAAAAGTTTTAGCCCTACAGCTAATGGGGTACAATTGTGCAATAACTTGGAGATGGACATGAAACGATGTCCAAACATCAACCTGTTCAAATATAAATACAAGCAAAAGATTTTTGAAAAGGTTAGAGAAGAATAAATAAATTGCCATTAGGGGTATTTCTACCATGATCAGACACTGCAAGTGTATATAATCTAATTAATCAAATTATAATCAATATAATATATAATCAAATTATTATTATTATTATTTTTTGCTGTTGTTTCCTTGTTGTTGTTTTGTTGCTTTTGCACTATGTTCCTTTGTACTATTGTAAAATGAGAATTTTTATTGTATTAATTTTGGGGGAGGGCGCTTTTGCTTCGGTCCACTCCTTTTGAGCAGAATGTTTACTGCTCAAATAAACAAACTAAACTTAACTAAATTACTCCAGTCTTCAGTGTTAGTGCACGCTGGACTAAAAGACTTTACACACACACACACACACACACACACACTATCGTTGTGGTGTAACATTGTATTATTGTACATTTTCTTTTGTTTTGTAAAATACACTTGGGTTGGCTGCATATTTATCAGTGTTGCTTTAACACTATGGCTGTGTTCAAAATCGCCCCCTATACCCTCATTCACTATTCCCTAAATCACTCCACTAATATAGTCGAGTTAAAGGAGTGAATGAAAACGAGTGAGTGAATTCGGACATTGAGTGCGCCGGAAGGGCTGCCGGTTTGCATCGTTTGTGCTTGATGCTTAATAGTCATTTGAAACTTAGCAAACTGGCAGCTCTAATAATAAGAAACTCTTTATCACAGTGCATTGTGGGATTCAGGGTTCCTACACATATTCCATTTAAAAATGCCATAATTTTCCAGACTCAAATTACTTAAAAAAGTGTGCAAAATGTGTAGGGCAGTACATTATATTTCAAGGCCTTAGGTCTGCTTTAACACACTGCTTTAACACACTTTAATGGCGGCCAAGAAACCACACCGTGAAATGGGCTGATGGTGCAATAGGTGGCTCAGTGTGCATTGTCTATGCTAAGTTTAATGGTTTCCCAGAAACCCAGAACACATAATCTTTTCCATAATCTGCTTTCTTTTTTCCATACTTTTCCAGACCTGGAAATTACTCAAATCAAATTCCATACTTTTCCAAACTGCGTAGGAACCCTGGGGATTGAATGTGTGCACTCAAATAGTGCCCTATTTAAGGCTACAGGGGGTGATTTCGGACACTGCCTATGAAATAACCTGTTGGTACATTCTGGTCCTTTCTGTACCTTATAATTAATGAAGGCTTGAATGATGAGCAGTTCACTGATTCTCTGCTCCACCAGGCTGAGGTACTTCATGATGTTACTGTGTTTGATGCTAAAGGAATAGCCCAGCACGTCTAACACCTGTGTTCGGTCGCAGTCGATCTTTTGGAACACACTGTCTGTCCCTAGAATGACATCAACATAAGCTTTACTGTATAAAAACGCAAGTATCATTCTTCTTCTTCTATGTTGTCATTTTTTATTCTTCCACGTGATTATGTTAACGCATGTTTGGGTGATTTTACTAGTACCTGTTTTGATCTGATCAAGGATCTTGCTGATGTCATCAGCCTGGGCTTCGTGCTGTTGAGCTTGCGTCTCACACTCTTGCTGTAGTCCCTTCAACTCTTTTAATTCCACCTGAATTTTCTGTTCCTTTTGGACACATTTCATGTGGATCCGCTTCATCTCTTCTCTAATCTGGAACAGAATCAACACAAAAAATGGATTCCTACTGTTGTGTCTGTATAAAAATGTGAATATGAATAACATTATGCTCGGTGCATGTTCATTTGGCCCAGGTTGGGGCAAAAGTCTGTTTACAAAGTTCAGTTCATCTTGTGAACGGGTCTTTATTTGACTAGTTCTATGATTCACACACTGACCTCCTGGATTTGCTTTCTCGCTGTCTCAACTTTCACGTTCTCATTCATCATAAAGTTGCAAAGAGAAAAGTTCTGGTCCTCAACTGTTAAGAAACACATAAAGAGTTGTAGCAGAATGCATTGCAATCATTTGTCTGCACAAAACAGAAAACGTAAAGCTCACCGTGACTGAAATGTGTAGCCAACATCTCCAAATGATCTTCCCCAGTCAATCTCTGGATCTCCTGGAAAACCTCCTCCAGAGGGTCAAACGTCTCGTCTCCGGCGTCTGCCCTCCTCCGCTCCTCCATCTCTGCCATAATAGAAAAAATAGCTGGATTCAGAATCAATTAATCAATCAGTCTGTTACAGAGTATAACAAAAGTTTGGGATTAGCAAGTAAATTCTATTTTTACTCAGCAAAGTAAATTAGATCTGCAAAATAGATCTGCTACACTGCTGCATTTCCAACACACCACTGTGAGCAAGATAGAGTACAACACAGTATTCGTTAATTAGCCGTAGCTGATGTGTACAGGCGGAGGGTTTCTGAAAGCGTATTTGAAGGCTGAGCAGCCAGCTCATTGGCTACTGATACAGCAGGAACCAATCAGCTGTGCCCAATAGATACAGATGTGATTGCAAACAGAGTTAAGGGCCTATCAGCCGGCGCCATCTAGAGTTTCATGACAGAACTTTGTCGGTAGTGCACACAATTTAACCGACAACAATTCTTGGTTACAAATATTGCTCTCTGACCTCATCTGCGTCTCTTGTCAACCATGGCGGTTCTCTCCTTGTTCTTGGTGGTCATGAACTTGTTGAGTTTGTGTTTATGAGAGATAGCTCTCTTCAGCTCCTCCTTCTCAGCTGAGTACTCCGCAAAATCCTTCTTCATCATGGCAACTTCGGTCTGTGCCTCCTCTCTGAAATACACACATATATAAATAGAACCGTCTACAAATGTCCAAAACACGTACTGAGGGCGAAGCGATGTGTAAAACCATACAAAATAATAACTCTTATTATGCGTGTCATTACGTCAGTATCAGTATGTGCTTTCTGCCATGCACAGATAAAAAAAGTCACTGAACTTTTGCTGTGCAATTGTAACTCAATGAGCACTCAAACACACCAAACCAACACATACTAAAAACACACACAAAACTGATTTTGCACGGGCACTTTGCACTAGTAAGGGACTGTTCGTTATTTATTTAAGGGGCCACCGGAGGAGTTTTGAGATCTGTTGTCAAAAAAGACATGACCCTCCCTTCGCCAGCAATAATTTTTTCTATGACCCTCCAAAATGATCGTGAAAAAAGGCATGACCCTCCCCGATAATTTATTGATTAGCCTACTTCTGCAAAGATGTTCAGATAGCCATTGTTTTTTTTTTTGTTTTTTTTTACACCATAAACTCTTGCTTTCTCATCTTACTAGGGCTGTAACGATAGACCAAACCCACGATTTGGTTCGTATCAAGATTTTTGATTTTAGATTTGAAAAAAATCATGTTTTCGGTGCTGATGCGGTGTGACTCTTCAACATGTGGGTGGCGCTGCGAATAAAGCATCTAAAAGCTGTCACAAAATAACCGGCAAAAGTAATGATTATTAGCCTAATATATCAGATATAGCAAATATAGCAAGGAGACATTTTAATTGTTTATTAATAAACAGGTGTTTTCTGTGTCGACTGCAAAGATGAAGTTGACAATGAAGTTGACAATGCGTCGCGATCTTCTCAGAACGCGCCAGAGAGAAATGCACATTTCAAAAGCAGAAAGCAGTCTGTTTTCCTTCGTTTTGAATTGTTCTGTTTAAAAGCAGACATTTAAAGCTTTATATATATTTCTCAGGTCTGTGAGGCAAGTAGCATAGCCTACCTTACGCTGAATTTCGGTTAATTTATGAGACAAGAGTCCAGTTCACTCGCCCGCGCCTCCGTGTCATTATCACCTAGACAGTTCTACTATATTTACTTCTTAGGCTATTTATTAAATACAAATGAAACATTGATTAAAATTAAGATACAATTAATAAAGAATCGAAATTCACTTTAAAGAAAGGCTTTGTGCTTTCTGTTTGAGGTCTCTGGGATATTTTTAAAGTCGCTTTCAGACGCAGAGCAGTCATGTCTGTAATGGAGAACTGTCACGCCCGTAACATTGTTTTTATTTTATTTTTTCACATAAATGCGAACACGAAAAATAAAATAAAAATAGCCTAATATTTGATGTTCTGTGGAGGCCGATCTTTATTCATCCGGTGGGTATAAATCTTTTGGTTTGCACAGTGTAATTTATAGAATAAATATTTTGCCACCTAAAAGTTAAAGATTTTTTATCACGTCACATGTGTATTTCCTAGGGATGAGCGAGTACAGCATTATCTGTATCTGTATCTGTATCTGTTAACCATATGAATTATCTGTATCTGTACTCGGACTGGGTGGGGCCTAACCCGGAATTGGGCGGGATTTAACCCGGCAGTGGGTTGGGTTGTCTTGAAATGGGCGGGGCTTTAACCGGCATGTTATTTTAAGCATGCAATTGATATGGGTTGATCAGAAATTGTTATATTTATTGCTGATTAGAAAACTATTTACATGACAGCATCAGCATTGAGCTTCAGATCAATGGTTTTGATCACGATAACAAACGAACTACAGAACAAGTTTTGCAACAATGAATACAACACATGCGGTTGCAATTATGAAGTAAAATGTAATGAACAAGAGTTTTCATCTCAACTAGGGCTGGGTGATATGGACCAAAAGTCATATCCCGATATATTTAGGCTGAATTTCGATATATGATATATATATATCCCAATATTTTTTATTTTTCATGTTTTATTTTTTTCAAAATTTGTTGACACACACACTGAAGTACTGTCCCCCTTTACTTAACATAAATTGTAAGAATATGACTAATAGTAAAGACTAGTACTAATAAACATTGGTCTATGCTATAGGGTATTAAAGTACAGTCCCAAACTAGTTTTTGTTAATACAATGTTGGTATGAGCCACCACAGTCATTTAAAAATATAAAAAAATAACACAAAGAAAAATAGTGGCATTTTGGGGTTAATATTGAAACGACAGTTACCATGGTGAATACACAATACTAACAAGAACTGTTAATGAAACATGGAAACTGCTCCTGGTGAATAGAATGAGAATTATACCTGCATTACTTTTATTTCGTGTAATTTACAACGTAACGGCGTTGCATGCTCGTAGTTTATTTTGCCCTTTATATACAGGATACACAGCGCGCGCCGCCGCATTTGCGCGTGCAATTGAGTGTGCGCTACTACGACTACAGTATAACGGCTGACAGGACAAGAAAGTCCGTTTTTCTGAGGTGAAAGACTTTATTTCATGTTATAACATAACATGCTCTAAACACGCACGCAAAGTGGAAAAGGATGGGCGGGGGCGCGGGGAGCAGTGCAGAGAGCTCCGGGTCAGCTGGCTTGGAGCAAGGATCACAGCGCAAATTTGAACTATATTGATGCGATATGGTCTAATTCCATATCGCATTTAAAAAAAAAAAGATATATATATATATATATATATATATATATTCTTTATATCGATATATCGCCCAGCCCTAATCTCAACATAACTTTCTTTTTTTTTTTTTATCCGAGCACAGATATTGACTCGTATTACTCGTATAATACTCGTACTCGACAAAAGTGCTTTATCCGTACCGGATACTCGTTTCAGCCGAGTATCCGGCTCAACTCTAGTATTTCCCTCATATTAAATATAAAACGCATTTGTAGACTGATATTTTTCTAATGTCTTGACTCCTTTCAGACGTTTCAACATATTGGTATTAAATGCATTTTCTGAGAATTTATATTTCAAGTTTTGACTGCAAATGTCACGTCCATAACACTGGAATCGCCCAATTTTAACGAATTTATCCTCAACTAGTTTTTGTGGTGTAGGTCTATGTATTTAATGTTAACTTAAATAATACTAATAGTAATTTAAAGATGTGGTAGTCCTACATCTTACACATCGTGGAAACAAAATAAGAATAGAAACTAAAATATGGTAGTAGCGCGCTAGCGCACATTCTATCAACTGCAGTTCTGGTGCCTCAGTCCCAATACTGTAAAACTCGACGTACGTTCACATCACATGTTAATGCAGTGGTAGAGGTACACTCACAGGACACTGTGCACTTATTCGCATTCACAAAAGTTCATTATTAGCTCGTGCTTTAAAGCTTTGCCGGGAAAAAATGTCTTTGGCATTCTGTTCTGACATGATGCACTTTTTCTAAGCACGAACTGAAGTGCGCGAACAGCGGCAAACGTGATTTTTGTTGGGTCAGACCCATCTGATATCGAAGGGGGGCTGATAACGCGAGATCAACATGTCATGGAGCTAAATGGAAAAAAATAGCACCAAACAAGCCACTTTGAAATGTTGCTATTTTCATGAATATAAAAGTTGGGTGACCCTCCCCTTAGACTTAAAAAAAAGTTGGATGACCCTCCCCTCAACAAAGAATAAAAAGACATGACCCTCCCCTATTTTCCTCCGGTGGCCCCTTCCATAAATACCGAACGGTCCCTAAATAAAAAACTAAAACAGGATTTTTTTTTTTTTTGAAGTTTTTCATGATTTTGTGAACTTTGTATATAAGCGAAGAAACTTAAAATCTCAAAGTACCTGTCATCAAAAGCTGTGGCTGTATTGTCCATAACTTCACCGATTTCCTTACGGACATCTCGCAAGACCTGAAAGAAAGACAACAGCACTTGTTTGACCTGTGTTCAATCACTGCATCCCTCACACTCATTAAACACCCAGAATGACCAACCTTCTCCCGTCTGCCATGCAGCTTCTGGAATCGGGTGCGTTCCATGTGAAGTGTCTTGACCTCTTCTCTGAGCTGGCTGTTCTTCGTCAGCCGTTTGTTACACCGATTTAGAGCCTGCAGGGACAGCAAAAACATTTAAGGAGAAGTTCATGATTTACTAACAGCTTTCGCCAGCGCAAACCCTCTTTTGGCGTTAAAAAACGACTGTCAGGATGTACTAAAGACACGCAGTGAAAAATGACCGTAGAATTATCGCGTGCGGCTGACATCATTGCAGATGCTTTCCCTTTCAGACACAGTATTTATGAGAGGAGAGTATTTATTGTATATTTCAGTCCGATCGAGTCAAATGCAACATTAGCTTAAATATGCATTGGTCCCAGGCAAAAAATTCTGCTTTATGATTGCGAAGAAATCTTTCTACAAATATAATTTTTTTATATATTTCACAAAACAGTCAAGTCATATATCACAAGAAAGCTCTCATTCTAAGGAATTTGTCTATTAAATCTTGTATCTTCTGAAAGAATAAAATGATCAAAATCATAAAGCACCTATTTTTCTATATTATAGCACAGACAACATATACTATAATATTGATCACATTCAGCAGTGTTTTATATCATTTCAAAGGGTTTTCTGTAAAATGACACTGGAATATTGCATATGTACCACTGTATATGGGTATGAGCAGAGTTTAGATTTGGGTAGGTGGAAATTACATAAAAAAAAAGGTAATATTCCTCCCTTCAGATTAATATGAACATCTTTTTCATTATAGAGAAAAAAAAATAATACTTTCCAGTGTTTGCTGGCATCTAGAGGAAACAGCCATACTTGTCTGCATGTTGCTAGAGCCCACAGGGCCTGAGTTATACACTTTCAAAAATGAATTTAAGATTTAAAAAAAAAAAAAAGCGCCTCTTTTTTGGGGGGGTTATTACAGCTCAGACAACATATACTTCAATGTTTATCACTTTTAGCACGGTTTTATGAAACTGTAAAGGGTTTCCTGTAAAATGACACCAAAATTGTCTATTTTGAAAAAAAGATGTGGAAGTGGGAGGCTTTCCCCAAAAATGGTCCAGGAGCATAAGAGGCTAAGGAACAAATGAACCGTTTTGTATGGCCAAATGTTTGGTGCCCACAGTTGTGTGTTCAGTGAAACTGCATGCTGTGAAATGTTTGATTCTCTGTTTACCCAGTCCAGTTTGTTCTGCAGGGTGTCGGTGGCCTTCTGAGTCTGGCAGGCCTGAGACGTTCTCGCTTCCACCAGTTTGTTCTCCATATTCATGATCTGTAAACAAAATGCATGCAAATAATCATACATCTGTAGCACCAACAGTGTGTGTTTAATAAGTTTAATAACTCTGCACATATGCACCTCCTGTTCCATCTGTGTTTGGGTCTGTCTCATATTATCTAGTTGATCCTCCACCGTGTTTCTTTGCTCTAGCAGAGCTTGGATTCTCTCAGTGTCCTGGCTGTCCTTCTTTCTGCGCGATCGGCACTCGAGCTCACGAAGAAACTCCTCATGTTCCTCACGCAGCCTAGAAATCTCCTGGCTGCGGACAAACACCACACAACAAACAAAATATGCTCAAACACACACATTCCATACAAGACACAATGCAATACATGTACTGTACACAGGGCTCGCAAAATCGCTCGCCCGACGTCCCGGGGCTATTGTGTTTTCCAGTCGGGCTACCAAAATGCATAACCGGCCTGGCCGACGGGCTATCTGAAATAGTGCTCGCTCAGTGTGCATTGTCTATGCTAAGTTTAATGGTTTCTCATGCGCACACGAAAGTCTGCATATTTTTTATTTTTGCAAAGATCCTTTTAGTGGCTCTGTAATACGGTGCTAAGAATATCACGAGAAGAAACCCAGAACACTTATAACCTGCATTTTTGCATAATGAAAAAGTGCACCTTGAATTCAGTTGTGTTAGACAATCACTAAACAGCTGCCATGAAAACACACTTCTATGAGACATTTTTGTTCATTAAATTCTTAATTGTCTATTATAGAAAACTAAACAGGGGCAATAGTCTGGAAATGCAAATATTTTTCCATAATCTGCTTTCTTTTTTCCATACTTTTCCAGACCTGGAAATTACTCAAATCAAATTCCATACTTTTCCAAACTGCGTAGGAACCCTGGGGATTGAATGTGTGCACTCAAATAGTGCCCTATTTAAGGCTACAGGGGGTGATTTCGGACACTGCCTATGAAATAACCTGTTGGTACATTCTGGTCCTTTCTGTACCTTATAATTAATGAAGGCTTGAATGATGAGCAGTTCACTGATTCTCTGCTCCACCAGGCTGAGGTACTTCATGATGTTACTGTGTTTGATGCTAAAGGCATAGCCCAGCACGTCTAACACCTGTGTTCGGTCGCAGTCAATCTTTTGGAACACAGTGTCTGTCCCTAGAATGACATCAACATAAGCTTTACTGTATAAAAACGCAGGTATCATTCTTCTTCTTCTTCTATGTTGTCATTTTTGATTCTTCCACGTGATTATGTTAACGCATGTTTGGGTGATTTTACTAGTACCTGTTTTGATCTGATGAAGGAACTTGCTGATGTCATCAGCCTGGGCTTCGTGCTGTTGAGCTTTTGTCTCACACTCTTGCTGTAGTCCCTTCAACTCTTTTAATTCCACCTGAATTTTCTGTTCCTTTTGGACACATTTCATGTGGATCCGCTTCATCTCTTCTCCAATCTGCGAACGGGTCTTTATTTGACTAGTTCTATGATTCACACACTGACCTCCTGGATTTGCTTTCTCGCTGTCTCAACTTTCACGTTCTCATTCATCACAAAGTTGCAAAGAGAAAAGTTCTGGTCCTCAACTGTTAAGAAACACATAAAGAGTTGTAGCAGAATGCATTGCAATCATTTGTCTGCACAAAACAGAAAACGTAAAGCTCACCCTGACTGAAATGTGTAGCCAACATCTCCAAATGATCTTCCCCAGTCAATCTCTGGATCTCCTGGAAAACCTCCTCCAGAGGGTCAAGCGTCTCCCCTTCGGCGTCTGCCCTCCTCCGCTCCTCCATCTCTGCCATAATAGAAAAAATAGCTGGATTCAGAATCAATTAATCAATCAGTCTGTTACAGAGTATAACAAAAGTTTGGGATTAGCAAGTAAATTCTATTTTTACTCAGCAAAGTAAATTAGATCTGCAAAATAGATCTGCTACACTGCTGCATTTCCAACACACCACTGTGAGCAAGATAGAGTACAACACAGTATTCGTTAATTAGCCGTAGCTGATGTGTACAGGCGGAGGGTTTCTGAAAGCGTATTTGAAGGCTGAGCAGCCAGCTCATTGGCTACTGATACAGCAGGAACCAATCAGCTGTGCCCAATAGATACAGATGTGATTGCAAACATAGTTAAGGGCCTATCAGCCGGCGCCATCTAGAGTTTCATGACAGAACTTTGTTGGTAGTGCACACAATTTAACCAACAACAATTCTTGGTTACAAATATTGCTCTCTGACCTCGTCTGCGTCTCTTTTCCTGTCCATCATCCATGGCGGTTCTCGCCTTGTTCTTGGTGGTCATGAACTTGTTGAGTTTGTGTTTATGAGAGATAGCTCTCTTTTCCTGTCCATCATCCATGGCGGTTCTCGCCTTATTCTTGGTGGTCATGAACTTGTTGAGTTTGTGTTTATGAGAGATAGCTCTCTTTTCCTGTCCATCATCCATGGCGGTTCTCGCCTTATTCTTGGTGGTCATGAACTTGTTGAGTTTGTGTTTATGAGAGATAGCTCTCTTTTCCTGTCCATCATCCATGGCGGTTCTCGCCTTATTCTTGGTGGTCATGAACTTGTTGAGTTTGTGTTTATGAGAGATAGCTCTCTTTTCCTGTCCATCATCCATGGCGGTTCTCGCCTTATTCTTGGTGGTCATGAACTTGTTGAGTTTGTGTTTATGAGAGATAGCTCTCTTTTCCTGTCCATCATCCATGGCGGTTCTCGCCTTATTCTTGGTGGTCATGAACTTGTTGAGTTTGTGTTTATGAGAGATAGCTCTCTTCAGCTCCTCCTTCTCAGCTGAGTACTCCGCAAAATCCTTCTTCATCATGGCAACTTCGGTCTGTGCCTCCTCTCTGAAATACACACATATATAAATAGAACCGTCTACAAATGTCCAAAACACGTACTGAGGGTGAAGCGATGTGTAAAACCATACAAAATAATAACTCTTATTATGCGTGTCATTACGTCAGTATCAGTATGTGCTTTCTGCCATGCACAAATAAAAAAATGCGTATTTGGCGTGCTGTCCGGGGAGAGGGCTCCGAGCTCGGAGTTAGGCCCGAACCCAGATTTGAAATCTGAGACTGTGTTTCATATCAATAATAACAAAGCACAAAGATTATTGCGATTTATTGGATGGGATGGGATGCACGCAACAATGTTCCATTCATTCATCAACTGAAAACAGGATGACTAATCGATTCTTGGGATTTAAGAATCAATATCGTTTCGTAAAAACGGTGTCTACAGATATAAACAAGTTAAATTTAAGACTTTTTAAGACCTTTTTAACGCCACTTTGAATGAAATTTAAGACCAAACCTGTGATGGAAATACACAATATATTACATGTGTATATGTAATATTTAACCTAAGTAATTGAAATAATTTAATATTCACTTGTTTATTGAACTAAAATCAATGTAACATTTGCAATCGTGAGAATATTCAGCAAAATTTCTCCCGTCATGTTATGTTACTTAACTATATCACGTTATAAATAAAAAACTCAACATTCTGAATTTTTACCTCAGTATGTTTCTTCTGGGAGTTTTTTTGTGTTTGCCGTTATGCTCATTTGTTTGATTTCTTCCTATAAAATCTATCACAGAGACAAGCAGTGCGAGCCTAATTAAAACTAACATCATAAATATTGTTTTTTACTTTGATATTTTTTTTTTACTTTGAGCAATTCTAGAGCTATAATTGACTTTTCTTAGGAGCATATAAAACAAAACAGCTCCTTGGAAAAAAAATGAAATGTAATATTGTAGTTATAAACAAAGGTTTATTTTAGTTCAGATTAACATTTGAGGGCAGCAATTGTATTCATAATGTCAAAATAAAACCGATGTAATGTTACTTGAAGGCATTATGCCTACTTTTCCTCCAAACTTCCATGGTTGCAGTTAGTGTTACTACAGTAAATCCATGGTGAATGTTGCTGATCTGTGGACACTGATAGTTCATTCATGGCACAATGTTTCTTCCTGGTTTCCATGCGCTGTTTGATCCGTGAATAACGGAGAAATGTGAATGTTTCTCACTAGATCTCGCAGCGATGTTATTACTTTTGTGGCGAATTCAAATGCTTTCTTTACTGGATCTCTTATTAGCGCTGTGTAGTAACAGTGTAGCATGATCACGATCGGCTCGCGCTGAACTGGTCCAAACTGATAAACGGTCCTTCAACCACACAATAACGAGCAGTTTCGTTCCGCTTGCATTACGTTTGCCATTTGATGCTGGGTAATGTTGTGGTCGCGCCAGTGTCTGTTACATTATGAGCGCGCTTGCCACGCGCAACGCACCTACATTTGAAATAACGAAATTTTGGTCGGCAGGAAAAATGGTCCAACGAACCATCTGAAAATGCTTACCGAAAACCGAACCGAAAGCCTCATACCGAACAGTTCAATACTAATACGCGTATCGTTACACCCCTACTGGTTATGTAATAAAATCTGAATCATTCTCACGATTCGATGCTTCACTGGTTATTTGACGGACATTAGACATTAGACACTTATGTCCGTCAGACTGGAGAAATTTTAGCGGTAACGTGACCAGAAATATTTAAGACCTATTGAATCTGAATTTAAGGCATTTGAATATTTTATTTAAGACATTTTAAGACTTTTTAAGGACCCGCGGCCACCCTGAAAAATGAGAATCGATTAAAATCGAGAAATCGATATTTTGTACCCAGCCCTACAAAATATACATCTGACACGTGTTCACGGAGCACCACGATTCATCAGGGTTGTGTTGGCGAGAGAGCCGGCCATCTCATGCGTCTGAGATACATCATTTGTGAATAAAGACGTAATTGTTTGAACACACAAAGGCATCTGTTAAAAATATTTTCATTTGTGTTCTCCACAAAAGTCTAATGGGTTTGGATCGACATGAGAGTATGTAATTAATGACAGAATTTACATTTTTGTGTGAACTATCCCTTTAAAGTTTTCTAATGTGGTTATAATTGGTCATTGTTCTGTTTTATAAACATTTTCAATATTTTAAAGATTTATTGTTTTGAAAAAATGCTTATACAGAAAAGAGATTAATTTGATCAAAAGTCACAGTAAAAGCTTTTGAATTGTTTAAAAAAAATGTTTCAAATAAATGCTGCTCTTTTGAAAGTTCTATTCAAAGAATACTGAAAACTGTATCATAGTTTCCACAAAAATATGAAGCCGTACAACTGATAATAATAATGTTTATTGAGAATCAATTAATATTATAATGAATTATGAAGGATCATGTGACACTGAAGACTGAGGTAATGATGCTGAAAATTCAGCATAGCATCACAGGAATAAATTACACACTTTATATATTTACATGTATATTTATGAAAAGTTATTTTTATTGTAGTAATATACATGCACATAATAACTGTTTTTATGGTATGCTTGATCAAATGCAGGCTTGGGCCTAAAAAAAAAAAGTTTGGTTCCTGTTGGTTGTCAGTTGAGGTCATGGGTCGGTAGGGATTTTTTTTTTTTTTTTTCAGTGGCAGCAAGAGATAGGTAGGAAATTATTAGAATATTTTAAATTTTACTTTACAGTAGCGATGGATACTCTTTTTTCATAACATAGCCTACCTATACTACATGTACATGTACCTATACCACCTTGTGTGTCCCAGCATGTTACACACACACACACACACGCTGATTTTAAATGTGTGTATTTTTTTCTACTCCAAAAAAACAGACATCTCAAGCAGTTTCAACAAACGGGGGAAACACGGGTCTAAACACGGGTTTAAAACAATCACATCAAACGTAAAAATATATGCATATTTTTAGGAACACATCTACAAAAATATGCCTGTATTTCAAGTTGATACCACAAGTTCACACCACGTGTTAATAAATGATGGAAACCTACGCCAATTCTAAATCTTTTTATTTGTGTCACATAACATGAACTTAGTGCAATGCTGAAGTAAATATGTGTTGCACAGTAACAATGTAGTGCAAATATAACAGGTAAAATAACTTACTTTTTCATCACTCCATATCATCTGACGTCTTCTGACCGAGACTCTGTTTGCTGACCAAACCCTCACTGCACCTGAACCATTCCCATCACCCTACAGTTCCTTCAACCTTAATTATAGAGATTAGAAGTATTTTTTATTTCATCGCCAACAAATTTACCACGGTACCATTCAAACAGCAGCTAGAAAATAAAAATTGAGGGAAAACCCCATGCCTAAATTGGATATAGGCAAAAGGACAAATGATGGATTATTGCTTCAAGCGATAGGTTAGGTGAGTTAAATTATATTTATATTGGCTCGCTGTATGTGTCATTGTCTTTACATTTTCTGTCTAAAAGTGCCCAAAAAAATAATTTTAAAGCAATTAAGCAAAAAAAAAAAACTATTAGTTTGCATTTACAATTAGTTTGCATTATTTATGCAATAAATTAGTTATTAGTTTGCTATTAAGCTATTAATGTTTTCAAGGATTTCAAGCACCCGTACGAACCGTGTCTAGCGATGGAGTCCACCTGAGCCCAGAGGGAAACCAGCTTCTGCTGAGCAACCTCAGAGAAACTCTGCGGGAGGAACTCCAAAGCTGAAGTCATCAAATGTCCTTTTAAAGGCAACAACGGCTCTTTTAAGAGCCACCCACTCATTCACATAAAGAGCATTTTTACAAGTGTGTCAGATTCTTTGTTATTCACATTACTTGAGGTCAGGTATCGGATACTTGTTATAAAATAAAAATGTATATGGCACACATCTAAAAGTGCGGTCACAGAAAATGTGATTTTTTTTTTAAACCATTTAAAGCTGAAATGACTCGCACCCAAAATGTGTAAACCGAAAAAGTGCTTTTAATGTGATTTTAAATGTATCAATATATATAGTGCTCACCCAGAACACCCTAGCAACCACTTAGGGCACCCTAGCAACTATAAAACAACATTTACAAGCCATATTTCAGCTCCAGAAAATAATAGTCTGTTTAGACTCAGGCTGTCAACTCTTCTTTAAATATCATCCCATAAACTGTATAAGCACACTATAACAACTATATAGATTACCCTAGTAACCGTACAAACACATAAATAAGCTATATCTCAGCACCAGAACATCGTACAGACATGATTGTTGGCTTGTATGCAATCATGTACCACACCCTAGCAACCAAGTTTTGCCACTGCAAGCACCACTCACATTTTCTTCAGGAAATGTACATTCTAGTTGTTGATTACTGTCTGTGTACGTGGCTTAAAAAAAATGATATATCTATATGGCTTAATATGTTGATGTGTGTTGTTTGATTTCATTCCCATTATGAACTGCTCATCCATTTTTGAATACAGAGGACCACAATGGAAATAAGCCTGTGGCTTTGTTGTGTATCTTATCCTCGACAGTTTTTTTTTAAATGTGTATGAATTGGTCTTTTGGGCTTGATTGTACTTGTTTTAACTTTTAGTGTCAAATAAATCAAATCAAATCAAATCAAATCATAATTTTCAAAAAAAGAAAGAAACCGAGATGTTTTTTTTATTATTAATCAAAGAGTGAAATGTATCATTTAAGTAATTTTTCATACATATTTTTTATTTCACATGTAAGCTAATGGTGTAGTTGAGGAATTGTGTGGTAAATATGTACAAAAGTACTTCATAGCTCCCAAAACACAGCATTAATGTATAGATGAGAAGTAAAACCAATAAAATAAAGATAATATTTGTATTTTTTAAAATGTGTATATATATATTTTTTTTTTTTTACAATTACTCTATCAATTGTTGGGGTCATATTGACCCGAAAGACCATAAGTGTAAACAGGAAACGAAGACCATATGAGGTTAATGGGAGCCTCCAGTGAACATAAAATATTATAACAAGGTCGCGAGCAATACAGAGCTGTTTAAATAAAAATTAAACATAAAATAAAATTGTAGTTGAGAGGAATTCACCAGCAGACGAGTCTAATCAATCCACACACAGGTGGCTATTGACAACAAAGAGAAAATCCACTACATTGATCAGAAATCTCGAGAAAATAATTTATTTGCACAAAGAGTGAAAAACATAAAAAACATAAAATGTGTAAAACATTAATTAGTTTAAATAACTGCCACAAAAGTGATCCAAAAATTCAGGAAGGATGGACTTGTTGGAAGCTCACTGAGATGTCTACGGAAGTCACACCTCGTCTAGAGCGTTTTCTGATGAAAGAAGTTGAAGAAAATCACCATGCAAGTTCAGCACAGTTGGCTTAATCTTTAGAAAGTCAAACTGGAGCGAGTATTTCCTGTGACACCATCCGACTGCAGAGGTGTGGCTGATGTACTGAAGCGCACAGGTAAATGTGACCGTTATAATGGGTTTATGTGAAGATTGTTTTAGGTTCACTTCACTTACAAAAAAAAAAATGAAACTTGAAAAATCAAAAAACTATTTAACAAGAGACATCTGTAGAAGTATAATCGATGCCTTCTTTCATAAAAGAAATAGTTAAAATATACTGTCTTTGTCGTTTCTACTTTAATTCTGAGTTTATACGTTAAATTATTACAACATAAAAATATATTAAAACTGAAATGTTAGGTGCAATTAATTACAGCACTAATGTTAAGGGTTTAATTACAAATCATGCATTAATTTCTTCCCACATTATTCTGGGACAGACTAAATCAAGTTCACAATATAAATAATCTCATATTTTACAATAATAAAGTAGTATAAAGTTAATAGTAATGACATAACTAATATCACATCAAATTCAATATGATGTCAATAATGCAATAAATGTATTTTATATAAGACTTCATTTAAAGCAGTCAACAGTGATTGAATATCAAAGAAATATATCTAATACAATCACAAAAAATAAACCACACTTATTATTAAAACTCAACTCCTATAACGTACCTCTTAATCACCCACATTCACAGCATTTAATATAGGCTAAATATAACCAAATCAAATTCAGACATCACATAAAATACATAGTTAGACAAATTCAGTTATTAATCATTATATAATTATTTTGTCTGCTCCTGCCAAATATTAAAACACAGAAGGGAAATTAGCAGTCACTCTTCACACCTGTAGGCTTACTTTCACGCTCACATTCCCTCGGTTAAAATTATACTTTTGCCGATATAACGGCTTTAAAGTTGTACATTTGTACATTTACCGAAATACAGATAAATGAATCATCGATTCTTTACCTTTTAAGACACTTTTGAACGGGAGTGAACAACACACACATCTGCCCTCACTCAGACCTCCCGCGCACTGACTGAAGCCACTGACGTCACAACTGCGACACCAGCAGGACTCAAAGAAATAATACATGTTTCTCTCTCTCTCTCTCTCTCTCTCTCTCTCTCTCTCACACACACACACACACACACACACACACACACACACACACTTGGGGTGAATTTAAAAGTTAATTATAATAAACACCTGTTAGACAGGCATATAATGTGCTTAAACTGAACCTTGAATTGTGGCGTCACCAAGTGTTTGAGGAAAGTATTCACACTATTCCTAGTATATTTCTTGGTCAGCATTAATGGCATTCAACATTTAAGGTAAATTAAAATTAATTCTGGGTTTCAAATATTTAAAAAAAAACAGGGGAAGTGACTATATATATATATATATATATATATATATATATATATATATATATATATATATATATATATATATATACACACACACACACACACACACACACACACACACACACACACCGGCTTAATATAATATACTAGTGAAAAATACCAAATGTTCAACAAAATGTTGAATAGTTAAATTGAACTACACAATTAGATACTACCAATTTAGGTCAATAAAATACCAAGCAATGCTTCATTTTCTGGGTATGCTGGAATTTTTGGGTATAATGTCACAGTTTACTTTATTTTGTTATCCTCACCTACATAAATTAACTATAGTGTCCGGCACCCACTAGTGAAAAAATAATATCTGGTGTCTGAAAAACTTTTGGTTTGACTGTAACTCAAAACACAACATTGCAGCTGTTAAAATACACACCGATCAGGAATATTATTACCACATTCATAATATTGAGTCGGTCCTGCTTTTGCTGCCAAAACAGTCCTGATATTTGATTTAACTTCACAATTATTTTACGGTGCAGTTCACGTCGAGCTTTATCTCTGACGGACCGATGAAAGTGTTGTGAGCCTCGCTTGGTTTCTTGCTTCAGCATCCCGTGTTGAACTGCATCATATCGCTGGGATGATAATCCTCAGATATAAAGTGAACGCTACACAACACCGCGTGTTTGAAACAGAAAAAGAAGTTAAGTCCGTCTCTTCATCGCACAAAACACACCCAGACACGTTAGATATCATAGTACCGTCCTTTTTCTTGCTCGTTAAACTGTGGACTCGATGTCCTGACAGCCTAGAGTTTGTGCAACCTCCACAAACACAATCATTTACCATGACGATGATCAATCAAAATACAATAACTACCGAAGACACACTGAATCACGACCGCTCTCACTGAACACCAACCGAGTCTGACTCTGCACTGAGCAAACGCACAGCCCGCCAAATGACTCCTCCTCGTGACGTAATATGACGCGATTATTTAAAACAAAAGTTTTTTTTACGGTCATGGAAACCAAGCTTTATTGCTGGATGATGGTATTTAAACACACATTTCCACAAACAAATATATATATATATATATATATATATATATATATATATATATATATATATAAGCAAGTGAATGTTTAGACTACACAGTTTTAACCACTTGTGTTAATAAACTGCTGAAATTAAACTAGCTTTTTTTATCCATGCTATTAGGACTTAATTTTTCTTATCAGATTTAAACAAGTTGGATGCCATTACTTGTTTAAGTAAGAAACAATTAGAAATGTAACTAGTTTTATAAAAGTAATTTATTGTATTTACAATAAATATGGTACGCATTAGAATGAATTGATTTTCCCTCTTTTGTTTAGAGTACATACGTATTGTCTGACTGCTTTTAATGTGTATAAATCTATATTTCCCTCTGTTTCGGGTGTACGCTGAATTTGAATGCATTATGAACCAGAATCTTCCAGAACATCTTCTACACAGATCTCGACCGCCAAAGACTGGAAAAACTTCTGATGCACTTTATAGGATTTTTCTGATTCATGATATAATGGTATTTTGGTCTTGGTCGTTCAAGGCTGTTGAGTGGTTTAACTGAAACCCTACAAGCAGAAGCTTCATATGAAAAAAGTAATGATTTTCCATTATGATTATTTTTATGATCTGAAGAGCTGTGTTCAACGGTTAATGCCCAAGTTTAGAAATAAATCTCAGTATCCATGTGTCTTATTATTTTATGTGAACATGTGTTCTCATCAAATGTGACACCATACTTACAGTAAATTAGATTATATAGCACTCCTATTTTCAGAACAAAATTAAGGTTACAAAAACTGGGTATTGATGTGTGTAAATTCAGATCATTCATAAATGTTTGGTCTACAGTCATGGTCAAAATTGATGGCACCCCTGATAAATTTGATAAAAAATGGCTGTAAAAAATAAATCTGCATTGTTTATCCTTTTGATCGTTCATTAAAAAAATTCACAAAAATCTAACCTTTCATTGAAGTAAAAGAACTGAAAGTGGAGGTAAATCACATTATAAAATAAATGTTTTTCTCCAAAACACGCTGGCCATAATTGTTGACACCCTGCTATTAAATACTTTCTGCAACCTCCTTTTGCCAAGATAACAGCTCTGAGTCTTCTCCTATAATGCCTGATGAGTTTGGAGAACACCTGACAAGAGATCAGAGATCATTCCTCCATACAGAATCTCTCCAGATCCTTCAGATTCACAAGTTCATGTTGGTGCTTCTTCTCTTCATTTCACCCCACTCATTTTCTATATGGTTCAGTTTAGGGGACTGGGACGGTCATGGCAGAAGCTTCATTTTGTGCTCAGTTACCCATTTTTGTGTTGATTTTGATGTTTGTTTTTGGAAGATCCAACCACGGCCCATTATAAGATTTCTAGCAGAGGCTGTCAGGTTTAGATTTTTTATCTGTTTGTATTTGCTAGAATCCATGATGCCATGTATCTGAACAAGATGTCCAGGACCTCCAGCAAATAAAAAGGCCCCCAACATATAAGATCCAGCAGTGTATTTAACCGTAGGCATGGGGTACTCTTCATCCCTGTTTGCACCAAACACATCTGCTGGGTTTGCTGCCAAAAAGCCCTTTTTTTATTTTTTTATCTGACCACAGAATCCGGTCCCTTTTGAAGATCCAGTCATGTCTGACCACTGAATATGCTGGAGTTTGTTTCTGGAGGAGCGAGGAGGATTTTTCTTGAAACCCACCCAAACAACATGTGGGGATGTAGGGGTTGTTTGATAAAAAATTTTTTGGCTTTCTGATCCCCAAGACTCAAGTAACCTCTGCAATTCTCCATCTGTGATCCTTGAAGAGTCTTTGGCCACTCAAACTTTCATCCTCACCATCCATTAAGACAATATAGACACACATCCTCTTCCTGGCAGATTTGTAACATCTTTAGTTGATTATAACTTCTTAATTATTGCCCTGATGGTCAAAATGGGGATTTTAAATTATTTAGCTATTTTCTTACAGCCACTTTCTATTTTGTGAAGCTCAACAATCTTTTGCTGCACATCAGAACTATATTCTTTGGTTTTACTCATTGTGATGGATGATTAATGGAATTTGGCCTTTGTGTTTCCTCATATTTAAACTCCTGTGAAACAAGAAGTCATAGCCGGACAATTTCATGTTCCTAGTCACCCTGGTGTGCTTAAAAATGTAAATATTAACGGGAATATACTTCAGAGATATTTTTCTCATAAAAAATTCTAGGGGTGCCAACAATTACAGCCAGCATGTTTTGGAGAAAAACATTTATTTCATAATGTGATTTACCCCCCAATTTCAATTCTTTTACTTCAATGAAAGGTTAGATTTTGGCAAATTTTTTGAAGGAAAGATCAAAAGGATAAACAATGCAGATTTATTTTTTACAGCCATTTTTTATCATATTTATCAGTGGTGCCATCAATTTTGACCATGACTGTAGATGCCTTTTTCAATGTTCAGTATTTAACACTGTATTGAATATGTAATTATAGGGTCAACATGAAATCCACACAAGACGACCCAATGTGCTACGTGAACTTCCTGAGAGAAGATACTTCAGGATTTTTAAAAACATGGAGGATAAATTATTATTGTTCCACACAATTTGATTTCTTACAAAGTTAAACCGACCCAAGTTAAAATTCTGTCATCATTTACTCATCCTCATGTCGTTCCAAAACCCGTGATACTTTTGTCCATCTTCAGAACACAAATGAAGATATTTACAAGCACTACAAAAATGTTTAGAATGTTTAGTAATGTATTAATATAGATATTTCAACCGTGCTGCCAGTAACTTACTGTAAAAATACAAGGAAATCATTACCAGTGTATTGTGGCAGGGCAGGGAATATGCTATGGGGTGGGACGGATGCGCTTACTATACTTAAATTAAAATATACCTCAGCGAACTCAAATTAATATAATTTCCGACTACGCCACCTGGGGGATTTCACCCCAAGAATTAAACACAACCTCTAAAGGCACGCACAGGTCCTAATCACCATTGGAGTCAAGAGACATAAATAATCGTACAAAAGTATTTTATTAGCAGTTAAAAGAGGCATTCATAGTTAAAGAGGCATTAACCAGCAATCACACTCATCTCAATTGTTAAGTTCAATCATTAGTGGCAAAGGAACCCAGGCTTATGAAGAATGACAAATTTTATACAAATATGCTTCCATACATAACATCACGGTAAAGAATATTGTATTTAGCTTTTAAGGTTAAGATAATGATTCTGCTCAGCAAAGTTGCTCGATGGTGTTTTAAGCCCCCAATGGCTCCTTAGAGGCAGCTAACCCTACCCTCAACCTTAAACCTACCCATCCCCTCGCTGCCTGGAAGGCGCCGTTGGGGGCTTTGTTGTCTTTAACCTCTTATACTCATGCAAGGCCGCATTGATGTAGCCTAATATTTTTCTATTGCAAGGTTTTTTGTTGAAATGTTTTCATTATGTGTTAAAGAAAAATATGCTAATCAGAACAACCTACTGTAAGCCTATTTAATTCTTAATTAAGAATGCTAAAACACAAATACTGGCGACTAACATCGGTTTGCAAGTCCTGATCAATGTTTTCATTTTACGATCATTTAGTTTAATTTATTTCACTGTTATGTTTCAGTTAATAATCTACTAACAAATTAAAATAGCACGAAGTATAACCTATTGACATGCATAGTCTTTCTAACTTATAGAAAAATTGGACGCACGAAGTTAACGTTTAGCCTATTTTGCTTAAATTTGATGCAATAATAGAAGCCTACATTTGTTTTAGCTCAATTTTTATTGTAATTTCAGTATTGTGATTATGAATTCATTTAACTACAATATTTCACTTGAATTGATCTGCTACCAGCTCTCAATCGCTCTCAATGAGCCGCAGCGCGGTGGCAGATTACGCAATAGAGAGAATGAACTGACACTTTTCAAAGTCTGTGATTGTAGCGCCTCTAAAGGCAGCAAATACACACCCGCAATTTTACGGGAATGGTAAAGTATTATTCTGGTTGAGTACCAACTGTAAATAGTCCTAAATGATTGATCTTTACTTTATATTGTTTATCTGCCTTCATAAAGGTCATGGAAGTTGTCCTAAATAATTACTCTTTATTTTAGAGGTCATGAAGGTCAGAGGATCATAGAGGACATGAAACAGTCCTAAATGTCTGTTCTTCACCCTAAAATGTGTATCTGCCTTCACAAAGGCCATGCTAATATTCCTAAATCCTTTCTTTATTTTAGTACATTTATTGGCCTCATAAAGGTCATATTAATTGTCTTATCCTTTTATTTTATTTGTATTGCTCATTTTTGTATTTATTAATTGGCATTTTAATGTTCCATTTTTAAAAAAATAAATTATCTAAAATTTGTTTTAATAAACTTGATTACAAAGGAACTAAGTAACATTTTTACTCTTCTTTGAATCAAAAAGACAGTTTTTGACAGTTTTATTTATTAAATAGTTCACAGTAGGGCTGGGCGATATGGGCAAAAAAAAAAATCACGATACATTTTTTTATATCAGTCGATATCGATAATTATCACGATAAACGTCAAATCTTTATTTCTTTCAAGTTTAAAGGCAGATTTTTGCTCCTAAGTGGAAGTTGTAGAAACCAGAGCGTTAATGGTGGTTTTAAACTACTCTTTATTGTCAGAACATATCAGGACAAACACTTACCAAACTGGTGAACATTTCACAAATCTGAGGTAGAACATTCAAACATTTGTCATTTTTCCTTAACAAAATAAATATCGTTATTGGACAATTAATTCCTTAGTTTCTGCATGTGCTAATTTTTATTTGGTAAAATGTAATATTCTGACTGTTTGAGTTTTATTAAACTTAGTATCATGCATTTAGATCATGATAACCTCACTATCATTGCAAAATGTAACTTTATGGTTTCTATGGTATTTGTATGAAAAACAGTAGCCTAAATACTGTTGTATAATATCAAGAAAATGCATTTACCTGCCTCCCTGTTTATTATAGATGCCTTTTTGTTACACATATTTAGCCAGTGTAATGTTGTTATTTATTTTGTTTGTAAAAGATGGATTATATTGTTTTGGCATAGATGTACAGTAATTGGTTATGTATGTATATGTGACTGTGCCAACCCATGTTGAGAGGAGCAGAAAAGTGTGATTATTTTGCGCTAGAGGACTCCTAGAACTCAGCCATCTTAGTTGAGTTTACTGTAGTTCAAGGACATGAAGAGATGGACCGCTTGCACCTGCCTGGAGAAGGATCTGCGAAACTTTGGAGGAGTGTCAACCTAACGTCTGTTGAAAACAACAGGAGTATAAAAGACTGATGAACTGACTGCCTCTCGGGATACTGATACGCCAGAGCCCCCGACGCCTAGAAGCCCAGAGCTGGGGACAAGAAACCCCAAGCAGAAGATAAGAAGCCCAGAGCTTACTACACCTTTGTTTCAAAACATGATTATTGTATTTTATACTTAAACGATGAAGTTCTATTTGCCTTTATATTTTTGTTTATTATAAAAAGAAAAGTAACCAATTAAAAGAAATTTAATTGATTACAAAATCTGCCGACCGCTACCGGAAGCCAATTATTTCGTTTATAAAGTTTTAAATATGTATATTTTTAGCGGTCGACACGCGTTCACAGAGATGGATGCTGGCGTTTTAGGAAGGATTGTTCCAGTGCCCATAGGCTGCCATTCTGTAGGTGGGGGGAAAAGCGAAAGAAACCTAAAATTCTCAGGACAGCAGCATGTGTCCAAATTTTAATCTTAACCGTTCTATTTCATCAGAAACGATCTGTTAACAGGGCTTTAAGTGTAAAATACCAAACGTGTCCTTTAAGCTGAGACGTGCTCCACTGTGTCTCACACTGCTGTCACTGCTGGGGGTGGGAGCGGCTTCATTAGCTGATTGCGGTTCTCTTGGAGCTATATGGGGAGGCTGCAGTAGAGCAGTGATGGGCACTTGGGCCGAAGATGATGCTCCTGTCGGCTTCATACGAGTAGCATGCTTCTTGCTGTTTGCGTGGCTGCGAAGTGCACCCTCACCCATATTCGATAGCTCAATAGTAGTTTTACAAACTTTACATTTAGCTTTTCTGTCGTCTACTTTTAACACCCAGTCTTTAAATTGTTAATTTTGTAGTCAAAGCTCTTGAAATTTACATTTTCCTGGCATGTTTGCCTTAGTCGAATGCAGACACCTGTACCTGTTAACTAATGGCGCTTTTCCATTACCAGTACCAGCTCGACTCGACTCGCCTCGCCTCGACTCAGCTCGGCTCGGCTCGCTTTTCGCTCCGTTTTCCATTGCAGATAGTACCTCCACAATAGTACCTGGTCGTCATAGCGACACCGCAGGAAACTGCCGTGACTTAATCTTTTACGCGAGACGCGCGAGACACACCCGCTACCTACACACACAGGACAATGGAGGAAATCGAGTGTATGCTGTTTTTGGATGTTTTTGTTTTTGTTTTTGCTGTTTTTTATTCAGGATACTGCGTCTGGCGCGTGCAATGATGACGCAGTGAATAGTGACGATTCTCTCTGACCAATCAGCAGTCTGCCATGATTTCACGTCACATTTTAGTATCGCCTCAGCTCGCCTCAGCCCGCTTAGAACCACGCCGGAGGTGGTACGAAAAAAAGTACCTGGAAGCAGGTACAGGTACAACTTTTACACAGTGGAAAACCAAACAGAGCCGAGTCGAGTCGAGCCGAGCCGAGCCGAGGCGAGCTGGTACTGTGTAGTGGAAAAGCGCCATAAGTGATTTCCAATTTAGCGGGAAGGGAATAAATATGGCGCTCAAAATAGCCTAAGCACAACAATACAGAAAGATGTGTGAAACAAATCGGTATAGAAAAATTACATTTTGATAAATGGAAACTAAAATTTAAAGCAACAAACTAAATTCCCTGATATTCCATGACTTGGACAAAAAATATATAAAATTCCCTGACTTTCAATGTCTGGAATAGACCTTTTAAAATTCCATGACATTCCAGAAATTCCATGACCCGTGGGAACCCTGAACGATGGATCGATGCATCGATCAAACGTCTAACGATAAAATGCATCGATGCAAAATATCGATATGAGGTACCTTTATTTTGACAGTCTCCACGTCCTCACGTAACATCCGTTTACGCATTACGTTTTTCTCACCATACTGCCACTTGTGTGTGTCGGATTGCGAATGAGATGCAGCAACAAAGCGGCTGTAGCAGCGAAAAGACCATGGAAAAGACAGACGCTGAACATTTTGACACTGTTGTCGGGCGCAAATCGTGGGTTTGGAAACATTTTGTATTTTCCAAAAAAGATGGTCAGGTAAATAAAACCCATGTTATGTGTACACGTTTGGCAGTACGAGCTACAATATTCGGGAAACACCACAAACTTGTCAGCGCATCTGAAAAGAAAACATGGAATCGAGGAGAGTAATTTGGCTGACGAAAAACAGCCTCTGTCACCCCCCATGAAGAACTTCTTCGCCCCGACATTAGCCCACAACTCCAAAAGAGCAACTAGCATTACGTTCGCGATCGCTTTTTTTATATGCAAGGATATGAGGCCCTACAGTGTAGTTGAAAACGAAGGCTTTCGTCACCCACTACATACTCTGGAGCCGAAATATAGCATTCCATCAAGACAGCACTTCAGTGAAAGACACGTGAAAGATAATATACAGCATGCACTAACTGATGCAGAACGAGTCGCAATCACAACAGATGGATGGACATCCTGTACAACCGAAGGTTATGTAACTTTGACCTGTCATTATATTGACACTGACTGGCAAATGAAGAATTATGTTCTGCAGACACGTGTTTTAAATGACTCACACACCGGGGTAAATCTTGGTAAAGTCTTGAGAGAAGCTTGTGAAAAGTGGAATATACTTGACAAAAATCCTGCACTGGTCACCGATAATGCAGCAATATGGCAATAGCTGGAGCAGAGGCAAATCTGTCACCTCACATTAAATGCTTTGCGCATACCATTAACTTGGCAACACAGAAAGGCCTGAAATGTGCTGTTGCAACACGTCTTTTGGGAAGAGTGAGACGAATCGTGTCATTTTTTCACCGCAGCACGATTGGTACCACTGTTTTAAAAGAGAAGCAGAGGTTGCTCGGAATTCCAGAACACAAGCTTAAACAAGATGTGATCACCCGCTGGAACAGCTCCTTTGATATGCTGGAACGATTTTTGGAGCAACAAGCTGCAGTGTGTGCTTCACTGCTGGACAAAAAACTAAGGAAACTCTCAAATGACCTGCAGCATACCCTCAATGAAATTAACATCACTGTAGCTTAAGATATGGTTAAGCTACTCTGACCAGTGAAAACTGCCACCACCATAATGTGCGAGGAAGTGCAGCCAACTGTATCTGTCATTGCACCTCTTCAAGCTAAATTGTTGAAACATTTCACTGTCACGGCTGAAGACTCCAGTGTAATTACAGAGATGAAGCAGGCAATGGCAGAGGATCTAGAACGTCGATATATGGATGTGAGACAAGTTCTATATAGAGCATCTGCCTTGGATCCCAGATTTAAAAAGCTGCCTTTTTTAAGTGAAGAGGAAAGAGATGCAACCTTCCAGTTTCTCATCCATGAGGCTGCAGAATTGATGATCCAGAAAGTAAGAATATATTTTTTAGTTCCAGCAATGTTTTATAAATGTATTAAAATGCACTGCCTCTCCATTCGCTATGTGTGTGAGAATGTGTGTCTGTGTTATAATCTACAGAATGACACAGTGTCACAGGTTGAGAATGCAACGGCTCACTCATCTGCTGACAAAACTTCTGATGACGACGACCCTGAATTGATGCCAGTGTTCCAGGTTGAAACCACTGAAGAAGGTATGTATGTACACAATGTAGTTAAACATTTGTCTATTCTTTTTTGCTGTTAACAGCCTGAAAATGTGATATGTGCTTTTATTTATCAAGTAACAACTGTAAGAGGCACACATTATATTTTCTCTGACATAACTAAGCCATGCTTTTTTTGTTGTTGTAATTTTAGAACACGTTCCTCCTTTCAAGAAGTCAAAACCCTTTGAAGATCTCTTTGGTGACACATTCTGCACTGTGGACCCTAGCCAGACTGTCAAGACCCCTAAAGAGCTGGCCCATGCTGAAGTACAGAGACACTGCATCTTTGAACTTGGGGGGTAAGGTGTTGGAGTGGTGGAAAAGTCATCAAACGGAGTTTCCCCTCCTGGCAAACCTTGCCAAAACATACATGTGCATTCATAAACATTATTCTCTTAAAAATACAAACATCTACATTCATGTTGCTCACATATTATGGTAGCCCTGTTTGTGCAATATAGAGTGAATTTACACCTTTGCCATTATCATGTTTATAAATAACTGAAAAAAGCACAAATGTCTAAACATCCCAAGGGCCCCAAAAACACCTTAGACCCCAGAGGGTTAAAGTCACTGATCAGCTCTTAGCTCGCTTAGTCCCTTTCTGAAATGCTGACGTGAAGATGATGCTGAACTAGAAGTTTCTAAGGACCCACCAAGTTTGTGCCAGGCTGCGGCCTTGTCTTTCCATTCACCAAAGATACTCTGACTCCCACTGGTTCTCTCTCATCAAGACCACATCAGCAAATATCAACTGGAGCCTCAACAGATTGCATCAGGACAGTTTAATTAAAATGGGCGAGACATGCAAGTATCAAACTTAGTCTCATTATTTGATACATTAAGTATCCTTACCCCTTTAAAGAAGGGCGTGTTAGAACTAAACTGATGGTTTGCTCAAGGCTGTTGATCTGCTGAATTTCAAACAATGCTATAACTTCTTGCTTTCCTGTATTCTGCTTCAGCTCTCTTTCCCTTGGTAAACTGTATGCATGTATGTGTGTGTATGTTAGAGTAGTTTAAGTGTTTAGACTAGTTAATAAAATCTTGTTCATGTCACACGTAAAGTTGTCCGTGTCTCAAGCTCATAACTGGAGTCACTAATCATTTAGATTTTCGCTACTGCTCTTAGTAGTACTGTAAATTAAGAAAGACATTTCCCATGCCCCGGAAATGTACATTACATAGAGTTAATAAACAATTAATCCTGAGTGTTCACGGGACAAACAGGTTAATTGATTGTAATATTAATCTACGACAGTAAGTTAATTATATTAACTGATCCAAATATTCATAATCAATTATAACCAGTTATTATTGATTATTAATATTTCATAGAGCTAATTTGCTACACTCTTTCTTTCTGCAACTCGTATGAATGTGTGTGCGTGTGTTTGTGTTAGATATTAGTTTTATGTGTTAGAATAATCAATAAAGTCTTGTTTGTATTTAAAGAGAAGTGTTACTTGTGTTATGTGCTTATGAATTTAATGTCTTAAACTGCTGATCTAAGTTACCTTGCTAATAAATAGTGTTTCACTATAGTTTGGATATTTATATCCGATGCAGAGCTGATAGTTGCGGCCGGTTCAAATGAACCCTGGACGAGTCATTTGCTCGGTCGTAATAAGTGATTATTTTCGAATTCCCTATAAATTAATTAATAATTCCTGTTCAGCTAAATTGACCTGTCAGAATCACTAAATTACGTTACATTACTGTCACCTCCAACATGGATCAAAAAGGAACATTCCAAACATTTTGTGAAAAGCCTCTAATCTATAAAAGTTTAATTTGGGATCATCAGTTTGGATGTCACAAAAGAAAAAAAGAAAATAATCACACAAAGGTGCAAACAAAAGTACCAAGACCCCTTTGATGATGCCCAAAAAATAACCTTAATTTTTGTAAAGTTGGACATTTAAGGTTGATAAGGAGACAGGCACAGTCTTTCTATTCATTTTTGTTCTAAAAGAGACGTTTCAAGAAAGACAGGTTGCAGGTTTTTTTCAAGAAAGACAGGTGTGTAAAATTGATCATTGTTTCTAATGTTGTATTTAAATAAATACATTGTTGAATGGTGGTGTTTCATTGCTACAAACTAGACAAGAACAGAGAAATAGAGCAACATTGAAAATTTGGCCAGAAAGTTTGAAAATGTTCTAACATGGTTTGGTAGTATATAATTTAAACAAGGTCCTAAAAGGTTTAACATGCCATGTTTCTAGTATGGTTTACTAGGTATCGCCGGCGCCACCATTGACCATTTGCTTGCTGTCGCTTGACTTCCAGTTACATGTGATTGGTTGCTGCTACGTTGGACGATACTGATTGGCTGCCACGAAATAGCAGGTCCCTTCTAATTTGGCAGGGCTTCCGGCTGGGCAGCTACCCATTTTTGCGGGCTCTGACGTGCCAGGGCGGGAAGTGCCCTGATTGGTTCAAGCGTCTGAGCCGCCTCATGCAGTTGCTGCAGCACAGCCAATGACCGCGCTAGATAGTCACTGCGTTCTTTAAAAATTTGGCTTCAATATTCTCGAGAAAAGGAGTTTTGCCAAAGCGTAAGCTAGCCTTACGCAATACGAGAGACCTCTCAAAAGGGAACATAAATTTAATTGAGAAGGGTCAAAGCATTTGTATATTGTTGTCCTACTGTTAGTTTAACTGCTTTTATTTGTCTGATTTGTAAGTCGCTTTGGATAAAAGCGTCTGCTATCAGGGGCGGATGGTGTATAGGGGCGATTTGGGCGACGCACTACCAACTGGGAGAAAGAGGATTTTTTTTTTTTTTACAAATTCTATCACAGCAAAAGAAGTTTTCAGTGTTCTAGACATATGATCTGTCATTGTCCAATCAGATTCGTTAGATTCAAGTCACGCGAGTCGCGGGCGTGACCATTTGAAACGTGACTTGAATCTGACGAATCTGATTGGCCGCGACAACCGAGTCCCGCCTCTCTGGGCGAATTCATTGACGTGGAAAATCGCCCAAGCATTCTCCCATTGACTCTCATGTTAAAACTTTTTTTTCGGAAAATGAGCCTTCAATGAATTTTCAATGAGGATTTGGGACTCGCACTTACGCGCTTGCGTCATACGTAACTGAGCAAAGAGAGCGAGGGGGATATCTTCGATCAAGTCACTTGCTACTTTCAAAATGGCTGCTAGTGTGTGCAATTCCGTTGTGTCTCTGAAAGAAGTTCCTTTTAGTCGACGATCCAATTCAGACAAATTGGCATTAAAACAATCAGGACCTCCAAGACCAAAATTAATTATTAAACAAATTTCTATAAAGGCTGGAAAGTCCAACACCCGAGGATTTTCAACTAATTGGTATGTGAAAAAAAGCTGGCTAGCAGGTTGTGAAGAAGCTAACGCAGTCTTCTGCTACCCCTGCCTACTCTTCCACCCTGACACCGTGACGACAGACAGCACTGCTTGGGTTTCGACTGGTGTGACAGATATGCACCATCTGGCTGAGAAAATCAAGAAGCCTGAGATGTCAAAGATCCACATGGATAGCTGCTTGAGATTTGCGACTGTTGGGAGGGTGAACATTGCCACTCAACTGAATGAGGGATACAGGTAGGCTGTTCGTCGCCACAACGATGAGGTGAGCAAGAACCGACACATCCTCAACCGGCTCATCCAGTGTGTGAAGTTTTGCGCAGTGTTCGAGTTGGCTTTGCGAGGCAAGGATGAGACGGAGGGCTCCACAAACCCAGGTATTTTTCTTGGATTGGTGGACTTCGTGGCAGAGTTAGATGAAGTTTTTGATGAGCACCTGAAAAATGCCACGGTGTTCAAGGGCACATCCAAGACGGTGCAGAACGAGCTTTTAGAATGTATGCTAGTGGTTGTGCGGGAAAGGATTGTGGAGGAGGTCAAGTCAGCTAGCTATCTGGCCATCCAAGCTGACGAAACTACGGACGTCTCCACGCAGACACAGCTGGTTCTTGTGCTTAGATACATTGATGACAACCATGCAGTGCAGGAACGTTTTTTTGAGTTTATTCCCATCTCGGATTCAACGTCAGTTTCAATTGCCAGTGTACTTTTGGAGAGACTGAACCAACTTTTGGCCGACGACAACAACAAAATGAAACTCGTTGCACAAGCTTACGATGGTGCCAGTGTGATGAGGGGAGAGAAGGCTGGTGTGCAGCAAAAGGTGCGTGAACATTTTAAGAATGCCCATTATGTGCACTGCTATGCACATCAGCTTAATTTGATCATGCAGCAAGCTACCTCCCACATCAAAAAAGTTAACGTTTTCTTTTCCGATCTGAGCGGTATTGTGTCTTTCTTTTCCCGGTCACCGAAACGGTGCAGCGTTCTGGACAAGATTGTTTCACGAAGACTGCCCAGAGCTTCATCTACAAGGTGGAATTTTAACAGCAGGATCGTCAACACTGTGTACGAGAACTGAGATGACCTCATTGAATGTTTTGAAGCCATCAAGACGGGTTCACATGGTCCATTTGACCAGCTCAGCGTGAGAGAGGCATCTGGCTACGTGAGGATGCTACAGGACGAAGATTTTATTTTTTTTCTGTGGTTTTTTCACAAAATCATGCCCAACGTCGACATTCTGTACCAGAAGCTCCAGAAGAAGGACATTGATGCAGTCTTCATCAAAAGGGCCCTCGAGAGCTTCACAAGCAGTGTGCAGACCATTAGGTAAGATAACATTTATATTATTCGATCCTTCTCAAAGCAGAGCTTTGTTGTGAGAACAGAACAGATGCATGAAAGGAGACTGTATTTGTGTTCTTTTTTATAATATATGTTCTTTTTTTATAATATATTGCCAGTGGTGTAATCTAGCTTGCTTTACTCTGTGCTGGACATCCTGGTTAGGTGAGGCACAATGGATAGCTTAAAAAACAGTGTTTAACAATAACATTATGCATCCCTGCCCATTTTAACCCTCTGATGGTCTTCAAAAAAAGTGACACTCGTGGTTTTTGTCTATTTTGAGTCCAATGATAAATAAATATTTATTTATTTATTTATAGAAATTTTAAAAATATCATAAATCATCCAAAAACTGTACACATGTTGAGTAAAAACATTAATAAACAGAGTAAAATTATATTTCTAAAAAAAAAAATATAGAGAGATTTTTCTGTTACAAAATTAAATGTTATTGTCTGGGGTCCAATAGACTCCAAAGACCACAAGTGTCACTATTTTTGTCACGCCTACATAAAAACAGATAACATTCCATTTAAAAAAAAAAATTGTAGATCTAGAAAGTGTTGAGAGCCGTAGGAAGTTTAATACCATTTGGAAAAAGAGAAAAAAAAATGTAACTAAGCAAAAGTCATTTGGGGTCCAATGGACCCCGAAGACCATCAGTGGGTATACTGACATCTTTGTATTGGATAAAGTGTGAACATGTGCATCACGTAGACTACAGTACTGTACACAGCCTAACAAACACATTATTGGTTTGTTTGCATTCAGAGACTCTGACCAGCTGCAAGAGCCATCAGGAACCGACAGACCAAGGACGGCTTTGACAGAAGAGGCGAAGCAGAAGCTGTCTGAAGAGGTCTGCGACACCATCCTGGCTCACACCAAAGCGAGGTTCTCTTTCACTGGCCACCTTGTGAGTGCTACCTTAGTACAGGGAGATATATTCGAAAGGTACTGCCATTCATTTCCTGCTGAGGCTCTGAATGCCACTGTGAAGGCATATCCCACGCTGAACAAGGCAAAGTTCAAGACAGAACTGTCTCTGATCTATGAGAGCACTTGCACTGTACCAGGTTATCATGAGCTACAACCTCCAGGAGGCATTCTCTGAGACTGTGAGTTTGTTGAACATTCTTATAACTACTCCCATGACAACAGCTGAAGCTGAGAGATGTTTCTCAACTTTGAAAAGAATTAAGACATTCCTGCGAAATTCAATGGGCCAGGAACGTCTGAATGCACTGGCCATGCTCTCCATGGAGATGGAACTATTCCTCAAAATGCATGATTTCAATGAGAAAGTCATTGACCGCTTTGCTGCACTGAAAGAGAGACGAGCAACATTTCAGTACAAGTAATGTAGTCTGTCTATCTCTCTCTCTCTCTCTCTCTTTCTATCTGTCCCCCACCCCCGCTTCCCGTGAGGATGGACACTGGGTTACAGCGGCCCTCACAACTCTTGGTGTGCGTAGGTCAACCATTACAGTAAAGGCGTGTCCGCGTCCGAGGATCCGACATGGGTCCGCTCTGGATCCGCTGTTTGACAGTAGATTTTATGGCGCCGCCCGGAGGCGGAGCTGATCCTCTGGGCGGCACCAAAACGAATGTGACAGTCACGCGGGTTTGGTGTCTCCTGCTGTGTGGGTAGACATTTAAAACAGTGGTTCTCAACTCCAGTCCTCGTGACCCACTGCTCTGCACATTTTGTATGTCTCTCTTATCTGACACACTCAATTCAGTTCATGGAGTCTTTTCTAATGAGCTGATGATCTGGTTCAGGTGTGTTAAATAAGGGAGACATACAAAATGTGCAGAGCAGTGGGTCACGAGGACTGGAGTTGAGAAACACTGATTTAAAATACATCAATAACTGATATCATAGTTTAACACAGATAAAATCAGAGTTAAGGCTTGCTTTACTGGTTGCTCGCCGAGTGTGCTCGTTGTACCACGGCGTTGGACTATTTTCTTTAATCTTCTTTAAGCGCAACGGAGCAACTCTGTCTAAAGTGCTGGAAAAGAGAGAGTTAAAAGTTTCTGTCGCAATATCGAGTTCTTCTAAGCTATCCGGGATGCTGAGATGATGAAACTGATTAGGAAGATTATTGATAAAGCAATCTTTAGTGGCAGAAGTGATAGATCTAATATATTTGTAACACGAAGTCGGCTTTGCAGCCTCGGCTAAATGAAGTTTACACGAGACTAGATAATGATCTGAGATGTCGTCGCTCTGCTGCAGAATTTCAACGGCATCAACATCTATTCCATGTGATAATATTAGATCTAGAGTATGATTACGACAATGAGTGGGTCCTGACACGTGTTGTTCAGAATGTCTTTAAATGCCAATCCCAATGCATCTTTTTCGTTATCTACATGTATATTAAAATCACCAACAATTAGGACTTTATCTGCAGCCAGTACTAACTCTGATAGAAAATCAGCAAATTCTTTGATAAAGTCTGTATGGTGCCCTGGTGGCCTGTATACAGTAGCCAGCACAAATGTTAAACGTGATTTATCATTTACTCTAGATAGTGTTACATTTAGCAACAACACTTCAAAAGAATTATATTTAAAACAAAACTTCTCAGTAATTCTGAAGATGTTACTATAAATTACAGCGACACCTCCCCCTTTGCCTTTGAGACGAGGTTCATGTTTATAACAGTAATCTTGCGGGGTGGACTCGTTTAAAGTAATATAATTGTCTGGTTTTAGCCAGGTTTCTGTCAAACACAGCACATCTAGGTTATAGTCTGTAATCATATCATTAACAATAAGTGCTTCTGGAGTAAGGGATCGAATATTCAGCAACCCGAGCTTTATCATTTGTTCATCCGTATTATAGCTGTTTTTTAATTTGTTGAACATCAATTACATTTTTACCCTTGAATGGGTTTAGGAGTTTTTTGTATGTCCTATTTCGGGGAACAGACACAGTCTCTATATGATGCTGTCTAGGTGAAAGATTATCTATGTGATGGGATTTATCTGACCTAGGTGACGCGAGGCCGCTAGCAGACAGTCGGTTTAGCCAGTCTGTCTGCTTCCTGACCTGAGCCCCAGACTGTGGAAATGGAAGAAAGAAGTACAGATAAAACAGCCTTCATCACAAACCAGGGGCTATTCCAATTCCGCTCCATGCCATATGGGCTCAGGAATGCCGCAGCCACCTTCCAGAGGCTGATGGAGAAGGTCCTAGCAGAATTGAGAGGGAAACTTTGCTTTGTATACATTGATGACATTATAATCTATTCACGATTATTAAACAAACACGTACAACACCTGAACACCATTCTGCAAAGACTCAACCAGGCATTGCTTAACCTAAACATGAAGAAGTGTCACCTCTTTAAAAAACAGTTAAAGTTCCTTGGATACATCGTCTCAGAGAAAGCAGTGGAGGTCAATCCTGAAAAGACCCTGGCTGTTGCCGACTATACTCCTCCCAAAGACCTTAAAACCCTCCAACGCTTCTTGGGATTAGCAGGATGGTACCACATGTTCATTCCCCATTTTGCAGACATCACTGCTCCTCTAAATCACCTGAAAAAAAGAAAGGAGTAAAATGGGACTGGACTCCTGAGTGCCAAACCAGCCTTGAGAACATCAAACAAATATTGCAAGACCCACCTGTATTGATGCAGCCTGACCTCAATCAACCTTTCAGGTACATACAGATGCCAGTGATGTGGGCTTAGGAGCTATTATCACCCAGCAAACTCCTGAGGGCGAAAGAGTAAAAGCTTATGCGTCACAAACATTACGAGGACCTGAGGTAAACTATTCAACGTCTGAAAAAGAGTGTCTGGCTTTGGTCTGGGTGGTGGAAAAATGGAGGCATTGTCTTGAAGGGAGGCATTTACTGTGATCATGCTGCTTTAAAGACAATGGAAACAACAAAGCAGAGTGCGTTCACTGCAAGATGAAAATTACTTTAAGAGCAGGTTCCACCACAAACCTGCATAGACATATGAGAACTGTCCATCCTACAGTGCAGTTAGAGGAGAGAGGGCAAGCTAGCACACCATCTACAGATCCTGGTGTGTCTCATCCCAAAAAAACAGCAACTGCAGCAGCATCTACTGGCTTCCCCACACATGCAGGTATAACCTCTCCTACTGCAGCTCAAAGCAAAATAAGCCAGTTTATACCCAAAGTGATGACCCCATCCAAACAGCACAGCATTGATGAAGAGCTGGCTAAAATGATAGCTACTGATTTCCAACGCTTTTCCATTGTGGAGGACAGAGGTTTTAAAAGTTTTGTCAAAACTTTAAATCCCACATACACTCTACCCAGTAGAAAAACATTGTCCCAAACAACAATACCTAAACTATATGACACAGACCGGGCATTATGGCAAGTAAGGGTGAAACAAGCTCCATCAGTTTGCCTGACAAATGACTGCTGGACCTCCAGAACAACCTGCTCTTTCATGGCTGTCACTTGCCGTTTCATTGAAAATTACAGGATGACATCTTGCCTTTTGGACTGCTTTGAGTTCACAGACAGACACACTGCAGAAAACCTGGCAGAGGAGCTAGTAAGAGTGGCAAAAGAGTGGCAAGTAGAGGACAACGTGGTGTGCTGTGTGAGTGACAATGCAGCAAACATCACCAAAGCCATAAAAATTCTTAAGTGGACCCACCACCCATGTCTGGCACATACACTAAACCTCATGATTAGAGATGCCCTAAAGGTGGTCAAACCAACCGTGGATAAGGTGAAGGCTGTTGTGGAGTTTTTCCACAAAAGCACAGTTGCAACACAAAGGCTAAAGTCCACACAGTGCCAGATGGGGATGCCTGAACTGAGGCCCAAACAAGAGTGTGCCACCAGGTGGAACTCAACATTTTATATGTTGAAACGAATTCTTGAAACAAAAGATGCCATCATCTCCACCCTGGCCCTCATCAACGCACCAGTTGATGCTCTATGTCAAGAGGAATGGGAGCTGGTGAAAGAGGTCTGCACCGTCCTGCAACCATTTGAGGAGGTGACTGTGGAGATAAGTGCAGACAGGTACCTTGAACCATTTCTTTTTCACTACTACCATTCAGTCACTATTATACATTGCAGAAACAATACAGTATAATGTGCCACATATAATATGCCACATACTTTAAAAAAAGCTTAATTTTAAAAGTTGCTGTTTTCTCTCCCTCATCTATGTCTCGGCCTCAAAAATGCTCCTGCTATGCAAAGGTTTGCAGCGTGAGACAGCCCAACAGACTGTAACCATGCAGAAAGTGAAAGAATTGGTTGCAGCTCTTTGTTCAGCCATGGACTGGAAATTTCTGCGTATGGAGTACAACACTGTCCTCTCAGAAACCACATTATTGGATCCTAGGTTTAAAAAACTTGCATTCAATGACAACAGAGCTGTTGATGAGGCACTTCAGAGAATTAGTGCAGCAGCAGCAAAATGCACCCCTAGCAGCCAGCCAGCTCCGCCATTAGAAGGCCAAGTGTATGAGGAACCACAAACCTCTGTTGTTTGGAGGCTTTTTGATGAAAGAGCTACAGGAGATGCTACAAGAAGAAATCCTACAGCTGATGCTATAATGGAGGTGAGGTCTTATCTTGAGGAGCCCATCATCCAACGAGCAGAAGACCCACTGAGCTGGTGGCAGGCCAAGGCCTCAGTCTTTCCACGCCTGGTGAAGGTGATGGAGGGGAGACTGTGTATTGTGGCTTCTTCTGTCTTCTCAAAAACAGGGCAGATAATCACAGAAAGAAGAAATAGGATCAGTCCATCAAAGCTGAGGCATCTGTTTTTTTTTTTAATGCCAATCTTCACTGAGGACATTAATACTGTTTGCTTGAGTTTGGTTCTAGTTCTGTTCTGTGGATTCATTTGCTGTTTTGTTGTTAATTTGTGCAATAAAATGTTTGATTAAAATGTTAAACAAAAGAATGGTTTTGTAACAAAATAAATGCATAAAAACACTGCACATGAAAGGGTTTTCAACACACAAACCATTAATTTTTGCAAAGTTATGGTAAAATAAAGGCCTACAAAAAATCCTAAATTAAGAGCCTTTCAGGAGTCGAAAGAGCCGGCTCTTCTTTGGGAGCTGAGCCAAAAGAGCCGGCTCTCTGAAAAGAGCCGAACTTCCCATCACTAATAAGGAACAACAGGGCAATATCTGCCACGTCAACAGACTCATGCAAACTTTACACATATAAACTTTTTTTTTAGGCCTTTACACATATAAACTTTTTTTAGGTCTTTACACATATAAACCTTTTTTAGGCCTTTACACATATACACTTTTTTTTAGGTCTTTACACATATAAACCTTTTTTAGGCCTTTACACATATCAACTTTTTTTAGGACCTTTACACATTTAACTTTTTTTTAGGGCCTTTACACATATAAACTTTTTTTAGGGCCTTTACACATATAAACTTTTTTTAGGCCTTTACACATATACACTTTTTTTTAGGCCTTTAAACTTTTAATCATAGCCTAGGCCAATTACATATTGTAATGCAAAAATATAGAGAGCTCTTTAGGCAAGAGCGACGGTTTGAAACTTTGAGACTTTAAAAAAAATACATGCTCGCTTGGCACAGATGTTGCCATTATGGCCAAGTATTTTTTTGTAAGTGTCTGTAAGTTTTGTCCCTGTTCTTGCCAAAAGTCCAATGCTGAAGACAATCTGCTAACATTTGGCTGTGAGAGGTACAATTTCACTTCAGTGAAGGTATCCACGTTGGTGTTTATTTGCTGTTTTACCAGAGAAAGAGAGAGAGAGAATATAGTGGTGCCTTTTCTCTGTGGAACATAATTAAAAAACACTCTGTTTACATGGACAACAATACTCCAATATTAACCTGATTAGCCTAAATCAATACCCTGATTAAGAAACTACCATGTAAACAGTGATTTCTAATTACCTTAATTTGGCTAAAGTCATAATTGAAGTAAACGCAAATTGAATTAAGAGGTGGAGTATTCCTATTTTAGTTGCATTATCGGACTGCATTACAGACATGTACACACCTTAATCTAACTATTAACGTTGTTAATATGACGACGAAGTGACTCGTACTTTGCTTTGGGGCAATTAACTGCACTTGAAGCTTTAGTAAAATTTGAAAATGAAACAGCCTAAACTGTTTATAGTACCATAACGAAGACAAACTGTATGTTGATAATTCTGAAAGGAACGTTGGACTGCATGGCATGGAGACGTAATGACGCGTGCCATTAATCGATCTGTAACATGTAAAACGGGAACATGAACGGAATAATCTAAAAGCAAGTCATGTAAACACCTTAATCAGAATATTGTCTTATTCAGCGATTCAGCGTCAGTCTCCATACTGTACGTGGTTGTTTTTTTAAAAAGCAGTGCAAGAAAAATCTTGCCTATTAATCCCTGAATTCAGGTAGGAGAAAAAGAAAAACACATTCTAATTTTCTCATTTATTAACAGTAGGGGTGTGTGACGAGACACTTAGCTCACGAGACACGAGATTGGGTTCACAAGAACGAGAGAAGCTTTTTGCTGTATTTTTAAGAAATCCTCAATGATAAAATTAATGCCTGGAAAAATATTCTGCAGGTACATTTTGAAATGTTATAACTAATCATCTTGTAATGAATTTCATTTCAGTTCTACTCTCTGAGTATGAATTATCAAATGAAAGACAATATACAAGCACTGTAAAAGGTTTTGCCACAAACTCAACTGACTGGCTTCTCTCCTGTATGATTTCACACGAGTCGCTTCAGACCTTACTTTACATGAATTCTGAGCTTCCAGAACTTCTGATTGAGACTGCACATGTTTGACCTCCTAAAATTAACTCCTTTCCACAAATTGAACATAGAAATAAAAATTCACTTTTATTCCATTTTTTCTCAGTCTTATTAAAAGCAAACAATAAGTGCAACCATAATCAAAGTACTCTCTCAATATTCAAAGTGCAAACAGAGACCAGAGCTAAGAGGTGGTTATACCTACACAGCCCAGCCTAAGATAGCTTTGATATCAGCAGCTCGTGCTGGATGAGCAGGGCATACGTTTAAAATAATTGAAGCGACCATTATAAAACTGAATTAGGTTTTCAATTCTATAAAAAAGTCGGTAACACTTTAGAATAATGGTCTGTAGTTAACAAGTAGCTATGCAGGAAGTAATAGGTAGTACTGCATTAACATCGAACTTAATACTATTAACTAATATGGAAGCAATATTAACTAAGCAGTAAGTAATAGCTAATTTAGTACAAAGGTAGTTCCTTGGTAGGTATTTGATTATTACTAAAGAAATATATCCTCATTGAGAACTACTTGTGAACTAAGAAAGAATAACCAATTAATTACTAATCACAAAAGTAACATATCTAAAAAGTGATCAATTGTGGTGTTTTTTTTTACTCTTAACATGGTCATAACATTTCAGAAGCTTGTGCCTCAAATGGGTTCTTTGTGGAAACCAGTTTATGAATATTATATTCCCCCAAACAGGTTGGGATTGTGACTACTACTCTTGCCAAAAGATTGACGTATGTTTATTTCAAACTTAAACATAGAATAATACTAATAATGATAATTTGTTTTAAATTTTTAATAATTAGGAAGTGATGCTGACACTCATGATTGGATTAGTTCACTATTATGAGCTCTATTGAGTGTCAGTTCAATATGTCTCAGACTCCAAAAACCTACCTTTATGTTACAGTAGCCGCCTGAGGAGGACTTCTCTTTAGGATATGAATATAAACATTGATGTTCTCTTGTCAAAAACATGCTAACTAATCACTAATTACTCAAGTGTTACCTTGTCATCCCGCAGGAACTACTAGTGATGTGACCCATTATTTTAAAGTGAAAAACACTTTATAACACTTAGTGTTTTTAAACACTTCACTATTATACTACTAGTGAATCACTAGTAGTTCCTGCGGGATGACAAGGTAACGCTTGAGTAATTAGTGAGGAGTTGTAATTAGTGAGGAGTTAGCATGTTTTTCACTTTAAAATAATGGGCCACATCACTAGTAGTTCCTGCGGGATGACAAGGTAACGCTTGAGTAATTAGTGAGGAGTTGTAATTAGTGAGGAGTTAGCATGTTTTTCACTTTAAAATAATGGGCCACATCACTAGTAGTTCCTGCGGGATGACAAGGTAACGCTTGAATAATTAGTAAGGAGTTAGCATGTTTTTCACAAGTAATACAAGTTATTTAATTTTATATTTGACACATACTGTACAGGCATACATTTCTGTGAGGCACTAGTAATATTCTAACAAACATTGTAATCTGGAAGATGTGGTTTTGCACTTATCGCAACATAAATGCAGCCAATTTCTTCATTAAGGATGCAAATTGTTTTTGACAAGAGAACATCAATGTTTATATTCATATCCTAAAGAGAAGTCCTCCTCAGGCAGCTACTGTAACATAAAGGTAGGTCTTTGGAGTCTGAGACATATTGAACTGACATTCAGTAGAGCTCATAATAGTGAACTAATCCAATCATGAGAGTGTCAGCATCACTTCCTAATTATTTAAAATTTTAAACAAATTATCATTATTAGTATTATTCTATGTTTAAGTTTGAAATAAACAGAGAACATACGTCCATCTTTTGGCAAGAGTAGTAGTCACAATCTCAACCTGTAACTAATGTATTTGGGGGAATATAATATTCATAAACTGGTTTCCACAAAGAACCCATTTGAGGCACAAGCTTCTGAAATGTTATGACCATGTTAAGAGTAAAAAAAAACACCACAATTGATCACTTTTTAGATATGTTACTTTTGTGATTAGTAATTAATTGGTTATTCTTTCTTAGTTCACAAGTAGTTCTCAATGAGGATATATTTCTTTAGAAATAATAAAATAACTACCAAGGAACTACCTTTGTACTAAATTAGATATTACTTACTGCTTAGTTAATATTGCTTCCATATTAGTTAATAGTATTAAGTTCGGTGTTAATGCAGACGCAGTACTACCTATTACTTCCTGCATAGCTACTTGTTAACTATAGACCATTATTCTAAAGTGTTACCAAAAAGTCTTATTAATAAAAGAAGAAAAAAAGGCAGTGCTGCAGTGCACACCGTAATGTAATGTAAACATAGCAGTGGCATATTCTATGCTAATTTCACGCTTCGTCATGGTGATGTTGCGGGACAGCTTTTCACTTGAAGAGAAATCTTGCCACATCTTAATATCGCAAGATCTCATTACACACCCCTAATTAACAGTTTTTCCAAGAATCTGATGACAAAATCTAACCTTCAAATCAAAATCAGACCACACACAACTAGCCCCAGTTTGTTGTATGTGCAGTGAAACAGAAGTCATTGCCTCCGGTTGACATTCTGCATTAAGCTGGCTGGCCTCGGATGTCAACGCTCGAACAGCGTTGTCTGCATTCGTATCCTTGCCGAATGCTACTTTTTTAAATTGAGGATCCAGCAACATGGACACTGCAAGAAATCTAAAGTTGTACATTTGGCAAATTAAACAACTTTGGTTATAAATTGATTAATTTTAGTATATATCTCAGTATACAACTAATCTATACAAACCTAGTTGATTCATAGTCGCCACACCTTTTGGTCAGGTGCTTGTTTAAAGAGCTAGCTAGCCTCTGACCAACAGACTCTGGAGCATAAGTGTTTGCCATACTTGTAGTCAGCTTCTGCAAGTTGCACACCAAGACAATTAACTTAGAGGATGTGACGTGGCTTTCAGCAGACATTTCCTCTGTCACCTCCAGGAATGGTCTCAGGACCTATATGTTTCCTCAAACATCTCAGACATTAATGCATTGGTTAAAAAGGTCTTTGACAAAGGCATCATGCAAATCCATCTCATATAGAGGCGTCGAATTAAACCTCATCAAATAAAAGGTTTCGCTCGATGCCTTTAAACCTCATCAAATAAAATCAAATAGAATTAAACCTCATCAAATAAAAGGTTTCGCCTGATGCCTTTGTCAGATTTTTATAATTGTCACAAAAATCGGCCCCAAGAATATGTTATTGTATTAATATCTGAGGATAAAATATTTCAAAAAAATAACAAAGCCTTTGCTTTTAAACAACAACAAAAACAAGATAAAAAAGTTAGTCGAGACAAAATTTAAGTTGGTTTGAGAGAGCCGGACCAGAAAGTTTGAAGTTTAAGGCAATCATAGATAGATAGATAGATAGATAGATAGATAGATAGATAGATAGATAGATAGATAGATAGATAGATAGATAGATAGATTGGAAATAATGTATTAAAATCAAATTATTTTAATGAATTTTATTTATAATGTATTTAAACAAACATTTTTAATCAGTTTTATTATATAATGCATATTATTGAAATTAAATTATTTTAATGAATTTTACTCATTATAATGTATTGAAATGAACTTATTTTCAATAAACCAGATATTAATGTTAATAAATAACATGCATTAATTATATGCACTAGTATGAATTGTATTTATTACAATAATGGATGTGTTTATAGATAGATAGATAGATCCTCTTTGTGGATTTGACATTTTATTTAGTAAGTTTAGGCAGTTTTGATTCATATGCTGTTGAATGTTTGATGATCGGGTTAGCTTACATGTGTAAGCAATGCTTCTATCACTTGTTCCTGCGTCATCTTTGCTTGTTAGATGTGTAATACTGTATAACAATGAATTGTCGGAAAAACGTTGTCCCCAATGTCTGGGAAGTGTTGTGTCATAAATGATGGAAAATATTGTCAATTTCAGGGATGGGTAAGTTTACATGGCAACGATATACTTAAAATGAAGAAGTTTTTCCTTTTAATTTTCCACGTACAGACGAAACTATTGTCAAATTCCCATTCACACGGATCCCCGAAAGCGACAAAAAATGCTGTATTCTGCGATGAAAGACTATGGACTGACCATGTAATACGCATGTGCATGATGTCATCGTAAAACCTTGGACAAGTAAAACCTTGAAGAATATTTATTTAAAAAAGCTCATTTTATTTCAGAATAAAAAATGCTGTTACAGATTAAAAATGCTGTTATAATTTCACCATTTATTTTGCATTTGTGTGGAGTGGTGGTGGGGGGTTGTTGTTCGGCATTGTAATTGTGTTAAAATCGAATCACTTTATATCTGTGTGCAGTCTGCATTGTGACTGACTGTCTGCGTGTATGCATGCAAGTGTTTTCTTCAGTGGGAATATTTTATAGTCTCATGCCTTCATTTGTATGCATGTTTGTTCTGGGTTGTTCAATGTATTGGCTAAAGACCGATTATTGGCCGATACATCGGTGCATCTCTAAAGTATATTAATCCAGAATGGCAGCACAGTTGAAAGGTTTGTTAGGAGTAGGTGTGTCACCATTCTGTTTTCATTTGTCATGTGTTTCCTTGTTTTGACTCCCGCCACTTGTCTCCATAGTTACCGTCATTATTAGTTTACATTTACATTTGATCATTTAGCAGACTCTTTTATCCAAAGCGACTTATAAATGATGAGAGCAATAGAAGCAATTAAACTAACAATAGGACAACAATATGCAAGTGCTGTGACTCTTCCCAGTTTAGTCTAACAAAGAACTCAGACATTAAAAAAAAAAAAAAAAAAAAAAAAATTATTATTAATGGATCAGGTGTTGCAGAAAAAGATGCATCTTCAGCCGTTTCTTGAAAATGGCTAAAGACTCAGCAGCTCGGGTTGAGAGGGCTACAGCTGAGAAAATGGAATGCTAATGGTCGACAAAGTCCTCTCTCCTGAATAACTGCCAGTTCCTGGTGAAACCTTCAGTAAGTGTGATAGGTAGCTCTGTCTACGTCTGCACTATTGCCCTCACACTCACTGTGCTGTAGAGGGTGACAGAAAAGAAAGTGAGATGCAAACGGCAATGAAGTTCAAATTTACCCACCTGTCATGTGCATCACCACATTCTGACTAAAATAAACATGGTGAAAAGACACACACACACACACACACACACACACACACACACACACACACACACACATATGGATGATTTGTTATCTGACTGATTTGCACATTTCCATTTCTCCTTGGTTACCACACAGCAAGTGAACAATACACAGTGTTCAAAGAAGATACACATCAGTGAGTGACCAGTCCCTCCATTTAAAGACAAAGAGTACTCCTGTGTATTATTTTATAAAATCATGCAGGACAATAACATAAGAATCTCTGAAGAAGAAAACTACTATACTGGTTTCTTTTTCATCATATTTAGTCATGCCAGTCAAACACTGTACAACACAAATAACCAGTTGGTGAAAGTAAATGCCACCACACCTGAAACACAAAGAAACCTGTATGAACAACGAAACAACTGTACCAACACTGTAATTTTTTTGGTAGTTTCCAACACTACTGCAATTGAAATAATGAATAAATATTAGGATTGGATATCTAGTACTGTTTTGTAATACATTTCACAATAAACAAGTAGTTTATATACATGCAAAACATCAATGCAGGTTCAGTAGGTTTCATGTGTGAAAAGTCTTTTTATTTGTGATTTTTGTAAATTGAAACAGCGTTAAATTCTGAATTGCATTCTACTGTTTATTCATTTTGAGGAATACTGAATGTTTTCATGCCAGTGAGATGAGTAAATGCATGTTCACATTTAGTCTAGAACTAAAATAACCATCATGTTTACACAGCGCACACAACACCTTGCTTTATTTCTCTCAACATGGGGACAGGAGAGCTGTAATAAATGTGAAAAAGTAACTAGCGTTAGTTATTTGAAAAAGTAATCTGATTACCCCCAACACTGCTCGTTAGGCACTTTATTTCCACTTTTCAAAAAAATTCTTAATTTCTATTGTGATTACACTTTCCGATGTGATGGGAAAAGGAAGAATTTGACAAAAGACGGATTTGAACCAAGGTCAATCGCGTCACAAGCCAGGTCTGCAAGCCTTACTCACTACTGTCTATGCCATTGAAAGCGTTGAATCACAAGTGTCTTTTTTTAAATTCGAGTGGCTCAACCACCATCAATTACCTAGCAGCCTATGAAGGAGTGAAACAACTCTCAGATTTCATCAAAAATATCTTAATTTGTGTTCCGAAGAGAAGTCTTACGGGGTTGGAACAATATGAGGGTGACGGAATTTTTTAAAGATTTTTGTAATTATTGACAGAATTTTCATTTTTGGGTGAACTAAGCCTTTAAAGGTGAACTAAGTAACTTTTTTATCTTAACCGAACAGCTTCGGAGTCATTGGAATGGTTATATGACTGTTTTTGGGTTGAATGGTGGTCGTCTCGCACCCCTCGAGCGCCTGTGAGACGAAAAACCACCCTTGCAAACTTTGGGCTGGCGGGCCCAAATCGCGTGATATCAGGTCTCGCGATGTAACAAATTGCTTTACGACACTGCACACATACACTATCTAAACATTTATATGCTAGCCTTCTGTGTATCATACATACCTCAGTGGACATGGCTCCGTGCGTTCGCCGGCTTCTTTGAAAACAAATGCTCAGGACCAGCGGGAGAAGATGGGAGGGGGGCGAGTCGCCAACGAGTTTTGACGACAGTGTTGTCAAATATCTATTCCGAAGCTGTAGGGGAGCTCTATAGAGAAACCCGCGAGAAAACAGCGAAGAAATCGGCAAAGTTGCATAGTTCTGCTTTAAGCAGGTCACAGTTTTAATGCAATATGAGGAGGAAGATCTTTCTGATTATGAAAGGCATAATCTTGCAAAAGGCATGAAAACGTAATATTTTGTAAAAACTGAATAGAGTTTCTTGAATTTTCAAAAAAAATTTGAGTGACTTAGAGCACAGAAGAACTCGATCAGATTTATAAAGGCTTATTAAGGAAAGTTTGTCAAATAAAGGAATAGTTCACATAAAGCTGCATTTCAGCCACCCCTTCTCCAAAGGTCACAAAGCCCACTGAGCATCAGCCAAATCAGACAATAACAGTGGAGTTATAAAGAACTGTTTATCTATACACTTGTGCTCACTTTCAGGTAATGCTGCACCTATAAAGATTTACAACTATAACGTGTTTTTTTAGTATATAATGCCCACAGGTGCAAATGTGAAGTATGTTTGCTGACTTTGTGTTAAGTCATTTAGTCTATTTATAACAACATTTTAACTGAACATTATGTATGTTCATGGCTGTCTTTAGTTGTTTTTCCAAATGAAGTTTTCTGCTAGGACATTTCTTTCACTTTCAGTTGTGTTGGAAAATACCGAAAATCCAAATGGTGTTGGTATAACAGATCACTTGTGTAAACATGTTTCTTTGTCTTTCAGGTGTGGTGTGGATGCCATGAAAACCATGCTGGTTTCTTATCCTTATTCTGTTATCAGCCAGCATGGATTTTATAAAATAATACAGGAGTACCAGGGTCTAGGGCTGGGTGGTAAATCGAGTTTGTATAATGTTTTTTTTTTTTTTTACAACATGGAATGAGGCAATACCATTTAAATCTGTATACATTAGTTTCGTACAAACACATATGAAAAATAGTAGAAGATTCAGAGTGAGCTGCTGCAGGGAAAGTGCATAATCCAGTTTTTCCTAAACATGAGACATGCTTTATATATTAAAGGCTTCATAATAACTCAAGAGTAATTGACAGGGCTTAACTATATGTATTAAAGCAACACTATAGATAATTTTTTTACCTTAAAAGAATGTTTCCAAAACCGTTTTAGTGGTTCATCAAGTCGTAACAGGGTGAACGGCACTTGAGCATTCGCTTTGCAGCCCTATATCTGCTATAACCGCACTATGCAAGTTTGCCAGATCGGGTAGCGTTTTTGAGGTTCGAATGAGACATAAGAAACTACAATTTGACTTGCTTTACGGCAAGCGTTACAGTAGTCATTATTTAGTTTTTCTTCATTTCTGATTTCGCAATACATCATACTTTCATAAAATCATACAACATACTCTACCTTATATGTGGTTCATTCCAAAGCCAGTGCTAGATAAACAGCGAGCGTGCGTGCGACAGTAGGCTACGGTAGGCTAAATTATTTACGACAGTGGTAATGGACAATTCCGCTTCAAACCTGTAGGGCGACCAAAGAGGAAAAGTTATTTGCTGTTGCTTTAATATCTTGACAGATACTTGTGCAGTTTAATGCATTTGTGATGTGGTGTTTTTTTCAGTCCAAATAGACAAATTGAGACAATACCTCAGTATATTCCAATTAAGCCAAAAAACTGTTTTGCCATATCACCTTGCCTTATATTGGTCCACCCTGGATAGATACTGTATGCAACTATTCAAGAAATCTTAGTTACTGACTGATGCTTTTCCTCACAGGACAATAGTACACTTGCTGTGTGGTAATTGTTGTTTTGTGGGACACACCAAGTAGATTTACTTAATGTTTTCTCTTGAGATATTACAATTAATGAATTATCCAGCATAATGTGCCTTTCTCTCTCTCTCTCTCTCTCTCTCTCTCTCTCTCTCTCTCTCTCTCTCTCTCCTGTTGTAGTCTTCTGTTAACAGATTTTTTTACTGTTGTAAACTGTGTTTTTTAGTAGCTTCGGTTAAAAGCATAATCTAAATTGATAAATGTAGTTGTCAATATTGATTTCCTCCCCACCCCCAAATATTTAGATATATTTTTAAATTATTACACATAAAATCACAAAGTATAAAACATTCAGTTTTGATCATCACAATAATACAGAATGTGTTCAGTTCAAACAGGTTTTCTTTGTTTGGGTAATTTGCTGCTGTGTTTAGTTTCTCTTTCACTTATATGTATGAACAATATGTAAAGTTTGGGGAATAAAGGGATAACAACCAGGAGAATTAAAAAAATATTTATACTGTAGGCCTAAGTGTTTTAGAACTAAGGTGTATTTATTCTACTATTATGCTATAGCAGTTTTATATTTGGGAACAATTTAGTGAGAACATACACTGCATACCTTTTTGTAATCACAGCTCTTCCTCTCGTTTCAACCAGATGATCCCACAGTAGCTGCACGGGTCTCAAGCTGTCTGGCGGACATCTCCACATGGATGAAGGAACATCACCTGCAGCTCAACCTGGCAAAGACTGAGCTTCTCATCCTCCCTGCCAATCCGTCTATACAACACGACTTCACCATCCAGCTAGAGTCATCATCAATCACCCCATCAAGGTCGGTCAGAAATCTCGGAGTAACGCTTGATGACCAGCTGTCCTTCACAGATCACATTTCAAAGACAGCTCGATCATGCAGGTTTGCACTGCACAACATCAGGAAGATCAGGCCTTTCCTAACTGAGCATGCAACACAACTTCTGGTCCAGGCCCTGGTCATTTCTAGGCTTGACTACTGTAATGCTCTTTTGGCCGGACTTCCAGCATGTGCAACAAAACCTCTACAGATGATCCAAAATGCTGCAGCTCGTCTTGTCTTCAACGAGCCCAAGAGGGCCCACGTCACTCCTCTGTTCATCTCTCTGCACTGGCTACCTCTCGCTGCTCGCATCAAATTCAAGGCATTGACGCTTGCTTACAGATCTATCACAGGCTCAGCTCCCTACTATTTTCACTCACTCCTACGAGTCTACATCCCTACCAGACGCCTACGATCGATCAACGAGCGACGTCTCGTGGTTCCATCACAGAGAGCCACAAAATCACTTTCCAGAACATTCTCATTCACAGCTCCATGCTGGTGGAACGCTCTCCCCGGCCTCATCCGGAATGCAGAATCACTGGCAACATTCAAAAAACAGCTGAAAACCCATCTCTTCCGTGAGCACTTAACCTCATAAAAAAAAAAAAAAAAAAAAAAATCCTTTGAAACATCACTTATCAGACTTATGCTACTCTGAATAATGCCTGAACTTTGTATTCTGAGCACTTCTTGCGTTGTTGTTGTTTTTGCCTCTTCATGATGACTCGCTTTATTTAGTCCTAATTTGTAAGTCGCTTTGGATAAAAGCGTCTGCTAAATGACTAAATGTAAATGTAAATGTAAATGTAATATCTATGCATTTATACAGTTTTTTGGGGGGGCTTACATGTTTCAAGGCAAGTAAAGCTAAAACTATTGCAATTTTTTTTTTTTAATACTGGGAAATATATCTTGTTCCATGTAGTTACAGGTAACTACATGGAACAAGAGGGAAACAAGGACCACTTTAATTTACGGCCCGCAATGTCACACTTACCCTGTAACTACATAAAAACAAGAGGGTAACAAGCACCACTACATGAAACAAGAGTATCTTTACCCAATATTTAAGTAAAAGTTGCAATAGTTTTAGTTTTCGGTGCACTTTTGTTAAAAAGATTACTTTATAAGTACATAGATATCTACCCTGTAATTTTTAAAAAGCCATTATTACAAAAAGGTACGCAGTGTATGTTCTTGCTAAATTGCTCCCAAATGTAAGATTGTTGTATCATAATAGTAGAATAAGTACACCTTAGTTCTATAATACTTACAGTATAAATAATTGTTTTATTCTCCTGGTTGTTACCCCTTTATTCCCCGAACTTTACATATTGTTTCCTTATACTTACATGTAAGTACTTCCTAGGTACACTATAATTACCGAAAGTTACACTGTAAATTTGCTTTAATTACGCAGTACTTTCCAAGGCTGTAATCTAAAGTGTTACCAAACTTTTATTTAACCAGTGTTAAATTCTTGGAAATCATGCAACATATTTTTGTTACTGGTTTTATGCAGTGCAATGCTGTTTCATCATATAGGTCAATCTTAGAAGGTTTATTTGTTTAATTTGACACCCAAATATCAGAATTTGCCATGTACGTATCAAACATGCCCTAAATTGTTCTGACGTGTTGTATTATATATGCATTCAGCATTCAGAAATGGGAAAATCAAGAACAAATGATGAGCAGAAAATAATCTTGATCATCTTAAATGGTTCACACAATAATTAAAATTCTGTTATCCTGTAATCTTCTGTGCACCAAAAAATCATGCAGGTTTTAAATTACATGAGGGAGAATAAAAGGTATTTTAATTTGTGGGGGAACAGCCCCCTTAATAATATTTCCTCTAATACACATATAGATTAAATACATTAACTTACATGTACTTAAAGCATGCATGTTGCAGATTATCAGCCATAAAGGTTATATACATAAATATACAGCAACATTTCTTTAAAAAAAAAATGGTACAGTATGATCTTTATAAATATGTACTGTATATTTTGGCAACCATCTTTCATCATTTGTAATTCTAATTTTCAGAAGGACATTTCAATTAATAAACAAGTGTCAGCATGAAGAATTAATGAACATGTTAAATCATTAGATTAGCAGTTATTAGCACATAAAATTAAATTAGAATCAAAGTGCATCACATCCGTAATGTGTATAAATGTAATGTAAATTTGACCCCAAAGAGCTGTCAGTAGTTGAGAGATGTGACACATTTCAGAACCGTTTTAACACCTTTGACAAAAGGCCGCTGAGAGAAAACATAGTGTCCAAAGAGAAAACGGTGTCAAGACCCAGTGACTTGATGTGCATTAATTCCATTAGCAGCTCTCTCAGAACTATTGGAGAACTGAAAATAAAGTCTTCTACAAGAAAGATTGTAAGTTTTTCTGTCAAGCTCACATTTCCTCCTCTTCTTTCAGCACTCTTCAACTTCATTACAGCATTTTGAATGTTCATCTTCAGTAGGTCTACTGTTACACACTTTATTTGAAACTGTTTTCTGAGCAAAGAATCACTTTCTGTTATTAGCTCTTGTCTTGATAGTTGCACAAATGTAAAAATCCTTGTCAGATGTAACTTGTATGAATCTATTGCATTGTCAGCCTTTTCTAGATCAGCCAGTGCTTGTGTAATATAGCCAGTGTCTTTCTTCATAATAGTGGCCAGTGCTCGATTATAGAGAGGAACAATCTCCCCGCATGCACCGTCCTCCAAAGCTTTGGTGTACATCTCAATGCTTTCTGCAAGGCGTCCCTTCTCACGGAGATTGTTTCCAGACCTGATGTAATAGTAGACCATGGTGGATGGTGACCGTTTACTCAAAATTTCCATCTTTGCACTCAACAAGTCCACCTCCAGCTGTTCCTTCAGTGTCTCAATGGATGTGTCCTTACTGGAGTGAATCAGGAGCCACAAACCCCAACACTCATGAAGACAGGACACAATTACCTCACGCTGGTCAGACAAAACATCATCTTTATAAATTTTGTCCAACACGCCAAGGTAAACAGAAAAAAGCTCTTCCTCTTTTGTGATTTTTGGAATGTCTTTTTCAAGAAACCCAGAGAGTCTGATGTTCACCAGAATGTTCCTGGCTTCTTTTGCCTTTTTCAAATTACTGTCTTGTGGTGGAAATGATTTCATGGTTAAAAGGTCTTTCAAAGCAGAGACCATTGCCTCATAATTACGAAAGCTGTGATTTGTCAGGTAGTGATTAACAGTTTCCTCAAATGCACTCTCTGTAAAAACACATGACATCAGTATAGATGTAAGACGTTTTAGATGGCTGAGTAAGCTGGTGACAGATGCGTTTAGGCTCATCACTAGTTTAACAGAGTCAGAGAAATGACTGGTGCACATGATGAGTTGAGCGGATCCTGGACTCCCTTGACGAGCCGTTCGTCCGAAGGCTTGATGTTCAACACGGATGTTCAGAGGTAAGAAGGTTTGGACCACAAACAGACCTCCTGCCTCATTTACATTTTCACAGACCTTTAGGTCTGTACCTCGACCCGCTAGATTAGTTGCAATGATGACATCTCCGGCTTGGACTGTTGAGTCTATTATTGTAGAGTTGTTCATGTTGTTATTCACATAGAGTTTTAGTTTGTCTTTTGAGATGGTGTCTGTAAGGGTCTCGTGTAACGTTTCTGCATGTTTGATTGTTTCACAGATGATGAGAGCTGCTCGTGGACCTCGATAGACTGTGGAAGTCACTTGTTTCCGAACAACTTTACAGACGGTCTCGATCCACTCTTTTTCTTCACGTATCACCATGCCTTCCAGCTCATAAAGTTTCCTTTGTCGAAATGAGGGAATCTTACAGGTGTCAATGCCACCGTAGAGCTTCTTCAGCATGTCAAGCTCTGTTTGGTCCCCCAAAGTTCCTGTGATCCCATAAATCTGGTTTGTGTATTTTTTGAACAATCCTACATTTGACATGAAGTTTGTGATTAGACTCATGTTGGACAGTTTAGTTTGGTGTTTCATCTCCAGAAACTGCTGAAGTCCTTCTCCCCATCTCATGTTGTTCTGCACAACACCAGTGAATTTATAATCTACTGGAACGACTCCATCTCCATGAAGGATGTATTCGTGGCCCAGAGTCATTTTGGTTGCTTGCAGAGCATTTTCAATCCAGGTTTGTACCTTGGCATTGATGAGCTCTTCAAGACCCGGAATATGACATTCGTTTTGTTCCTTTGTTGATTCAGATACTTTGATTTTACCCAATGACTGAACTAGTGAGTCCTCGTCATAGTACACTAAACGACATTTTCCATTTCCAAGGAGAAGAACGGATATTTCATGTTTCTTATTTGTTCTTGTGGGACTAATTTCATTCAGTTTCTGTAAATTCCCATCAGGTTCTTCCTGGTAAAGTATGAAGAAATACTCTGGGAAGTTTCCCATAAATGTGGTTAAAAATGCTTCTGTTTGGTTAACACTTGCGTTATCTAGTTGTTTTGCAGCATCTAAAGTATTCTGCACAATACTGAGTTGATCAGTGTTTTTATTTTCATTCATGATTTCAGACAGAACCTGAGAGAAGAGCCGAGGGGGCCCTAAAATCTCACCAGTCTCTAAACGTTTCAGCTGGTTGATGATCAACCAAATTTCGGCTAGTATTGCATTCAACGGTTCCATGAGAGGAATATTACTATTCAAGTAGACCACTTCAAGACATTTGTCCAACATTAGTGAGTCCACCTCATCCACTATAACACAATTAAACCCTCTCTCCTTTAGTCTCACATCTTTTCTATGGAAGCGCTGTCTCAGAAAATCACCTGCAAAACTGTCAGCTGTTCCATAGACCACCTGGCATTCATAGCACTTCTTCAGCTCTTTGTCTTTTGATTTATTAGTGTTGACATCGACAGTGATACCTAGTTCCTTATAAAACGCAGACCATTCTTCAGCATCTCTTTCAGCAAGTACAGGAGAACTGGAGATGATATCAGGTTTTTTTTTTCTCTTTAGGACCTGATATGCAGCAAACATTGCTACGATGCACGACTTTCCTTCTCCTGTTAAAACCTGAACGAGCCGACTTGATTCAGAAAGAACGAGAATGCACCAGCTCACCATCTGAGTGCATCGAGGTGTTATATTCTTCACGCTCTTCTTTTGCACTGCTTTGCAGAGCTTGAACAAATCTTGCTTTATTCCTTGTAGATGTGGTGCTGTAGAAACTGATAGACAATCTGACACAGAGGACACAATATCGGTCACTTGTGCCATAATTTCTTCATCAATACTTCCTTGTTTACGTATTTCCTCCACAACATCTTTCAGTTCTTTCTCACCAGTACTTTTGACTATGTCATTAATTTTGGTCTCAACATGATCTACAATCTTATCATTTAGTGTCAAATCTAACACACTTATTTTGTGAATCTGTACTTGATGAAGGATTTTCATTATCCATGTGTTAAAATCTTCATTCCTGGCTTTAAATTGCTCCACAAGGGCTTTAAACAATTTAACAACATCATCTTTTTCCCATTGTCCGTCCTTCAACAGGGAAATCAGTTGTGCTGATAACAGTTTTCCTGATGCCTCCATTTTCAAAACTCTGTAAATTCAGTCTTGATATTTTTCACGGTGCAGCATTACTGTCTATTTAAAAAATGCACAAAAAAGTAAAATAAACTTTTGCTAAACTAAATTACATAAACAAAACTATATATACATTTATATGTATGTATGTATGTATGTACACACACTGTATATTAAGGGTGTGATGAGATTTCATGCCACGAGATTAAAATGTGATTTGATTTCTCATCGAGGTGAAAAGCTGTCTCACGATATTGCCATGACGGAGTGTGAGGGTGGAGTTGGGATAGAATATGCCACCGCTACGTTTACGTCACGCTTCCACTGTGGTTTGGCTTTTTATAGAAATAAAACCATTTAATTCAGTTGGATAATGGTCGCTACAATTCCATCTAGCTTATCCAACACGAGCTGCTGAGTCGTACCTAGTGCAGCAGGAATCAGAAATCACTAATCACGTGACGAGATGACTGACAAGACCATGGCAGAGGATTCATTGCACAACAGCCGAAAGTAAAGCGCACACGTATTCAAACGCTATTTCAATATCCTGCATTTGAAAAGCGGCTCCATGTTGCATGCAAAGCAACTAGTTGTAACCATCTCTGAGCTGTTGTATCATGCTTGAAGAAAATTTGGTCTCTAGTTGCAATTGAGGATTTCTTTAAAAATACTGTGTAAAAATCTTGTCTCGTTTTCGTGAACTCGATCTCGTGTCTTGTCAATAGCTATCTTGTCACACCCATACTGTGTGTGTGTGTGTATGTGTATATGTATATAAATATATATGTATGCACAAAGACTATTCTACATGAAGTGTAATGTTGTTTAGAAGTGTATTCACAAAGTATTTTATTCAGAATGTCTCCTTTAAGAGAGCATGTATTTATAATACTTACATTCATTGAGATCATTTTGTTGAGATGTTGTCACAGCAAACCTCTTCTTGAGTCATTTGTGAAAAGTCAAGGGAGGTGCATTATATCTGGATAAGAAGGCGGTGTCTTTTATGCTCTGGAATTGCCAAGATTATTATTTGTTTTTGGTGTGTCACATGATTGGAAGGAACATTAGGAACACGAGCTTTTGGTAAGAACCGAAACTACAATTGTTTCCTTGTTCACACAGGTGCTCCTTTACCGACTTGTTATTTTTGGTTTAGAATGTTTGACTGGCATGACTATGCTGGTTTCTTTTGTTTTTCAGACATTCTTCTCTTATCATCCTGCATGCTTTTATAAAACAATAAGGTTGGTCTATACCAAGAGAAACAGGTCACTGACAGTGTGTTATTTACACTTGTTGTGTGGTAAGTTATAATACATTAAAATAGAGGAAGTATTTTTAAACATTTTTCATCTAAGCCAACGTTACTTTTAAAAATTCAACTGATACATCAGAACATAATGAAATGAAGAAACTAGGATAATTATTATTTTTTTTTATCTAACTATAGAGGCTTATTATTTACTGCTTTATTTAACTTACATATTTTGCTATGGTTATCACCATGCCAATCTCTGCCATCTAGGGAGAAACTCACTGAAGAAAATCCTAATCCTAATACTGTTGTAACTCACAAAATGTCTCAGGTTACGTAAGTACGCTGCGTCATAACATTGACTCACGCCTCTGCATGAGCCGGTGTCAGAATCACATGTCAAAACACCTATTTTCAGTTGCGTGACATAGCACAAGAAGTTTTCAGTGTTCTAGACATATGATCTGTCATTGTCCAATCAGATTCGTTAGATTCAAGTCACGCGAGTCGCGGGCGCGACCATTTGAAACGTGACTTGAATCTGACGAATCTGATTGGCCGCGACTCCCGAGTCCCGCCTCTCTGGGCGAATTCATTGACGTGGAAAATCGCCCAAGCATTCTCCCATTGACTCTCATGTTAAAACTATTTTTTTCGGAAAATGAGCCTTCAATGAATTTTCAATGAGGATTTGGGACTCGCACTTACGCGCTTGCGTCATACGTAACTGAGCAAAGAGAGCGAGGGGGATATCTTCGATCAAGTCACTTGCTACTTTCAAAATGGCTGCTAGTGTGTGCAATTCCGTTGCGTCTCTGAAAGAAGTTCCTTTTAGTCGACGATCCAATTCAGACAAATTGGCATTAAAACAATCAGGACCTCCAAGACCAAAATTAATTATTAAACAAATTTCTATAAAGGCTGGAAAGTCCTACACCCGAGGATTTTCAACTAATTGGTATGTGAAAAAAAGCTGGCTAGCAGGTTGTGAAGAAGCTAACACAGTCTTCTGCTACCCCTGCCTACTCTTCCACCCTGACACCGTGACGACAGACAGCACTGCTTGGGTTTCGACTGGTGTGACAGATATGCACCATCTGGCTGAGAAAATCAAGAAGCATGAGATGTCAAAGATCCACATGGATAGCTGCTTGAGATTTGCGACTGTTGGGAGGGTGAACATTGCCACTCAACTGAATGAGGGATACAGGTTGGCTGTTCGTCGCCACAACGATGAGGTGAGCAAGAACCGACACATCCTCAACCGGCTCATCCAGTGTGTGAAGTTTTGCGCAGTGTTCGAGTTGGCTTTGCGAGGCAAGGATGAGACGGAGGGCTCCACAAACCCAGGTATTTTTCTTGGATTGGTGGACTTCGTGGCAGAGTTAGATGAAGTTTTTGATGAGCACCTGAAAAATGCCACGGTGTTCAAGGGCACATCCAAGACGGTGCAGAACGAGCTTTTAGAATGTATGCTAGTGGTTGTGCGGGAAAGGATTGTGGAGGAGGTCAAGTCAGCTAGCTATCTGGCCATCCAAGCTGACGAAACTACGGACGTCTCCACGCAGACACAGCTGGTTCTTGTGCTTAGATACATTGATGACAACCATGCAGTGCAGGAACGTTTTTTTGAGTTTATTCCCATCTCGGATTCAACGTCAGTTTCAATTGCCAGTGTACTTTTGGAGAGACTGAACCAACTTTTGGCCGACGACAACAACAAAATGAAACTCGTTGCACAAGCTTACGATGGTGCCAGTGTGATGAGGGGAGAGAAGGCTGGTGTGCAGCAAAAGGTGCGTGAACATTTTAAGAATGCCCATTATGTGCACTGCTATGCACATCAGCTTAATTTGATCATGCAGCAAGCTACCTCCCACATCAAAAAAGTTAACGTTTTCTTTTCCGATCTGAGCGGTATTGTGTCTTTCTTTTCCCGGTCACCGAAACGGTGCAGCGTTCTGGACAAGATTGTTTCACGAAGACTGCCCAGAGCTTCATCTACAAGGTGGAATTTTAACAGCAGGATCGTCAACACTGTGTACGAGAACTGAGATGACCTCATTGAATGTTTTGAAGCCATCAAGACGGGTTCACATGGTCCATTTGACCAGCTCAGCGTGAGAGAGGCATCTGGCTACGTGAGGATGCTACAGGACGAAGATTTTATTTTTTTTCTGTGGTTTTTTTTTGTACATTCTGTACCAGAAGCTCCAGAAGAAGGACATTGATGCAGTCTTCATCAAAAGGGCCCTCGAGAGCTTCACAAGCAGTGTGCAGACCATTAGGTAAGATAACATATTATTCGATCCTTCTCAAAGCAGAGCTTTGTTGTGAGAACAGAACAGATGCATGAAAGGAGACTGTATTTGTGTTCTTTTTTATAATATATGTTCTTTTTTTATAATATATTGCCAGTGGTGTAATCTAGCTTGCTTTACTCTGTGCTGGACATCCTGGTTAGGTGAGGCACAATGGATAGCTTAAAAAACAGTGTTTAACAATAACATTATGCATCCCTGCCCATTTTAACCCTCTGATGGTCTTCAAAAAAAGTGACACTCATGGTTTATGTCTATTTTGAGTCCAATGATAAATAAATATTTATTTATTTATTTATAGAAATTTAAAAAATATCATAAATCCTCCAAAAACTGTACACATGTTGAGTAAAAACATTAATAAACAGTAAAATTATATTTCTAAAAAAAAAATATATATATAGATTTTTCTGTTACAAAATTAAATGTTATTGTCTGGGGTCCAATAGACTTCAAAGACCACAAGTGTCACTATTTTTGCCACGCCTACATAAAAACAGATAACATTCCATTTTAATTTTTTTTTTGTAGATCTAGAAAGTGTTGAGAGCCGTAGGAAGTTTAATACCATTTGGAAAAAGAGGAAAAAAAATGTAACTAAGCAAAAGTCATTTGGGGTCCAATGGACCCCGAAGACCATCAGTGGGTATACTGACATCTTTGTATTGGATAAAGTGTGAACATGTGCATCACGTAGACTACAGTACTGTACACAGCCTAACAAACACATTATTGGTTTGTTTGCATTCAGAGACTCTGACCAGCTGCAAGAGCCATCAGGAACCGACAGACCAAGGACGGCTTTGACAGAAGAGGCGAAGCAGAAGCTGTCTGAAGAGGTCTGCGACACCATCCTGGCTCACACCAAAGCGAGGTTCTCTTTCACTGGCCACCTTGTGAGTGCTACCTTAGTACAGGGAGATATATTCGAAAGGTACTGCCATTCATTTCCTGCTGAGGCTCTGAATGCCACTGTGAAGGCATATCCCACGCTGAACAAGGCAAAGTTCAAGACAGAACTGTCTCTGATCTATGAGAGCACTTGCACTGTACCAGGTTATCATGAGCTACAACCTCCAGGAGGCATTCTCTGAGACTGTGAGTTTGTTGAACATTCTTATAACTACTCCCATGACAACAGCTGAAGCTGAGAGATGTTTCTCAACTTTGAAAAGAATTAAGACATTCCTGCGAAATTCAATGGGCCGGGAACGTCTGAATGCACTGGCCATGCTCTCCATGGAGAGGGAACTATTCCTCAAAATGCATGATTTCAATGAGAAAGTCATTGACCGCTTTGCTGCACTGAAAGAGAGACGAGCAACATTTCAGTACAAGTAATGTAGTCTGTCTATCTCTCTCTCTCTCTCTTTCTATCTGTCCCCCACCCCCGCTTCCCGTGAGGATGGACACTGGGTTACAGCGGCCCTCACAACTCTTGGTGTGCGTAGGTCAACCGTTACAGTAAAGGCGTGTCCGCGTCCGAGGATCCGACATGGGTCCGCTCTGGATCCGCTGTTTGACAGTAGATTTTATGGCGCCGCCCGGAGGCGGAGCTGATCCTCTGGGCGGCACCAAAACGAATGTGACAGTCACGCGGGTTTGGTGTCTCCTGCTGTGTGGGTAGACATTTAAAACAGTGGTTCTCAACTCCAGTCCTCGTGACCCACTGCTCTGCACATTTTGTATGTCTCTCTTATCTGACACACTCAATTCAGTTCATGGAGTCTCTTCTAATGAGCTGATGATCTGGTTCAGGTGTGTTAAATAAGGGAGACATACAAAATGTGCAGAGCAGTGGGTCACGAGGACTGGAGTTGAGAAACACTGATTTAAAATACATCAATAACTGATATCATAGTTTAACACAGATAAAATCAGAGTTAAGGCTTGCTTTACTGGTTGCTCGCCGAGTGTGCTCGTTGTACCACGGCGTTGGACTATTTTCTTTAATCTTCTTTAAGCGCAACGGAGCAACTCTGTCTAAAGTGCTGGAAAAGAGAGAGTTAAAAGTTTCTGTCGCAATATCGAGTTCTTCTAAGCTATCCGGGATGCTGAGATGATGAAACTGATTAGGAAGATTATTGATAAAGCAATCTTTAGTGGCAGAAGTGATAGATCTAATATATTTGTAACACGAAGTCGGCTTTGCAGCCTCGGCTAAATGAAGTTTACACGAGACTAGATAATGATCTGAGATGTCGTCGCTCTGCTGCAGAATTTCAACGGCATCAACATCTATTCCATGTGATAATATTAGATCTAGAGTATGATTACGACAATGAGTGGGTCCTGACACGTGTTGTTCAGAATGTCTTTAAATGCCAATCCCAATGCATCTTTTTCGTTATCTACATGTATATTAAAATCACCAACAATTAGGACTTTATCTGCAGCCAGTACTAACTCTGATAGAAAATCAGCAAATTCTTTGATAAAGTCTGTATGGTGCCCTGGTGGCCTGTATACAGTAGCCAGCACAAATGTTAAACGTGATTTATCATTTACTCTAGATAGTGTTACATTTAGCAACAACACTTCAAAAGAATTATATTTAAAACAAAACTTCTCAGTAATTCTGAAGATGTTACTATAAATTACAGCGACACCTCCCCCTTTGCCTTTGAGACGAGGTTCATGTTTATAACAGTAATCTTGCGGGGTGGACTCGTTTAAAGTAATATAATTGTCTGGTTTTAGCCAGGTTTCTGTCAAACACAGCACATCTAGGTTATAGTCTGTAATCATATCATTAACAATAAGTGCTTCTGGAGTAAGGGATCGAATATTCAGCAACCCGAGCTTTATCATTTGTTCATCCGTATTATAGCTGTTTTTTAATTTGTTGAACATCAATTACATTTTTACCCTTGAATGGGTTTAGGAGTTTTTTGTATGTCCTATTTCGGGGAACAGACACAGTCTCTATATGATGCTGTCTAGGTGAAAGATTATCTATGTGATGGGATTTATCTGACCTAGGTGACGCGAGGCCGCTAGCAGACAGTCGGTTTAGCCAGTCTGTCTGCTTCCTGACCTGAGCCCCAGACTGTGGAAATGGAAGAAAGAAGTACAGATAAAACAGCCTTCATCACAAACCAGGGGCTATTCCAATTCCGCTCCATGCCATCTGGGCTCAGGAATGCCGCAGCCACCTTCCAGAGGCTGATGGAGAAGGTCCTAGCAGAATTGAGAGGGAAACTTTGCTTTGTATACATTGATGACATTATAATCTATTCACGATTATTAAACAAACACGTACAACACCTGAACACCATTCTGCAAAGACTCAACCAGGCATCTCTTAACCTAAACATGAAGAAGTGTCACCCCTTTAAAAAACAGTTAAAGTTCCTTGGACACATCGTCTCAGAGAAAGCAGTGGAGGTCGATCCTGAAAAGACCCAGGCTGTTGCCGACTATACTCCTCCCAAAGACCTTAAAACCCTCCAACGCTTCTTGGGATTAGCAGGATGGTACCACATGTTCATTCCCCATTTTGCAGACATCACTGCTCCTCTAAATCACCTGAAAAAAAGAAAGGAGTAAAATGGGACTGGACTCCTGAGTGCCAAACCAGCCTTGAGAACATCAAACAAATATTGCAAGACCCACCTGTATTGATGCAGCCTGACCTCAATCAACCTTTCAGGTACATACAGATGCCAGTGATGTGGGCTTAGGAGCTATTATCACCCAGCAAACTCCTGAGGGTGAAAGAGTAAAAGCTTATGCGTCACAAACATTACGAGGACCCGAGGTAAACTATTCAACGTCTGAAAAATGTCTGGCTTTGGTCTGGGTGGTGGAAAAATGGAGGCATTGTCTTGAAGGGAGGCATTTACTGTGATCATACTGCTTTAAAGACAATGGAAACAACAAAGCAGAGTGCGTTCACTGCAAGATGAAAATTACTTTAAGAGCAGGTTCCACCACAAACCTGCATAGACATATGAGAACTGTCCATCCTACAGTGCAGTTAGAGGAGAGAGGGCAAGCTAGCACACCATCTACAGATCCTGGTGTGTCTCATCCCAAAAAAACAGCAACTGCAGCAGCATCTACTGTCTTCCCCACACATGCAGGTATAACCTCTCCTACTGCAGCTCAAAGCAAAATAAGCCAGTTTATACCCAAAGTGATGACCCCATCCAAACAGCACAGCATTGATGAAGAGCTGGCTAAAATGATAGCTACTGATTTCCAACCCTTTTCCATTGTGGAGGACAGAGGTTTTAAAAGTTTTGTCAAAACTTTAAATCCCACATACACTCTACCCAGTAGAAAAACATTGTCCCAAACAACAATACCTAAACTATATGACACAGACCGGGCATTATGGCAAGTAAGGGTGAAACAAGCTCCATCAGTTTGCCTGACAAATGACTGCTGGACCTCCAGAACAACCTGCTCTTTCATGGCTGTCACTTGCCGTTTCATTGAAAATTACAAGATGACATCTTGCCTTTTGGACTGCTTTGAGTTCACAGACAGACACACTGCAGAAAACCTGGCAGAGGAGCTAGTAAGAGTGGCAAAAGAGTGGCAAGTAGAGGACAAAGTGGTGTGCTGTGTGAGTGACAATGCAGCAAACATCACCAAAGCCATAAAAATTCTTAAGTGGACCCACCACCCATGTCTGGCACATACACTAAACCTCATGATTAGAGATGCCCTAAAGGTGGTCAAACCAACCGTGGATAAGGTGAAGGCTGTTGTGGAGTTTTTCCACAAAAGCACAGTTGCAACACAGAGGCTAAAGTCCACACAGTGCCAGATGGGGATGCCTGAACTGAGGCCCAAACAAGAGTGTGCCACCAGGTGGAACTCAACATTTTATATGTTGAAACGAATTCTTGAAACAAAAGATGCCATCATCTCCACCCTGGCCCTCATCAACGCACCAGTTGATGCTCTATGTCAAGAGGAATGGGAGCTGGTGAAAGAGGTCTGCACCGTCCTGCAACCATTTGAGGAGGTGACTGTGGAGATAAGTGCAGACAGGTACCTTGAACCATTTTTTTTTCACTACTACCATTCAGTCACTATTATAAATTGCAGAAACAATACAGTATAATGTGCCACATATAATATGCCACATACTTTAAAAAAAGCTTAATTTTAAAAGTTGCTGTTTTCTCTCCCTCATCTATGTCTCGGCCTCAAAAATGCTCCTGCTATGCAAAGGTTTGCAGCGTGAGACAGCCCAACAGACTGTAACCATGCAGAAAGTGAAAGAATTGGTTGCAGCTCTTTGTTCAGCCATGGACCGGAAATTTCTGCGTATGGAGTACAACACTGTCCTCTCAGAAACCACATTATTGGATCCTAGGTTTAAAAAACTTGCATTCAATGACAACAGAGCTGTTGATGAGGCACTTCAGAGAATTAGTGCAGCAGCAGCAAAATGCACCCCTAGCAGCCAGCCAGCTCCGCCATTAGAAGGCCAAGTGTATGAGGAACCACAAACCTCTGTTGTTTGGAGGCTTTTTGATGAAAGAGCTACAGGAGATGCTACAAGAAGAAATCCTACAGCTGATGCTATAATGGAGGTGAGGTCTTATCTTGAGGAGCCCATCATCCAACGAGCAGAAGACCCACTGAGCTGGTGGCAGGCCAAGGCCTCAGTCTTTCCACGCCTGGTGAAGGTGATGGAGGGGAGACTGTGTATTGTGGCTTCTTCTGTCTTCTCAAAAAAACAGGGCAGATAATCACAGAAAGAAGAAATAGGATCAGTCCATCAAAGCTGAGGCATCTGTTTTTTTTTTTTAATGCCAATCTTCACTGAGGACATTAATACTGTTTGCTTGAGTTTGGTTCTAGTTCTGTTCTGTGGATTCATTTGCTGTTTTGTTGTTAATTTGTGCAATAAAATGTTTGATTAAAATGTAAAACAAAAGAATGGTTTTGTAACAAAATAAATGCATAAAAACACTGCACATGAAAGGGTTTTCAACACACAAACCATTAATTTTTGCAAAGTTATCGTAAAATAAAAATCCTAAATTAAGAGCCTTTCAGGAGTCGAAAGAGCCGGCTCTTCTTTGGGAGCTGAGCCAAAAGAGCCGGCTCTCTGAAAAGAGCCGAACTTCCCATCACTAATAAGGAACAACAGGGCAATATCTGCCACGTCAACAGACTCATGCAAACTTTACACATATAAACTTTTCTTTTAGGCCTTTACACATATAAACTTTTTTTAGGTCTTTACACATATAAACCTTTTTTAGGCCTTTACACATATAAACTTGTTTTAGGACCTTTACACATTTAACTTTTTTTTTAGGGTCTTTACACATATAAACTTTTTTTAGGGCCTTTACACATATAAACTTTTTTTAGGGCCTTTACACATATAAACTTTCTTTAGGCCTTTACACATATACACTTTTTTTTAGGCCTTTACACATATAAACTTTTAATCATAGCCTAGGCCAATTACATATTGTAATGCAAAAATATAGAGAGCTCTTTAGGCAAGAGCGACGGTTTGAAACTTTGAGACTTTGAAAATACATGCTCGCTTGGCACAGATGTTGCCATTATGGCCAAGTATTTTTTTGTAAGTGTCTGTAAGTTTTGTCCCTGTTCTTGCCAAAAGTCCAATGCTGAAGACATTCTGCTAACATTTGGCTGTGAGAGGTACAATTTCACTTCAGTGAAGGTATCCACGTTGGTGTTTATTTGCTGTTTTACCAGAGAAAGAGAGAGAGAGAATATAGTGGTGCCTTTTCTCTGTGGAACATAATTAAAAAACACTCTGTTTACATGGACAACAATACTCCAATATTAACCTGATTAGCCTAAATCAATACCCTGATTAAGAAACTACCATGTAAACAGTGATTTCTAATTACCTTAATTTGGCTAAAGTCATAATTGAAGTAAACGCAAATTGAATTAAGAGGTGGAGTATTCCTATTTTAGTTGCATTATCGGACTGCATTACAGACATGTACACACCTTAATCTAACTATTAACGTTGTTAATATGACGACGAAGTGACTCGTACTTTGCTTTGGGGCAATTAACTGCACTTGAAGCTTTAGTAAAATTTGAAAATGAAACAGCCTAAACTGTTTATAGTACCATAACGAAGACAAACTGTATGTTGATAATTCTGAAAGGAACGTTGGACTGCATGGCATGGAGACGTAATGACGCGTGCCATTAATCGATCTGTAACATGTAAAACGGGAACATGAACGGAATAATCTAAAAGCAAGTCATGTAAACACCTTAATCAGAATATTGTCTTATTCAGCGATTCAGCGTCAGTCTCCATACTGAAAAATCTTGCCTATTAATCCCTGAATTCAGGTAGGAGAAAAAGAAAAACACATTCTAATTTTCTCATTTATTAACAGTAGGGGTGTGTGACGAGACACTTAGCTCACGAGACACGAGATTGGGTTCACAAGAACGAGAGAAGCTTTTTGCTGTATTTTTAAGAAATCCTCAATGATAAAATTAATGACTGGAAAAATATTCTGCAGGTACATTTTGAAATGTTATAACTAATCATCTTGTAATGAATTTCATTTCAGTTCTACTCTCTGAGTATGAATTATCAAATGAAAGACAATATTCAAGCACTGTAAAAAGTTTTGCCACAAACTCAACTGACTGGCTTCTCTCCTGTATGATTTCACACGAGTCGCTTCAGACCTTACTTTACATGAAAACTGTGCTTCCAGAACTTCTGATTGAGACTGCACATGTTTGACCTCCTAAAATTAACTCCTTTCCACAAATTGAACATAGAAATAAAAATTCACTTTTATTCCATTTTTTCTCAGTCTTATTAAATGCAAACAATAAGTGCAACCATAATCAAAGTACTCTCTCAATATTCAAAGTGCAAACAGAGACCAGAGCTAAGAGGTGGTTATTCCTACACAGCCCAGCCTAAGACAGCTTTGATATCAGCAGCTCGTGCTGGATGAGCAGGGCATACGTTTAAAATAATTGAAGCGACCATTATAAAACTGAATTAGGTTTTCAATTCTATAAAAAAAGTCGGTAACACTTTAGAATAATGGTCTGTAGTTAACAAGTAGATATGCAGGAAGTAATAGGTAGTACTGCATTAACACCGAACTTAATACTATTAACTAATATGGAAGCAATATTAACTAAGCAGTAAGTAATAGCTAATTTAGTACAAAGGTAGTTCCTTGGTAGGTATTTGATTATTACTAAAGAAATATATCCTCATTGAGAACTACTTGTGAACTAAGAAAGAATAACCAATTAATTACAAATTTAATTTAATTTAATTTAATTTAAATTCTTAACATGGTCATAACATTTCAGAAGCTTGTGCCTCAAATGGGTTCTTTGTGGAAACCAGTTTATGAATATTATATTCCCCCAAATACATTAGTTACAGGTTGAGATTGTGACTACTACTCTTGCCAAAAGATTGACGTATGTTTATTTCAAACTTAAACATAGAATAATACTAATAATGATAATTTGTTTAAAATTTTAAATAATTAGGAAGTGATGCTGACACTCATGATTGGATTAGTTCACTATTATGAGCTCTATTGAGTGTCAGTTCAATATGTCTCAGACTCCAAAAACCTACCTTTATGTTACAGTAGCCGCCTGAGGAGGACTTCTCTTTAGGATATGAATATAAACATTGATGTTCTCTTGTCAAAACATGCTAACTAATCACTAATTACTCAAGTGTTACCTTGTCATCCCGCAGGAACTACTAGTGATGTGACCCATTATTTTAAAGTGAAAAACACTTTATAACACTTAGTGTTTTTAAACACTTCACTATTATACTACTAGTGAATCACTAGTAGTTCCTGTGGGATGACAAGGTAACGCTTGAGTAATTAGTGAGGAGTTGTAATTAGTGAGGAGTTAGCATGTTTTTCACTTTAAAATAATGGGCCACATCACTAGTAGTTCCTGCGGGATGACAAGGTAACGCCTGAGTAATTAGTGAGGAGTTAGCATGTTTTTCACAAGTAATACAAGTTATTTAATTTTATATTTGACACATACTGTACAGGCATATATTTCTGTGAGGCACTAGTAATATTCTAACAAACATTGTAATCTGGAAGATGTGGTTTTGCACTTACCGCAACATAAATGCTGCCAATTTCTTCATTAAGGATGCAAATTGTTTTTGACGAGAACATCAATGTTTATATTCATATCCTAAAGAGAAGTCCTCCTCAGGCAGCTACTGTAACATAAAGGTAGGTCTTTGGAGTCTGAGACATTTTGAACTGACACTCAGTAGAGCTCATAATAGTGAACTAATCCAATCATGAGAGTGTCAGCATCACTTCCTAATTATTTAAAATTTTAAACAAATTATCATTATTAGTATTATTCTATGTTTAAGTTTGAAATAAACAGAGAACATACGTCCATCTTTTGGCAAGAGTAGTAGTCACAATCTCAACCTGTAACTAATGTATTTGGGGGAATATAATATTCATAAACTGGTTTCCACAAAGAACCCATTTGAGGCACAAGCTTCTGAAATGTTATGACCATGTTAAGAGTAAAAAAAAACACCACAATTGATCACTTTTTAGATATGTTACTTTTGTGATTAGTAATTAATTGGTTATTCTTTCTTAGTTCACAAGTAGTTCTCAATGAGGATATATTTCTTTAGAAATAATAAAGTAACTACCAAGGAACTACCTTTGTACTAAATTAGATATTACTTACTGCTTAGTTAATATTGCTTCCATATTAGTTAATAGTATTAAGTTCGGTGTTAATGCAGTACTACCTATTACTTCCTGCATAGCTACTTGTTAACTATAGACCATTATTCTAAAGTGTTACCAAAAAGTCTTATTAATAAAAGAAGAAAAAAAGGCAGTGCTGCAGTGCACACCGTAATGTAATGTAAACGTAGCAGTGGCATATTCTATGCTAATTTCACGCTTCGTCATGGTGATGTTGCGGGACAGCTTTTCACTTGAAGAGAAATCTTGCCACATCTTAATATCGCAAGATCTCATTACACACCCCTAATTAACAGTTTTTCCAAGAATCTGATGACAAAATCTAACCTTCAAATCAAAATCAGACCACACACAACTAGCCCCAGTTTGTTGTATGTGCAGTGAAACAGAAGTCGTTGCCTCCGGTTAACATTCTGCATTAAGCTGGCTGGCCTCGGATGTCAACGCTCGAACAGCGTTGTCTGCATTCGTATCCTTGCCGAATGCTACTTTTTTAAATCGAGGATCCAGCAACATGGACACTGCAAGAAATCTAAAGTTGTACATTTGGCAAATTAAACAACTTTGGTTATAAATTGATTAATTTTAGTATATATCTCAGTATACAACTAATCTATACAAACCTAGTTGATTCATAGTCGCCACACCTTTTGGTCAGGTGCTTGTTTAAAGAGCTAGCTAGCCTCTGACCAACAGACTCTGGAGCATAAGTGTTTGCCATACTTGTAGTCAGCTTCTGCAAGTTGCACACCAAGACAATTAACTTAGAGGATGTGACGTGGCTTTCAGCAGACATTTCCTCTGTCACCTCCAGGAATGGTCTCAGGACCTATATGTTTCCTCAAACATCTCAGACATTAATGCATTGGTTAAAAAGGTCTTTGACAAAGGCGTCATGCAAATCCATCTCATATAAAGGCGTCGCATTAAACCTCATCAAATAAAAGGTTTCGCTCGATGCCTTTAAACCTCATCAAATAAAATCAAATAGAATTAAACCTCATCAAATAAAAGGTTTTGCTCGATGCCTTTAAACCTCATCAAATAAAATCAAATAGAATTAAACTTCATCAAATAAAAGGTTTCGCCTGATGCCTTTGTCAGATTTTTATAATTGTCACAAAAATCGGCCCCAAGAATATGTTATTGTATTAATATCTGAAGATACAATATTAAAAAAAAAAAAAAAAAAAAGCCTTTGCTTTTAAACAACAACAAAAACAAGATAAAAAAGTTAGTCGAGACAAAATTTAAGTTGGTTTGAGAGAGCCGGACCAGAAAGTTTGAAGTTTAAGTCAATCAGAAAAAGATAGATAGATAGATAGATAGATAGAAATAATGTATTAAAATCTAATTATTTTAATGAATTTTATTTATAATGTATTTAAACAAACATTTTTAATAAGTTTTATTATATAATGCATATTATTGAAATTAAATTATTTTAATGAATTTTACTCATTATAATGTATTGAAATGAACTTATTTTCAATAAACCAGATATTAATGTTAATAAATAACATGCATTAATTATATGCACTAGTATGAATTGTATTTATTACAATAATGGATGTGTTTATAGATAGATAGATAGATCCTCTTTGTGGATTTGACATTTTATTTAGTAAGTTTAGGCAGTTTTGATTCATATTTGTTGACTCTGACTCTCTGTGGTCATTAAAAATCCCAGGATGTCTTTCGAAAGAGTAGGGGTGTAACCCCGGCATCCTGGCCAAATTTGCCCCTTGGCCTCTGTCCATCATGGCCTCCTAATCATCCTCATATACTGATTGGCTTCATCACTGTCTCCTCTCGACCAGTAAGCTGGTGTGTGGTGGGCGTTCTGGCGCAATATGGCTGCCGTCGCATCATCCAAGTGGATGCTGCACATTGGTGGTGGTTGAGGAGATCCCCCCCCCTTCTATGTAAAGCGCTTTGAGTGCTGAGAAAAGCGCTATATAAATGTAATGAATTATTATTATTATTATTATTATTATTATATGCTGTTGAATGTTTGATGATCGGGTTAGCTTACATGTGTAAGCAATGCTTCTATCACTTGTTCCTGCGTCATCTTTGCTTGTTAGATGTGTAATACTGTATAACAATGAAAACATGGATTGTCAGAAAAACGTTGTCCCCAATGTCTGGGAAGTGTTGTGTCATAAATGATGGAAAATATTGTCAATTTCAGGGATGGGTACGTTTACATGGCAACGATATACTTAAAATGAAGAAGTTTTTCCTTTTAATTTTCCACGTACAGACGAAACTATTGTCAAAACGATTCCCATTCACACGGATCCCCGAAAGCGACAAAAAATGCTGTATTCTGCGATGAAAGACTATGGACTGAACATGTAATACGCATGTGCATGATGTCATCGTAAAACCTTGGACAAGTAAAACCTTGAAGAATATTTATTTGAAAAAGCTCATTTTATTTAAATAAAAGCAATAAAAAATGCTGTTACAGATTAAAAATGCTGTTATAATTTCACCATTTATTTTGCATTTGTGTGGAGTGGTGGTGGGGGGTTGTTGTTCGGCATTGTAATTGTGTTAAAATCGAATCACTTCATATCTGTGTGCAGTCTGCATTGTGACTGACTGTCTGCGTGTATGCATGGCATGCAAGTGTTTTCTTCAGTAGGAATATTTTATAGTCTCATGCCTTCATTTGTATTCATGTTTGTTCTGGGTTGTTCAATGTATTGGCTAAAGACCGATTATTGGCCGATACATCGGTGCATCTCTAAAGTATATTAATCCAGAATGGCAGCACAGTTGAAAGGTTTGTTAGGAGTAGGTGTGTCACCATTCTGTTTTCATTTGTCATGTGTTTCCTTGTTTTGACTCCCGCCACTTGTCTCCATAGTTACCGTCATTATTAGTTTACATTTACATTTGATTATTTAGCAGACTCTTTTATCCAAAGCGACTTATAAATGATGAGAGCAATAGAAGCAATTAAACTAACAATAGGACAACAATATGCAAGTGCTGTGACTCTTCCCAGTTTAGTCTAACAAAGAACTCAGACATAAAAAAACAAACAAAAAACAAGTGTTAGTATTAATGGATCAAGTGTTGCAGAAAAAGATGCATCTTCAGCTGTTTCTTGCAAATGGCTAAAGACTCAGCAGCTCGGGTTGAGAGGGCTACAGCTGAGAAAATGGAATGCTAATGGTCGACAAAGTCCTCTCTCCTGAATAACTGCCAGTTCCTGGTGAAACCTTCAGTAAGTGTGATAGGTAGCTCTGTCTACGTCTGCACTATTGCCCTCACACTCACTGTGCTGTAGAGGGTGACAGAAAAGAAAGTGAGATGCAAACGGCAATGAAGTTCAAATTTACCCACCTGTCATGTGCATCACCACATTCTGACTAAAATAAACATGGTGAAAAGACACACACACACACACACACACACACACACACACACACACACACACACACACACATATATGGATGATTTGTTATCTGACTGATTTTCACATTTCCATTTCTCCTTGGTTACCACACAGCAAGTGAACAATACACAGTGTTCAAAGAAGATACACATCAGTGAGTGACCAGTCCCTCCATTTATAGACAAAGAGTACTCCTGTGTATTATTTTATAAAATCATGCAGGACAATAACATAAGAATCTCTGAAGAAGAAAACTACTATACTGGTTTCTTTTTCATCATATTTAGTCATGCCAGTCAAACACTGTACAACACAAATAACCAGTTGGTGAAAGTAAATGCCACCACACCTGAAACACAAAGAAACCTGTATGAACAACGAAACAACTGTACCAACACTGTAATTTTTCTGGTAGTTTCCAACACTACTGCAATTAAAATAATGAATAAATATTAGGATTGGATATCTAGTACTGTATTGTAATACATTTCACAATAAACAAGTAGTTTATATACATGCAAAACATCAATGCAGGTTCAGTAGGTTTCATGTGTGAAAAGTCTTTTTATTTGTGATTTTTGTAAATTGAAACATAATTGCAAGTAACCTAATGTGATGAAGTAATTATAACAAAATTGCAACAAATAAATTTTGCGTTAAATTCTGAATTGCATTCTACTGTTTATTCATTTTGAGGAATACTGAATGTTTTCATGCCAGTGAGATGAGTAAATGCATGTTCACATTTAGTCTAGAACTAACATAACCATCATGTTTACACAGCGCACACAACACCTTGCTTTATTTCTCTCAACATGGGGACAGGAGAGCTGTAATAAATGTGAAAAAGTAACTAGCGTTAGTTATTTGAAAAAGTAATCTGATTACCCCCAACACCAGTGGCGTCATGCCCATTGAAAGTGAGGGGGCACGTGCCCCCTCAGATTTTTCCTCACTGATAATTTTTTTGTCACAACTTTATTCCTATTATGCTCCATAATATACCAGAGCCTATAACGACTCAAATGTATTCTTCTGGATGTGTAATAAATCGGTCAGCATCAGCCCGCCTCTTTTTCCTAATATGGTGTCTGTGTATCAAATCTAGAGCGCTACACGCGTAGCGCTCTAGAATCTTTGCTGTGTTCAAGCAACTCACTCGTCTCGCTGGCAATGTTTTACAGATGGTCTTGAAGTGGTAAGTGGGCAAAGAAACAAATCGGCATTGAATTAGTTATCGGATGATATTAAAAGGTAGTGGGATTATTTGTGGTTGACCTGGAAATTTTAACTTCATCAAAAAGTTATGGATTTGATATTAGCTGCGAATTCAGAGCATTAACTTAAGTTGTGTCAGTGTAACGTTATCGATAGCTAGCCTAGTCTAACCGTAAACTAGTTGGCTAACGTTACTGCCATACAAAGCCATAGTAACGTGTTTTCCAGATTATAAGTTGCTTCGAGTCCGGAGTATAAGTCGCATCAGTCAAAAAATGCGTCATGAAGAGGAAAAAGACATATATAAGTCGCACTGGACTATAAGTCACATTTATTTAGAAATTTATTTCACAAATTTCAAGACCAAGAACAGACATTTAATCTTGAAAGGCAAGTTATTTAACTACACAGTAGCACACAGAATAACAGGCTGAATAGGTGTCCGGTGTGTTAACGTAACACATTAACAGTTATTCAGCTACACAATAGCATAAAGAACATATACCCGGGAGGCTGAATAGGCTAAATTAACATAAGCCAGCGAGTCCAAAAAGCAAGTTACCAGACAGTAAACAAGTTTACTAAGCTCCCGCGATCTCATTCCACATCACTGAATCCATTGAATTTTCTTCATCCGTGTCGCTTCTGAACAATTCCGCCAACTAGAGCGCCCTCTCGCGGCTGTAGACGGTAATGTTTTCTCTTGGTTCATCCCAGTCTGAATTAATTTTGATATATAAATCGCACCTGATTATAAGTCGCACTGTCGCAGGACCAGCCAAACTATGAAAAAAAGTGCGACTTGTAGTCCAGAAAATACGGTAGCAACTTACAAATGAGGTACTACTTGCCATAATACAACAGTAATGCAGTAATACAAAATATATTATTATCATTAGTAAAAGAGTATGGCAGTAAGATGATAGATTCAATGCCTCAATATTATTCAAATATTTTGCCAGTAAGATAATATATATATATAGCCTATATGACCACTAACACATGTTAAAATGAGCAGAACACTGAATTCTATTTGGTACCTACAGGTCACGATGCAGAGAAATATTTTGTCATTTTTTCAAAAGAAAAGGCCAGAAAGTCACAGCCCTAGTGTATCCTGTCAAGAAACTGAGAGGGCAGGTAAGTAATTTGTGGGATTTAGAGAGAATTCCTATTTAGTGGTAAGGGCAGAATATGTATTGGTATTTATTAGTAGCCTATATGTAAGAAGCTTCATATGATTTAATTTCAGATTTTCAGTCAGACTGTGAGGATTCCGCTCAGATTCTGAGTGTCACACAAAGTCATGAGATTGAAGGTGATTATGTCAGGGGGAAAGTCAAGGCTGTTCTTTGTGAAAATTTGATACATAATATAAACATTCTATTAGATATCAAATTATTAAGCATTGTCTACTTTGCAGAAGCAGATGCTGATTTTGTCATCCCAGGTGAGCGTTTGGCAAGGGACAGGTACATAAGGAAAGGGCCTATTCACAGGGAGGAAGACAGATATCCAAAAACTTTACATGGAAGCAAACTCAGAAGTTTCAGCAAGTCATGGTTTGAGAAGTATCAGTGGTTAGAATACCACAAAACAAATGATGCTGCTTTTTGTTTTCCATGTCGAGTTTTTGGACACAGTACATACCATGACAAGTTTTCTGCTGAGGGGTTTAGGGATTGGAAGACTGCTTTGGAGACAGGGAAAGGCTTTGACCGACATAATGCAAGCCAACTACACAAAGACAACTTTCAAAAGTGGCAGATGTACTTGATAAATGATCCAGTTGATGCACAGCTGTCAGTACAGAGAGCAAACCAAATTGAGCTTAAAACAAAAGACAGGCAGAACAGATTCCAGGCAGTCTTCAGGCTTGCAGACATAGCATCAACACTCGCCAGATTGAGATTGCCTTTTCGAGGCCATGATGAATCTGAAACGTCAAAAAACAAAGGTGTCTTCCGAGAAATAACAGGATTAGTGGCAAGATATGATGATGTACTTCATGCCCACATTGAATTGGCCAAGAAAAACCCTAAAGGTGTGCCCAGTTACCTTTCTGCACAGAGTCAGAATGAGATGATTGGCTGCATTGCAAAAGAAGTCAGAGGGAAAATAATAGATGAAGTGAAGGAAGCAAAATTCTTTTCTGTGTGCCTCGACACAACTCCAGACTCGGCTAAACAGGATCAGTTGTCGGTCATTCTTCATTTTGTTGACAAAACAGCCAATATTCAGGAGTGCCTAATTGATATGGTGAACGTGAAAGATACAACTGGTATTGGTCTTGCCAGGACTCTTGTGGAGACAATGGAGAAATACAACCTTGAAGTCAGCAACATCAGAGGACAGGGATATGATGGTTGTGCTGCCATGTCAGGAATATATAGGGGCGTACAAGCGATCATAAAACAGACCAATGACAAGGCATATTTCGTGCATTGCTATGCCCATCGTATGAACCTTGTTGTAGTTGATATGTGTTGTAAAAATATACCCTCCCGCAACTTCTTTGGTCTCATTGAGCAGCTCTACGTGTTCATGGAAGGTTCCACCAAAAGACATAGCTTGTTCATTGATGTACAAAAAGAGTTGATGGGAAATGACCCCGGGAGACCCAAGACACTGAAGTCCTTGAGTACAACAAGATGGGCAGCACGAATTGACAACTGCAGAGCACTTCTCATTACCATAGATTCTGTGGTGGAGACATTGGATCAGATTCAGACAAGTGTTGCATTTGACAGGGACACATCAGGAACTGCAATGGCTCTGAGAAGAGCCATTGATTTTGAATTCTGTTTCCATCTGGTGGCCTTAAGTAGAATTCTGTCGGTGACAGGTACACTTTCAAAATACCGTCAGGGTGAAGACATGGACATCTGCACAGCTATAGATCTTGTGAATGATTGCAAAATGGAGTTGTCTGTCTTGAGGGGGGATGAAGTTTTTAATGAGATGTGGAATGAAGCAGAAATGGTGGCATCAAAGATTGATGTTGAATGGGTGGAAAGAAGGCAACGAAAGGTTTCAAGGAGACTGGATGACAACTGGCAAAGCCAGACACAGATCAATCAAAAAGAGGAGGTGAAGGTGAATTTTTACTTTGCCAATCTTGACCTCTGCATTCAGAGCATAACTGAAAGGTTTAGCATTGAGAACCAACCTCTTCTCAAACACACAGGCTGCCTCACAAGACCATCCTTAGAGAAGATCCCAAACCTGAAACAGCTGTGTGCATACTTCGAAGGGGATGTAAATTCAAATCAAGCTGAAATAGAATACAAACTCCTGATACACAGATTAAATAGAGAAAACACACCGCCCTGCAAGATGTTGGCTATTTATCAGTTCCTGCTTCAGAATGGTCTTGTTGAAGCATATCCTGAAATTAGCAAAATGTACCAGCTCATTATCACTCTGCCAGTCACATCATGCAGCAATGAAAGATGCTTCTCTGCGCTAAAATTCATAAAGAACATCATAAAGAAAGCCGTTTCTCAATACCAAGTACGCAAAGTTCGGACTTGAGTCCTTGGTAGTTCGGACTTGACAAGTTCTACTCAGGAGAACGCACTCCCGAGGACGGGAGGACGCAAGTCCGATAATTCTGAAATGGAACAGCGGCGTACTTGATAGCGTCACTCAGCTCGCTCTGGCTACTCCGGTTATCCAACAAAATATGTTATAAACCACCACTCTGCCTCTTTTCATTTTCATTTAAAAAAATCTTAAACATAATGGCCACACAAATGTGGTTCAGGCAACGCAATTGATTATCTTCACTGCATATTTATAACAACACGAAATATAAAGCACAGTATAACCCTGACTCTTTTTGTTTTCATTTTAAAAATATGATAAATAAAAAACATTATAATATTGATCATTAAAACTAACATTTAGCAAAAAGAGACAGCGTTGTGTCATTTTATTTTATTATATATGTACATACAGTGAAGAGAATGTAGGTAATATAATATAATTATATATTTAAAACATAAAATATTTTATGTTTTAAATATATAAAATAAAATGACATAACCTTTTTTGCTAAATGTCAGTTTTAATGATCAATAATAGCCATTATAAAAGTATAAGTAGCCTAAAAGGTATAAGAAGCTATACAATAATAAAGCAAACGATTCAGTCAAACATAAGTCAGCTCTCTAGGCTACAACGTTAAAGTTAAATAGACTAAATAAAGCTATGAAACTTCACTTTGCCCTCAGCTAAAACGATTTGCCAGGGAACAAATGATAGATTAATGAATGAGGCAAATAAAATAAAATAAAATAAAATAAAAAAATAAATCGTCCGTTAGATTTACACAAGACGATTTATCTAATGTTAAACCACTAAACTAGAGACATCCAAGCCAGCGGCAGTCAGCAGCACTAGCCGAGGAAAGGCTGTTCTCGGCGGGGTACATGAGCACCGAGCGTCCGATTGCCTGGATCTCACAACTCCGAAAATGTCAGATCAAATTTTCAAATAGGCGCTATCTTTATAAATAAACCAAAGATTTGAGCTTTAAACAACTACATTCTCGCCTGAAATACTCTTAAAACTACATTTCGTGACACAATAACAGCAGTATTTTTAAATTACGCGGAGTATCATTGGTTGGTGTGAGATGCATTCTGGGATACCTGGCTTTCTCAAGTCCGCACAAGTCACCTCTCGATGCATCCTCGGTAAAAGGGGCGGATCAAGAACACATCCGGGGATTTGAACTGGACTTGGCTAGATGTGAACTTTGAATTGGAACAGTACTTGGGCAGCGACTGATGAGTCCACAAGAACACAAGTACAGACAAGAACGCATATTGAGAAACGGCTTTAGTCTATTTATAAAAACATTTTAACTGAACATTATGTATGTTCATGGCATGGCATTATGTATGTTCATGTTAAAGTTTTCTGCTAGGACATTTCTTTCACTTTCAGTTGTGTTGGAAAATACCGAAAATCCAAATGGTGTTGGTATAACAGATCACTTGTGTAAACATGTTTCTTTGTCTTTCAGGTGTGGTGTGGATGCCATGAAAACCATGCTGGTTTCTTATCCTTATTCTGTTATCAGCCAGCATGGATTTTATAAAATAATACAGGAGTACCAGGGTCTAGGGCTGGGTGGTAAATCGAGTTTGTATAATGTTTTTTTTTTTTTTACAACATGGAACGAGGCAATACCATTTAAATCTGTATACATTAGTTTCGTACAAAAAATAGTAGAAGATTCAGAGTGAGCTGCTGCAGGGAAAGTGCATAATCCAATTTTTCCTAAACATGAGACATGCTTTATATATTAAAGGCTTCAAAATAACTCAAGAGTAATTGACAGGGCTTAACTATATGTATTAAAGCAACACTATAGATAATTTTTTTACCTTAAAAGAATGTTTCCAAAACCGTTTTAGTGGTTCATCAAGTCGTAACAGGGTGAACGGCACTTGAGCATTCGCTTTGCAGCCCTATATCTGCTATAACCGCACTATGCAAGTTTGCCAGATCGGGTAGCGTTTTTGAGGTTCGAATGAGACATAAGAAACTACAAATTTGACTTGCTTTACGGCAAGCGTTACAATAGTCATTATTTAGTTTTTCTTCATTTCTGATTTCGCAATACATCATCCTTTCATAAAATCATACAACATACTCTACCTTATATGTGGTTCATTCCAAAGCCAGTGCTAGATAAACAGCGAGCGTGCGTGCGACAGTAGGCTACGGTATGCTAAATTATTTACGACAGCGTAATGGACAATTCTGCTTCAAACCTGTAGGGCGACCAAAGAGGAAAAGTTATTTGCTGTTGCTTTAATATCTTGACAGATACTTGTGCAGTTTAATGCGTTTGTGATGTGGTGTTTTTTTCAGTCCAAATAGACAAATTGAGACAATACCTCAGTATATTACAATTAAGCCAAAAAACTGTTTTGCCATATCACCTTGCCCTATATTGGTCCACTCTGGATAGATACTGTATGCAACTATTCAAGAAATCTTAGTTACTGACTGATGCTTTTCCTCACAGGACAATAGTACACTTGCTGTGTGGTAATTGTTGTTTTGTGGGACACACCAAGTAGATTTACTTAATGTTTTCTCTTGAGATATTACAATTAATGAATTATCCAGCATAATGTGCCTTCTCTCTCTCTCTCTCTCTCTCTCTCCTGTTGTAGTCTTCTGTTAACAGATTTTTTTACTGTTGTAAACTGTGTTTTTTAGTAGCTTTGGTTAAAAGCATAATCTAAATGGATAAATGTAGTTGTCAATATTGATTTCCTCCCCACCCCCAAATATTTAAATATATTTTTAAATTATTACACATAAAATCACAAAGTATAAAACATTCAGTTTTGATCATCACAATAATACAGAATGTGTTCAGTTCAAACAGGTTTTCTTTGTTTGGGTAATTTGCTGCTGTGTTTAGTTTCTCTTTCACTTATATGTATGAACAATATGTAAAGTTTGGGGAATAAAGGGATAACAACCAGGAGAATTAAAAAAATATTTATACTGTAGGCCTAAGTGTTTTAGAACTAAGGTGTATTTATTCTACTATTATGCTATAGCAGTTTTATATTTGGGAACAATTTAGTGAGAACATACACTGCATACCTTTTTGTAATATCTATGCATTTATACAGTTTTTTGGGGGGGCTTACATGTTTCAAGGCAAGTAAAGCTAAAACTATTGCAATTTTTTTTTTAATACTGGGAAATATATCTTGTTCCATGTAGTTACAGGTAACTACATGGAACAAGAGGGAAACAAGGACCACTTTAATTTACGGCCCGCAATGTCACACTTACCCTGTAACTACATAAAAACAAGAGGGTAACAAGCACCACTACATGAAACAAGAGTATCTTTACCCAAAATTTAAGTAAAAGTTGCAATAGTTTTAGTTTTCGGTGCACTTTTTTTAAAAAGATTACTTTATAAATACATAGATATCTACCCTGTAATTTTTAAAAAGCCATTATTACAAAAAGGTACGCAGTGTATGTTCTTGCTAAATTGCTCCCAAATGTAAGATTGTTGTATCATAATAGTAGAATAAGTACACCTTAGTTCTATAATACTTAAAAGTATAAATAATTTTTTTATTCTCCTGGTTGTTACCCCTTTATTCCCCGAACTTTACATATTGTTTCCTTATACTTACATGTAAGTACTTCCTAGGTACACTATAATTACCGAAAGTTACACTGTAAATTTGCTTTAATTACGCAGTACTTTCCAAGGCTGTAATCTAAAGTGTTACCAAACTTTTATTTAACCAGTGTTAAATTCTTGGAAACCATGCAACATATTTTTGTTACTGGTTTTATGCAGTGCAATGCTGTTTCATCATATAGGTCATCTTAGAAGGTTTATTTGTTTAATTTGACACTCAAATATCAGAATTTGCCATGTACGTATCAAACATGCCCTAAATTTTTCTGACGTGTTGTATTATATATGATAATCAGCATTCAGAAACGGGAAAATCAAGAACAAATGATGAGCAGAAAATAATCTTGATCACCTTAAATGGTTCACACAATAATTAAAATTCTCTTATCCTGTAATCTTCTGTGCACAAAAAAATCATGCAGGTTTGAAATTACATGAGGGAAAATAAAAGATATTTTCATTTGTGGGGGAACAGCCCTTTAATAATATTTCCTCTTTGTCACATATAGATTAAATACATTAAAGCATGCATTTTGCAGATGATCAGCCATAAAGGTTATATACATAAATACACAGCAACATTTCTTTCAAAAAAATGGTAGAGTATGATCTTTATAAATATGTACTGTATATTTTGGCAACCATCTTTCATCATTTGTAATTCTAATTTTCAGAAAGACATTTCAATTATTAAACAAGTGTCAGCATGAAGAATTAATGAACATGTTAAGTCATTAGATTAGCAGTTATTGGCACATAATTAAATTAGAATCAAAGTGCATCACATCTGTAATGTGTATAAATGTAATGTAAATTTGACCCCAAAGAGCTGTCAGTAGTTGAGAGATGTGACACATTTCAGAACCGTTTTAACACCTTTGACAAAAGGCCGCTGAGAGAAAACATAGTGTCCAAAGAGAAAACGGTGTCAAGACCCAGTGACTTGATGTGCATTAATTCCATTAGCAGCTCTCTCAGAACTATTGGAGAACTGAAAATAAAGTCTTCTACAAGAAAGATTGTAAGTTTTTCTGTCAAGCTCACATTTCCTCCTCTTCTTTCAGCACTCTTCAACTTCATTACAGCATTTTGAATGTTCATCTTCAGTAGGTCTACTGTTACACACTTTATTTGAAACTGTTTTCTGAGCAAAGAATCACTTTCTGTTATTAGCTCTTGTCTTGATAGTTTCACATATGTAAAAATCCTTGTCAGATGTAACTTGTATGAATCTATTGCATTGTCAGCCTTTTCTAGATCAGCCAGTGCTTGTGTAATATAGCCAGTGTCTTTCTTCATAATAGTGGCCAGTGCTCGATTATAGAGAGGAACAATCTCCCCGCATGCACCATCCTCCAAAGCTTTGGTGTACATCTCAATGCTTTCTGCAAGGCGTCCCTTCTCACGGAGATTGTTTCCAGACCTGATGTAATAGTAGACCATGGTGGATGGGGACCGTTTACTCAAAATTTCCATCTTTGCACTCAACAAGTCCACCTCCAGCTGTTCCTTCAGTGTCTCAATGGATGTGTCCTTACTGGAGTGAATCAGGAGCCACAAACCCCAACACTCATGAAGACAGGACACAATTACCTCACGCTGGTCAGAGAAATCATCATCGTCATAAATTTTGTCCAACACGCCAAGGTAAACAGAAAAAAGCTCTTCCTTTTTTGTGATTTTTGGAATGTCTTTTTCAAGAAACCCAGAGAGTCTGATGTTCACCAGAATGTTCCTGGCTTCTTTTGCCTTTTTCAAATTACTGTCTTGTGGTGGAAATGATTTCATGGTTAAAAGGTCTTTCAAAGCAGAGACCATTGCCTCATAATTACGAAAGCTGTGATTTGTCAGGTAGTGATTAACAGTTTCCTCAAATGCACTCTCTGTAAAAACACATGACATCAGTATAGATGTAAGACGTTTTAGATGGCTGAGTAAGCTGGTGACAGATGCGTTTAGGCTCATCACTAGTTTAACAGAGTCAGAGAAATGACTGGTGCACATGATGAGTTGAGCGGATCCTGGACTCCCTTGACGAGCCGTTCGTCCGAAGGCTTGATGTTCAACACGGATGTTCAGAGGTAAGAAGGTTTGGACCACAAACAGACCTCCTGCCTCATTTACATTTTCACAGACCTTTAGGTCTGTACCTCGACCCGCTAGATTAGTTGCAATGATGACATCTCCGGCTTGGACTGTTGAGTCTATTATTGTAGAGTTGTTCATGTTGTTATTCACATAGAGTTTTAGTTTGTCTTTTGAGATGGTGTCTGTAAGGGTCTCGTGTAACGTTTCTGCATGTTTGATTGTTTCACAGATGATGAGAGCTGCTCGTGGACCTCGATAGACTGTGGAAGCCACTTGTTTCCGAACAACTTTACAGACGGTCTCGATCCACTCTTTTTCTTCACGTATCACCATGCCTTCCAGCTCATAAAGTTTCCTTTGTCGAAATGAGGGAATCTTACAGGTGTCAATGCCACCGTAGAGCTTCTTCAGCATGTCAAGCTCTGTTTGGTCCCCCAAAGTTCCTGTGATCCCATAAATCTGGTTTGTGTATTTTTTGAACAATCCTACATTTGACATGAAGTTTGTGATTAGACTCATGTTGGACAGTTTAGTTTGGTGTTTCATCTCCAGAAACTGCTGAAGTCCTTCTCCCCATCTCATGTTGTTCTGCACAACACCAGTGAATTTATAATCTACTGGAACGACTCCATCTCCATGAAGGATGTATTCGTGGCCCAGAGTCATTTTGGTTGCTTGCAGAGCATTTTCAATCCAGGTTTGTACCTTGGCATTGATGAGCTCTTCAAGACCCGGAATATGACATTCGTTTTGTTCCTTTGTTGATTCAGATACTTTGATTTTACCCAATGACTGAACTAGTGAGTCCTCGTCATAGTACACTAAACGACATTTTCCATTTCCAAGGAGAAGAACGGATATTTCATGTTTCTTATTTGTTCTTGTGGGACTAATTTCATTCAGTTTCTGTAAATTCCCATCAGGTTCTTCCTGGTAAAGTATGAAGAAATACTCTGGGAAGTTTCCCATAAATGTGGTTAAAAATGCTTCTGTTTGGTTAACACTTGCGTTATCTAGTTGTTTTGCAGCATCTAAAGTATTCTGCACAATACTGAGTTGATCAGTGTTTTTATTTTCATTCATGATTTCAGACAGAACCTGAGAGAAGAGCCGAGGGGGCCCTAAAATCTCACCAGTCTCTAAACGTTTCAGCTGGTTGATGATCAACCAAATTTCGGCTAGTATTGCATTCAACGGTTCCATGAGAGGAATATTACTATTCAAGTAGACCACTTCAAGACATTTGTCCAACATTAGTGAGTCCACCTCATCCACTATAACACAATTAAACCCTCTCTCCTTTAGTCTCACATCTTTTCTATGGAAGCGCTGTCTCAGAAAATCACCTGCAAAACTGTCAGCTGTTCCATAGACCACCTGGCATTCATAGCACTTCTTCAGCTCTTTGTCTTTTGATTTATTAGTGTTGACATCGACAGTGATACCTAGTTCCTTATAAAACGCAGACCATTCTTCAGCATCTCTTTCAGCAAGTACAGGAGAACTGGAGATGATATCAGGTTTTTTTTTTCTCTTTAGGACCTGATATGCAGCAAACATTGCTACGATGCACGACTTTCCTTCTCCTGTTAAAACCTGAACGAGCCGACTTGATTCAGAAAGAACGAGAATGCACCAGCTCACCATCTGAGTGCATCGAGGTGTTATATTCTTCACGCTCTTCTTTTGCACTGCTTTGCAGAGCTTGAACAAATCTTGCTTTATTCCTTGTAGATGTGGTGCTGTAGAAACTGATAGACAATCTGACACAGAGGACACAATATCGGTCACTTGTGCCATAATTTCTTCATCAATACTTCCTTGTTTACGTATTTCCTCCACAACATCTTTCAGTTCTTTCTCACCAGTACTTTTGACTATGTCATTAATTTTGGTCTCAACATGATCTACAATCTTATCATTTAGTGTCAAATCTAACACACTTATTTTGTGAATCTGTACTTGATGAAGGATTTTCATTATCCATGTGTTAAAATCTTCATTCCTGGCTTTAAATTGCTCCACAAGGGCTTTAAACAATTTAACAACATCATCTTTTCCCCATTGTCCGTCCTTCAGCAGGGAAATCAGTTGTGCTGATAACAGTTTTCCTGATGCCTCCATTTTCAAAACTCTGTAAATTCAGTCTTGATATTTTTCACGGTGCAGCATTACTGTCTATTTAAAAAATGCACAAAAAAGTAAAATAAACTTTTGCTAAACTAAATTACATAAACAAAACTATATATACATTTATATGTATGTATGTATGTATGTATGTATGTATGTATGTACACACACTGTATATTAAGGGTGTGATGAGATTTCATGCCACGAGATTAAAATGTGATTTGATTTCTCATCGAGGTGAAAAGCTGTCTCACGATATTGCCATGACGGAGTGTGAGGGTGGAGTTGGGATAGAATATGCCACCGCTACGTTTACGTCACGCTTCCACTGTGGTTTGGCTTTTTATAGAAATAAAACCATTTAATTCAGTTGGATAATGGTCGCTACAATTCCATCTAGCTTATCCAACACGAGCTGCTGAGTCGTACCTAGTGCAGCAGGAATCAGAAATCACTAATCACGTGACGAGATGACTGACAAGACCATGGCAGAGGATTCATTGCACAACAGCCGAAAGTAAAGCGCACACGTATTCAAACGCTATTTCAATATCCTGCATTTGAAAAGCGGCTCCATGTTGCATGCAAAGCAACTAGTTGTAACCATCTCTGAGCTGTTGTATCATGCTTGAAGAAAATTTGGTCTCTAGTTGCAATTGAGGATTTCTTTAAAAATACTGTGTAAAAATCTTGTCTCGTTTTCGTGAACTCGATCTCGTGTCTTGTCAATAGCTATCTTGTCACACCCATACTGTGTGTGTGTGTGTATGTGTATATGTATATAAATATATATGTATGCACAAAGACTATTCTACATGAAGTGTAATGTTGTTTAGAAGTGTATTCTCAAAGTATTTTATTCAGAATGTCTCCTTTAAGAGAGCATGTATTTATAATACTTACATTCATTGAGATCATTTTGTTGAGATGTTGTCACAGCAAACCTCTTCTTGAGTCATTTGTGAAAAGTCAAGGGAGGTGCATTATATCTGGATAAGAAGGCGGCGTCTTTTATGCTCTGGAATTGCCAAGATTATTATTTGTTTTTGGTGTGTCACATGATTGGAAGGAACATGAGCTATACTTTTGGTAAGAACCGAAACTTCAATAGTTTTTTTGTTCACACAGGTGCTCCTTTACCGACTTGTTATTTTTGGTTTAGAATGTTTGACTGGCATGACTATGCTGGTTTCTTTTGTTTTTCAGACATTCTTCTCTTATCATCCTGCATGCTTTGGTCCCACTTTATATTAAGTGGCTTTAAGTACTATGTACTTACATGTACTTACATTGAAATTAATAATTTGATACAATGTACTTATTGTGTAACTACATGTTTTTACATTGTACTTACATTTTCAAAATTCCTGCATGTAATTACAGCGTTGACCCTTCCCTTACACCTTAAACCTACCCAATCCACCACACCTGTCCCTAACCTTACCCGTATCACACCTCAATAGCAGCAAAAGTGTTTTACAATACAACATGAACACAATAAGTACATTGTACTTATTTTTTGATGTAAGTACATAGTACCTAACGCCACTTAATATAAAGTGGGACCCATGCTTTTATAAAACAATAAGGTTGGTCTATACCAAGAGAAACAGGTCACTGACAGTGTGTTATTTACACTTGTTCTGTGGTAAGTTATAATACATTAAAATAGAGGAAGTAGCTTTAAACATTTTTCATCTAAGCCAACGTTACTTTTAAAAATTCAACTGATACATCAGAACATAATGAAATGAAGAAACTAGGATAATTTTTTTTTTTTTTTATCTAACTATAGAGGCTTATTATTTACTGCTTTATTTAACTTACATATTTTGCTATGGTTATCACCATGCCAATCTCTGCCATCTAGGGAGAAACTCACTGAAGAAAATCCTAATACTGTTGTAACTCACAAAATGTCTCAGGTTACGTAAGTACGCTGCGTCATAACATTGACTCACGCCTCTGCATGAGCCGGTGTCAGAATCACATGTCAAAACACCCATTTTCAGTTGCGTGACATAGCACATCACTGCGCATCACTGAGACCAAAAATAGACGCCTGAAATGTAAGGTGATGTTGGAACATCTTAGGCTATCCCTGATTAGGAACAAGCTACATACATAACTTAAGATGTTCCCTTTTGATTGGAACTCAAAGCTGAGTGATGTTGACACTATGGGAACGCTGATACCATGGGGTAAATGGCCATGAGGAGGATGCCTGCCCAGCAAGGTCATGAAGTATGCACATTGCACAAGTACAATAACTTAAGGAGTACTAAGGTACTGAAAAACCCAGAGAACCCTATCCTGGGGTCCAATCAATTTCATAATATCATAAGTGTGTGTGGAAAAGCCGACCTGCCACATCACAAGCCAATAAGGAAGAATTAAAGTCTCCCTGTGGTGAAAAATCTAGTTTTTAATGTTGTTTATATGTCAATGTGGTGTTTTTAATGATGTTTTATTAACAAGGTTCGGGAGGAGCACGCTCAGATAATTAACACAAGTGGAGAGCACTCAGCAATCAATGGTAAGAGGTGTGTATATATACTCAGCAGTCTCACCTCATTCCGTTTTTGCAGCATCCCTCCACCACCCCTTCCCCACGCTTCTAGTCCTAAACACTTACATACGGGGGGAGTACTCTGGGTTCGGGCCGAACTCCGAGCTCGGAGCCCTCCCCCCGGACAGCACGCAATATACGCTTTAAACTTACCCATTCAAATTATATGTAAGTGTGAACTCGTGAAATATGCTTTAAGACAAACCATGTGCAAATTCATAAGTCAACACCATTGCTGAGTATTTTCTCCTTAAAACTGCAGTGAAAAAAAGACCCGTGGTTTGAAATCGCTGGTGTTTCTGACGTCACAAACTACCTTGAGAACAATCAGGTCATCGTGCTGGCGAGCTTTAGAATATCATTAACTGTGAACTAGCAGGGGAGTCTCGAGAGGGCCCTTATGCAAAGAAAATATTTGTCCCTATATATTACTTACATTTACTTAACAATGATCTTATTGAGAATTAATAGTACAGGATAATGCATTCGCTGCTTATGTTAATAAAGCATCTTCTGTACGTTTTTTATGTTTGTGTTTATCAATTTATCACATCAGTTTGCACTTTGTGCTCACATCGGTTTAGTTATCAAATTCAAATTAAATGAGAGTAAACAAGTCAATTTAACATTGTTCACTTGCTAATTTTATTGCCACAAGAACACAACATGGTATACAACAATATGAATATAATAGACATGCTGTATGTAAAAGTATAATATTGTCTAAAATACAGCACAAATGACAGTACTGTAGCATATATATGTTAAAATAGTTTAAACCGATCACTTACTGTTAAGTCTTTTGTGTTTTTTCTAAACATTTCAAAATTGAAATCTATATTTATATATTTCGTATTTTAATGCAGAGGAGCCATGAATGCATTTACGCTGCATTATGCATTACAATTGCATAAATAATATTACGAGATCATTTTTTTAAATATAACATTTTGAATATAGAAATATGAAAAGATGGAAACAATGAAATTATACTTTTAAATATGAAACTAAAACAGCCAGTAGGTGGTAGCAAGTCACTGTCTTAAGTAATGAGTTTAAGCTGGAGGCCAGTGTAATTTTAAAGACTCCTGAAGGACTTTGTCTGGATAAGTCCTTGTTCTTGTTAGATATTTTTAACTTTTTAATGAGGAGTTTTCTGTACAAACTTTTATTTTGGGGTTTAAATATGTTAAAAAAATGAAAATACAAGAGTCAATTGTTCGTTTATTTTGGGTAAAGCCAAAACGTCCATTTACATTAGCAGAAAATATCAAATTGAGCAAAACAGAGAACAACGTTGAAAAGGTATTTGTAGCTTTGATTAAATCAAGACTTTCAATTGACTTTCTTTTTTACAAAGCTATGGACTCTCTAACAGTTTTTGAAAGAATATGGTGTCATAAAGAAGCTTTGTGTTCCGTTATTGAAAATGAACTTCACTTTAGGCTAGACTATTTATAAAATGGATTAAGAATATTTAATCTTTTGGTATTGATTCTATTCAAGTATTTTTTTGTTAAAGATTTTTGAAATCTCTCTCTCTCTCACCTCAGGTCATTAGACTATTGTGGGTCCTTTGCTGATGATCCTTCTCTTTCAGAAAGTACCCTGACAGAAATGGTCAGGTTAAAATGGTTTAGCAGCGAAGGAAAGACAGATTGCCTACAAACACAAAGCTTGGCCACCCAAGACAACAACCCCTTGTCTGTAGCAACAAAGGCTACAATGCCATTTTTAAAGAGGTGTATTTCAGTCTATGAACAACATGCTTCATATTATGAATAGTACAGCAGATATTTCATAGAGGATCCATATGATTACACGGTATGTCTGGTGAACTAAATATGGTTAATATCTAAATGCAACTTTATATAAATTCACAACAACATATATCACTCAGTCTCCTGTATATAAAAACCTACGGTGAATATAACTATTCTACAGTAGGTAATATATCATTACTTTGTCCATTTGATCCAACTATGTGTATTATTAATTTTTCAATTCACAAAAACAAGTAGGCTGCTGTAGGCTGAGTGAAGAGTGAAGCCCAACTGAATATATTTTAAACCGTAGTGCAGGGCTGGGTTTCCCGAAACCTTCTTAACGCTACGTCGTTCTTAAGTTACACCTTAAGCTGTACCTTATCGTTAATACGTGTTTCCCGAAACGTTCTTAGTTAAGTATACCTTCTGTAAGTCATACGTTCGGAAGGTTGGTCTGGACCGCTCTTAGCTTTTGTCACGGGTGACAAAAGCGCTAGCGAGCGGAACCCTTCCTCTGAATCACGAGTTTCCTGAGGGAGCGATTTGTATGCAACACATCCGACTCCGGTTCTGGGTGTGGCAGGAATTTTGCCCGGCCTGATTGGTGCTGATGCACTGCAGGTGCGAGAGAGAGAGACATAGCCTTCACATAGGCTTTCCGCTTTACAAATCAAACATAAAAGAGCCATTGAGAGAAGCGTTGGGTGTGGATGGTGGTCGTGTTGACGGTGGGCGGGAGCTGGTTCTCTCGGAGCAGTTTTGGGCACAAGTGGCTCGGGGAAGCTGTCTGGATGGGAAGGTCTCCTGTTGAAATTGTCCGCATTGGGAGTTGTAATGGGCTGTGGGGAAGCCTCGTTGGGGTGCAAGCTGCCCATTGAAGTCTGCTGGATCAGAGTTCGTCTGTGGGAATCTGCTGGACTGATTTATCGATTGGATCTGCGCCGTGAAGGGAGAGAGAAAGATAAGTGAATTGATTTCATCTTACAAACATTTGAAAAGCTTGAAGAGGATACAGTGAATGTAAATCTGACTGTTGGGGAAGCTATGTGTTTCAGAGTGTGCTGAAGAGGAACTGAGGATTGAATATCCCCCCATGGAAGTGTAATGAATGGATTGAGACCTCTGATCAGCCCTATCATGTGAGTGAATTGCAGTGCTTTTGCCTTATTGATACACATTGATTCATCGCTGTGGATTTGAAGTGAACACGAGTGTGGTGTTTTTGCTGAGAAGCGGCCCCAACCCTTGCTTACACGTTGTGGAAAGTTATGATCCCTGCCCTCCATTAGAAGTCCTGTGAGTGTATAGCTGTGCTGGTGAAACACTATTAACCTCTTCTCTGCCTGAGCCCTGTGAGTGTACAGCTGTGCTGGTGAAGTGTCCATTAACCTCTTCTCTGCCTGAGTCCTGTGAGTACAGCTACGCTGGTGAAACACCATTAACCTCTTCTCTGCCTGAGCCCTGTGAGTGTACAGCTGCGCTGGTGAAGTGTCCATTAACCTCTTCTCTGCCTGAGTCCTGTGAGTACAGCTACGCTGGTGAAACACCATTAACCTCTTCTCTGCCTGAGCCCTGTGAGTGTACAGCTGCGCTGGTGAAGTGTCCATTAACCTCTTCTCTGCCTGAGTCCTGTGAGTACAGCTACGCTGGTGAAACACTATTAACCTCTTCTCTGCCTGAGCCCTGTGAGTGTACAGCTGCGCTGGTGAAGTGTCCATTAACCTCTTCTCTGCCTGAGTCCTGTGAGTATAGCTACGCTGGTGAAACACTATTAACCTCTTCTCTGCCTGAGTCCTGTGAGTGTACAGCTGCGCTGGTGAAGTGTCCATTAACCTCTTCTCTGCCTGAGTCCTGTGAGTACAGCTACGCTGGTGAAACACTATTAACCTCTTCTCTGCCTGAGCCCTGTGAGTGTACAGCTGCGCTGGTGAAGTGTCCATTAACCTCTTCTCTGCCTGAGTCCTGTGAGTACAGCTACGCTGGTGAAACACTATTAACCTCTTCTCTGCCTGAGCCCTGAAAGTAACCTGTACTGAGAAGAATCCTTACCTTTCTACTCAATGTTTGAGTCTGGAAGTATGCAGCATTGCTGACGAAGTAAGCTTTTAAACTACTGTCTCACTACTGTGCACCGACGAAAGTAACCTGTACTGAGAAGAATCCTCAATGTTTGAGTCTGGAAGTATGCAGCATCGCTGATGAAGTAAGCTTTTAAGTCACTGTCTCACTACTGTGCACCGACGAAAGTATCCTGTACTGAGAAGAACCTTACCTTCCTACTTACTGTCTGAGTCCTGAAGTATGCAGCATTGCTGATGAAGTAAGCTCTTGAGTCATCGTCCCATTACTGTGCACCGACGAGAGTTCCCCATGATGACGAAGGCCTAGAAGACATTGAATTCAATTAAGATTTGTGCCCTTTTTATATCTTGTGATAAATAAAGATTATTCTTCGGAGCTTGTCTGTGTCGTCCATCTGTTGCGGGCCCGTGGTGTCGGCTCCTCGCGGTGGTGGTGTCTTTAAAGTCCCGGTGGCGGCGGGTCATCCGAGGTCTGCCCCGGTGACACTTTGCCTTATCATTGTTGCAGGTCTATATGAATATAATTCTGAAGTTTTAATACACCCAGACAGTGTTAAATTAGGCTAATTCAAGTGTTTTCATGCAAAGAATAAAATTGTCATTACACTGATTGTTGTTAGAATTTTAATTATATTATTATATATAATCCAATTTTATAAACGTATTTTAATTAAAGAGCGCTTTTAAAGGCCGGTGAAAGCATAGGCTACTGTCAGTTAAGTCCTATTCGGACGCTAATATTGTTTCTCATGGGCTCGTACGGTATTTTAAACATTTACAGGGGTGAGTTGGTTATTTTAGTGCCGTCCGAATCCATAATATCAGTGTTTTTTCTCATCCAACCCACGTAAAAATTCCTGGCCAAATTAGTAGCCTACCTACTGTTTTTTGACAAACAGGTCGTGTGGTAATTTAATTGCCGTCTGAATCCACATCTCTGAGTTTACAAGAAGAGATTCAAAATTCACTGTTTAAATCCTTTTTGATCACCATCGAGCACCGTAGGCTACGTGACGTACACTTTTATTACTGAAATGCTTGAAAGTATTTACAAGAACAATATTTCATCACAGCTCCACCTCAGCGAACCAAAATGGGAAAGAGAAGAGAAGAAAGCACATAAAAAATTTAAATGGTTATTATGGCAGCAATATATGATACAATTTTAAAATATGTAGGCAAGGCTATTATAGGCTATTATAGTTTGGATTATTTTTTATAATATCCCATGAGTCCTAGTAAATGCAATTTCAACTATTTCTAAAGTGTTTTTTTTTTTATAAAGATCACCGCTTTCTCACATAAACAGCCCCTGCAAGAGAGAATAATTGATTCTCGAGCCATCGATATCAACCACTTCAGCACCATCGCCACGGACAGCGCCGGGTAACGTCGCACGTAAGAAGGTATATCTTAGGCAGTTTCCTAAGGTATAGTTCGGGGAACACGAATAGAAATGGTATACCTTCAGTTAAGTTATACCTTAAGAGTCTTCATAGCGTGCTAAGAGACAACGTTATCGGGAAACTCAGCCCAGATCATTAGACTGTAACATTTATATTTAAATGAATAAAAACCACTAAATTAGTCAAAGTCTATGGACAGGACGGTTATTAATGTACAAGTTTCGAGTGTCGATTTAATGATGTTATTTCGCCATATATCCTTACCCCCCTACTGGACCCATCAGGAACAACTGGGGAGTAAAATTATAGATTTGCCAATATATTTGTCTTTAAGTGCGCGTACTTTGGGTGAGAGCACAAAATCTGGGGGAATGAGTAAAATTATGCTCAATACGCGCAATCCTGAAATGGAACAGGCGAGTAAAGTGAAGCGGGTTTGTGTGTCACCCGCTGTCGGGGAGATTAGAGAGCAAGAGCACGCGTAGCTGGTATTGTGTATCCTGTGAAAGAGTTTTTTTAGTATCGATATGTATCGAAAAATCTATATTTTTGACAACACTAGATTGCACTTAGTTTATTATTTCAGATGCCTTTTTAAAGGACTCCAATTGAAAAATGTATATTATATAAAATTCAGTCCGCCAAAGTGGCTAGTAGGAGTGACTGCATTACACGCCACTGCTGAAATCCCTCAAGTTATTCCAAACCTGTATAAATTCCTTTGTTCTGCTGAACACAAAGGACGATATTTTGAATAATGTTAATAAGAGATCAGGGGCACCATTTACTTCCATAGTATTCTTTTTTCCTAAAATTATGACATTCTGATGATGACAGAATTTTTATTCTAGGGTGAGATATCCCCTTTAAAAAATAAATCTAAACACTTATATTACAACTTTGAGAATTTACTGATGCTCTGATACCCATATACTGCAGAAAAATAAGAGATGAAATTAGATCCATATTAAATTCTGATTAATTGTTTATCCCCATTTTAAGGAAATGTATGCGATATCAACATATTGTTCTCTAAATTTTAACACTTTCCTGTGTACAGACTGAAACTAGGATTAGCACAGAGGTGATTCAGTGGACAATCCAATTGGTTGACTGTCACTCTCTTAAACTGTCCACTGTGCAGCAAACAAACATTACCCCTAATTAAACGGATTTGACATATTGGTCTTTATCATCAAAATGACTCAAAATTACCATATGGAGGACTTTCATGCCCTTGAAGAGGAGTTGTCTAACTCTAATGTGGAGGACATTACAAACTGCAGAGGGTTAAGAGCAGAAAATTCACTGCCAAACCTCAAGCGCAATCTTTGTCTCTTCATTTTGAAATTAAGAGAGAAGCATTTTATTGCTGCATTGTCTTTTTCTATTTTGCACTGCTGTTGAGTTTCTCTAAGGTGCTTTTTGTCTGCCACTCTTCCTGACTTTCACAGGAGCAATATCATTAATTACACTCTGAACTTTTGAGCTAGATATACTCAGTCCGCAGATATAGCCTTCAGCAGAGTATAGATATAGCCTTCATAAATAGCACACAAGTGTTCTCATTTAAGCATCTCTTCTTGACAGATTCAGATCTAGCTTCAATAGTAGGAGAGATCAATATATCAAAGAAAATACAGAAATGACCAGACAGTGTTACATCCTTAATAATTGGATGGTTTGATTTGAGTACCAGCAATTATGATTTCAAATTTGAAAATCATTTAGCCGTTCTTTTGTTTCATCCACACAAGTGGAGATTTTCTCAATTTGTGTAGATAGAACAAGCTTGCACATAGTATATATTTGGAAGTCATCAGTGTAGATATGATAATTAAATGTAAGATCTGGTAATATGTAAATGATTCATTGTATTGGACCAAGAACAGATTCCTGGGGTCACCTTGCTTCAGGGGGACAGATAGAGAGATAGGAGGAAAACGAAGAAAGAGCAACACCAGAAATAACCACATCCGAGAGGCTTGAAATAAGTAAATCATGGCAGACCAAGCTCCAAGCCGGAGCTAAGGTCGAGTAGTAGAAGTATTGAGTGTCAATTATATATATATATATAAACAATTATTACTTATAAATTCATTATATGAGAATGTACAACTTAAATATATTGAATATACTTTAGTTCCATTACATTTAGTTGCAAAACCTTATGTTAAATTAAGTAATTAACTATATGAAATGACACAAATATTATTTAAGCATTTAATCTTACTTTATTAACCAATGTCTTTGCTGCTGACCTTCAATGATCTAATTCAACCATACTAATAAGCAAACATTACTTTAGATTAGATTTAGAAATAAGAGTGTTGAACTTCCTTCTCCTGTATCCTATTGTTCTTTAATCCAGAATGGCAGCACAGTTGAAAGGTTTGTTAGGAGTAGGTGTGTCACCATTCTGTTTTCATTTGTCATGTGTTTCCTTGTTTTGACTCCCGCCACTTGTCTCCATAGTTACCGTCATTATTAGTTTACATTTACATTTGATCATTTAGCAGACTCTTTTATCCAAAGCGACTTATAAATGATGAGAGCAATAGAAGAAATTAAACTAACAATAGGACAACAATATGCAAGTGCAGTGACTCTTCCCAGTTTAGTCTAACAAAGAACTCAGACATAAAAAAAAAAAAAAAAAAAACAAGTGTTAAAGTGTTGCAGAAAAAGATGCATCTTCAGCTGTTTCTTGCAAATGGCTAAAGACTCAGCAGCTCGGGTTGAGAGGGCTACAGCTGAGAAAATGGAATGCTAATGGTCGACAAAGTCCTCTCTCCTGAATAACTGCCAATTCCTGGTGAAACCTTCAGTAAGTGTGATAGGTAGCTCTGTCTACGTCTGCACTATTGCCCTCACACTCACTGTGCTGTAGAGGGTGACAGAAAAGAAAGTGAGATGCAAACGGCAATGAAGTTCAAATTTACACACCTGTCATGTGCATCACCACATTCTGACTAAAATAAACATGGTGAAAAGACACACACACACACACACACACACACACACACACACACATATGGATGATTTGTTATCTGACTGATTTGCACATTTCCATTTCTCCTTGGTTACCACACAGCAAGTGAACAATACACAGTGTTCAAAGAAGATACACATCAGTGAGTGACCAGTCCCTCCATTTATAGACAAAGAGTACTCCTGTGTATTATTTTATAAAATCATGCAGGACAATAACATAAGAATCTCTGAAGAAGAAAACTACTATACTGGTTTCTTTTTCATCATATTTAGTCATGCCAGTCAAACACTGTACAACACAAATAACCAGTTGGTGAAAGTAAATGCCACCACACCTGAAACACAAAGAAACCTGTATGAACAACGAAACAACTGTACCAACACTGTAATTTTTCTGGTAGTTTCCAACACTACTGCAATTGAAATAATGAATAAATATTAGGATTGGATATCTAGTGTTTTTAATACATTTCACAATAAACAAGTAGTTCTCTTACGAGAGGTCTCTCGTACTGCGTAAGTATCTTACGCTAGGGGAAAATCCCTTTTCCGCGAGATATTGAAGCCAAAAAATTATCCTTAATTTTGTATTATTGTAAAACGCGTTGCGGCAGCATACAGACATAGGCAAGACGGCTCGCGCGCCTATTGGCTGTCCTGCGGCAACTGCAGCAGCCTACGTCAGACCCAATGAGGGTGCGTCGCGCCCGCTGGTTCACATCCCGCCGAAACGGGTGTGGCTTAGGCCTATAAATCCAGCTCGCAGGCAGCTGATATCTGATTTTTCATCTCTTCAGCGAAGCTCACGCATCGCTGGATCCGGAGAGAAGCCGCGCCGTCTGAGGAAGCCTTTTCAACAGGGCGAGTCGTGACTGAAGTCGCTGGCCGCGCCGCCTTCAATCGCCTTCCTGCTGCGCTATCCGCTGCCTATATCCTTTGCTCTCTGTTCTGTGTGTGTGCTCGCCGCCGCGACACACTCTATCTAAAAGAGCTTGCGTCTTTTTCAAGATGCCTTCCTGTGGCTCGTGCAGAGCCCCACTCAGCGACGGGAACCGCCATGTGATCTGCGTGTCCTGCCTGGGTGAGGATCATGCAGCTCTCGCACTCGCTGACGGCGGCTGCCCTCATTGCGAGCTACTGTCTATGGCGACTCTGAGGACTCGCCTGGCACTTTTCTCAGAGACTGCACCCTCGCCCGCTGTGGTGCCGCGCCGTAAAAAGCGGCGTGCCCAGCGGGTCCCGCGAGCTACTGTCTATGGCGACTCTGAGGACTCGCCTGGCACTTTTCTCAGAGACTGCACCCTCGCCCGCTGTGGTGCCGCGCCGTAAAAAGCGGCGTGCCCAGCGGGTCCCGGAGCCCTCCCCCACCCGTCAAAGCTCGCCGGTTCGCCCGCCTGCTTCACCAGCTTCGCTAGCGTCTCTTCCTGACGGACAGCGGCCGCGGTCTGCCGCCGCTTCCGTCGACGACGCCGATGAGAAAGCCGTGTTGGGGGAGGATGATTCCTGCTCTATCCTGGCGTCGGGCAGTGAGGATTGGACGAGCTCTGTGGATCTCGCACCCGCTGCTCGCGCATCGTCAGGCAAGAGAGCTAACATCGAGTCAGAGCTGATGCTTTTAATCGCACAGGCCACGGCGAGCCTCGGCCTCGAGTGGTCTACGCCTGAGCAGCCTGCTCACAACCGGCTGGATGGATACTTTCTTCCTGGGGAGCGTGCTTCGCCTGCGTCCAGACCAGCGCCTTTTCTTCCTGAGTTACACGAAGTCTGCGCTAAGTCTTGGAACGCCCCCTTTTTCAGCTAGAATGCGCTCTTCTGTTTCGCTGGCATTCTCCGCTGTTGACGATGCCAAAAACAGAGGGTACCATTCGCTCCCGCCGGTCAAAGAAGCGATAGCAGCCCACCTTTGCCCGCCCTCCGCTGGACGGCGCGCTAAGCTGGCGCTACCATCGAAAGCCTGCCGCATGACGTCAACCCTGCTCGGTCGCGCTTTCTCCGCCGCTGGGCAGGCCGCGTCAGCGCTGCACACTATGGCCACCCTGCAAATTTTCCAGGCCGATCTCCTCCGAAAGATGGACGAGAAAGGACCAGATGCAATTTGCGTGCCAGACTTGAGAAGTGCCATGGACCTCACTCTCCGCGCTACTAAGTCTGCTGCACAGGCCATAGGACGGAGCATGGCCTCTCTCACCGTGACTGAGAGACACCTGTGGCTAACGCTCTCTGAGATGTCTGAGTCTGAGCGCACCGCGTTCCTCGACGCCCCGCTTTCTCCTGTTGGCCTCTTCGGATCTTCCGTCAATGACTTCGTGGAAAGATTCGCTGAGGTACAGAAAGCGTCACAGGCCATGAAGCACTTCCTACCGAAGCGCTCTAGTTCTGTAGCAGGCCGTGCGAAACCGTCTGCTCAGAGCTCACAGCCTCAGCCCACCGCCGCCACTTCGCAGCGCCGACAGGCCCGAAGCGCGAGGCCGCGCTCTCGCTCAACCAGCCGCCGCCGCGGCCTAGGATTGCGGTAAAGCCCGAGGCCCCGAAGTCGTCGTAGCACGCCTAGGGAAACGACTGTGTTCAAGTCCCGTCGCGGCCGGACTTCCACCAAAACTCATCGCTCGTTCAGTTCCAAGAAATGTGACTGTTCCAGTGTATTCTGCAGTAAACAAGCCGGTTCCACTGCCCGCTTGCCTGCACACAAATGCCATTTTCACGGCTACCCAGATAAATCCCATAAAGAGTGTATTTTCTGGTGTCCCGGCCACGGCCGATGGTGTTATGAGTGTAGACAAAATGCCCACTTGCCCAGTGCTCATTCCTACACACAAGCACAGCCCGTCACACAGGGCTCGCACACATGAAATCGACCCAGATCGATTGTGCATTAAACGTAGCAAATGTGCCCACTGCCCAGTGTCCACAAACACTACGTTCTGCATGTCTCAAGGTTTCTGTAAAAACGAAACCAGCGTGGCTGTTCGCTCTGCTCAGGCGGACAATGCTCTCAGTGTTGTAAATGTGCCCGCTATCCCGCGCCCACTTTCACACATAGACATGACAAGTCCTACGGGACTCGCCCAGCCCTCCCCCTCTCGGTTGACCGCCGCAGAGGAGTCGAGCGCGGGCAGTCTGCCCACTGTAATCAGCGCGCCCCCTGCCTCGAATGTCATAAGCGCGACGCTTATGTTACAGCACACCAAAACCACTCTGCATTCAACCCCTAGCCATTCATGCAGATGCATGGGCAATGCTTCCCAGGGTTTCGGAGTGGGTGCTAGACATTATAAAGAGAGGCTATTCGCTACAGTTCTGTCGACGCCCTCGAATCTACGGTGAAAACAGAAGTAGCACACCTACTTCGAGCCGAAATATCGAAACTGTTGAGCAAAGGGGCCATAGAGCCTTTATCTCAAGCTCAGAGCGAAGGGGGGCTATACAGCAGATACTTCCTGGTACCGAAAAAAGACAGGGGTCTCAGACCCATACTAGATCTAAGACAGCTGAACAAAGTGCTTGCGAAGCAACAGTTCAGAATGCTCACGACCAGAAAAATCCTCGCGGTAAATTCGCCGAGGAGACTGGTTTATGTCAATAGATCTGAAGGACGTGTATTTTCAAATACAGATAGCGTCACGTCACAGGCGATATTTGAGATTCGCCTTCGAGGGCCAGGCATATCAGTACACAGTCCTACTGTTCTGCTTGTCCCTAGCACCCCGTACATTTACGATGTGCATGGACGCAGCGCTCGCACCCCTCAGACTCCGGGGCATGCGAGTATTGAACTACTTGGACGATTGGCTGATTCTAGCTCAATCACGCTCGGAGCTCATAGAGCACAGGACCATTTTACTCAATCACCTCGAGAATCTGGGTCAATTGGGCGAAGAGTTCTCTGTCCCCCAGACAGATAATATCTTTTCTGGGCACAGAACTGGACTCGCTGTCTATGATAGCGCGACTGTCACCACAGCGCGCACTGGATATTCAGCGCGCAGCGAGCTCTTTCCGCTGCGGCGCGTCTGTCCCGCTCAGAAAATTTCAGAGGATGCTGGGTCTCATGGCCTCAGCATCATAAGTACTTCAGCTGGGCTTGCTTTGCATGCGCCCGCTACAGTTCTGGCTGAAAGCGTGAGTACCGCGCAGAGCGTGGACTTCCGGTCTGCTTCGTCTCAAGGTCAATCAGAAGTGCATCACAGCTCTGAAACCTTGGAAAGCAACCGACTGGTACCGATCAGGTGTATGCCTGGGGACTTCCTCGAGTGTGAGGGTGGTGTCTACGGACGCATCCACCTCGGGATGGGAAGCGCTGCTCGAGGGCAGACCGTTCTTCGGCCAATGGTCAGAACGGGATAAGCACATAAACTGCCTGGAAATGTTGGCAGTAGACAACGCGCTAACGTGTTTTTGTCCCCAAATAAGAGGACACCACGTCCTGGTCCGCTCGGACAACATGTCAGTGGTATCCTACATAAATCGTCAGGGGGCCCTCAGGTCCCGAAACCTGCACAGGCTGACAGAACGCCTCCTGGTGTGGGCTCAGTGCAACCTGCTATCGCTGAGAGCAGCGCATGTGCCAGGGCTCCTAAATGTAGGACCAGACAGGCTGTCCAGGAACAACGTTCCGACAGGTGAGTGGTCTCTACATCCACAGACAGTCCAACTGCTGTGGAAGAAATTTGGCAGAGTGAGGGTAAACCTGTTTGCGTCTCAAGAAAACGCTCACTGTCTGGAATTTTTCTCCAAGAGCAGGGACGCGCTGGCTCATGTTTGGCCCTGCTGTCCGCTCTATGCTTTTCCCCCCGTCTCTCTCCTGCCTCAGGTGATAGAACGGATCAGGGAAGAGGGATGCTCAGTGCTACTCGTAGCGCCTTTCTGGAAAAACCAACCCTGGTTCCCAGTTCTGATGCAGCTAACGAGCACTGCCCCATGGCCAGTGCCAGGGAGGAGGGACCTCCTCTCTCAGGCCGAGGGCTCGATCTGGCATCCTCACCCAGAGCTGTGGTCCCTTCATGTTTGGGCCATCAACGGGTACCCGCTGACCTCCCAAGGGGAGTGTTAGACACGATCACACAGGCTAGAGCCCCGTCTACGCGACGGCTCTACTCCTCGAAATGGTCAGTGTTCTCCAGCTGGTGCACAGCTTGTGGCATATCACCCCCAGACTGTGGGGTGACGGAGGTTCTCCCCTTCCACGCTCAAAGTTTATGTGGCGGCCATAGCAGCGTTCTCTAAAACAACGCTTGGTCAGTCAATAGGAAGGAACGATTTAGTCATCCGCTTCCTTAGAGGAGTTAGGAGACTGAATCCTCCCAGACCTCCCTCAGTCCCTGTATGGGACCTTTCTACGGTGCTGGAAGCCATGAAAGGTGACCCATTCAAACCTATACAGATGATTGATCTTAACCCTCTGGGGTCTGAGGGGTTTTCTGGGCCCTGGAGGTGTTCTGACATATTCTGACATTTGTGCTTTTTTCAGTTATTTATAAACATGTTAATGGCAAAGGTGTAAATTCACTCTATATAGCAGTGGTTTTCAACCTCTCCTGCAGGGACCCCCTGACAGGCCATGTTTCTGTTTTAACCCTGAAATGGCAAACCTGATTCAATTAATGAGTAGTTTTTAGAGTAGGAAGAGTAGGAATTAGTCAGGGGGTCCCTGCAGGAGAGGTTGAAAACCACTGCTATATAGCACAAACAGGGCTACCATAATATGTGATCAACATGCATGTATATGTTTGAATTTTTAAGAGATTAATGTTTATGCGTGGTTATTGAAAAAAAATAGAAATGAAAGTTGCTGAAATAAGACCACAAAACACATACTAAATATGTGTCAATAAGACTTTTGACTAATGAATGTTGTCGCTTCGAGTTCTGGCTTCAAAATGATGTGAAAATCATCCTGCCTAATCGTTCACATAACACAATACATTGATTTACACTTTGTAAAACAGTTTCTTTTTCAGAAGAGGTTTATGCATGGGAGTGGTAATGGCCTATCAATATTAATGAGATTCAGACCAGGGGTGTGACAGACACTCCCCACATTCCTAAAAAACAACAACAAAAAAAATTGTTAGCATACATTATCCAAAGTAAACTGATGGGCAATTAATTGTTATGGACGCACAATGTATATATCTGTTGATGGTCCATAGGACAGAGAAATATCACTGCGAGTATCTGTTTATGGGCCATGACCGCACGTATTTAGTGACGCACGTAATGAACGGATCGTTCGCGAACGACACATGCATTTCAAACATTTACACCTGTATTCACAAACATCTGTGCATAAGGAAGCATGATAAGCAGTGTCATAGTCTAACCAAAACCATACGTTTATATATATATATATATATATATATATATATATATATATATATATATATATATAAGGGATGTCCCGATCAGGTTTTTTTGCCCTCGAGTCCGAGTCCGAGTCATTTGATTTTGAGTATCTGCCGATACCGAGTCCCGATCCGATACTTAATACAGAAAAAAAAAGAATAAAGAAGAGCTAAAAAACAGATCCAGGATGTTCCTTATTTTTTATTTAATTCACCTTATTTTAACATTCAACAACTCTGTTAAGAAACAGAGCACTTCTGTGAGGTAGCTTGAACAATCAAGTAATAAATACATTCTTCACTTTTGGACTTTAGTGCAACAGTAAATATAAAAAAAGTCTAATATATAAACAAATAGCACCTCAACTTAAAATACCTGGTAGGCATGTAAACAAATAAAAAATAAAAGTGCTACAGTGTTTGCAAAGCCAGTAATGTGCTTTTAGGAACTGCACTCCTAACTCTTACGCCGGTTTCACACTGCATTGTTAGCAGAGCGTGCAGTGCGTATTTTTTTCGCCGCCCATGTTAACAGATTAAACCAGGCTTTAGAGCATTCACACCGCGCGCAGAGGTGGCGCCAGTGTTGCCAGATTGGAAATGTCCAAGTATCGTACATGAAGCTCAAAATTATCGTATTTGGAAGAAAATTATCGTACACGAGTCAAACCTGTACAGAATACAGGATGAAAATGACAGACAGTCAAGAAATCTCCAACAGGGGGGGTGATTGGTTGCCCTTACATGCGCTTCGTGAGGCACAGCACACACACGCAAGGTCTCTCGCTCCCTCTCTACACGTTCTTTCCCCGGTAGACGTAGAATCCACAGCTAGATCAATGAGAATTCCTATGATTACAACGACCATCATTTGAAGTGTCACACAGTTCTGAAATTATCGTACATTATAGGATTTTTTCCATTATTGATCGTACATCGTACACAGGTCAAAATTATCGTACAAATACGATAATTATCGTACATCTGGCAACACTGGGTGGCGCGGCAGTGCGTAGCAGAGCAGAAGTGCCGCGATCGTTTCGGCGCCGAGTCTATTTTTGCTGCGCCGCTTTTGCTGAATTAAAGTGACAATACATTGATCATGGCCAAAATACACCGCAGTTTTATCCAAAAAGTGCATTGATGATATCTATTGTGTTTTAAAGAGTCAAGCAAATGACCAACAGCAATTTAAAAAGAAAACAAATGTCCAAAAACAAACTTGTTGCCATAACAATAAAAACAAAGATGATCCAAAAGTTATATAAATGAAATTATTAATAAAATAAGCTTCTTGACAAGTCTTTTCTCTTAAATGTATTTGAAAACGAAATAAAGCAATGCCAACTTATCCATTATAGAGTACTCTGTCTGTAGCCTACACAACCCGCGGTTCAACCGCGTGTGACAAACGCTGCCAGTGTGAAAGCAAAACGCGCGCGATTCCGATCGAGTCTGAAAACACGTGATCGGGCCCGATTTCCGATCACGAGATCGGATCGGGACATCCCTAATATATATATATATATATAATGTCTAGTATTTAGACAGTATGCCTAGGCTATCACATATTTTACCGGAGGCTGAAATATATTTAGACTAAATCACATTACACTTAAGCAGATATTCGCAAATAAGCTACATTAAACATAAGGCAGTATTTTAGCATGATAATCAGTGTTATAAGCTAATCAAAACTGAGTGAAATATATTTAATATACAAATATGTTTAGAGAGTAATAGCCTATCACATTGAAAAAGTTTACATCCTGTAAGATGTCAAAAGCTAGCCAAAACTAAGCAAAATATAGTCTGAAAATTCATATGAGTTCTATATTATCAGAAAAATAATTATATAACAGTAAAACTTACTCCGAAATTGTGTCCTCGGCGGGATCAGTTCGCTCTTCAAAATGCTGCCGTTCGTCGTCCGAGTTACAATCTTCCTCTGAGGAAAAGGGGAATTCTTCCTCGCTGTCCAGAATCATCTGAAGGGCGTCTTTACCGGAGAAGCGTGCCATACTCAAAACGCGATGAACTATCAGTGAGTCTGATGAAGAAACTGTGTTTGTATGGCATTGATCGGGGGCGTGTGCGATGCATAGATCACCTAAACTATTTACCATGTGAATAGTGCCGGGGGCGGGGCTGCCTCAGCTCATCAGAGATAATGAAGGGAGAACGAAAAAACGGTACCTCTCCTTGCTTTTAAAGGGACTACATAAGCTGAGAATATTTGTTTTTATATAAATTACTTCAGTTAAAAGAAGAGATTTCAAGCTTCATAAAGACATATCTCACGTGTCTGTGTGAGAAGTATTCGCTGAGTTATGGTTCATTTTCGGACGCGTTTCAGAATGGACTTAACTGACAGAGAGAAGGCAGAACTCGCTTCGTGTTTATTTTTCTTTATTTGGCGAAAAACACAACACTTTGTTTTTATTGTGAGTATACACAAAAATAATACACATTTAACAGGATCGATTGATGTATGAAACTCCTATGGAAAATCAAAGTCAACAGAGTATTTATGTTTCTTTTACACTGATAAAAAAAAAAGCGAGCTGGTATCGCCGGCGATACCGCCGACCCCAGGGGGTTAATCATAATCTGTTTTTCATTAGGACACTTGACTGGTTACTCGCCGCAGCAGTTTCTGGATGAAAGGTGTCCAGGTGTGTTGTACATTCCATTAGCATTGCACAGTTCAATTATAGTTTCATTACTGAATATGTAATACTCTGCACTGAAATTAAAGCTGTTATGTTTGCTCTCCCAGCTTGTCAAGTACTAAGCTTTACACCCCCAGCAGCAAATTTACCCTGGCAGCATATGGGTGAAAATGCTGGAGGTATGTAATATGTTGCGCTAAACTAAGTGTTCCATTTTAAGTCCAATTCATTAAATGTATGCAATAAGTTCAAACATTTTTACATGTCAATGATTATCAATAGGAGAAAGTCATCGCTCTGTAATTGGCCCTTGGACTCCCCTGGAATCTCGTGTATAGCATGAAGTTTTCAGCTATGAAGGTATATTCTAGCCCTATGTCTTAGTGTCCAGTGTTTTAAAAGTATTGAAAATAGTGTCTTTAGGTGTTTTTTTTGTTTGTTTTTTTAATGTAGATTTCCAGAGACTCCAGAATGAAAAACAAGCCGTGATGGATGAGAACCAAGCCCTTAGGGAGGAGAACCAAGCTCTGAGGGAGGAGAACCAAGCTCTGAGGGAAAGCACTGCACGAGCAGGTAAGAACATGCACAAAAAAGTCAAATTTAGGAAAGAGTACGTGATGTATGTCCAAAATTACCATATGCCTTTCATTTTGTAGCTTCGGATGACAGCGGCTCACTTCAAGAGCAGGTGAAGCAAGTTCGGACAATGTTGAAGACGTTTGCTCGCACTGGGCAATCAGGTACAACTTGAAAACAACACCTGTGGTTGTTGGTTTAATTCCCACTGGGGCCACCTATACATGTAGTAGACCTAGATATAAATGTCATAGTTTAGTAGTTGAGGGACCAGGACTGACTATATTATTTTATTTAACCCCTGTAGGTGCAGATCAGACCTTAATGCTGCAACGTCTTGGAGAGTTTGGCGATGCTGTGCGTAGCATGGACAACAAAATGGACACTATGCTGCAACTGTCACAATAACGAGTTCCAGATCCAAATGCAAGTTAGGCAGTAACTAGCTGCAGCTGAAGTGACTGATTGGAGTGATGAGCTGGTCACTAGGCAACAAACAAGCAACACACATAGACCCCACACCTAACACACACCAACAGATCCACAAAATGAACACAAGGATTTGTGAACCGTGACAGTACCCCCTCCCCTAAGAGTGCCTCCTGGCACTCCCAGGAGAACCTACCTGGCGATTGTAATCATCGATAAGGGAGTGATCCAGAATGTCCCTAGCAGGAACCCAACTTCTCTCCTCCGGACCGTGACCCTCCCAGTCCACCAGGTACTGGAATCCGCGTCCCCTCCGTCTCGAGTCCAGAATACGATTGACCAAATACGTAGGTTCTTGGTGACAGTGAACGGGCCGATGAATTTGGGAGCTAGCTTATTGGACGCGGAGCGGAGCGGAATGTTCTTGGTGGAAAGCCACACTTTTTGACCCACGACGTATACGGGAGGCTTTGACCGGTGGCGATCGGCCTTAGCCTTAGTGCGCGCCCCCACCTAGAGCAGAGTCTCACGGGCTCTGGTCCATGTGCGGTGACACCTCTGGACAAACGCGTGAGCAGAGGGGACCTCGACTTCGGATTCCAGACTGGGAAAGATAGGTGGCTGGTAACCTACACTACACTCAAATGGAGATAGGCCCGTGGATGACACTGGTAATGAGTTATGTGCGTACTCCACCCACGAGAGTTTCTGGCTCCAGGAGGAAGGATTCTGAGAGACCAAACATCGCAACACTCTTTCTAAATCTTGGTTGGCACGCTCTGTCTGGCCGTTGCTCTGAGGATGAAAACCAGAAGAAAGACTGACACTCGCCCCCAGTAAACGACAAAACTCTCTCCAAAATTTGGAAATAAATTGGGGACCCCTGTCAGAAACCACATCCATCAGGAGGCCATGTAAACAAAAGACATGATTTATGACGGCAACCGCTGTCTCCTTGGCAGACGGTAATTTGGGCAAGGGAATGAAATGAGCCGCCTTCGAGAAGCGGTCCACTACGGTCAAAACAACCGTATTGCCCTGGGAGGGCGGGAGGGCAGTGACAAAATCTAGCACAATGTGGGACCAGGGTCTCGAAGGGACAGACAGCGGTTGGAGTAACCTATCCGGTGGGCGATTGGAAGTCTTACCACGAGCACAGACTGAACATGCCAAAACAAAACTTTGAATGTCACGAGCCATGGAAGGCCACCAGAATCGTTGCTTGACCAAAAAACTGGTGCGATTGACTCCTGGATGACATGCTACGTTGGAACAATGACCCCACTGAATCACGTTGGACCGTAACTGCTCCGGCACGAATAAACGACTCGGTGGACACTCGGGCGGAGGCGTTACCCCTTCTAAGGCCGAACGGACCTTCGACTCGATCTCCCATATGAGTGTGGAGACAATGAGTCTCTCAGGAAAAATGCACTCGGGAGTGGACGGGCGAACGGAACGGTCAAAAATTCGAGATAAAGCATCGGGTTTGATGTTCTTAGAACCCGGACGATACGATAGTACAAAGTCAAAACGTCCGAAAAAAAGTGCCCACCGAGCCTGCCTGGAGTTGAGTCGTTTAGCAGATCTGATATATTCAAGGTTCTTATGATCGGTCCAGACGATAAAAGGTACCCCCGAACCCTCTAGCCAATGGCGCCACTCTTCCAACGCTAGCTTGACTGCCAGTAATTCTCTGTTACCAATGTCATAATTACACTCAGCAGACGATCAACGATGAGAAAAAAATGCGCAAGGGTGCATCTTATCATCCGTGGGTGAGCGCTGGGAAAGAACCGCTCCTACCCCCACCTCTGATGCGTCGACCTCCACCACAAACTGACGTGAAGGATCAGGGGCTACAAGAATGGGAGCTGAAACGAAGCGGCTCGAGGTTGGTAAATGCAGCCTCAGCTGCACCAGACCACCTGAACGTCGCTTTGGTGGAGGTCAAGGCAGTCAGAGGAGCGGCTAGTTGGCTGAAATTGCGAATGAAACGCCGGTAAAAATTGGCGAACCCCAGAAACCTCTGTAGGGCCTTACGGGAATCTGGAGTTGGCCAATCCACCACAGCCTTAACCTGTTAACCGTTGCCAGTGCGCCCGCGCACTGAAGCGTTATTTATTTATTTAATTCAAAATTACTATCAGATTTAATGTTATACCTTGACAAACTATACATAATTAAAAAGATATAATACTCAAGTTTCAGTATTTGACCACTATTGTATTCTGAGAAACTCATAGTGACAGTTATGTCTTAATTTGTGTCAGGAGTTATGAAATGAAAAAATGAGTCGATACCTTTAATATGAATTATGCGCGTCAGCCGCTTTCATTCATAAAAAACTCCGTGCTGTCGTCATGACAGCGATACACAAAACAACGTCCCTCAGGGCTTTAGCTCAAAACTGTGCAGATTTGGAGAAATATTGATAGATTCTCATAGATTTACATCATATTTCTATAGACAGGAATAATATTTATTGAATTTATACCCAAATGCGTCGATGTAATCTTTATGAGCATTTGGTATTCCGATACTGTGTTTTTTAATTCATACCAATAGCCTGAGGGCGCTACATGCACAATAATAGTCCATATATGGAACATGAAGAAGAGCCATGACCATGTGACATTCCAGGACGTCACTGATACACACAAAGCTAACAAGAGATCGCGCTGTAACATGCAGATACAGATGTTTTGAAGACAATAAACATGATTGCACTGATATTTGAGTTACCTGTGTTTTTCAAGCCATGCCAGGTATTTTCATAATAATAGATTATATTTATAATGTAATGCTAATCTATATAGACTATCATTGTGCAGAACACTATCCAATAGTATATTTTCTGTCTGATTTTTTTTTTATCTGAAGCCAAATTAGATCACAGAAGATTATTTAAAATACTCAACGTGCGTTAAAAAGTAAGTTTAGAGCACAAACATGGTTTTAATCTCATAAATTGTCGTGTATTGATGGTGTGCTAAGCTAACATGCTAGCTAGCCCTAGGTGCACCTGCTACCTAGAAGTTATACTTTTATTTTTTTTGAATGCTACCTGAAATGTGTCTTTATTCAAGAAATGCATTTGATACAGTTTAAAATCTGAGGTAAACTTTGAGAAAAGAAATTAGGGACTGAAACCCTATGAATAGCCTGTGAATAGCCAGTCGTTAGTGGCTATAATGCAGACAAAAGAAATGCATATTTCGAGCCATAACCAGGCTGGAGAGGTGTGAATGTGTGCAGGGGGAGACTGAGACTGAATGGGGATCGTCTGCACCACAAAACAATAGAGACAATATACTGGATAGATGGTTAGAAGATGACAATAAACATCAGTAGCATTTTAGCGTCAAATCAAAATAAAGTCATTTGACATGGTCTTGAAAAACATTTAACTAAATACAGAGTTTTGGACTTATTATCTTCAGATTTTAAACATAGAATGTTTAGACATATGGCTTTAGCTGTAGTGCATTTCTAGATTGCTCCAGTGCCAACTTCAATTTTATTTTCATGAGGATGTTTCATAAAAATTAATTTCTAATAATTTTACAAAACTTTGAAGCTATTTATAACAATTTTTGTCATTATGACAATAATTAATTCTACATTTACAATAAACTGCCAGGTGTCAGCTTTCAAATGAGATCATACTTGTGCTTTTAATGCAAAGGGTTCATGAACTGTATCTGTTTCAGTTTGGGTATGTCATTTCTGGGGATTTTTCAAAAGTGGGGTTGCAGCTTAACAGGTTAACCTTGTCAGGATCCATGCACACACCCTCGGAGGAGATTATATAACCCAGAAAAGGAACCGACTGTGCTTGGAACGAACATTTCTCCGCCTTGACAAAAAGCCCATTCTCTAACAATCTCTGGAGCACTCGTCTGACGTGCTGAACGTGTTCCTGGAGAGAAGAAGAAAATATCAATATGTCATCCAGGTAAACATATATGAACTGATCTACCATATCTCTCAGCACGTCATTCACGAGTGCCTGGAAAACTGCAGGGGAGTTGGACAGCCCGAAAGGCATAACCAAATATTCAAAGTGCCCCCTAGGGGTGTTAAAAGCAGTTTTCCATTCATCCCCCTTCCTTATGCGAACCAAATGATAAGCGTTACGTAAGTCCAATTTTGTGAAGATGGATGCTCCCTGCAACCGCTCGAAGGCTGAAGACATCAACGGCAAAGGATAAGTATTCTTTACCGTGATGTTGTTCAACCCTCGGTAGTCAATACACGGTCGCAGAGAGCCATCCTTCTTCCCCACAAAAAAGAACCCTGCCCCCGCTGGAGAAGAGGAAGGACGGATGAACCCAGATGTCAGAGAATCAGAAATATATTTCTCCATGGCCTCCCTTTCTGGGGCAGAAAGTGAGTATAACTTGCCTTTAGGTGGAGACATACCTGGCAGTAAATCTATAGCACAGTCATAGGGACGATGCGGAGGGAGAGAAGCAGCCCGAGACTTACTGAACACTCCCTTCAGGTCCAGATACTCCGAAGGCACGTTAGACAAATCCATGTGTTCATCCTGAAACACAGAACAAGAAACAGAAGAACACGCAGACAACAAACAAGTGGCATGACAAAATTCACTCCAAGAGAAAACCGAATTCATACGCCAGTTTATATGAGGATTATGGAGCGCCAGCCAGGGGTGTCCCAGGACCACAGGAGCAGAAGGAGAGTCGATCAAAAGAAAGTCAATATCCTCAGAATGATTGCCTGAGGTGACGAGTCTTACGGTAGCAGTTGAATGTGTGACTTAAGGTAATAGTTGACCATTAAGAGCAATGACCGAGATAGATTGAGAGTGTGTCATCACCGGTATCATAAGCTTATGAGCCAGGTTAATGTCTAAAAAATTACCCTCCGCTCCTGAGTCAACCAGAGCCTCACAATCAAAACTCTGAGAAGGTAATCTCAAACTCACAGAAAGGTGAGTAGCTGAAAAAGAGGATTTAGTCAATGTAGTTCCACCCGTCAGTAACCTCTTACCTACTGGCGGGTGCTGGCTTTTACCGGACACTGCAAAGCGATGTGACCGGCGGCTCCACAATACAGACACAGTCCCCTCTCTCTTCTTCTTTGTTTCTCTTGTTGCGATAGACGGGACCTGCCCATTTGCATGGGTTCAGGATCTGGAAAAGACATAGTTTCACCAGGAGAAAAAGATACCTTACTCTGTGCACTGGCAGGCCACTCTCGCTGTGTCCGTGGACCCCGTCGCCGCAATCTCGTATCCACCTGAATAGCCAGATCTATAAGTTTATCCACCCCCGCGGATAAATTCAAAGAGTAAATTTCATCCTTTATGGTTTCAGAAAGTCTGTATAAAAACATGTCCCATTGAGCCTCTGAATTCCAGCCACACTCCGCAGCTAATGTGCGAAATTCAATCGAATAGTCTGTTACAGTACGATCTCCCTGACGCAGTTCCGCGAGAAGTCGCACCGCGTCTCTACCGGAAGCAGCGCGATCAAAGACCTTTCTGAGCTCACGGGAGAATGTCTCAAACGAAGCACAGCACGCAAGTTTCTGTTCCCACTTCCCACACAGTAGTTCCCCAACTGGCTGCTCGACCCGAGAGCAGGGTTATAACAAAGGCCACCTTAGCCTCCTCCGTAGGAAATGACCAAGGTTGAAGAGAGATGTACAGAGAACATTTGGCTAAAAACGAGCGACCTAACTGGGGCTCACCAGAGTAGAATGCTGGAGGTGGAAGACGGGGTTCAGTGGCACGAATGGTCTGACTCTGAGCGGCAAAAGCAGATGGAATGGCGGTGACTTGTTGTTGCATGGACGCAGTCTCAGTCCTTAGTTGTTGTAGCTGGGTCGTTAGTTCGGAGACTTGGGTCACCAGCGCCTGAACAGCACGACCCGTTGCTATCGTCTGTTCCTCCTGTTGTTGCATGCGAATATCACTCTTTGACAGGATTGCGCTCAATTCGGACGCACTTGCTGGATCCATGATGTTTGGTTGGTTCGTTCTGTCACAATAACGAGTTCCAGATCCAATTGCAAGTTACTCAGTTTATTAGACAGAGAAGATACTCAGATCAGACAAGATGCAGGAGACTGATGAAACTTGACAGACGAAACCATAAAGGAATACTCAGGGTGCACTACAAGAGACTGGTCGATGTGAATTCCCGAACTGGTAATCCAGCGCCACATGGGACATGGGAGAACGCGGGGAGCAGAACACAGCAGGCAGCTCAGACGAGGTAACTGGCAACAAGAACAAGACATAAGTGACGAACCGACACCCAGCATTACTCTCTCCAGCTAGATATAGGCAGTAACTAGCTGCAGCTGAAGTGACTGATTGGAGTGATGAGCTGGTCACTAGGCAACAAACAAGCAACACACATAGACCCCACACCTAACACACACCAACAGATCCACAAAATGAACACAAGGATTTGTGAACCGTGACAGCAACATTTCAGTGCCAATGTGTCTGTTGGAGAGTTATCCCTGCCAGGGGATCTGTTACTCCCCCTAGACACCCAGGAAGATTTGGCGTTGCTTGACAACAGTTTGAGGCAGGATAAAGAGCTCCTGATTTCGTTTATAACTCCAGAATTAAGATTGTACACTGCATATTCTACAGTCTGAATCCACAGCCTGTCACATTTTATATTTATGTATGATTTTGTAACACTTTTTTTGTATTTTCAGCTTCGGTTTTTGGCAATCAAATGTGGGAGGGACCTAAAGACAACCGTCTGGCGGATGCTTCAGAGTATCTTCTCTAATCACCTTTCCATCAATACAACCTGGACTGGAGTTGGGGATAAAGCATGTTTTAGAGACATGTTCCTGAAGACCATTGTTCAAAGTAAGTTGGATTTAAAAAAAAAAAAAATGTTTAGTAGATGTGTATGGCATTATGCCATTCAAATGGAATGACAGATCTGTATTTTCTACAGGAGCCATCCGGAAGAACCCGGCAACCCAGGATGCCACTGATGAAGCCGTCCAGGTTAACGTTACGCGTTACCTGAAAGGAGCATCTGACCGTGAAGGCGGAAAAAGGCGCCGCACAGCTGAGAAGGGACCCACAGCCGACCCCTTAAACCTAGGCTGACTACTGACACCCCAGCATCACTGACAACTGGAACCCTTTCTTTATCCTGCAGTCAGTAACATCAAGACCCCTAAAGAAGCCAGAAGTGTCAGACTGCACTCACCCAATCCACACTGTTCACTGTGGAAATTATTTTTTTATTTTTTTTCAAATTCCCTGTGACCCTGCCTTGAGGGCAGCTCCTTGGGTGGATATTGGATGGTGAGGTTGTTTGTCCTTTATACAGGCGCACGAGGAATCATTTTAAGGTATGCCAATTTGCACAGCCTCATTCTGGAGGTCAGGGAAAACCGAAGAACCCGTAGTCAGGCTTGAACCACTGATTATCATGACTTGGACTGTCCTGCAATTCTTAGCCCACTATGCCACGCAGACCCCAACCACTCCAGACATTCTGATTGGCTGTGTTCTCTACAGCCAGATTTCCTACTGTTAATTGTATTTGTTCCCAATTGTAGTCATGTGTAAATTGAATGTTAAAATGTATATTATACCTGGTATCCTGCACATTCTTTGATACCAAAGATCTCAATTACTTAATATACAATTTGCTGCTTATTTCATTGTTACAATGCTTAACTATTCTATTTTTAAATATAGCTTGTAGTCCTTGATTATACCTCTAATACTTGATATCTGCACATTATCTGGTACCAAATATTCTACTTACTGTGACTTTAGTATTGCTTATTTCATTCCGTCAATGCTTAACGATTCTATTATATTATATATCCTATTTCATACCTGATACTTGATATTGCACATTAACTAGTACCAAAATTCTACTTTCATTCCATCAGTGTGCTTAGCTGTTATTCTATTAAAAATAGCTTGGAAATCCTATTTCATACCTCTGATACTTGATATTGCACATTACCTGGTACCAAATATTCTACTTAATCTGTTTTTAACATTTGCTTTTTTCATTCCATCACAGTGCTTAACTCTTATTCTATTGTTAAATATAGCTTGTAAATCCTTGTGCCACAGGTCAGCATTGCAGTTATATCTGTTCTACTACTGGTTTTACCTCAGTATTTTTTATATATATATGTGAAGTTGATACAAGAGACATAGATCTTATTGCAGCACAGTGAAATATTGTACCCCAGGTCAGCAATGCCATTATAATGGTCTATTCTACACCAGAGCTTTATTCTAAATTATTACCACTTATCCTATTGTTAGAAATGGCTTGTAAATGTGATGTTATACCTGGATTTATTTGGTATCCTGCACATTCTTTGGTACCAGATATACTCATTACTTATCTTTACTGGTAATTCTTTTCATCCCAGAGCTGACCTCTTTATATTATTAACAATTATTGTAAGTGTTATAATTTGCTTGTAAGCTAAGGCTGGTTTTTTTTTAAACAATTTAATTGGAAACCTGCATGTTCTTTTTTTTTTTTTTTTTTTTTTTTGTGTGTGTGTGTGTATATATATTTCTCTTTTTTTCTGTTATTTATATTTCAGTGATCTGACATCGTGTTTCAATGACAGTTACTGTACTTTGAAATGTGGAATTAAAACGCCAAATGGAAATTTGACTGGTTTGATCAATCATTATTCTTGATAAACTGCATGATATATATGATATATATATATATATATTATATATAAAATAAGCGGCGACAGATCGCTAGAAAATAGCGTTTGCCTCCGACGGGCCGCGGAAGGGCCGCCTTCGATATAACGGTGGCGGGACGGCGGTTGGCCCGCGGGCCGGCCGTGGAACGAAGGCGGTAGGAAGGCGGCTGCCGCTTGTGCCGTCAAACGTGTTTGCGATTACGCCATTCTGACGCTTCTACTGCCTCCGGAGCGCCGCCGGCGGTCCGCCGACTCATTGCTATCTGGGAAAGAGGATGGCAGATAGACATTACACATGAGACCAAAATTGACAAAATGCAAACTTAATAATGCACAGCTAGCTAGAAGCTAGTGCTAAACCATTATCCACGAGTGAACATGCTAAAGTTGTCCTAATATCAAACAATGTCATTACAATCATTAGTATACATGATGATTAAAAAAACAATGTTTACTGTGAATGTCGCAATATATCAATAAATCAATACTTACTCAAAAGAGGGTTCAGCGCAACCGTGTCCCAGTGAAGAAAGTCTCGACTGATATCAACTCTTGGTGTGCGTAGTTCAACCGTTACAGTAAAGGCGTGTCCGCGTCCGAGGATCCGACATGGGTCCGCTCTGGATCCGCTGTTTGACAGTAGATTTTACGGCGCCGCCCGGAGGCGGAGCTGATCCTGATCCACCTATGTGATCCACGAATGTCCAGTCACGCGGGTTTGGTGACTTGAAGGCGGATCCGCCTAGGAGTCTCCTGCTGTGTGGGTAGACATTTAAAATACATCAATAACTGATATCATAGTTTAACACAGATCAAATCAGAGTTAAGGCTTGCTTTACGTGTTGCTCGACGAGGATTTCTTAATCGTTGCGACTTTCAATCCTGAGGAGACAAAATGCCGCGGAGGCTCCCGCCGCGGAGTGAAGAAGAGGAGGAGTTACGAGGATTCTCAGATCGTTGAAGTGTCCAATGGAGTTAAGAGATTTGGTCTCAAGCGATTTTCAACACTTTAGATTGTTTAATAATTTGTAAAAATAACGGAACCCCGTGGGGACTGACCAATAGCATCGATTTGTGAAAAAATATGAAATTGACAAAATTTGGTTTCTGCCTGACAGCGACGATATGTATTTCTTTTAATGTTATTATTTCGGTCTTATTGCCAGGGAAGCTGGATTGCTTTGCTGTTTATTGATATTTTTTAAATTATAACGCTACATCTATCAACATTTATTTAGATGTTATCATTGTATTCATTCATTTCTTTATTTTAATAATATTATTTCGGTCTTATTACCGGTGAAATATTACAGAAAGCCTATGCTGTAAGACAGAATACGGGCTGAGCGGGGCTCATTCTAAGCCCATAAGCTAGATCATACTCTAGATCTAATATTATCACATGGAATCAATGTTGATGCCGTTGAAATTCTGCAGCAGAGCGACGACATCTCAGATCATTATCTAGTCTTGTGTAAACTTCATTTAGCCAAGGCTTCAAAGCCAACTCCGTGTTACAAATATGTTAGACCTATCACTTCTGCCACTAAAGATTGCTTTATCAATAATCTTCCTGATCAGTTTCATCATCTCAGCATCCCAGATAGCTTAGAAGAACTAGATATTGCGACAAAAACTCTTAACTCTCTCTTTTCCAGCACTCTAGACACAGTTGCTCCGTTGCGCTTAAAGAAGATTAAAGAAAATAGTCCAACGCCGTGGTACAACGAGCACACTCAGGCCCTTAAGAGAGCAGCCAGAAAAATGGAGCGTTGCTGGAAGAAAACAAAACTAGAGGTATTTCGCATTTCATGGTAAGACAGTTCGATTGCATACAGAAAGGCCTTAAAAGCTGCTAGATCTGCTTATTTTTCAAACCTATTAGAAGAAAATAAACAAAACCCTAGGTATTTATTTGAAATTGTGGCTAAACTAACGAAAAATAAATCTTCAACCCCAGATGTTTCCAAGCAGCACAGCAGTAATGACTTTATGAACTTCTTTACTAACAAGATTGATAATATCAGGGAGAAAATTATAACTATGCAACCGTCTACTACAGTATCGCATCAGGCAATGCATTGTAGTGTCCTTGAAGAAACATTTTATTCATTCATTGCTATAGGAGAGGAAGAATTTACTAAACTCATTAAATCATCTAAATCGACAACATGTACAGTATGTTAGACCCTATACCGACTAAGCTACTGAAAGAGATGCTTCTAGAGGTCATAGATCCTCTTCTTAACCCTTAAAGACCGATACAGCCGCCCGCGGCATAAAATAACTATCGTTCTAAAATGTTTAATAACTTTTGAGTCGCTAATCCAATCTGTATGCTTTAAAATGCACCGTAAAGATGAGATTCTCAGCTTTCCCGTGTTATCACGGGTGTCTCTATTGGTCATTCAGTGGCTCCGTAGTGCCGGTGATTGCGTCATCAAAATCTGCAGCAGTGATTCGTCAAGGAAACACATGTGGTTTCTTTCTCTGAGCCAAACAGGAACGATTGTTGATGCTTAGTCCCACCCCCATGCCCAGATTCGTCCAAACGGTCATCAACTCAACCAACAAACATAGTGATTGGTGATTTTAACAACCAATCACGTTTCTTTATACATTTTTAACAAACGCAATAGTGATGGGAAGTCCGGTTCTTTTCCGCGAACCGGTTCTTTCGGACAGTTCGTTTCAATGAACCGGTTCAAAAAACCGGTTCACCAGTTCTTTTACGTCATCACGTAATGACGTCAATTCTATCATCCCGGCGTATAAATATACATTCAAATAAAGGCATTTGTAATCATAACTTCAGTACTCATCGTCATAATCATCTTGGATAGGTTTCTTACATTTACGTTTTGAAAATGAACCCTGTAGTAGGCCTAAGGCAATGCGCAAACGCGGATGTTTTACATGTCTTAAAGTGAATAAACTGGTCTTCATCATTTTTATTTTATTTGCAATTAAATAAACTTACATTTCGCCGAATTCGGCCCCTCATTCAAGTCATTGGTTCACCCGTGCTCATGTAACAGCACAGCACAGACAGTATATAAACACAGCATCAGTTGGCCAAAAGAAAGTTCGATTCAGAGACGGTGCGATCACGCATGCGCAGTCTCTCCAGCTCATCGGTTCTCCGTATCAAACGTGTCCGAAAGAAACAGTTCTCGGTTCTGTGCTGGTGATCCGAGAACTGCTTCAACAACCAGTTCTTGACTTGAGAACCGTAGCATGCCTGTGTGTGAGCTGAAAACTACTGAAACCTTACTAGGCTAAATCAGTCGACAAAACTAAAAACTCGATGCATGTCTCCAGTATGTTTAATACGTTATGTTTTGATTAACACATTATAAACATTTGCACCCTTTAAAACTTTGGAAAGAGTTTAGGCTACGTCAAAAACGTATATCACCTTACTTAGAAATTAAATCATCTGTTCCTGAAAATAATGTTTTAGTATAATAATAAATGTTTAGTTTTATAATCCATTCATTGTTTCCAATCTTTAAAATAATACAGTGAAAAGGCAGTAGCCTATGTGATAAACATGTTTCTAACATGTTTTATTTTGTTACACTTATTGATGTTCAATAAAATACTTAAGAAACATGCATTTCGTCCCTCTGAAAAAAATGCACGCATGATCAGCTCATCGGTTCTCCGTATCGAACGCGTCCGAAAGAAACAGTTCACAGTTCTGTACTGGTGATCCGAGAACCGCTGTACCTGTACGTTCGGCAGTGCGCGCATGCTCAGTATCTGCTCGTGCTCATCACTTCTCTCAGCACAACATGTCTCAGTTCAGTGAACTGTTGGATTTACTGGAGTAACATATGCCTACTCCGGGATATTGGTTTATTTTGAGTCGAAGGGACTGTCAGGACTCATGTCCGAAAGTGAGTAACTTAACTTGTTGTGGATCAGCGCTGACGCAAGACGCGAACTGTTTCGAACGATTCAGTCCGATTTAGTGTACTGGTTCGACCAGTTCACTAAAAAGAACCGGTTCAAAAGAACGATTCGTTCACGAACCGGCCATCACTAAAACGCAATGCATTGAAAACTACTCATGAAAACTAACGGATGCAAAGTTTTTGACCATAGCGCAAAACACGAAAGAGCGCAAAACATGAAAGAGCATGAGTATGTAAAAAAAAACAGCAGTACAAATCGGAGGATGTGTTAGAATTTATTTTTTTAAACAAGTCGTTAGACCTGGTGGAACCTTCCGATTCAGAAGATTGTTTGAATCATTTGCACTGTTTATTTATCTATTTGTATTTAGTTTGTGAAGATTATTTGCACTATTTGTTCATTAGCACTCAGTATATTAGCCTCAATGAACCATTTCTTCATTTGCACTGTTTATTTCTTTTTGTATTTAGTTTGTGAAGATTATTTGAACCATTTGTTCATTTACACAATGTATATTGTATTGTTAGTATTTATATTGCACAGTTGTCACTACTTGTTATATTGTTTGCATTTGTTGTTCATGGTCAAATTATAATATAATTTTCTGAAGAAAAATGTTTGCTTCAGTGTTCTGTTGTAATATAACAACTTTTCTATTTACTTTACTTCCTAAACTTATTTGGACAGATCTACATTGTCAGTAAATGTAATACACCTGTTTTACTCAAAAACGCCTAGAATAATATTATAATAAATGGCTATAACTTGCTGAGGGATTGTTACATGTAGACAAAATTTCATCTGGAAGTCTAAAACAACCAAGTCTAACTTTCTAAAAGAAAAAAAACAAAACTTCAGATAGTTCTGTTTGAGTTCACACTGAAAACACCACATTTTTTGCTGCCGTTTTTCTTAAAATCCTGTTAATTTCATAAATTCTCTGACAAAAGAAATGTAAAACTGGGACTTTAAATGAGCTAGCTGGAAACTTTAGGCTCTCCTGTTTAAAATGATATATGGCACTTGATGCTTGCTGCTAGAATGGGTTAGAAAAACAAAGAAAAGTACAGGTGAGTCAGGCGCCCCAAAAATGTTCTAGGTCTTTAAGGGTTAAAGCAACATTGTTTAATTAATTACTAGATACTCAACATCAATAGGGTATTTCAATGAGAAACACCACATTTCATTTTTCAAATTTTCGTAATAATGTGTGATATCTAAAAGTGATTACATATACTGGTTAATGTGTACTGCCTGAATATACTACATTTATTAGTTCATTTATTAGTTCATTAACATCTCTCTATAAATTACAGAAACGTCTGTCTGTCTGTCTGTCTGTCTGTGTGTCTGTCTGTCTGTCTGTCTGTGTGTCTGTTAACCGCATATCTCTCGAACCGTTAGTCCGATGGATTTCAAACTTGACAGGTGTCTCGCTACGGTCACGAGTAAGTGCAGTGCCAAGTTTGACGTTGTTTGGATGAGAAATGCTAAAGATATCGTTAAATATATCATTTTTAAAAGGTTGTGGTTTAAAAATAAACAATCTGACATAATGGGTTGTGGTTTAACACTCTCTGGATGTTTAAAAATAAACAATAAACACACACTCTCTGGATGTTAACTGAATCTACACACACTCTCTGGATGTTAACTGAATCTGTAAGTCACACTGTTTACTTCTTAATAATGTTTATTTAAAGTTTACTTCTTTATTACTGTGTCATGAGCGCTGAAGTTAGCCTGTAACTATATGATGTTTAATATGTTAAATAGTAGTAGTAGTAGTAAATAGGCTATGCAGGCTTAAACGAGGTTAATATCCTCTTACCGATCGAACGGCAAATCTCCATCAGCTCAGCTGCGTGGCGTGTCCGTTTTTTATTTCGGCTCCCATGTGAACAGGTTAGAGTTTGCACACTGCCTGCGTGAGACGCTCGCGTCTCAGACGCGGCTCGAGACAGATGCAGATATAAATGTAATTAAAAAAATAATAATTATCGATTTTCAAAATATTGCACCTGTCAATATGCCTTCCACAACTCTCTACCCATATGTCGAATATATCACCAATGAGGCTTATCACGTCAGACACGTTTCTGGTGTGCAAAGACAGAAAACGCCACGCTCACGCCACGCAGCCAGTGTGTCGCCGGCCTGCGTGTCCGTTTTTATTGCACACTGCCTGCGTGTCTCGCCGAAAACGCGTGCATGCTAGAAATAGAACCGACGTCTCTTCCGTCTATGTGGCTGTGCACTGATGTGCATAAATTATTATAATTCAAATGAACTATTAGTTATGATAATTCAAATGAACTATTAGTTATGAACAGCAACCAAATTAATTATATTCATACCACATTTCTGCCCATATCCTGGGCATCTAATCTTTTGCAGACCACCTGATTGTGACCTACTGTTACACCACCTTTGCTGATGCTAAGATGACGAAAGATAGTCGTACCAACAGAGAGAGGATACGCAAGGCAATGCGTCATGCACGTAATGCTCAGTCAGTCGAAGCCCGAGATGCTCGGCTGGCAAGTGACGCTGCACGTCAAGAAAGGCGCCGTGAAGCTGAGGAAGAGGACGAACGCCATGCTCGGCTGACAAGTAACGCTGCACGGCTGAAAAGGCGTCGTGGAGCTGAGGAAGAGGACGAACGCAGTGCTCGGCTGGCAAGTGACGCTGCACGGCTGAAAAGGCGCCGTGAAGCTGAGGAAGAGGACGAACGCAGTGCTCGGCTGGCAAGTGACGCTGCACGTCAGGAAAGGCGCCGTGAAGCTGAGGAAGAGGACGAACGCCGTGCTCGGCTGGCAAGTGACGCTGCACGTCAGGAAAGGCGCCGTGAAGCTGAGGAAGAGGACGAACGCCGTGCTCGGCTGGCAAGTGACGCTGCACGTCAGGAAAGGCGCCGTGAAGCTGAGGAAGAGGACGAACGCCGTGCTCGGCTGGCAAGTGACGCTGCACGTCAGGAAAGGCGCCGTGAAGCTGAGGAAGAGGACGAACGCAGTGCTCGGCTGGCAAGTGACGCTGCACGTCAGGAAAGGCGCCGTGAAGCTGAGGAAGAGGACGAACGCCGTGCTCGGCTGGCAAGTGACGCTGCACGTCAGGAAAGGCGCCGTGAAGCTGAGGAAGAGGACGAACGCAGTGCTCGGCTGGCAAGTGACGCTGCACGTCAGGAAAGGCGCCGTGAAGCTGAGGAAGAGGACGAACGCAGTGCTCGGCTGGCAAGTGACGCTGCACGTCAGGAAAGGCGCCGTGAAGCTGAGGAAGAGGACGAACGCCGTGCTCGGCTGGCAAGTGACGCTGCACGTCAGGAAAGGCGCCGTGAAGATGAGGAAGAGGATGAACGCCGTGCTCGGCTGGCAAGCGACGCTGCTCACCATGCTAACATGAGAGATAAGGAAACACCTGAGATACGAGCGGATCGCCAGATGCATGACTGTCAACGACACAACCTTCTGAGAGAGGAGGAGACCCCTCAGCAGCAAGAGGAACGACGAGCAAGGGATGCCACGTGCCATCAGAAGATGCGTCTCGCCCGTCTGGAAAAGGCACGAAAAGACAATCGCAACCTTGCTCGGTGTGACGATACAGACTTCTTCCAAGAGGAACTTCATGGTGATTATAGGCACATGCTGAGCAAGACCTCACTGTTTGAATGTCCTACATGTTCACATTGTGGTGCCTATGTATGGAAAGAGGAGAGAAAAGGATTCTGCTGCAACTCCGGTAAGATCAACCTTACATATAACGCCACAAATCCCAAGCCTGGCTCAATCCCACCACAGCCTCCAGATGCTATTAAGGACCTTTTCCTTGATCAAAGTTTTGTGAAGCAAGCAAAACAATACAACAATGCGCTGGCAATGGCAAGTATTGGTATTAAAGAGGTAGCTATGCCTGGCTTCAACCCAGGTGTGCGTATACAAGGCAAAGTTTATCATTACATTGCCGGCCCCCTTCCTGAACAAGGTCGCACACCACTCTTTGCTCAGATCTATTTCCATGATCCTGCTCATGAGCTTGAAAACCGTCGAGCCCATGCCTCAAACAGTGATCTGAATGAAGATTTTTTACTGAGGACGCAAGAGGCCATTCACATGTGCAATCCATACGTGCAACAGTTTAAGTCAGCCATTGAGTATGTGACCCAAAATGACAATGCCAATGAATTGAAAATTGTCCTAACAGCTCGCACACGACGTCATGACCTTCATCGTGGCACTGTGAATCTTCCATCACTGAATAGTGACGTGGCTGTCATTGCTCCAGGAGTAACAACTACACAGCAGTTTGGGAAACTGGCTGTCACTCTTCATCTCAGAGGAGGAAGGCTTCAGACAATCAACGCCATGCATCCAGCATATGACCCATTGTCATATGTGCTGCTTCTGCCTCAGGGTTCCCAAGGATACCACACTGAGCTGGCAGGCATCACACCAACATGCTTCTACCGTTACCATCTTCAAGTGCGTGACATTGCTCAACACTTCAATTTGCTGCTTCGTGGTGGGAGACTGACACAGCAATATGTATGTGATATGATGGCAAAAATTGAGTCACACCGCCTCAACTGGATCCGCCACAACCAGAAGTCTATCAAGGCTGAAAAGTATAAAATCATTGTTGATGCCCTGAATAGTCACTCTGAGATCATTCCTGGACGCCTAACCATCCTGCCACCCACAATTTACGGATCACCCCGATGGTACGCCAAGGAGTTCCAAGATGCCATGGCCTTGGTACGAATCAAAGGAAAACCTGACTTCTTCCTCACCTTCACTTGCAACCCGAACTGGCCTGAAATCACAGGGTCACTTTTTGAGGGTCAACAGACCAATCAGAGACCAGACATCATTGCTAGAGTATTTCACATGAAGGTGGAAGCACTCCTCACAGACCTCCTCAAACGTGACATCTTGGGACACATTGATGCATATGTGATGGTGAAGGAAACACAAAAGAGGCATCTTCCACATATACACATGCTCATGACCATGGTAGCCCGCGACAAACCCAGGACCGCCAGCGATATTGACCGTGTGGTGTCTGCAGAGATTCCTGACAAAAACACAAATTTGGAACTACATCGCATTGTAACATCACACATGATTCACGGTCCATGTGGACAATGGAACAGTGCCAGCCCCTGCATGGTTGACAAAAAGTGCACCAAAGACTATCCCAAACAATTGAGACAGAACACAAGCTTTTCAGACAACTCCTACCCACTGTACCGAAGACGAACAGAAGGAGCACCTGGTTTTCCCATCATCAAGACCATCAGAGGTGGCGTCAATGTACCTGTCAATAATACATGGGTTGTGCCATACAATCCGTACCTCCTGCTCCGATACAATGCGCATATTAACGTTGAAATTGTGTGTGCTGTCTCCAGTGTCAAATATCTGTATAAATATTTGGAGAAGGGACCTGATCAGTGCATGGTGAGACTGGATGTGCCTGATGATGAGACCCGTGAGATACTACGACGTGATGAGGTGACACGTTATGAGTTAGGGCGTTACATCACTGCATCTGAGGGATACTGGCGCATATACGACTTCCCCATTCAGAAGAAACAGCCACCAGTAAAGATGCTTGCAATTCATCTAGAGGATGAACAGGTCATCATGTTCAATGATGAAGGGGCTGCCCAGAACCTGTTGGACTCAGGGCCACCTGCCACCACACTGACCGCCTTTTTTGAAGCAATGTCTCTTCATCCACACATGCGACACATTGTGTACCCAGATGTGTTTCAACTCTTCACATACACACGGAAGAAATTTCAATTGCGTAAAAAAAGACTGAGTTCTCACGATGACCGCATGGCTGACACCGTTGGACGAATTCCAATGATTGCCTTCAACCCTCACACTGCTGAACTATTCTATCTCCGCATCCTTTTGTACCGCGTGCCAGGGCCAACATGCTTCAAAGACCTCCGACGAGTTGGAGATGTGGTCATGGACACCTATCTGGCAGCTTGCATTGCGCATGGCGTTGTTGACAATGACCAAGAAGTAGATTCTGTTATGGAGGAGGCTGCAAATGTGACATTTGGCTCAGCACTGCGTGAGGTATTCGCCAACATGCTAATGTTTGTTATTAGAGGCGAACACTTGCAGTTCTGGGAAAGGCACAAGCATGTGCTGTGTGAAGATTTCATGCACAGGGCCAATGTGAATGAGCCAGATGAATTTATCGTGACTCAAGTGCTACTTGACCTTAAGGACCATGTTGAAAGACATGGTTTTACTTTAAATGGGAACTTTGGCCTCCCTGAGCCTGATCCACTTCACGTCCGGAGTCAAATTCCCCGCATCATCCAGCATGAGACTGAGCACAACACAGAGGAACTTCAAACTATCATTACTGACACAGAAAACAGCCTCAATGACGAACAACAAAAAGTTGTCGAAACAGTGATGGAAAGTGTGGAACAGGGACTTGGAAAAATGATATCCCTTGATGCAAGTGGTGGAACTGGGAAAACATTCATATTGTGCCACATCCTTAACAAAGTGCGTGCACAGGGCAAAGTAGCTCTTGCAACAGCTGCAAGTGGCATTGCAGCTACCCTACTGCCGAAAGGCACAACCTTTCACAGTAGGACAAAATGTCCTCTCATTCTCACCGATGAGTCCACTTGCAGTATGAGTGAACATGACAGCACTGCAACACTCATTAGAATGACGCATCTCATGGTTGTGGATGAAGTGTCAATGATGGATCGCCGTGCATTAGAAGCAGCAGATCGTACATTCCAGTGGCTCAGAGGTTCAGACAAGCCATTTGGTGGCATCACAATGGTTTTCAGCGGTGACTGGAGGCAAATCCTTACTGTTGTCCCACATGGTAGCCAAACCCAGATCATAGGCAGGTGTTTCAAGAGCTCACACCTATGGAAAAATGTTGAGATTCTTCGTCTAACAGAAAACATGAGGATCACTCAAGCTGCTGGAGATCAACAAACAGAAGCAGATTTTGCCAAATTCCTTTTGAACCTTGGTGAGGGGAAAATTCCTGTGGTTCCAGAAGAGGGTGAATTTGCAATTGAGCTCAATGAATCACTATCAATTTCTGGTGAGAAACTCGAGGACATTGTCAATTGGGTATATGATGACATGACAGTCAACATTTCCAATCCAAAGTGGCTATGTGAACGTGTCATACTGTGCCCAACCAACTCTGAAGTTGATAAAGTGAATGAATATATGACAAAGAATTTTCCTGGAGAAGAGCATGTTTGCAACAGTGTGGACACTGCAGAATCTGAGGGTCACCATATGTACCCAACTGAGTTTCTAAATACCCTCTGCCCATCTGGTATGCCTCCCCATCGCATCACTTTAAAGGTGGGAATGGTGATCATGCTACTTCGAAATTTCGACCAACAAAATGGACACTGCAATGGATCGAGATACATCATTGACCAAATCCTGCCTCATCTTTTGGTTGCGACTTCTGTGATCGGTGTCAATGCTGGACGCACATTACTCATTCCACGCATCACCCTCATCCCATCTGACAACATATTTCCATTCACCCTGCGACGTAAGCAGTTTCCTGTGAGACCCTGCTTTGCCATGACAGTGAATAAGTCACAAGGCCAGTCTTTGCAACGTGTTGGTGTCTTCTGCACAAGAGACTTCTTCAGTCATGGTCAATTCTACGTTGCAGCCAGCAGAGTTGGCAGATCAAGCAGACTTCGTATTCTTGCTCAAGATGATGAAACAAACAAAAAGCGCCACTTTCTGAGCAATGTTGTCTATAAAGAGGTGCTGACACAATAACATGTAATCTTCAAGAACAGCCAGTCTGCACTAACAAAACACAAATATCCACTCTAAATAAATATATACTCCAATGCATCATTATGTCAGTATCAGTATTTGCTTTCTACCATGCACAAATAAAAATGTCACTGACCTTTTGCTGTGTAATTGTAACAATGAGCACTCAAATACACCAAACCAACAATTACTAAAAACACATAGAAAAACCGCTTTTGCACGTGTATATTATATATTATATTTCATTCTGGTGCGCTTAACGTTATCACTACTGTGTAATAGTAGCCTATGCTATTCACCAACTAAACATATCCTATTCAATGCGTTCACAGTCTCTTTCACGGGCACCAAACCAACAATTACTAAAAACACACACAAAAACTGATTTTGCACGGGCATTTTGCACTAGTTTATATAATTTTGTCATTTATTTGTAATAAACACTTTAAAATTTATAGATTTTTTTTTCATTTATTTGTAATAAACACTTTAAAATGATTAATTAAAAAGTGTTATTAATGATAAATTAGTTTTTTTTTTAAATATGCATGCAGATTACGTAACAATGCGTCCCACCGTTAATTTCTATTATATTTAATATATGTTTATGTCTTCACAGATACCTCTCAACAGGGGATTCGTTCAGGACAATATCTAGCAGCTACAGGGTGGGCCACTGCACTGTGGGAAGAGTGGTGAAAGAGGTGTCAGCTGCCATCTGGGATGCCCTGCTGCCGGAGTACCTGCCTGCACCATGCATGGAGGACTGGCGTGCCATTGCAGAAGGGTTCAGCCATCGCTGGAACTTCCCCAACTGTCTTGGTTCGGTGGATGGGAAGCACGTGGTCATCCAGGCCCCAGACAACTCCGGCTCCCTGTACTATAATTACAAGGGTACATATTCCATCGTGCTGTTGGCAGTGGTCGATGCCGACTACCTCTTCAGGGTAGTTGACGTTGGTGGATATGGCAGGACGAGTGACGGCGGATCCCTCTACAACTCTGCCTTTGGTGAGGGCCTCCGAGATGGTACCCTGGACCTCCCTGAATCTGCGGTCATCCCTGGGTCTGAGCATCGTGGTGACATGCCATTTGTGTTTGTAGGGGATGAGGCATTTCCCCTCCGCCGGAACCTCATGCGCCCGTTCCCTGGCCCCCATGTCCCTGGAGAGCAGAGGGTGTACAACTACCGTCTCAGTCGTGCCAGGCTTGTAGTTGAGTGTGCTTTTGGCATTCTGTCTTCACAGTGGAGAATGAACAGAAGAGTGATGGCTGTCAGCCCCACTACTGCTGAGACGTGTGTCAGAGCCACTTGCGTTCTCCACAACTACCTGCGTGTCATGACCCTGAGGAGAAGGCACAGCGGAGGTAGTTACCGTAGGCCTGGTGATGGTAGTTGTCTCCGGGGAGTATCCAGGATGTCTGCCAACAACGCTACACGGGAGGCCTTGAGAGTGAGAGGCAACTTCGCCTCGCTGCAGGTCCAGCCATAAAACGGCACAGCAGCTGCATAACACAACGGCTCTTTTAAGAGCCACCCACATTGTCCTTTAAAGGCATATTTCCAAAGTAGCACAAGCGTTATACATACATTGCTCTTTAAAAGCAAAGGTCCATATTCCAGAAGTATAACACATGGAAATGTAAAGTAGATATATGTGATACACCTGACTTCCCCCTTCACACAGCATTTTCACCCCACTGTTATGAAAAACAATGAGCCCTTTTAGCCTGATTAACCCCACTAAATAAACTTCACAGGGATGTTACACTACAAGACCCTTTGTGACAACTTACCTGTTCTAACTCAACCTTGTCATTAAACTCTTCATTCTGTGTATAATACATATATCGTCAGTTATCTTTTTTTTCATAAAAAAACTATTATTATTAAAATTATTATTTCAGTTAACCATTAGTTATTAATGGTTATTTATTAGTAGATAAATAACCATTTATCTACTAATAAATGGTAGATTTAGTTACTAAATCTAGGTAACTAAAGATTTAGTTTAGTTAATAACTAAACATCAGAATCAGATTTTAGTTATTTATTAACTAAATAAAATAAAGTTAATTGTAATTTTATGGTTTAGTTATTAGTTGTACCTCTGAAGTTTTTCTTTTTTTACGTGGGTATCTACTGGATTCATCCAAACAACATTCTATTTTACTTGTACAGTTGCACTGAATCTATCTACAGTAACTATCTATATTGGCTTAGCAAATGTGTACACCAAGTATAAACACTACAGAATAATGAACACTGATGAGAATGAAAGTCATGAACACCATTTAAAAAACTTAATTATTTATTGAACAAAATATTAACTTATTGAACATGTGAACTTATTGAACAAAATAAACTTAAAACAATAAATATAAACTCATTTAACAAAATATAAACATTTTCAACAAAATAAACTTAAAATAATAAATATAAATATGAACACTGAACAAAATATTAACTTAATAAATATAAATATTAACTTTTTGAACAAAATAAACTACAAATATTAAATATAAAAAATGTATAAACACAAACATGAACATAAGAACATTTTAAAATAAAATTACTCCCTTCCGTCCATATCCACCTCATAAACCAAGGAATAAATTTTAAATTTAACCGCGGCCCTCTTGGGTAGGTTCATTCGCCGGATGGCGGGCAAGAGGCTCATAAAAAAAACTTCATCCTCATCCGCTGCAGACAGAGCTACTTGAGGAAGAGGAGGTGGTGTCGGCTCCATATTATGAGCCTCCTTGAGTGTACTTAAGAGCTCCCGCTCAAACACAGACATGGTTGGCCCTCTTTTCTTCCTCATCTGTGGCCTGAACTAAGAGGTGGAAGGGCCTGCCTCCTCCAGGTCTCCCCCCACCTCTGTGAGAGGTGGAGTGGGTGTAGGTGGGGGAGTTGGTGCAGGTGGGGGAGTTGGTGCAGGTGGGGGAGTGGGTGCAGGTGAGAGGGGTGCAGCCGGGGGGGTAGGTGCTGATGGGGGTAGCGGGGTGGGTGAAGCTGGAGGGGAGTTGACCAAAGGGATGGGTGCAGCTGGGGGGGCAGTGGCAGGGGTAGCTTGGTGGAACAGATTGGAGGTGGTCGGCCTACACTCCATGAATGGGGCCAGGAACCCCATCACAGCCATATACTTCCATGGCCGAGCAGATGAGGCCCCAGCCCCACTCCTGTTTCTCTCCCTCTCCTTCCTCTTTTCCCTGGTGAACTGGTCGCTCAAGCTCTTCCACCTTGACCGACACACATCCTCTAATAATAATAAAAATATATGTAAGAGAAAAGTACAGGCAATGAATCTGTCTGTGCATCTAATCTTGCTTTAAGCTAATAATTAAGTTTTTTAAATGGTGTTCATGACTATCATTCTCATCAGTGTTCATTATTCTGTAGTGTTTAAACTTTAAGCTGCAAATTGATATGCCCATTTCAAATGGTTAGATCTGTCATGAGGTATGTATTTATTTATTTATTTATGTAAAAGTCCATCAAAATCTCTCTACCTACCATCCTAATGTTACCTGCTATCATAAATACTACTAGCATATGAACCCGTTTCTGCAGATGTACATATGCTGTCTGCTATGAATCAATTAACATTTTATTTAACACAATACAAACTCATAAAACCCACCAGGGACTCCAACGACCTCTGCCACCCTTCTCCATGCGGAACTGCGTAGCTCGTTGTCCCTATATGACAATAAAGTCGGATCATATAAATTAGGGAATCCTGCGACAGCCACAATCAGTTTCTCCTCCATTTTGAACTCTGGAACTAAAGTTTCCGCGCATTTTTGAAGTAGGATGTGACCTGCGAAGAGACTTCCCTCCGTCTCCATATGCTCTACTTCTATTGGATAGACGCGCCGCGTTTGACGGACTTCATTTGCATAAAGATGGGCATCGGCCAGCTTTTTGACGCGCAGCACTTTTTCAAATGAAGCGCCGCCTTCCCGGAATGCTTTGCGGGTGCGACAAAGTCGCGTGACGTCACCCATAGGAATATAGTGGAGCGCGGCGCGACAGAAGTGTCGCACGGACAAGTGGATCAGCGCCGTTAGAAATATTCTCAGTCATAATTATGACCGCCGCTAGCATAGCTAGCGAAAGCGGTCATATAGGGATTGTCAAAGGTTTTTTTTGGGGGGGGGGGTTTTATCTACTGAATTTTTCGTCAACGATACCAGGGACACCGAAACACCGGGGAACATGAAATTTGGTGGGCATGTAGCCCCACTAGACTTTTACGGAAAAATTTCGTTTGGTCCCCGGGGGCCACTCCCCCCCCGCACTGGGCCCCCCCAAACCCAAAAAATGCAGTTTTTCCTAAATAACTACCTCAACCGTGGCACCGAGGATGAAGAAATTTTTTATGGTATGTTGGTCTTAAGGGCCCACATCAACCTAGCCCATAATCACTCATTAGTGATTTGCGCCCCTTCCCATAAAAAATGAAAATGCAATATTATTCTGCTTTAATCGCCTCTATCTTCAGTTGAGATGTTCAGAACTGCACCATATTTCATGTGTATGATTAACTTGACATCCTCTGGGGGTATGCTAAGTTTCGTAGAATTTCATCCATGGGGGGGTATAAAATAAATTCATTTATGTGCACATTTAGTGACTGTACACTCATCGGCCTGTAGATGGTGCTGTTGAGCGAAGGGTTGCTGGTTTAGGATGATACTGTCACACACACACATGCAGGAATACAAACAAACGCAAGCATGCACACACACTGACATCCACACGCACAGACACACACACACAAACACACACACGCACACACATGTACGCACACATACATACACGCACAGACACACACACACACAGACACACACATACACAAACACACACACATACACACACACACACAGACAGACATGCACATACTACTACTTTTTTTAGGTATCAGCCATATACCCGATTTACCAATACCCAATGTGTTATGCTTGGGCAGTATACTAATGAGGTGGGTGGGACATGTTTCATGCCATGTTAGATCACATCCTGAGAGTCTACGCTTTCAGAAAATATATAGTTTATATAGTTGAATCAGTTTTCTCTTCATGGTACAGACCAAAATGTATTATGTGTACACTTTCTTCACCTAAATCCATAAAATCCCATTAATTTCAATGGGACATTTACTTAAGTATTCTACTAGGTACAGTGGGAATGAGTTTAATTTTGTTTTGTTTTTGTTTAAAAAGCTGTTTGTTGTTACCAATGTAGCATGAAAAAGACTTGCTTGAACACAATAAGTGTGTTTTTGAAACTCATTTTTATAATACATTATGTAGGGAAAACCACTGTTATGAATGTGACATTTTCACATTACGGATGTTAAGTGTCTAAACTAATGACTTTTGATATAAAACTTAAATAGTAATAGCAAATAATTACAAAACTCTAAATTATCCATGATCCACAGGAATACTCCAGACAGTCTTTTAAAATATACAACTTATATACATAAACACGCAATACAGCCAAATTGCTCCACGTCATTTAATTTTGTGGAAAGCCAGTGCAGGCCTGAGCGGCGGTCATATTTTGTACCGCCATGCGGTACATCTAGTTTGAAGGGCTTTTGCAAGCGCCGGGCTAAGTTCAGCCTTGCTGCCAGCATCTGTCTGACTCTGTTCAGGCTCGTCGGCCGATCCCTCAGCGGTCGAATTTTTTTTCGCCGTTTTCTTAGCAGGTCTTGGCATTTTCGACAAAGATTGCAGCCAGAAAGTCTCTAGCGACATACTACACAAGATTTATAGTCGAGAATCAGAGCTTGCGTACTTCACTTAGCGAGTGTGAAAAGAAAACGAATAAGCCTGACAGGAGCGACCTAAAACTGCTGCTACTTCCAAGCCGCCATCTTGCACCCCCTTGTTAGGTTCTTTTTATTTAGATTATTGTTGTTTCAAGTTATACTGACTAAATGTGAAAATGTGTAAAAGAAATGTGTCAAGAACTTGATATTGAATTCTGTAATTTAAAAAAAGAAAGAAAATAAAACATTGCGCATCTTACAGCAAAAAAAAAAAAAAAAAAAAAAATTGGGTTGTGACCTTGTGATGAAGTGAGGTGTGTTTGATTTATGTCTCGTTTAATATCCGGATGACGGCGCGCCCGCCACTCATGGCAATTACTTCCCCTGGAGTCGTTGATTAAGGTAGACTAAAATGATTTGCAACTTCATGAACAAGTAGCCTATGTAACTCGATGAAATGCATGCAAATGTGTATTAGTCAAGTATGTTGCTGGGATATTGTCATGACTGCCTTTTGCCCTATTTTAACTTTTTGTGACATTGCTTTGGTGTTTCCATTTGTCTGATATAAAACCCTATAAAGTGTTAACTGGTTTAGCCTAGCATGTCCCATGTTAGTGTAGCCTACTAGTTCACAAACATTTTCTCAACTCTTCCTTTTCGCTTTTCGTGTAATTTAATGTGATATTAACATTTGGCATGTAGTAGGATAGGTGTGGGCATAGCATAGCAGAACCAAGAAGGGGTGGGCCCCTCACAACAGCACAATATATCTAAGACTGGTTAATAGACAATTTGACCATTGGAATTAAGAAAGCACATAGTGTCCCTTGCATATAGTGTGATTTTAAATCATATAGTGTGATAATAATTCAGAATGTCTCTGTGGGGAGCCTATATTATACACAAATGGCTTTCTCTTTGTTCTCTCTTTTTTTCTTCAGACAACATGGTTTCTAATTAAAAAAAAATGCCCCAACTGCCCCCAGATCATGCCCTGTGCCACCAAGATTTGTAAAGCCTGTGGGAAAGAGCACTAGCCTGGGTGCCAGCCCGAACCCCGCCCACAATATTTTTTGGTCGGGAAGTTCGGTCTGGACTCGCTCCGTTGAGGAGCTATTATGCCCGAACAAAAATTGTTCGGACCAATCAAATTGTCAGGGCGGGCTTTATACGATGATGGACAGATGAGCAATGCAACGTAATCGTCCACGTCACCAAAGAGCGCTTGATTTGAATTAGTTTACAACAAAGACGACTGCTGCTGGAGAATTGAGATTTCACGAGTTCACATTTACAAATAAGTCAGATAGAATAAATGCGTTTATAAGATTTCACACAAATAAGTCGATAGAATAAATGCGTATATGAGGTGCTGTCCGAGGAGAGGGCTGTGGGCTCGGTAGCCATGCTCCCCCGTATTCCTGGTTGTGAGAGAACAAGACAAGAGTGAGGATTCGGGGTGGTGGAGGGATGCTGAAAAACTGTCAAGGAGTGTTAGGTAAGTTTACAGAGTGAATATGCTTCCTCATGCTGATAGATAGGGTAACGTTAGACATGGTATTGTTTGATGACAAGTTTATATTGGATTGATTATTTGTACGTGCTCCTCCCGAACTTTGTTTATGAAACATCATGTGTAGATTCCGCCATCGCGTCTGTTATATCGACAGCGCATTCATTTTAAAAGAGGAACAGAGAGCCGCGACATTTTGTTGGTTGAAAATATGAATGAAGAACATGCGTCATTTACTCCGTTGCTCTGATTGGTTGTAGGTCTATCCAATTGAGTGCAGAGTTTTTTTTTTTCCTGGTTTGGTTGAGACACGCCCCATAATCAAATCTCTATGGAGCGGTATCAGACTCACATTCTGACTAGAATTGAGTATGACGACGTCAGGCTAAAAGAGCACCCCAAGAAGGCTTGTTTGACGCAGAGGCTGCAGGCCCTTGATAAGAAGAAGGGGGAGTGGCTTGGCAATCTTAAAAAAAAAAAAAAACACAATGAGGCAGCCATGCGGGATGAAGCCATCATTTTGGTGTGTACAATTAACGGTACCTCTTTAAATAGGGTCACCACCATTTACCAGTCCTGATTGAGTGACCATTGGACCCTGTACATTTCTGACGGAAGATCATAATATATTTTTCGAATGCATATATTTTTATTTTTGAAAAGAGTGATTTAAACCAGATTTCTGAAATATAGGTTTTACTTTTACCCACCTCTAAACAGAGTTTATGCACCAATCGTAACTTGAATGTTCACTTCTGTTTACCATTGTTATCAGCACAACACAGTTAAAGCCTAGTGCAGGCGTGCTAAACTTATTGAAAAACTGACTTAAATTGAGCATGTGTTTCCCCCTTACAGTAGTTTGTTATGCATTTAGTCATGGCATTCATCTAAAATTAATTAGGAATTTAGGTCCTACTGTTAAAAGTGGAGTTTAACTTTAAACACAGATTCTTTAGAATCTAATAGAATAGAATGCCTTTTATTGTCATTATACACATGTACCACAAGATTGAAGCAACTCCTTTTCCAGTGTCAACATGTACGTAAGAGAAATGTAACAACATTAGTTGTTGCTAGTCCGGGGGTCGGGGGTAAAGAGTGAAAAGTTCAAAGTGGTTATGGCTTTTGTTTTGGGAACAGGCCAGCAGATTCAACCATTGAGGTCACTGACTGTTAACTTGAAAGACATATTAAAGAACTAAGTACCCTTTGCCTAATCCAGACCAGTAGGCCCATATAAAAGGCTAATTTCTAAGTAGCCTAAGAAAAAGAAGACACATCGGCAGAGAGAGATACGCACTCACATTGAGAAAGAGACATAGCGGATGTGACAGAGAGGGAGAGCTTTATAAGCACATTTGAAAAGGACCCCCCAAAAAATTTGCAGATTTATTCGACAGCTCTCACTCTTGCAATCTTATACACAGTACAGGCCTACAGGATGTATAGTTTGTGGTCCACCAAAGTAAAGAACCGGCCTATACTGTGTACTTTACTAAATCCTGTATCCTACTGTAGATGTCCCACCTTCCTCCTTGAAGGCCTAATCCTGTTATGTAATTGCAATGTATTGAAATACATTGATTTTCAGTGTAAACCTATTCATTAGGATGGTAAATATGAAAGATGTATGGAAAAAAATCTGTGGCAGATTTGGTTGGCTTTGGCAACCAAAACTTCATGCCTGGTTGCCAAGCTGGCAACCACTTTTAACCACTTTTAAAAGTTAATGTTGAGCCCTGATCTGTTAATAATTCTAACATCAAATTCAAGCCAGATCTTATTTTTCATATACAGTAAATTTGACAAAATAGAAAATTCACTTTTGACGATGACTTTGCTGGTCATGAGTGCATTCAAATTCTGTCAATATGATTACAGGAACGTAATATAATATGACATGTAATAATGTGAAGTTTATCTAACAACACATTTCAAGTCCTGCCTCAAACTGAAATTACACTCAGCTTTTTTGATAACATACTTTTTTTATCCTTTAGAAATAAATGTCTTGATATAAATGAAGCTACATGCCATGGGCTACAAGCCACTCCTCCTTCTTCAGAAGGAAGGCAATGGCAAAAAAAACCTAAAATAACTTCCCTCACCCCAAGATGTGAACTGGACCCGCTGGCTACACAACACCTCAGCAAAATGACAGCCTTTTATGACTTGGTTTGTGCAGGTGAGATGTACAGTATAATTTTTTTCAGTCGCCATACAGTGTACAGTTGACTGTCAATCCTTCCCTATTTTTTTCAGCACTTAGCAAATATTTATTATAGTTTATACAACAAATGACAACCTTATTACATTTCAATGTTGTGGAATGTTGGTTACATGGACGAGGCAATCGTGGCAAACAAGACACTGTCCACTGAAAATAGAACTACTTTTTGTTGCGGAGAAACTAAGTCGAAAAATAAATAAATAAACAAGACTCTGGGGTTTTAAGGTTATAATTCCAGCCATGTTCAATACATAGCCCTGTTGATATAGGTTACCAAGTGCAGTCTGAAAATTTGGTACAACATAGAGTTGGGTTTTCTTTAGATACCAGTCCGATATTCAGTTTCCCTGTTTTCCCCATTGTTTCGCCGTTAGCTATTCACGCCTCAACCAAAATCACGTAAACTTGCATCCACTTGTGTTAAAAATAGCCTATAGCCCATTTTTTTTGGCCTGTGTTTCAGAAATATGTAAATGCATACAAGCTAAGAAATATACTGGTCTTAAAATTCTGTGCGGGAATGTCAAATAATCTGCCTTTTTGAATTTTTATAATAGATTATAGTTCAGCCTCATTCCTACTTTTTTTTCTAATCAAATTTGTACAGGTTGGAAGGCGAGTGAAGACACTGTCCTCACCCTGACCCTCACCCCCTGTGACAAGCAGGGCACCTCAGGGGAGGCGGGGCCGGAAGGCTGTGGAGGCTGAACATTGAGACATTGAGATTGAAGGTATGTCCATCCTAGTGTAGGCAGTAGAGTGGATCTTTTACACTCATATTGAGGTTTAAGGAAACTCTGAATTATGTGATGTACATTCATTGAGTACAGTGTAGGGTGTGGTCTAACTGTCATTTTTCACAAAATACTTTTGAGTACAGGTTAAACATGTAGACGTTTCTCATGTTCTAAATTTCACTTTTTCTTCAAGATGAGATCAGTATGACGGATTCTGATGCCAGTGATCCTGATGAGAGCGAGTCTGAGGATGATGCTCCTTCTGGAGCTGCAGGTGTCTCCAGTGATGTTGGTATGTATCAAGTTTATGAACGTGTTTGTTTATTATTATTTTAACCCATAATTTTCATTAGATTATTGGCATAAATAAAATGCATAGATACAATTATACTGTATACTGTGCATATAGTGCAACTTTTCTAACAGAATATTATTGAAATTAGGGATCAACCAATAAGTTGATCATTTTCATGTTTGCCAAAAACTGATAAATGACAGATGAACACAAGTTTTAAAAAGCAGCTGTTTAACAGGCTGATCATATTTACTCCCTAGAATAATGTTGTTTGAAATGTCATTAAGATATCAGGTTTAAAACCAGTTAACATTGAGTTCTATAAGTTTAAGTTACATCCGAGTTTCCTGATCAGTATATAACTAATTTCTTGCAGATGTTCATAAGATGACCATTGAGGAGACCACTGAAGGTACCTGTTAAGGTACCTGAGGTTTAAATTAGAAAACGACCATTATTGTAAGTACATGAGCTCTTTTATAGTTAGAGCTTACTAACGTATTCATTATTCTGTACAGAGAATGAGAGTGAGGCAGAAATTGAAAACCCACGGAGAGGACAAAAAGTGCGCTGGTTGAATGCGGAAGTTAGCGCTGTAATGAAACATTTTAAGGCGCATATAACGAAAGGGAAATTGGCCACATTGACTGAATGCCAGCAGTGTAAGACAGTAGAAGATCCAGTTTTGGCAAAGCGCAGTGCACAAAACATCAGAGATTTTGTCAGAAATCGTGGAATTCATTTTTAAAAGGAAAGCCCAAATCGAGTAAAGTTACATCATGTGTCTTATTTTATGTTGTTCTATTTTGATTATTACTTGTTTGTTGTTTTTGTTATTTTCATTCTGTAGTAAGAAACTTATGGCAGCAGTAGTTTGTCAAAAAAAGGCAATTCTGTTAGCATTTCCTCACCCTCATGTTGTTTCAAACCTGTATGACTTTCTATCTTCAGTGGAACATAAAAGATAAAAATGTTTAGTAGAATGTTAGGGCCAACCTCAGCCTCAGCAGGAATAGAGTTACAGACACGAGTTTACTGTATAAACACCTTCTGAGAGAATAGAGTAACAGAGACAAGTTTGCCCTTGCATTCTGCTAAACATCTCCTTTTATGTTCCACTGAAGATAGAAAGTCATACAGGTTTGAAACAACATGAGGTGAGGAAATGCTGACAGAATTGTTATTTCTTTTGGTTAGAGTCCCTCATAAAAGTTTCTCATGTGATAGCATCCAATGCATGTTCAGTAAGTTAATCTTATACATTTCAATGCCTGTTTAATAACATCATTAAAATGTTCCTGTTTCAAAACGGGTTGTTTTGTCCGTTTTTTTGGAAACGTTTTGAATGATTCAAATCTGGTAAAACTCAATGTTGTTATTAAGTTGTAATTAAAGTTCTTTTAAAACACTTTGGTCCCTGTAATGTTGTAAGTTCTTTTGTGTATTGTATTGAAGATCCAGTACTCTTTAATCACCTTAGTCTTGGTAATACACCGTGTTGTCACGTTGTCACGAGTCCAATTGAATCCGCATAACTATTCACATGCTGATACTGGCCAGGAACTCCAATTCCAAGAGCCATCCCAGAGCCATTAAAACCAAAAGGTGAAAGTCAATCAACCTAACGATTCAACGTCTGGGCTCCGAAAGGTGAGAATCAAGTGATCTGACTCATTTAAAACACAATAGAGAAAACAGGTCTGGCAGGAAAGGAGACTCTTGATGGAGACTCAATAAATCAGTATATAAACTTTATCAGTTTATATACTATTGCAGTGGAAAAACTAAATTAAACAGTTAATAAATATGTAATACAACACTTCCCCCTTTGAGAGTTCTAATAACTCTCACAAAATACAAATTTAGACACTTAAAAGTTAATTCTTGTAACTGGTGTAAATTACAGGCACATAGCAAGTTCATTCTTGTAACTTGTGTAAGTTACAGGCACATATAACTTATTCTGTGTTGTGTCCTTGATTTACATGAGTGTCATAGTTGTTCTCAAAACCATAACTGTTGACACCTGCGACGCAGGGTGTAAAATGTCACATGATTACACAGAGAACCATGTAGAATAAGAGTGGAAGTCTTGAAAGTCCATGGCGCCTGAATAGCTGTGAAGTCTGTATCCTGTAGAGTCCATTTCGCACGTAGAGTCGCTCTGATGACTCGTCCCTCATGAGGCTTGTTCATGGAAATCTGAGGTGATGCTTTACACCAGGTTTCTGCTTGCGAAGACATCAACACATACGAGTAACACAAGAAAACAAAGAATTGAATAAAAGGTGATTAGTAGTCCGGGGATAATGAACGGGAGAAAGGCTGAGTGGGCGGAGAGAGAGAATGAGTGGGCGGTGATGATGAACGTGGTGGAGATGGAATCCTGACAGTTGTATTTATGTATTTGTTTAAGTAGTATTTTAATTTAGCTGTGGTGGATAGACTGGTAGATTATATAGTGTAGTTGATAGGGGTGGAACGGTACATGTATTCGTATTGAACCGAAACGGTACAGGCGTCACGGTTCGGTGCATGAATATACACGGAGAATACACGGTATAAAAATAAATAAAACTTGCGTGCAAATTAATTAATGTAATGCGGAACTACTGTTAGATACGCGGGTTCTTTAGGGACACCTAATCTGTAGCTCGCTTTAGCTCTCAAGCTCTGTGGCTATAATGAACAGGCTGCGATGTCAAGATTGCAATGTGTGTGTGTGTGTGTTGTGTGTGTGAGAGAGAGAGAGAGGCACAGGCGAGATCAAACAGTGGAAACATAAAAACATACTCCGTCATTTTGTTCATACAGGACATCATTCAAACTGCAAAGTGTTTACTTATATTTGTGTACACTCGCAATAAATATATAATAACTATAATGTTCAAATAACACTGAAGCAGTGTTGAAGAAGTCAACTCTTTCCCCGTCATTGACGGAAATTTACGGCTTTCTATGTTTTCACTGTTATGCGGTAGGGGGCGCTATTACGCATCTTCTGAAAGAGTTCTGAATCTCCAAATCAAAACACAGGAGAAGATGCAGAAACAAGCGATATCGTATGTCATCATATGCATATGTTCAAAAACATTAAACAGCATATAAATCAAAACTGCCAAATGTTATTGTATGAAATGTCGACCCAGGACGAGCTATAGGACTGTAAAGCATTAGGGGTGTTGATGGTCTCGATCTACTCGACACTAATCTGTGTTTTGATTATCGTTCTGAATCTGATCTGGATGTAGTTTTTGTCAAAAATGTGATTACTCTCAGCGTTTTGCTCAAAATGTTGCTTTTTTTATGAAACTTACCCACATTCAAGTGTTGATTAAAAAAAGAATGCATGAAGCGAGAATAAAAAATGTTTTGTTTAAAAGCAGCTGGTCTGTTCTTTTGTTATATTGCATGTTCAGATATTTACACAACAAAATATATTGGAAGCCATGAAACTTTTAAGAAAATTATCAAATGATTAATGAGTTAATGACATAATTAAGTGATGATTGAACACCTGCTTTTAACAAGCATAGTCACTGAAAGAAAGAGGAAAGAGATGAGCAGAAACACAGAAACTGCAACTGACTTCCACACAGCCTTAGATGAAATAAACTGTAAATAAAAGAAGACATATATGGAGCAGATCTGGGGCCTGTTTCAGAAAGGAGGTTAAGTGAAAACTCTGAGTATGTTAACCCTGAAATGAGGGAAACTCTGAGTTTTCTGTTTCAGAATGGGAGGTATGTTAAACCTGAGAAAGCAGAGTAAGTCAAGCCTGTTTCAGAAAGAGAGGTAACTTATACTCAGAGTCAGTTACCATGGTAACTTACTCTGTAAACCTAACCTGGTCGAGAGCAGGTTTTCTTCAGTAAACCCACAGTTTATTTCAGTCTCCTCCCCTTTTTTAAAGAGGAAGTAGTGTTTAAACACCTCATTCATTCTTTCAGTACATTTTTATTCATAAAATTAATCTTTCATTAATAAATAAAATATTGCTTTTTTACTGCAGTTTTTTTATTATTTATTTTTTATAAGATAAAGTCTATGACTCCTTAACTGGCAACTGAAAATACAGTAGTAGATTAGAGTTACATAATGTAGTTCTGAACAAATTCTACAGAATTAAACTGGCATTTACTGAAAATCACTGAACTGTTCATCTGTGCAACAGAAGGTGATGTCCAAAAGACAGATATTACCATCAGAATCTGTTGGGACCAACAAAAATCCTAACCCAAAGTAAAATAAATTGAAATATCAAAAATAGCCTATATGAAAAATAACACATATGTAAACCTCTTACATTTTATGAAGGCCCTTGGATCTTTGGGAGTGACTGGCTCTGAAGTCCCTCCAGGAATTCTCTCAGCCAAAAATGCTGCTGCACTGCTAGACACTGGATGCTTTAGTTGTTTAATATGTCACATGTTTGTAAAGTCAGGTAGCCTACACCCATGATATGCTCAAGCCTTACTTGATTGAATTATGTTTTTATATTTAATTTTCAGCTGCTGCCATGTTCTTTTAATGCCTGCAGGATTGCACCTACATGGAAATTAAAATTAGGTTGAAAAACATACTGTTCTTCCAGTTTCACCTCAGATATTATAACAGTTGGGTAAGTTACTTGTATTACTAACTACAAATGACATTTTCAACAGTGTAATTAGATTAATGTTATAATGACTATCTTTAGAAAGTATTGGTCTACTTATTACTAATTACTAAATCCCATGTCAACCTTAAACACTTTAACAATACAAGGAGAGACAAGAAACAGCACTTTTAATGCTTTCAAATAAACAATATACAATTGCATGAATTATTCTTGAATTGACCAAAGTGTGTAGAGGGAGAAGGTTACATTAAAATATATAACTTTTAAAAATGTATGGTAAATATACAGAATTGTTCTATAGTCTAATACAATTACATCAGATTTAACTTTAAATTACAGAAGAATTAAGAGTAATCTCTTTAATTAAATTACAGTATTTAGATTACTTGGTAATTCATTACACCCATCACTGTATAACAGTAATTAAAATGTGAAGAAATATGCAGACCTCTTTTTGTCTGGCGCTGTTGCCATGGTGACTCATAATATCTGTGCTCCATTGATAATGGCTTTTTATAGTTGTGGTGCACGCGCTTAACTCAGAGTCAGTCAACTCAGAGTTGATTGAACTAACTCATTTCAGCTGTTCTGTAACTGAAAACTAAGAGTTTTCCATCTCAGGGTAAGTCAACTCAGAGTTCAAGTTTTAACTCAGAGTTGGTTGAACCTCCTTATTGAAACAGGCCCCTGGTGTGTTCAAAAGAGCATGACATATTTTCATTTAAGTGTCATCAACATATAAATAAACAATTTTTTAAATGTAATTTAACTTAATATTTTCCACATTCTTAAAAGAGGATTTGCCTCCTAGGGGATGTTATCAACCAGGAAAATAAGGTCAAATAAAAATACCACATAAATATTCAACCTAAAAAGATTCAATTAAAAAGATTAGATTAAAAGACAGAGACATGACTTCCAAACACAATACACATAGTTATTTCACAAAAATAATCTTTTTTCTAGTTGACACATTCTAAAATAACGTAAAACAGTTTACTGATTAAATACCCACATAACAGACACCATAATAAATCCAGCATTAAAGGGGAAATGAAGCAGTCAATCAAGTTTACATGATTGACTGACAGTCTGTTTCTTTTATCGGACCAAACATCCTCCATATGACTGAACACTCTTTCTGCATAGGCATTACTGACTGGTATGGAAAAAACAAAAGCAACTACTTTCAACAGCTCGGTGGATTCAGTTGCCTTGCTGAAAAAATAGGCCCTTTTTTCTGTCTGGGGAAAGGTCTGTTGGAATGGTGTGTAAGACCTCATTCAGAATGACTACATCATCATACAGCTTGTCTTCTTCAACATCCAGGGCCAGTTTTTCCACTAAAACTTCCAACTCCTTCATGAAGGCTGAGACAGCCAATGTGTGCAAGAACCTGGTCATTGAAGTCAAATTTATCCTCAAGATACAGCACTGCCTTCTCAAAAAATCTGTCCACCAGGCTCCTGACCGGTTCCTGTTGCTGGGGTAAAAGGCTCCTCAGTATTTGTTTTGCTTTGCTTCCATAGAATTTGTCTGTGCGCCTTGCGATCAGCTGACTGCGCAATCGGTTCATCACAGAGTAAACGTCAATCACAGTAGCACTGTCACTCTCGAGCACCCTAATAGATGAATCAAATTCTTGCATCACATTGTGCATGAATGCAAGCATACATTCAGCTACAGTACAGTCTACATTTTCTGCATCACTTGCACCACACACAAATGTCCAGATGATGCTTGGGCAGTCTTCCTTTCCCAGGGATACAAAATAAGACTTTAAAGCTGGCCAACACTCTAAAATCCTCTGTATCGCTGGCAGCAAAGACAGCCAGCGTGTGGGGACATGCCTCAGAATCTCCCTGTATTTTGTATTAGTAAATTCACAGAAGTCCTTAAGCAATTCCACTTTTTTAGCAGAACAACTGAATTCACTATACACCTTCAGCACAAAGGCCTCCACGTCACACCCTCCAGCACTAAAGACACGATTAGCTGCTTTGACAGTGTTGTTTATGATGTGACACTTGCAATTGCCCTTCACAATTTGTGGGTTAGCTTCTCTGAGTTGTGCCGACCATAATTAACTGATGCGTTATCTGCACCATAGGCACTGATCTGGCTGACTGAAAGTCCATTGTTCTCAGTAATAGACGCTATTTGTTTGAATATGGCTTCACTAGATTCGTTGGAGTCGTCGTAAAAGTCTAACAATCCATACTTCACACCCTCGGATGCACAGAAATACTGGACTGTGTAGGGAAACAATTTCGTGTGCCCAGAATTGGATGCATCAGAACATACTGCAAAATAGTGCGCTTTCTGCAACTCTGCTGCTAATCTTTGCTGACTAAATGGTGCCAACACATTTTCCACTAAAGGCGGGCATACACTGTGCGATGTCTGTGCGATTTCAGCAAGGTACCTACTCACACTGAACGAGTATATCGCATGCGATGTAAAGCCAAAGCTCAGGATTTCTGTGCTCACACTGTACGGTCCGAACGTCGCGCTGCGACTTGACTGCTCACACTATACGTGTGAAATATGCGCGAATCAGCGTGATAAATCCTCGTGCCGGGTTGCGCCTATAGACGATATCATGTATCCAGAGATATTGTCAAAACAAGCATCAGCTATCAATATCAAGAAGATTTAGCATTTCCAATTTATATATTAAATTATTAGTAGACTAGTATTATTGTATTATTATTATTATTAGGGAAGGCTACTTTTATTATTAAAGTGATAGGCTATTATAATTAAATTGCCATGCAACAATTTCATAGCACATCACCGCATAACCAACGCGCTGTGAGGATAATAAAATATTACATAGAAGCTTATGCTACTTCTCCTCATTGAAAATTGTCTAAAACATTTAGGTCGATTACAATGAATTATATACATATAATTAATTATTAACAGTAATAATTCATCAATGAAAATTAAAAACAGCTTTATTTCAAAAACATTTTTTAACAATAAAAGAGGCAAAGTGTACATCGCAGGTGGCTTGGAAGAAGTGGGTAATGGTTAATCCATTTTGCAACACGAACAGTAAGCAACAGTAATTTGTAGCTTTGAACTACAGAACTTAAATAGGCCTATCTCCCTTTTCTTTCTTGTTTTTTTTTTTGTTTGTTTTTTTGTTGCTGCAGATGAAACTGTTTTCGCGCAGGCGCAGAGAGGGAAAAAACACTGCGTTTAGGGCTATCGGTTCGTAGCTCTGCTTCAACTGTGCGATATAGTCACGAGGAGCGACCAAAATTTCGAACATGCCAGAAATTCATCCGACCATCCGATTGCCGGTCGGGAGAGGTTAATCGCCTCTCGTTTCCCCCTGTACACTGCACGAACACTGCACGACAAACGACGCAAGACAAAGCTGAAAATCGGCCCGACCCGAAAAAGAGTCGCACGAGTCAGAATTCGGCTCAAAATCGGACGAAAATCGCAGTGTATGCCCGCCTTTAGGCCTCACTTTTAGTTCTGCCACAAGACATTTTAGTTGCAATATCAGAGTCACTGAATATTTTTGCACTGACCTTGTTCCCACAGTCAGTTGACAGGTAGCTATGGCCATGTCGCACACCGTGATAGGTAGCTGTTAATTCAGCGACAGTAATTTTGTCCTCTGAGCTTTTTGTAATCATGAATGATGAAATTGCCTTTGTTTGTCTGGTTACTTGAACGCGACTCTGATGTTTCTTCGTTTTAGCATGGTCATCCAAAGCAGTTTTGCCTTCATGTTTAACCAGAATTTTACCTGAGCATATGGAGCAAGTAGCATATAGTGGATCGCCTGGTGTTTGCTTCAGCCATGTGGAATAATTGTCATTTTTCATCCAGTCATTATTAAAGTAGGTCGAACGTTTCATTTTCTTTTTTACTGGCCTGTCAGTCTTTGTTGACACACTGTCATCTTCGTCCTCCGTCTCGCCACCCATGTTAACACTAACAAACGATGTTGATGACGTCCAGTCTTCTTCACTGCTTCAATTTGCCGCCTGTAGTAACTGGCTAGCTGCCAAGACAGACGCGCTAGATGACGTGGCCTACGCCACACGACACACCCGCCCCAGAGCCAATGATAGCGCATTCTACACACAAGAGACACCCTATGAGAGACACCTACCACTTTGTGCACAATGCATAGGCTATTTCAAGTGAGAAAATAGTAAATTGAACCTACATATTCACGTAGCCTTTCGAAATCAGTGTCCTGGGAGAGTGGATAAATTTCCCGGGACAGGTTATTAAAAAGAAGGACCATCCCGGTAAAACCGGGACAGGGGGCAACCCTACTTGTAAATCATGTAAACTTGATTGACTGCTTCATTTCCCCTTTAAGAGAAGGAAACAAATCACATTTCAAATCTTTGGAAACCACTTCACTCAAGGCCAGAATCTAATGCTGGGTACCGTATCCCAAAAGAAACAAAACGGAGAAACAAGTGGTTGGCGGCAATAAACAGGCAAAAGTGATTAAGGTAGCTGTAAATGTCACCGAACTCAATGTCAGGAAGTTTTTCTACACATTTAATGCCTGTAAAAAGAACTTGTGGTGCTTCATATGGATCTATGATTCCTAATTCCTTTATCTTCCTCTTGTATATCTTTTTGTGATGCTAATAAGTGCGATGACATGACGTGAAGAGTTAGCTGACGGCCGCTGTGATAATAATAGATAGGCCTAGTGGTGGGGGAAAAAAATCGATTCTGTTCAGTATCGAGATATTTTGCGCACGCAATTATATCAAAACTGTAGTGAAAAGTATTGCAAAATTTAGACTAATTATAAAATAATTATACTAATAATTATATTATTAGTATAATATATTATTACACCATATTATACACTCAATTATATCAAAAGTGTAGTGCAAAGTATTGCAATATTTAGGCTAATTATAAAATAATTATACTAATAATAGATCCATTGCCAGTATGGGAGATCCCTTCTCTCAAGTTCGAACGTCAATGGTCGCCGTGCACGGAGCGAATTAAATCAAAACAATAATGCTATGGCTTGCATTTGCTCTGTGACGTCGCCGTTAGAAAGCATTCCGATGACATCACAGAGCAAAGTTTTTTAGTTAACTTACTAAAAAGTTCAGTTCAGATCAGATCAGCTTGTTAACTAGTTCAACAGTTGTATAATTCTCGAACAGTGCACCGTTTAAGTTTAGAAGATGGACAGAAGTAAATCTCGCTTGCTTAACCGACCTACGTGCCTTGTTAAACCTCTGTGTGCTTCAGACGTCCCTGCAAGAAACCCCAGCGAGAGCAACGTCAAGCTTCCTCCAATCTTCGGGGCTTCCAGAGGTGAGATTCCCACACAGCAAAAACTCGTCGAAAAGACATTACCAGTCGTCTAAACAACGTTAAAATTTGGTTGAAAAGTGAAAAGCCGTCTTTTTCAGGCCTTTCGCTGAAAGGACGCCTATAAAAGGAACGTCCCACTCGCGTCTAAAATTAGGTTGTAAAGTGAGTTGAAAAGACGTCTTTTTCAGGCCTAATTTCAACCGATTATAATCAACATGGTTATATTTAATATTCATAATAACTGTCAAAATAAGACAATTCACAAAAGAGTATAGCAAACCATTTATTGTCACTTCAAATACATCTTTCACATAAAAAACACTTTCCTGATCACACCTTAAGCCTGCATTAGATCAAACACACCCTACAAACAGTTATATTGTGAAATATTCCTAAATTAAAAATAACTTTACTAAAAATGTATAAATATACATGTGAATATATAGTAAAGTAGTTTATTCCTGTGATCAAAGCTGAATTTTCAGCATCATTACTCCAGTCTTCAGTGTCACATGATCCTTCAGAAATCACTCTAATATGAGGATTTGATGATCGAGAAACATCAGTTGTACGGCTTCATATTTTTGTGGAAACTACGATACAGTTTTCAGTATTCTTTGAATAGAACGTTCAAAAGAGCAGCATTTATTTGAAAAAATTTTTTAAAAACAATTTAAAAGTTTTTACTGTGACTTTTGATGTGACTCTTTTCTGTATAAACCATTTTTTCAAAACAATAAATCTTTAAAATATTGAAAATGTTCATAAAACAGAACAATGACCAATTATAACCACATTAGAAAACATTAAAGGGATAGTTCACACAAAAGTGTAAATTCTGTCATTAATTACTTACCCTCATGTCGTTCCAGAGAGCCTGAAACCTCATCCTCCGCCTGGGGGAAACCCCGGAGAGAGCCTGAGACCTCATCCTCCGCCTGGGAGAAAGCCCGGAGAGAGCCTGAGACCTCATCCACCGCTTGGGAGAAACCCCGGAGTGCGCCTGAGACCTCATGCACCGCCTGGGGGAAAGCCCGGAGAGAGCCTGAAACCTCATCCTCCGCCTGGGAGAAACCCTGGAGTGCGCCTGAGACCGCAGTCTGTCCAGCATCCTCCAATCTTCAGGCCTTCCAGTGACACAGATTTGAAACCATCTCACAGTAAGCCTTTCCATTCACTTGTGTGAAAAAAGACGATTTTTTTTTGTGTTGTAAATGTACTTTATTCTGTGGCAATATTATCGTGTTCAATCAGTTTCGATACTTTGTTATGGATAATTAAGATGGACAGATGAATGTTCTTATGTGTCCAGCTGAGACAGAGATGGAAACACTGCAGAGACAGCTGCGTATAATGGACCAGGATCGGCAGGCCTACAGCGTCCAGTCGCAGGAAGAGATCCGCAAACAGCGGTCAGTGCCACAAAACACTTTCAGGAGTTTATTAAGTCTATTGGGTAGGGCTGGGTACCGAGTTCGATACTTTTTAGGTACCGACCGAATTGCCTTGATACTATCGAGTATCGAAAAATGACTTGTTTTTCGGTACCAGATTTCGATACCTAAGGGGTTAACTCGTCAACGTCAGTGCTCAAACAAATACATATGAAATGCACAACGACACGCCTAAAGTCGCTCACGCACATACACGCAAACTCTACACACACGAGACGCGCGGAACTCTCTGCGCACATACTCATATGAGACGCGCGTGCGCGCACAAACTGTCCACGCACATTCTCATATGAGACGCGAGCACACACACACAAACTCGCGCACATGCTCAATGAGACGCGAGCACACACACTCACAATACCCTAAAGATTTGTCATTAGAAGCCTATCTAATGTCATCCTGCAATGTTGCATTATGTACCAGGGCTCTCTAAATTTCAGAATTAAATGAGCTCTGACTGATATCGGCTTTTCATTTTTGTCTGTCAGTGAAGAAAGTAAACATACGGTCAACTGATTGATTTATGAATCATTTTCTCAGACGCATTAATTTACTGAAAGCTGCTAGGAAAGCTAGGTAGCCTAACTAAGTTTATTAAATTCATTCACAGTATGTACACATTCATTATTGATCTTATTCCTAATACAGGGCCGTAGACAGGGCTTTATAATCACTGAGGTCCTACATTTGAGGTTATTAGGGTTTTTTTTATTTCTCTGTGCATTTCAGGACGTTTGAAGGCCAAAAAAAGGATAAGAAATAGCTATAAAACCATGTCAGCGGGCAGTAGATTATGTGTCAACACCTGCTCTCTCCTCTTATCCATCACTCTCTCTTCTTCTCTCTGTCTCCTCATCTCGCCCTGTCTCTTCCCCTCCTAAAGCTGAACTTTGAAGGCTACAAATTGTATTATAGTAGTTCTCAACATGTACACATTCATTATCAATCTTGTGCCTAACATGATGAAAACGGCTTTGTTAATGTTTCTTGTCCCCTCACAATGACAGTAAACTAATTATTACATTACATGAGTCACGTTACATAGGCCTATTTTCAGTTCAAAATGGCGAAATTCGACAAAAGTATGTTCGTTTGCCTGATTATTTTTGTCATTCGTTTCACATTTATGACCTAAAAAAGCTGTCAAATGTGAAATGTTTAGTTTAGCTACTTGCATCTTATCTGGCACTCGACCGTAAACTGAAGCGAGTCGCTCTGCTCAAAGCTTCTGTGAACAACAGTCCCGCCTACTTTGATTTGATTGGTCATCTCAAATATTCTGACATTGACGAGCAGTGACAGACCAATGAGGCTCAGATGAACACACACACACCCAGTCCTCTGTTTCTGACGTGCGCTCTGCTCGGCGCCGCTGCGGATTGAAGATGAAGAACACGCTGGATCTGATTATAACCAGACTGACTGAGCGAGCACTATTTCAGATAGCCCGTCGGCCAGGCCGGTTATGCATTTTGGTAGCCCGACTGGAAAACACAATAGCCCCGGGACGTCGGGCGAGCGATTTTGCGAGCCCTGTGTACAGTACATGTATTGCATTGTGTCTTGTATGGAATGTGTGTGTTTGAGCATATTTTGTTTGTTGTGTCGTGTTTGTCTGCAGCCAGGAGATTTCTAGGCTGCGTGAGGAACATGAGGAGTTTCTTCGTGAGCTCGAGTGCCGATCGCGTAGGAAGAACGACAGCCAGGACACTGAGAGAATCCAAGCTCTGCTAGAGCAAAGAAACACGGTGGAGGATCAACTAGATAATATGAGACAGACCCAAACACAGATGGAACAGGAGGTGCATATGTGCCGAGTTATTAAACTTATTAAACACACACTGTTGGTGCTACAGATGTATGATTATTTGCATGCATTTTGTTTACAGATCATGAATATGGAGAACAAACTGGTGGAAGCGAGAACGTCTCAGGCCTGCCAGACTCAGAAGGCCACCGACACCCTGCAGAACAAACTGGACTGGGTAAACAGAGAATCAAACATTTCACAGCATGCAGTTTCACTGAACACACAACTGTGGGCACCAAACATTTGGCCATACAAAACGGTTCATTTGTTCCTTAGCCTCTTATGCTCCTGGACCATTTTTGGGGAAAGCCTCCCACTTCCACATCTTTTTTTCAAAATAGACAATTTTGGTGTCATTTTACAGGAAACCCTTTACAGTTTCATAAAACCGTGCTAAAAGTGATAAACATTGAAGTATATGTTGTCTGAGCTGTAATAACCCCCCCAAAAAAGAGGCGCTTTTTTTTTTCTTTTTTTTTTTTAAATCTTAAATTCATTTTTGAAAGTGTATAACTCAGGCCCTGTGGGCTCTAGCAACATGCAGACAAGTATGGCTGTTTCCTCTAGATGCCAGCAAACACTGGAAAAAATAAAAAAAAATTCTCTATAATGAAAAAGATGTTCATATTAATCTGAAGGGAGGAATATTAGCTTTTTTTTATGTAATTTCCACCTACCCAAATCTAAACTCTGCTCATACCCATATACAGTGGTACATATGCAATATTCCAGTGTCATTTTACAGAAAACCCTTTGAAATGATATAAAACACTGCTGAATGTGATCAATATTATAGTATATGTTGTCTGTGCTATAATATAGAAAAATAGGCGCTTTATGATTTTGATCATTTTATTCTTTCAGAAGATACAAGATTTAATAGACAAATTCCTTAGAATGAGAGCTTTCTTGTGATATATGACTTGACTGTTTTGTGAAATATATAAAAAATAAATATTTGTAGAAAGATTTCTTCGCAATCATAAAGCGGAATTTTTTGCCTGGGACCAATGCATATTTAAGCTAATATTGCATTTGATATGTATCATATAAACTAAAGTGATGGAACCTTTGTAAAGGTTAGATTCTAAGCTTTCAAATGATACCATGGATTGGGTGATACCTTATAGGGAAGCCTATAAAAAGACCGTACGAACATCATAACAAAGATTTTCTTAAGAACTGGTGTGAGTAGCTACGTTTATACGAAACCACATAATGCCTTAGTAACAGGATCGATGACTCGATCGGACTGAAATATACAATAAATACTGTGTCTGAAAGGGAAAGCATCTGCAATGATGTCAGCCGCACGCGATAATTCTACGGTCATTTTTCACTGCGTGTCTTTAGTACATCCTGACAGTCGTTTTTTAACGCCAAAAGAGGGTTTGCGCTGGCGAAAGCTGTTTGTAAATCATGAACTTCTCCTTAAATGTTTTTGCTGTCCCTGCAGGCTCTAAATCGGTGTAACAAACGGCTGACGAAGAACAGCCAGCTCAGAGAAGAGCTCAAGACACTCCACATGGAACGCACCCGATTCCAGAAGCTGCATGGCAGACGGGAGAAGGTTGGTCATTCTGGGTGTTTAATGAGTGTGAGGGATGCAGTGATTGAACACAGGTCAAACAAGTGCTGTTGTCTTTCTTTCAGGTATTGCGAGATGTTCGTAAGGAAATCGGTGAAGTTATGGACAATACAGCCACAGCTTTTGATGACAGGTACTTTGAGATTTTAAGTTTCTTCGCTTATATACAAAGTTCACAAAATCATGAAAAACTTCACAAAAAAAAAAAATCTGTTTTAGTTTTTTATTTACTAGTGCAAAGTGCCCGTGCAAAATCAGTTTTGTGTGTGTTTTTAGTAAGTGTTGGTTTGGTGTGTTTGAGTGCTCATTGTTACAATTGCACAGCAAAAGTTCAGTGACTTTTTTTATCTGTGCATGGCAGAAAGCAAATACTGATACTGACGTAATGACACGCATAATAAGAGTTATTATTTTGTATGGTTTTACACATCGCTTCGCCCTCAGTACGTGTTTTGGACATTTGTAGCCGGTTCTATTTATATATGTGTGTATTTCAGAGAGGAGGCACAGACCGAAGTTGCCATGATGAAGAAGGATTTTGCGGAGTACTCAGCTGAGAAGGAGGAGCTGAAGAGAGCTATCTCTCATGAACACAAACTCAACTATTTTATGACCACCAAGAACAAGGCGAGAACCGCCATGGTTGATGGACAGGAAAAGAGACGCAGACGAGGTCAGAGAGCAATATTTGTAACCAAGAATTGTTGTTGGTTAAATTGTGTGCACTACCGACAAAGTTCTGTCATGAAACTCTAGATGGCGCCGGCTGATAGGCCCTTAACTCTGTTTGCAATCACATCTGTATCTATTGGGCACAGCTGATTGGTTCCTGCTGTATCAGTAGCCAATGAGCTGGCTGCTCAGCCTTCAAATACGCTTTCAGAAACCCTCCGCCTGTACACATCAGCTACGGCTAATTAACGAATACTGTGTTGTACTCTATCTTGCTCACAGTGGTGTGTTGGAAATGCAGCAGTGTAGCAGATCTATTTTGCAGATCTAATTTACTTTGCTGAGTAAAAATAGAATTTACTTGCTAATCCCAAACTTTTGTTATACTCTGTAACAGACTGATTGATTAATTGATTCTGAATCCAGCTATTTTTTCTATTATGGCAGAGATGGAGGAGCGGAGGAGGGCAGACGCCGAAGGGGAGACGCTTGACCCTCTGGAGGAGGTTTTCCAGGAGATCCAGAGATTGACTGGGGAAGATCATTTGGAGATGTTGGCTACACATTTCAGTCACGGTGAGCTTTACGGTTTCTGTTTTGTGCAGACAAATGATTGCAATGCATTCTGCTACAACTCTTTATGTGTTTCTTAACAGTTGAGGACCAGAACTTTTCTCTTTGCAACTTTGTGATGAATGAGAACGTGAAAGTTGAGACAGCGAGAAAGCAAATCCAGGAGGTCAGTGTGTGAATCATAGAACTAGTCAAATAAAGACCCGTTCACAAGATGAACTGAACTTTGTAAAATTACTTTTGTTATTTTAGTACTATTTGTGTACTATTATAGTGTTTGTTATTATATAGTATAGCATTTATACTATAATACTCCATGTTTAGTTAAGTTTCTTTTGTGATTTTGTCATTTTTATTAGAATTAGTTTTTTTCTGTTTAGCTTTATTTTCTTTTTATAGTAATTTTAGCACTTCCACTTTTTTTCAGTTAATCGTCAAAGCAACATTTCTAATGGAAGTTTTTGAAGTTTTTCGTCTAATATTTATTTGAATTCATTTTAAGCTTTATTTCACTTAATGAAAGCAATTTTAATAGTTTTAGTTAATAAGAACAACACTAAAACCAAACAAAACATTGGCCAACCTGGGCCAAATGAACATGCACCGAGCAGAATGTTATTCATATTCACATTTTAATACAGACACAACAGTAGGAATCCATTTTTTGTGTTGATTCTGTTCCAGATTAGAGAAGAGATGAAGCAGATCCACATGGAACGAGTCCAAAAGGAACAGAAAATTCAGGTGGAATTAAAAGAGTTGAAGGGACTACAGCAAGAGTGTGAGACGCAAGCTCAACAGCACGAAGCCCAGGCTGATGACATCAGCAAGACCCTTGATCAGATCAAAACAGGTACTAGTAAAATCACCCAAACATGCGTTAACATAATCACGTGGAAGAATCAAAAATGACAACATAGAAGAAGAAGAATGATACCTGCGTTTTTATACAGTAAAGCTTATGTTGATGTCATTCTAGGGACAGACAGTGTGTTCCAAAAGATTGACTGCGACCGAACACAGGTGTTAGACATGCTGGGCTATTCCTTTAGCATCAAACACAGTAACATCATGAAGTACCTCAGCCTGGTGGAGCAGAGAATCAGTGAACTGCTCATCATTCAAGCCTTCATTAATTATAAGGTACAGAAAGGACCAGAATGTACCAACAGGTTATTTCATAGGCAGTGTCCGAAATCACCCCCTGTAGCCTTAAATAGGGCACTATTTGAGTGCACACATTCAATCCCCAGGGTTCCTACGCAGTTTGGAAAAGTATGGAATTTGATTTGAGTAATTTCCAGGTCTGGAAAAGTATGGAAAAAAGAAAGCAGATTATGGAAAAGATTATGTGTTCTGGGTTTCTGGGAAACCATTAAACTTAGCATAGACAATGCACACTGAGCCACCTATTGCACCATCAGCCCATTTCACGGTGTGGTTTCTTGGCCGCCATTAAAGTGTGTTAAAGCAGTGTGTTAAAGCAGACCTAAGGCCTTGAAATATAATGTACTGCCCTACACATTTTGCACACTTTTTTTTTTTTTTTTAAGTAATTTGAGTCTGGAAAATTATGGCATTTTTAAATGGAATATGTGTAGGAACCCTGAATCCCACAATGCACTGTGATAAAGAGTTTCTTATTATTAGAGCTGCCAGTTTGCTAAGTTTCAAATGACTATTAAGCATCAAGCACAAACGATGCAAACCGGCAGCCCTTCCGGCGCACTCAATGTCCGAATTCACTCACTCGTTTTCATTCACTCCTTTAACTCGACTATATTAGTGGAGTGATTTAGGGAATAGTGAATGAGGGTATAGGGGGCGATTTTGAACACAGCCATAGTGTTAAAGCAACACTGATAAATATGCAGCCAACCCAAGTGTATTTTACAAAACAAAAGAAAATGTACAATAATACAATGTTACACCACAACGATAGTGTGTGTGTGTGTGTGTGTGTGTGTGTGTGTGTGTGTGTATATAAAGTCTTTTAGTCCAGCGTGCACTAACACTGAAGACTGGAGTAATTTAGTTAAGTTTAGTTTGTTTATTTGAGCAGTAAACATTCTGCTCAAAAGGAGTGGACCGAAGCAAAAGCGCCCTCCCCCAAAATTAATACAATAAAAATTCTCATTTTACAATAGTACAAAGGAACATAGTGCAAAAGCAACAAAACAACAACAAGGAAACAACAGCAAAAAATAATAATAATAATAATTTGATTATATATTATATTGATTATAATGTGATTAATTAGATTATATACACTTGCAGTGTCTGATCATGGTAGAAATACCCCTAATGGCAATTTATTTATTCTTCTCTAACCTTTTCAAAAATCTTTTGCTTGTATTTATATTTGAACAGGTTGATGTTTGGACATCGTTTCATGTCCATCTCCAAGTTATTGCACAATTGTACCCCATTAGCTGTAGGGCTAAAACTTTTTGTTGCGCTATGTTTCTGAGTCCTAAAATTTAATTCATCACGTAATTCATAACAACCAGTATGTTCTTGGAACCTTTGTATAGCATCTGTACTGTTTGGAACTCAACAATGTCATAAAACTTCATGATCTTTGATTTTAAAAATGAGTTTGTGTGGTCCAAAAACAACTTTATGAATTAATCGGATAACTCTTTTTTGCAGCATTACTATTGGTTTTAATGTGCTTATATAAGTACTACCCCATACCACAGAACAATAATGTAAATAGGGCAAGATCAGAGAACAGTATAAAGTATGCAGAGCTTTGATGTTTAAAGTATGCTTTACTTTTGCAATTACTGAAATGCTTCTTGATATTTTAGTGATTATGTATTTAATATGAGAGTTCCAAGTAATTCTATCATCTATAATAACTCCAAGGAATTAGATTTCATGCTCCCGCTCTATAACAACACCCTCTATCTGAATTGATTCCTGAGCATTGGAATTACCGTTGCCAAATAGCATCATTTTGCTTTTACTCAGATTTGGTGATAAGTAATGATGCTGAAAATTCAGCTTTGGTCACAGGAATAAATTACATTTAAAAAATGTATTAAAATTGAAATATTATTGCAATTTAAAAGCACTGTTTTCTTTGTTTTTACTGTATTTTTTATCAAATAAATGCATCCTTGATAAGTATAAAAGTACTTATTCTGAAATGCTGACCAGTGGTGTAACTAATGTTAATAAATAGGACCGGAAGAAGAGTTGCGACCTGAAAGAGGTTGCTCAGGTCCTGCTGGGTCAGAAACCAGACGTGCTGAGACACACAGAGATCCTTCAGGAACGTCCGTCCAGGCCCATTACCAGGTGAGAGAAGCTTCTCATACAGTATGTTGAGCTATAGACACAGTCTATGGAGATAAAACAAAAGTACACAAAATAGGTGGAAATGATGACTTTATTGTTTTATTAATATATGCTCCTGGTCTTATTGTGCAAGATTAAGCTGTGATTATGAGGACTTTGAGGACTGTGAGGAGGATCGAATTTTGACCCACGAAGAACTCCGTCAGCTTGCTTTGAGAAATGTAAGGCACACAGCATAGCTCTTTCCCATTCTGATGTATTCATTAACTATGGTTTGCATTACAGTTAAATGGTGTTTGTGGGTTTTCTGTCGCAGGTCATGCGTAAAGAAACTCTGCGTGCAGGAGGAGGCAAAGATGGGAAAAAGAAGAGCAGGACCATGTCTAGCAGCAGACAGCGTTTGCTGAAGTCTTAAGACACACAAAGTATTTTTGTGTTTGTGTGTGTGTGTTGTGTAATTTATCGGCCCTATTTTTTTATTATTTCAGCTGGTCCCTCCCACTCAGGGTAACCAATGATTTTAAACTTCAGACAACCCATTTTGTGTAATAGTCGACTATCACAAGAAGGTAAGTGTTTTGTTTCTTACTGAGAGGAAAATGTCTTATAAAATCCATACCCAAAGTGTGACCTGGTTCTGTCACTTGCATATGCTGTAGAAAGCCGCTGGGTTTTGTGTTGTCGTGTTTATATTTTTGACAGATATCGCTTCCTTTGACGTCTTGCCAGATGTCTTTGCGGACAGTGGGCCACCACGCAACCTCCAAGAGCCTCAGTAGGGTTTTTAGTCGGCCGAGATGTCCTTCCCGAGAGTTATCATGAAAGTAATGTAAAAATCCAGGTATTAATGCCTGAGGAACAACCAATTGGAATTTGTCTCCGTTATTCTTTACAGGTACCGGCGATAGAACACCCCCAGGTGGGCCTCGAAGGTAATCTGTTGATACTGTACTTATCTGATTTTTTGGGCCAACTGCAGGAGAGAAATGGTATTGTCACTACTTTGTGCTTGAGAGATTTCAGCTAGAGTGTGAGGTATGTCTGATGCACACTTAGATGTTGTTATGGCCATACAGTGCAAGCTTTCTCTTTCCTTAGACTCGCAGGCTCGAGACAAGGCATCTGGACCCAGGTTGAGACATCCTCTCCTGTGATGTACTTGGAAGTTGAATTGCTACAGCTTAAGAGTCCACCGGGTCGGTTTTTCTCATCAAAACCGATTATGTTCATCAGTGGTTGTATATCAAGCAGATACACGTTTGTGGAGAGGGGGTAAAATCTTTGCGTGGCAGGGGGAGCTGCCACTCGACCAGTCACGGATATATGCGCCTGCCACTCGACCAGTCACGGATATATGCGCCGGCCACTCGGCCAGTCACGGATATATGCGCCTGCCACTGCGTTATATGCGCCGGCCACTCGACCAGTCACGGATATATGCGCCGGCCACTCGACCAGTCACGGATATATGCGCCGGCCACTCGACCAGTCACGGATATATGCGCCTGCCACTGCGTTATATGCGCCGGCCACTTGACCAGTCACGGATATATGCGCCGGCCACTCGACCAGTCACGAATATATGCGCCTGCCACTGCGTTATAGGCGCCGGCCACTCGACCAGTCACGGATATATGCGCCTGCCACTGCGTTATATGCGCCGGCCACTCGACCAGTCACGGATATATGCGCCGGCCACTCGACCAGTCACGGATATATGCGCCTGCCACTGCGTTATATGCGCCGGCCACTCGACCAGTCACGGATATATGCGCCGGCCACTCGGCCAGTCACGGATATATGCGCCTGCCACTGCGTTATATGCGCCGGCCACTCGACCAGTCACGGATATATGCGCCGGCCACTCGACCAGTCACGGATATATGCGCCTGCCACTGCGTTATATGCGCCGGCCACTCGACCAGTCACGGATATATGCGCCTGCCACTGCGTTATATGCGCCGGCCACTCGACCAGTCACGGATATATGCGCCGGTCACTCGAACTTACACAATATGTAAGGTTTAAAAATAAAATAAATAAATGCAGCACGCTCGTGGCTCTATTAGCATCGCGCCGGCCACTACCAGCCACACGATCTCTCACTGTTTACATCTATCAGACACTCCTAATGATACACAAAAGCACACAGTGCAATACATATCTTATTTAGCTATTTCTCATCTTATCTGTTTTTTTATTTGCTCTTTTTACCCGTATGGGCCGGCGCATATATCCGTGACTGGTCGAGTGGCCGGCGCATATAACGCAGTGGAAGGCGCATATATCCGTGACTGGTCGAGTGGCCAGCACATATATCCGTGACTGGTCAAGTGGCCGGCGCATATAACGCAGTGGCAGGCGCATATATCCGTGACTGGTCGAGTGGCCGGCGCATATATCCGTGACTGGTCGAGTGGCCGGCGCATATAACGCAGTGGCAGGCGCATATATCCGTGACCGGTCGAGTGGCCGGCGCATATATCCGTGACTGGTCGAGTGGCCGGCGCATATATCCGTGACTGGTCCAGTGGCCGGCACATATAACGCAGTGGCAGGCGCATATATCCGTGACTGGTCGAGTGGCCGGCGCATATATCCGTGACTGGTCGAGTGGCCGGCGCATATAACGCAGTGGCAGGCGCATATATCCGTGACTGGTCGAGTGGCCGGCGCATATATCCGTGACTGGTCGAGTGGCCGGCACATATATCCGTGACTGGTCGAGTGGCCGGCGCATATATCCGTGACTGGTCGAGTGGCCGGCGCATATATCCGTGACTGGTCGAGTGGCCGGCACATATATCCGTGACTGGTCGAGTGGCCGGCGCATATATCCGTGACTGGTCGAGTGGCCGGCGCATATATCCGTGACTGGTCGAGTGGCCGGCGCATATAACGCAGTGGCAGGCGCATATATCCGTGACTGGTCGAGTGGCCGGCGCATATATCCGTGACTGGTCGAGTGGCCGGCGCATATATCCGTGACTGGTCGAGTGGCCGGCGCATATATCCGTGACTGGTCGAGTGGCCGGCGCATATTATCCGTGACTGGTCGAGTGGCCGGCGCATATTATCCGTGACTGGTCGAGTGGCCGGCGCATATATCCGTGACTGGTCGAGTGGCGGCACATATATCCGTGACTGGTCGAGTGGCCGGCGCATATAACGCAGTGGCAGACGCATATATCCGTGACTGGTCGAGTGGCCGGCGCATATATCCGTGACTGGTTGAGTGGCCGGCGCATATAACGCAGTGGCAGGCGCATATATCCGTGACTGGTCGAGTGGCCGGCGCATATAACGCAGTGGCCGGCGCATATATCCGTGACTGGTCGAGTGGCCGGCGCATATAACGCAGTGGCAGGCGCATATATCCGTGACTGGTCGAGTGGCCGGCGCATATAACGCAGTGGCAGGCGCATATATCCGTGACTGGTCGAGTGGCTGGCGCATATATCCGTGACTGGTCGAGTGGCCGGCGCATATAACGCAGTGGCAGGCGCATATATCCGTGACTGGTCGAGTGGCCGGCGCATATAACGCAGTGGCAGGCGCATATATCCGTGACTGGTCGAGTGGCCGGCGCATATATCCGTGACTGGTCGAGTGGCCGGCGCATATATCCGTGACTGGTCGAGTCGCCGGCGCATATATCCATGACTGGTCGAGTGGCCGGCGCATATAACGCAGTGGCAGTCGCATATATCCGTGACTGGTCGAGTGGCCGGCGCATATATCCGTGACTGGTCGAGTCGCCGGCGCATATATCCATGACTGGTCGAGTGGCCGGCGCATATAACGCAGTGGCAGGCGCATATATCCGTGACTGGTCGAGTGGCCGGCGCATATATCCGTGACTGGTCGAGTGGCCGGCGCATATATCCGTGACTGGTCGAGTCGCCGGCGCATATATCCATGACTGGTCGAGTGGCCGGCGCATATAACGCAGTGGCAGTCGCATATATCCGTGACTGGTCGAGTGGCCGGCGCATATATCCGTGACTGGTCGAGTCGCCGGCGCATATATCCATGACTGGTCGAGTGGCCGGCGCATATAACGCAGTGGCAGGCGCATATATCCGTGACTGGTCGAGTGGCCGGCGCATATATCCATGACTGGTCGAGTGGCCGGCGCATATAACGCAGTGGCAGGCGCATATATCCGTGACTGGTCGAGTGGCCGGCGCATATATCCGTGACTGGTCGAGTGGCCGGCGCATATATCCGTGACTGGTCGAGTGGCCGGCGCATATATCCATGACTGGTCGAGTGGCCGGCGCATATATCTGTGACTGGTCGAGTGGCCGGCGCATATATCCGTGACTGGTCGAGTGGCCGGCGCATATATCCGTGACTGGTCGAGTGGCCGGCGCATATAACGCAGTGGCAGGCGCATATATCCGTGACTGGTCGAGTGGCCGGCACATATATCCGTGACTGGTCGAGTGGCCGGCGCATATAACGCAGTGGCAGACGCATATATCCGTGACTGGTCGAGTGGCCGGCGCATATATCCGTGACTGGTCAAGTGGCCGGCGCATATAACGCAGTTGCAGGCGCATATATCCGTGAATGGTCGAGTGGCCGGCGCATATATCCGTGACTGGTCGAGTGGCCGGCGCATATATCCGTGACTGGTCCAGTGGCCGGCACATATAACGCAGTGGCAGGCGCATATATCCGTGACTGGTCGAGTGGCCGGCGCATATATCCGTGACTGGTCGAGTGGCCGGCGCATATATCCGTGACTGGTCGAGTGGCCGGCGCATATATCCGTGACTGGTCGAGTGGCCGGCGCATATATCCGTGACTGGTCGAGTGGCCGGCGCATATATCCGTGACTGGTCGAGTGGCCGGCGCATATATCCGTGACTGGTCGAGTGGCCGGCGCATATATCCGTGACTGGTCGAGTGGCCGGCGCATATATCCGTGACTGGTCGAGTGGCCGGCGCATATATCCGTGACTGGTCGAGTGGCCGGCGCATATATCCGTGACTGGTCGAGTGGCCGGCGCATATATCCGTGACTGGTCGAGTGGCCGGCGCATATATCTGTGACTGGTCGAGTGGCCGGCGCATATATCCGTGACTGGTCGAGTGGCAGCTCCCCCTGCCACGCAAAGATTTCACCCCTACAGCGTTTGTGTGCATTATGTTTTGTGATTTCACCAGAACGAATAGAGAGTATCCGCAACGGATTGAAGCGCACGTCCGAGTGAAGACAGTGCGGCGTGTGCACGAGCCACACAAGAGAACACTGTATCCGCGCCTCTGATCGCAGCGGCAACGAGCACTTTGATCACTTGATTTAAAAAACACATTTCAGAGCTAGATCGTCTCTTATTTAAAAAACGAACGAAATGAATACTCTGCTAGTTAAGTGGAGATGTTTTATTTATTTGTAGAATTGTTACATTCGTGCCGTGAGATGTTTTAAAAAACAAAAAAACAGCAGGATTGCGAGGCCCCCTAGTGGCGTGAGGCCCTGTGCGGTTGCATAGTTCGCACAGTCTATGCGACGGCTCTGCCTGGATGTGCTCTTTGATACCAATCTTTCATTTGAAAGTCACGTGTCTAGTATCTGTAAAATCGCATTTTTCCATCTTAAAAATATATCTAAATTACGCCATATGCTCTCATTGACAAATGCGGAACAATTAGTTCATGCGTTCATGACATCAAGGCTAGATTATTGTAATGCTCTACTGGGTGGTTGCCCTGCACGCTTAACAAACAAACTACAGCTGGTCCAAAACGCAGCAGCTCGAGTTCTTACCAGAACCAGGAAGTATGACCATATTAGCCCGGTTCTGTCAACACTGCATTGGCTGCCTATTAAACATCGCATACATTTTAAAATATTGCTGATTACTTACAAAGCACTAAATGGTTTAGCTCCGCAGTGCTTGAGCGAGCTCTTAACGCATTATAGTCCTTCACGTCTATTGAGATCTCAAAATTCCGGCCAGTTGATAATACCTAGAAAATCAAAATCGACTGCTGGCGGTAGATCCTTCTCCTATTTAGCACCAAAACTCTGGAACAGTCTTCCTACCATTGTCCGGGAAGCAGACACACTCTGTCATTTCAAAGCTAGATTAAAGACACATCTCTTTGACCTAGCATTCACATAATGCATTATAGACTTCTATAATTCAAAGTTGGGCTGCATAGATTAGGTCAGCCGGAACCGGGAACACTCCCCATAAATCCTGATGTACTCGTTACATCATGAGAAGAATGGCATCTACGCTAATTTTAGTGTTTTTGTTTATCCCGAGGTTTTCCCGCAGCCTGCCGGATCCAGGCTGTATCCAGATCTGATGAAGGACCTGCGCCTGGACACGATGACAACGCAGTCCTGAAGTGTCAACCAGTCCCTCCCGTTTACTGAAGTCAGCCGGATCCCGTCTTGCAACTGCCTTCATCAGTCTTCAGCCCTCTTCCTGAGATCTTCCAGCCGCCATCTGAAACAGAGACTCTGATTATTCTTCAGTTAAGTTCCTGTCTGATTATCATCTGCTTGCATACTCACCATATCTCCATCTGGTTCCACGTTTCTGTTAATAAAGCTACATTTCACTTACCACCTGTCTGACTCCTGTTCCATCCGTGACTATGACACATCCCTGAAGTGCCAGCCTCATCAGCCAAGTGAAGGCCTCATCGACACGACAGCTATCGGCACTGATCCTCAACAAAGGTTCTCTCAAGGTTTCTTTCTCCATTCTGTCACTGATGGAGTTTTGGTTCCTTGCCACTGTTGCCTTGGCTTTTGGCTTGCTTGGTTGGGGACATTTAATATTCAACAATATTATTGATCTGCCTTATTATGGGTGGACGATTATGCAATTTTCTTCTAGAAACAAACTTTTTTGTATTATTTTCATGTTATCAATGTGAAGCTGCTTTGATACAATCTGTATTGTAAAAAGTGCTATATAAATAAAGGTGACTTGACTAGAGTATGATTACGACAATGAGTAGGTCCTGACACGTGTTGTCTAACTCCAGTAGAGTTCAGAATGTCTTTAAATGCCAATCCCAATACATCTTTTTCGTTATCTACATGTATATTAAAACGCCAACAATTAGGACTTTATCTGCAGCCAGTACTAACTCTGATAGAAGTTAACTAACTACTTTTCACAATCACAAAAAAAACGACAATAAAACAATGTATATCATTAAAATACAACGGGTGGCACACACACACACACACACTTGTAAAATGTAAAAAAAATTAAAAAGTTCGAATTGCAAACATGTTCTAGAATTAAAACCTCTAAAACAACATGTATTAAAATTATACATAGCAAATAGTTCTATTTTCTAACATACATTTGAAGAAAAGTTGTACTTTCACAATTACATAGTGTTTAAAGGTGTATAAAACGTTGTATAAAGTTAAAATACACGTCTTTAGCATTCATACATTTGTAAAATGTAAAAAAATGTATAAAAAAATTTAAATTATATTTTCTTAAAGATATCAAAATGTGTTAGTATATAAACATCTAAAACAACATTTTAAAAATGTTAAAACATAAAAAATTAAATGTTCAGTCATTTACAGAAAAGTAAAACAAGTTAAGAGTTTTTCATTTACAAAAAGATAATTTTTTTAAAAATGTTGATTTGTAAGCATTTAACTTTCACACATTATTTGTAAAATGTTACATTTTACATAAAATATCTTTAAAAAGTGTCTCAAACACATCATGATATTAAAACCACATCATGTTAAAAATCACAGTATCTAAAAAAATAGCCTTACGTTTTTTGCAAATCCGTTTATTGAAAGAGAACCAAAACTCTTATTATCTCCAAAGGTATATTCCACATCAAAGATATATCCAAGAACAAAGGTTTATCCAAAATGTATATCCAGCTCGAAAGATTTATCCAACACCAAAGATATATCCAAGACCAAAGGTTTATCCAAATGTATATCCATATCCAAAGGTGTAGAGATTTTAATTCCAAAAGTTACAAAGTCCTCATGAGGAGTTCAGCGAAAAGCGACCACACTCTTACATCCCAAAAGTTAGAATGACATCTGTGAGGTCTGCACAGTAGCCACACGTAGACTCCACCCCTAGACCCCTCCCACACCAAGACCCCTCCCACACCAGCTATGTATTGGGTAACAGATCAGCGAGTTTTTTTTAATTAAAGAAAAGTTTTATTTTCCACATACATTTAAAACTTTTTAAAAACAATGTGTGTATAAAGTTAAAATGCAATGGTTTAGTATTCGTACGTTTTACAACGTTATCTGAAAAAAGTTAGAACGTGGTTCTCCACATACAGATTTAAAAACCGTTCAAAACAACATCAACTAAAAAAATCAATGTGCAATCATTTAAAACAAGTTTTTAAAAAAACAAAACATAATAATACATCAAACAAATAGGACTGAGTTCTCTAACATTACAATATGTTACTAAACTTTAGTTTTAAGTTCCATATGATACATCACTCATCGACGGTAGAAACATGAATGAGTAGCGTATAGATTAGTGTGTGAAGCAGAGTCTCCGCCCACCTAACGCTAGATTTATTTATAATTACACTAAATAACATTTATAAAATTATAGTAAAAAAAAAAGAAAGTAAGTTAATTCATGTTTTAGTTAAGTTATATTCACTAACTTACTGATTTATTCACTCTTCGGTAGGATAATCCACCTCACCCAATGGAGAAATACGATCATTGTATGATAATGCGTTTTTGGAGTAAAAAATAATGAATCTGTTCAAAACGATGTGCCTTAAACTTTAAAACCAACACATTCTCACTCCCAGCTCGTCACATATGGACGCTTGGCCAGGACCCCTTGGCGTCACTTTTGCCCCACTCTTTTTGCTCTTTATATTGAACCCTTGGCCCAAGCAGTAAGGCAAAGTGAAGTTTGGGTGGGATAAGAATTGGAAATGACCATCATGTAATTGGGTTGTTTGCTGATGATGTCATTATTTATCTTAAGGAGCCTGAAACTGCTCTCCCATTACTTATGAACCTACTGGAAGATTATGGGAAACTATCTGGATATAAATTAAATGTCTCAAAAACTCAGGTTCTATCATTTAATTATTCCCCATCACAACTAATTAGACAAAAATATAACCTAAAATGGGACGCAAACACATTAAGTACCTGGGGGTATTTCTGACAAAAGAATATTCAGAACTATATTGTAATAATTATAATATTTTTAATAAGGACATCCAAAGAGACATTGAGAGATGGACGACTCTACCTATGGAATTCAGCTCGCGAATAGAGGTCGTGAAAATGAATGTTGTCCCGAGATTATTGTATCTTTTCCAAGCTTTACCAGTAACGATCCCTAAGATTCAGTTCAGGGCTTGGGACAGGATGATTTCAAGGTTTATTTGGGAGGGTAAAAAACCTCGAATAAGATACACAACGCTACAGCTAGCAAAAGAAAAAATGTCGGCATCAAAAAAGAATCTAGATCAAATATCAGTCACTACACTTGAGATATGGTTTAAACTGGTTGAGCAGTATAACCTAAAAAATAAGATAAAATTGTTAAGATGGGTGGCATTAGATAAAAATTTTAAACCAGGGCTCCTCGATGTAGGATTTAGGAGATGGGTAACTAAAGGTTTGACTGCTTTGTGCACCTTTGTTACATATGGAAAAATTTAAAAGTTTTGCTGAATTACAAGAAAATTATGATTTGAAAAAAAAAAAAAAATTTATCAGTATCTACAAATAAGGAATTACTTTGAAAGGGAGTCTAAAAAAATGGATAGTACGGGGCCGAATACACTGGTAGAGTTGATAGTTAACTCCTATACAAAGAATAATCCCAGAATAATCTCTTCCCTTTATCGGGCCATGATGGAGAATAGAAAAAACACATCTAGTTATATTAAGCAGAAATGGGAAAGAGAATTAGGGGAAGAAATCCCAAATGAAGAATGGTATTTTGCTTGCAAGACACAACATACGATTACCTATTCACAGAGATGGAAAGCGTTTGCATGGAAAAATTTAGTGTGTTATTTCATTACTCCCGGAATCAGAAGTAAACAATTATCTACACCACAATTATGCTGGAGCATATGTGGACATACTGATGTTGACCATTTACATGTATTCTGGAGTTGCCCGAAAATATTACCTTTCTGGAACATGGTTTTGATGGAGATCCAAAAGATTTTAGGTTATAAAATATCAAGAAATTTCAATACATTGTATCTGGGAAACACTACACATTCAGTGTTGAAAGGAGATACAGTATATATCTTGTTAATATATTGAGTGTAGCATGTAAGAAGAGCATTACAAGGCATTGGTATAAGCCGGACACCCCCTTGCTTGGAGAATGGATAAAAATTGTTAAAGAAATATATAATATGGAAGAAATGACTTTTATTTTGAAACTTAAAAAGGACTTGTTTCTAAAAAACTGGAAGAAATGGATTGAGTACTGCAATGTAAACAACCAATGATTATATATAGGCTAAACCTATGCTTGCCCCTGAACAGAATGCATACCCCCTGTTCTATTGATTGCTTCTTTTTTCTTTCCTTTCTTTCTTTCTTTTCCTCCCCCTGTTTTTTTTATTGTTGAAAGCTTGAAAAAAATCTTCAATAAAAATACAGTAAAAAAAAAAGAGCTGTTGAGTTTGATATTGTAGAGATCTTAAAAAAAAAAAACCTAAGTAATCCTGTAAAACAGAAAGGAAGGTCATTTTAATACATTACTTGCAAGTAGTCAGTTTATATATAACTGGGGGATATTTTTCTGTAAAGAGTGTTGCATAATTAAATGTTGAAAGCATTTTTATGTAATAAGTTCACTGATATGTGGGCATTTCTATGAATACAAGTATGTCTTTAATAGCAAGCAATAATCATATGAACTCGTTTAAAAAAAACACTATTTACAGTGGGTACGGAAATTATTCAGACCTTTTCACTCTTTGTTATATTGCAGCCATTTGCTAAAATCATTTTTCCCTCATTATTGTACACACAGCACCCCATATTGACAGAAAAACACAGAATTGTTGACATTTTTGCACATTTATTAAAAAAGAAAAACTGAAATATCACATGGTCCTAAGTATTCAGACCCTTTGCTGTGACACTCATATATTTAACTCAGGTGCTGTCCATTTCTTCTGATCATTCTTGAGATGGTTCTACACCTTCATTTGAGTCCAGCTGTATTTGATTATACTGATTGGACTTGATTAGGAAAGCCACACACCTGTCTATATAAGACCTTACAGCTCACAGTGCATGTCAGAGCAAATGAGAATCATGAGGTCAAAGGAACTGCCTGAAGAGCTCAGAGACAGAATTGTGGCAAGGCACAGATCTGGCCAAGGTTACAACAAAATTTCTGCTGCACTTAAGGTTCCTAAGAGCACAGTGGCCTCCATAATCCTTGGAAGACGTTTGGGACGACCAGAACCCTTTCTAGAGCTGGCCGTCTGGCCAAACTGAGCTATTGGGGGAGAAGAGCCTTGGTGAGAGAGGTAAAGAAGAACCCAAAGATCACTGTGGCTGAGCTCCAGAGATGCAGTCGGGAGATGGGAGAAAGTTGTAGTAAGTCAACCATCACTGCAGCCATCCACCAGTCGGGGCTTTATGGCAGAGTGGCCCGACGGAAGCCTCTCCTCAGTGCAAGACACATGAAAGCACACCTGAAGGACTGATGAGACCAAGATAAAACTTTTTGGCCTTAATTCTAAGCGGTATGTGTGGAGAAAACCTCATCACCTGTCCAATACAGTCTCAACAGTGAAGCATGGTGGTGGCAGCATCATGCTGTGGGGGTGTTTTTCAGCTGCAGGGACAGGACGACTGGTTGCAATCGAGGGAAAGATGAATGCGGCCAAGTACAGGGATATCCTGGATGAAAACCTTCTCCAGAGTGCTCTGGACCTCAGACTGGGCCGAAGGTTCACCTTCCAACAAGACAATGACCCTAAGCACACAGCTAAAATAACGAAGGAGTGGCTTCACAACAACTCCGTGACTGAATGGCCCAGCCAGAGCCCTGACTTAAACCCTATTGAGCTTCTCTGGAGAGACCTGAAAATGGCTGTCCACCAACATTTACCATCCAACCTGACAGAACTGGAGAGGATCTGCAAGGAGGAATGGCAGAGGATACCCAAATCTAGGTGTGAAAAACTTGTTGCATCTTTCCCAAAAAGACTCATGGCTGTATTAGATCGAAAGGGTGCTTCTACTAAATACTGAGCAAAGGGTCTGAATACTTAGGACCATGTGATATTTCAGTTTTTCTTTTTTAATAAATGTGCAAAAATGTCAACAATTCTGTGTTTTTCTGTCAATATGGGGTGCTGTGTGTACAATAATGAGGAAAAAAAATGAACTTAAATTATTTTAGCAAATGGCTGCAATATAACAAAGAGTGAAACATTTAAGGGGGTCTGAATACTTTCCGTACCCACTGTATTTATCTATAAATCTTAAAGTTTGAATTACAACAAAAGTTCATTTAAGGGATGTGAATTATTTGCACAACTAATATAATTGTATATTTCCACTCTGTTAACTGTTAGAGGATGGTCCTTTACCAATGCAGTAATAAAAAATGACCACCATCACAGTACTGGCATCTAGCATCTAGGCACAAACTATAACCAAACATGCTAAAACCAGACACTTGACAAAAGGCATTTATGAAGAGGCAAAAAGGGATGAGTAACCTAAATAAGAAATGAATGGCAGAACAGATTAGACTATATACAAAATTTATTTATAGATTATAACAGAGGCAAATGAGCAGTGATAGGAATAATGGCGTTATAAATAAACGGCGTTACTAACAGTGTTATTTTTTTCAGTAGCGAGTAATCAAACGAAGTACTGTTTCCTCCGTTACAATGCCATTACTGTTACTGACATTAACATGTGGCGTTACTATAATTGAGCTCACTGAAGCGGTTTTCATCCGAGTAGGCTCTTTCTCAGCCATAGGACCTGCAAAGTTTTTTCTCTGGTGTGTGTGTGTGTTTATGAGGCGCTGGACTGGACAAAAGCGAAGCGACCACCGACAGTGCGCAAGAGAGACCGAGTGTGTCCGAGAGCGCGTTCGACACGACACGAAAGAGAGGGTGTCCGAGCATAATATAGTTTGTTTATAAATAAATTACATATTTTAGCATTAGAATAATCTCTGTGGCCTATTGGTATAATCTGTAACGTTTTAATTAGTTTACATGGTTATAAATTAAAACTCCAAAATAACCTGCAGGGAACGTTCAAAGAAAACGTATTTGTTTGACCGGTTTTAAACACGTGCGGCAAACACGACTAGAATTTGGCTTAAATAGCCTCTGATGATGACGTTACACCAAAAATATTTTATTTTATTACTATTATTTATGTTTGTACATTGTTCAGTATTAAGAGCACTTTTTGTTAAACTGTTTACTTTTGTGAGGAAGAAAATACTAGGTATCCCTAGGGTGTCCTCACATTGTCCCACAGCAACATTTAAATAGTGTAGATTAGTGTTGGACCAGCTGTAATTTGTTTATTATGCGTGCAGGTCAACCACCCATAAGAGCATTACAATAATCTAGCCTTGAGGTCATGAACGCATGAACTAACCAATTTAGTGTAGATTACTACTTAATTCTGAAAAAACAGAGTTCCTAATTATTGGACAAAAAACTTCCTCACGTAATAACCTAGAATACTGTGGTGTGGTGTGGCGCAATGGATAAGACACATGCCTTTGGTGTGAGAGACCCGGGTTCGAATCCACTGTGAGACACCAATGTGTCCCTGAGCAAGACACTTAACCCCTAGTTGCTCCAGAGGCGTGCGACCTCTGACATATATAGCAATTGTAAGTCGCTTTGGATAAAAGCGTCAGCTAAATGAATAAATGTAAATGTACTGTCTAACACTAGCCTGGCTAACGTCAGACCTCGTCTGAGACGTGGTCTGGGAACCACATGTTAATTTTCTCGTATTTGAGGCGTGGTTTACGAATGCCCAGAGCCGTTTATTGGGCGCTACGAATGTCTATCAAATGCGCCTGTACGTATAGCCAATCGTTTAAATTATACCAGATGACGTATGTAGAGCGACAGAAATTCAACGAGGAAGAAGACGAAATAAACTTGCGTTCTAAACTACTTAGAACACTATCTAAGGCTGCATCGAAAGGTAACTTCGCGTCTGATGCCATGTTGGATCCATAAATATAAACAAACTGCTTCGGTGTGTCGCATAGACGTCGTCATCGTCTTGCTGCTCCCTCCCCGTTCTGTGATTGGTTCCCTTTTTGAGGGGAAAATCTGGTCCATGGTGTCCAGGCTGCCTAGCAGCGTGAATAAAATCGCGCGCAAGGCAGCATGGGGAAACCCAGGCTAGTCTAACACTTGATGGCTACTCTGTTAAGTCTTCGTCGTTGGTTAGGAACCTGTGTGTGCTCTTTGATACCAATCTTTCATTTGAAAGTCACGTGTCTAGTATCTGTAAAATCGCATTTTTCCATCTTAAAAATATATCTAAATTATGCCATATGCTCTCAATGACAAATGCGGAACAATTAGTTCATGCGTTCATGACATCAAGGCTAGATTATTGTAATGCTTTACTGGGTGGTTGTCCTGCACGCTTAATAAACAAACTACAGCTGGTCCAAAATGCTGCAGCTCGAGTTCTTACCAGAACCAGGAAGTATGACCATATTAGCCCTGTTCTGTCAACACTGCATTGGCTGCCTATTAAACATCATAAACATTTTAAAATATTGCTGATTACTTACAAAGCACTAAATGGTTTATAGTCCTTCACGTCTATTGCGATCTCAAAATTCTAGCCAGTTGATAATACCTAGAATGTCAAAATCGACTGCTGGCGGTAGATCCTTTTCCTATTTAGCACCAAAACTTTGGAACAGTCTCCCTACCATTGTCCGGGAAGCAGACACACTCTGTCAGTTTAGATCTAGACTACAAACGCATATCTTTAACCTAGCATACACATAGAAAATTATACATTCCTATTATTCAAATCAGTTAAATGATTATTAGGCTGCATAAATTAGGTCAGCCGGAACCGGGAATACTTCCTATAACCCCTGATGTATTTGTTACATCATAAGAAGAATGGCACCTACGCTAATGTTAGTCTTTCTGGTTTTTCCGAGGTTTACTGTAATCAGCTGGATCCGGGCCATATCCAGATCAGATGGTGTTCCTGCACCTAGATGACCACAACGCATGATGTTGTCAGCCGGATCCGGGCCGTGTCCAGATCAGATGGAGGTGTCTAGACACGACCACAACGCATCCCTGAACTGTTAGCAGAGATTGTGTCAACTAGACTCTACCCTGTGAAAGCGTCATCGACACGACAGCCATCGGCACTGATCCTCAACAAACTCGTCTCTATACCGGCGTGATGACTCCGATCTTAAACCAGATGGAACTGGATAATATTCTGATTGTTTCAATCCAATCTGACGTCTGACCTATAATGCTGCCTAAATCATAATCATACACTGTTTGTTTGTTGGCCAGAGGAGAACTGGCCCTCCGACTGTAGTGTAACAGTCACCAGCTGGAGTGCCCTTGAGAGCCACCAGAGGGCACTCCACATTAGACTATTGTCATTCCCTCACAAACTACATTTCCCATAACTCACTGCCCGGACTCTTCATCCATTATCACATTCACCTGTGTCTCATTATCTTGTTTAGCTCACCCCATATTAGCCTGTTTTTCTCATTCATTATCTGTGAAGTCTTGTATGTTGTTACACTGTATCTCTGAGCATTATCCCTGATTTAATTGTCTTTTGGTTCTTGAATTTTTGCCTGTTTCTTGGATTCTCTTTTTGCCTCTTACGCCTGCCTGTTTTTTTGTTTGTACAATATTTTATAATAATTAATTTATTGTATTTAGTGTCCATTTCATTCATTTTAACATATTTAATATTGGGATATCCAAGTTATTTCACATATTTAAACTTTTTTTTTTTTTAAGTAAGGCAATAGTTACTTTCCCTGGTAATTAGTTACTTTTGTAATGATGTAACTCAGATTCTAACTCAGTTACTTTTTGCGAAAAGTAACAAGTAACTATAACTAATTACTCTGCAAATGAGGTGCCAGAACAAAACTCTTTGCTTGTTTTATCCAGGTGTATCTACACTGCAGCAAAATAAAAAATAAATAAAAAATCCCAACTATTTAAATTGTATACAACCATGTATGTTTAGCTGCATGTAAATAGAACATTAATTGTGGTTATCTCTATAAAGAAGATGGGGCTGGAAAGTATTTTTGGGATTTTTGAATGAATGTATGATTGACCTGGATTTTTTGATGGGGCAAGTGACCGGACAATTAGACTGATTAAAACATCTAATAACAAAAAATAACTATGGAATCACAAAAACGTGACAATGATTCTGCATTCATTCAGTATAAGTGGCGATTGAAAGTGAATAATAATATAATGTACTAACGGTAACGTTGTGCTGTTGAGGCTCCCGCAGCCTCTCAAGGATAAATCTAAACAAATGAGCGCAGCACACACACAGAAACTCAGCTAACATACTGCGGTGAAAAAATTCATGTTGAGTTTTAATATTTATAACATATGATACAGTTTAGCAACATCACACGACCAAGATTGCTGAATACTATAACTTTTGAAATTGTGACACTTATTTCAGTTAATATTAAGTCACTTACATTTTAGACACAATATTGACTGTCTTTGTTCCATTTCAGCAGCGAAAATAGTTACAAACAAAGATCACTGCAGAACGCATCTCACAGGAACACATAACCGTGTTTTCATTACTGAATTTAGTGTTTTGAACAAATGACTTGCTAATTAAGACATTCACCTGCCAGTGGTTTAGTTTCGTGTTAGGACCATAGACTGTAAAAAAATATGGACGTAGTGTCCGTGACGTCACCCGTAGGTTTCTGAAGAGCATTTTTGAAGCCTAAAGTGGGCGGAGCCGGCCGTCGCCATCTTGGCCTTGCGTCACTCCCGGATAACAGAAAATAGGCAAACAGGCGGGGCGTGAGCGGAGCTGCGGAGCCTGGCCTGGCTATTTGAAATCACCTAGCTCGACGTGATCGAGTTAGCTGATGATGTAAAGCCAATTAAACGTTCCTATTTTTGCCCTTCGAAATATTATTATATTAGTACTCCATTCAGACAGACAAAATCAATGTAATATCCTATACATGCACTTTAACCAAATAAAGTTGAAATTAGATTTTATTTAATGTCCCAATATAGTGGAGATATTGAGATGGAATAAGATGAATATATCTAGATCACACATTGAGATCAGACAATTAATTTTGATCTACAAATCTAAATAGTTTAATATATATATATATATATATATATATATATTTTTCAATACTTGTACCGGTATTGTGAAATATGAAGACCAAGAGTCTTGACTTTATCCTTGTCTGAATATCATTCACGCTGGCTTATATTTTGGTAAGAATCTCTTGACAAAAGTCTTAATGATATTGATTGAATTTGGAATCTCTGAACCTTAAATTAATATTTGAAGTGTTTTATTGTATGTATATATCTACAAGTTGTGGCGTGCAGACAGGACTTTTATTTTGGTGTGGCGATGTGATGTCATAAAGCTGCGACACGCTCCTGCATCTGATGAGATTCGACTGAAGAAAGGTTTGTGTTCTAGACCATTTTAAGTGTTTAAATCAAAGCAAACCGTTCAAACAGTTTATACAGCTGAGAAAGTTAAAAATTGCTGGTAAATGTAACATTGTGTAATAACACGGATGAACGTTGTTTTTATGAGTAAATCGCATTCATGCAATGAATGTAACTAAATGTATCTAATTTTGCTCCCTTTATCGAGAATCAGTTTACAAATTTAGATGCTAAATACAAATTTAGTTTGTATGATTTGTGTTCTTTTATTAATTTATGTTTAGTTTTTGTCTAATCAGGTGATTTACTGTAAGTCAAGTCACATATAGTGCTTTACAAGGGCGAAATTGTCAATCACACATTGGGGGGGACAGCTGTGGGACTTTTTGTGTTGGCGCATGCATGCTGTTAAGTGTACTTGGTACCTCTAGGGGGGTCCGGGGCATGCTTCCCCGGAAGAAAATTTTGTACATTTTAAAGGTAAATTCATTAATCTGGTGCACTTTGAGTCACTCAAATCCACTGTTAAAAATAAATAATCCACCCGCAAACCGCCCGAACCTATGATATTCTCTGATTTAGATATGCATCTGATCATCACATTACAATTATTCAAATTCTTAGTGTTAAGCATGATAATATGGTAACATATCACACTGACATAGGCTGATTTAAAATGAACATTTATTTAAAATAAAAGTTATTCTTTTGGCAAAATTATATTTCCTTAATAGCCTTTGAGGCTTTACTCCCTTCAAACTTAAAATTGTCCATTTTTCATTACATCACTGTTTGAAAACACTCAGAATAGTTTTTTGTGCCTTTATAAAGGGCATTTTCCCCCTAATTTTATTAACTGTATGCTCCATCTTTCATTTCAAATTCTTAAATTTGATAAATATATCCAATTAAAATAATAAGACACTAGGCTGTTACCAATCAAATTAAATAATTTACATTGAAAAATTATAACTGTATTAAATTAGATTATTTTAAATATTTTTATAACCGCAACAGAACCATCACGGTGGGGAAAGTGTATCTGACCATGTGACTGTCTGTCCGAGTTTTGTCAAGAGCCAGAGGCGGCACGAAATTTGACGGAGGCGGTCGCCTCATAATTCTCTATGCAGGAAAAACTCTGCCAATACCCATAAATGGAAACATAAATTTACAACTGTACTTCGGTTTCTCTGCGAGGACACCGCCGTCACCTGCCATGTCTATCGGCTCGCTTTCGGGTTAAACTTTCCACGACTGCGCAACTGGGTTATAGGTTGCCAGGTTGAGGTGACAAATGGGTTGAAATTGGACATGGTGTGTGGATTGTGTGAATATTATGCATTTAATACAAGATCTGGCAACTGGTCAACATTAGACAAACATATTGGTCCGATTATTCATAAAGGAGTTTGGGCCATGCAAATTATGGGAGTTTCCCGGGAGAAATAACAAACCGGGAGGGGTCCGGGAGATAGGGCTAAAAAACGGGAGAAACTCTGGAAAAACGGGAGTGTTGACAGGTATGGCCAAATGTCTGTCAGATTTTGCGCTCCTAACTCTTCTTCTGTTTGGTTTTTCCTAACTCACTGACGGTGCACGAGCTACTAAAGGTATAGGGAAAACATGACATGGATTTCAGGAGAAATAGGTTTTGTTAATGTATAGTGTAAGGCCAGTCGAATGGATTTGGGAAATGGACCGGCCGGGATATTATATTTTCAGAGCTGGAAAGAAAGACGTATGCAATCACATCGATATTGCCCGCGTAATCATACAGTATGATCAAATATTGGGGGGGACAAATTGTCCTTCTTTGAATATTGGGGGGGGGGACGTGTCCCCCTGTCCCCCCATAGAATTACGCCTATGGTGCTTTATACAATGCAGATTGTTTCAAAGTTAGTTTAAATCTAGAAGAATATAGCGTCGTAGTCCAGCATAAGTATGTTCAGTGATGGTTCATTTTTGTTGTAAAAAAAAGCTGTATTTTTATATAGGATATTCTCATATAATGGAGAATATGGATATTCTCTGGATATTCTCATATAATGGTGTAAATACAGGCAGATTAATAATATTTTTAATATTAAGTGTCCCTAACAAAGCAAGCCAAAAGTAACAAAGACCATTAACTCTCTCTTACCATTTCGCTGAACTACTGAACTAGAGCTGAATGACACGCACGCAGAGATTTAGTGTGGATTTATTTTTCTTTCTGTTAATTATTCTCATCTTAAACAGGACAAACACACAGAAGAACTCCTGGTGAAGCGACTGAGATCCACGTGACACTATTATAAAGATGGCGTTTATTAAAGAGGAGAGTGAAGACATGAAGATTGAAGAAACATTCAGTCTGAAACATGAAGATATTGAGGAACAAACAAAGATGGAGTTTATTAAAGAGGAGAACAAAGACATTAAGATTGAAGAAACATTCAGTCTGAAACATGAAGATACTGAGGATCAAACAGGTTGGTTTCATTCTCAAAGCTGAATTTAGTCATTTGATCCTTATTAAATGTCCAGCTCTACAGAAATGAATGATATTTTTGAAGAATATCTAATGAGTGTCCTAATTGAGGTGGTTTTATTTTTTCGGGTCACCTCATGTGGACGGACATGTTGAGATTACGTGACCAGACAAATGCTACCGTTGCCTTCCATCTGAGAAGATCCGACTTCCATTTGTTATTACGACACACTTTAAACTAGGAAAAATAATACAGAAGTAGCCTTTTACAATTACTTGTGACATTAAACCCAAAATCAACTTCTAATTTGCTGAAAACCATATTACTTAATTTTACACCAGTATCAAACAAAATCCTTATTTTATATAAATCAGATTCAATGGCTGGGGGTTATTTGGCAAACATTATTTGAAAATGATTTTCCTTTAAACTAACAAGTAACGTATCTGCCATTGCCACTAGCCCTGGACAGGCTCAGACTACAGATTATGGTCGGCTATTTGAAACCCGAATACCAAGAAAGGTTACTTTTAGGTTACATTTAGGTTGTAAATGTAACATTTAGGTTGCTTTTGATATCAAGTTTTGCTGGTTAGCTTTGTCCTTGACAGGGTCTAAGAGGACCTAAAATCTAAAACATGAAATTCCTGAAATTGTTTTGTTCAAAAGAAATAAATGGTAAATACTAGGAAATTGATCTAAAATAGGAAGTATAAAAATACGTTTGAGTGTGAGGGTGAATATTCCACCGCTACACACATTCGCCTCAACTGTCGTTTTGCTGTTTTTATATAAAAAAAAAAAAAAACATTATAAATGCACTGCTCTGCTCATCCAGCACGAGTTGCATTTGCACAGTGCACCAAGAATCACAGTTCACTGATGGTGGAAGGTTCGTTGCGCAACAGAGGCTAAGCGTCGTATAAATGTCCTATCTTGTGGAATGCACGCTTAGCACCGCTGCTCCCTCTATACCCAGAGTATGTGCGATTTCGCGAATCTGAAAGTAAAACACAAGCTCCATGATGCGTGCAAATTAGGTTAACATACAAAACCCTATAACTTCCGGTGCAAAATAAAACCGCGATTTCACAACAAATATAAAGAGTCTGTGCGCTAACTTTGATTATGGTTGCACTTGCACTTAAGACCAAGAGAAACCTGTTCAATTTTTGTTATTTATACTGTTTTTATTTTTAGTTATATTAGTTCAGTTAGGAGAGTCACACACAGCCTCAGTCAGAAGTTCTGGAAAAGGTCTGAAGAGGAATCATACAGGAGAAAATCCAGTCAGTAAAAACCTTTTACAGTGCTTGTATATTTTCTTCCAATGCTTTGATAATTCATACTCATTCTGCAGAGACCTGAAATGACATGCATTAGAAGATTATTTGTGAAAACATTTCAAAATGCACCTGTATACTATTTTTCCATTCCAGACCATGAATTTTGTCATTGAGGATTTCTGAAATCTTGTCTCGTTCTAGAGAACCCAATCTCGTGTCTCGTATCGTGAGATAAGCGTCTCACATAACTGGCATGCTGATTTGAAATGGACAGTATTGTTAAAGCATTTTTATTTTCTGCTATTATTTTACACGGATTTACAAACTGTTGATAGATTGAGAATGATAAATTGTGTTCTGCAATGAACGTGCACACGCAGTCATAAACGCGGTCAGTCATTGGTACGATATGTCAGCTCTAGTGCTGCTCCCAGTAGTCGTGGTGTGTGTTGGAGAGCGCGGACAGCTGCTCTGTGTTCAGGGTTTAATTTGTGACACGGTAACACTTTTTTACCACTAGTTGCATACATTAGCTTTCTCGAGCACAACGTGCAGAAGCAAGCACCTGGTTCTCTTAATTTCTTACACCAGCTACCAAAATGCCTGCTGTCTCTGCCTATTCATTCTATCCTCCCCCAGCGCCATTTATTTTTATGTCCTTTATCAATTAGGATGTCTTCCCCAGGCTTTATAGACTTAGTCTCCATCCTGCTGACTTATTTGCTTTCTTCTCTCCAATTCCACTCCGGCATCTATGCTTAGTAAGACTTGGTTGCTGCTGGATCTCAACCACACTTTTTCCATGACCAGCCCCATTCTACTTCTGATTGCCTTGTAATGTTAGTTTGGTTAAAGGAGAACTCCGGTCAATTTTAACATTGAGCTCATTTTTTTGTACATTTGGAGTGCTGTCAATACAGAGAACAACGACAAAAATCGGTGTTGCCTACACCGTGTTATCCTCTTTTTAAAATTTGCACCCTGTTGACTTCAATGGGGCAAGTTTTAAACCTGCTTTTAGCCTCTTAATATCCTTGATGTGTCATTACAAGTGCACAGGTCATGTGAGTGATTCCTTCAGAGTGAACACGAGTGAATTTGACTGCAGTAAATGTTAAAGATAAGAATAAAAATGATGTTATTTAAGCCAGCGCAAATACTTGTATTTACATCCTGTTTTCGGTCGAAGTCCAAAGTAGTCGATTGTCGAGTTCACGCGCGTGATCATAGGTAACTAAACCTATGGGCGTGAACTCGACAATCGACTACTTTGGACTTCGACCGAAAACAGGATGTAAATACAGGTATTTGCGCTGGCTTAAATAACCGATTTTTGTCGTTGTCTCTGTATTGACAGCACTCCAAATGTACAAAAAAATGAGCTCAATGTTAAAATTGACCGGAGTTCTCCTTTAAGAGTGAAAGCTGTGTTCCTCCCATACCATTGGTGGGTGAACTCATGAACATGTTTTTTTTTTTAAATGTAGGACTATCTCTTTTTTTTCTGCAGCCAAATGCCTCACACTGGAGATCTGGCATGGTGCCGGAAAACTTCTAGCTTGTGTGTACAACCTACACTTACGTCACTGATAGTTCTTATTTTGCTTTTGGTTTGACCCTAATTTGAAGTAGGAAACAGGTACTTCCGCCATTAGTTCTAGGAACTATGAAATGGTTCCTCTGGTGAGAAAGCCTCTAATGTTGGTGATGTGTCCTATAGAAGGAGGGAGGGGATTGGGTCTAAGGGACAGGTTGTATTAAGGCTGGCACAGAGAACTTTAGAGACCTTATTTTTTGTGTGGGGAGAGAAGGAAGAGAAGAATGGAATGAGTGTAGGTGAACATTGGCTGTGGGTAAGAGGTGCAGGAACCTGCCAGAAAGTCCTTGCGTTTGGTGCTGCCTTTAAACCAAAAGCCCAAATCAACCACGTCTTCAAGATCAAAATCTGCCACCTGAAATTAATAAGTAAAAAAAAAAAAAAAAAAAAAAGGGGGTAGAGTAGACCTAAGCCCCTTTCACACAGAGATTCCGGAAAATACATGGATAAAAAGACAGGATTTGACCCGGTTTCGTTTGATTTTGGTTCATTCACACTGCCAGTGATTTTCCGGAATCAGAGAGTGCGTTCACACACAAAGCGCTGTGTGAAAGGGGCTCTATTTGCTTCGCAGCATTGTGAAAAACATGACGCGTTGAACTCTTGGCACAATTGAATTGTGTTGTCCATTGTTTACGGCTGCATTGTCCACAGAGAGGCCAACACAGTTGCACCATGAAATGCAATTGTCTTGTTGGGTGGAATCAATCTTTTGGAAGATGAGCTCTGCTGTGTCAGATCTTGTTTTACTTGTGGTGCACATATCAAGGAACCAGTGGGAGAATCAAGACTGGGGTAAAAGCGTAAAGGGGGAGTCTGGGCCAATGAGTTGCCCATAAGAGGAGACATTTGTCTAACCCAGGGGATTGTCTAAGACCAGGGATCTCCAACCCTGCTCCTGGAGAGCTACTGTCCTGCAGATTTAAGCCCCAACCCCAATCAAACACAACTGCACCAGCTAATCAAGCTGTTCAGGGTTACTTGATAATTACAGGCAGGTGTGTTGGAACTAAAGTCTGCAGGACAGTAGCTCTTCTGAAGCAGGGTTGGAGATCCCTGGTCTAACCTGTACAGAGTTGACCCTGGTGGTTTATATAGGACACTACCGCCATTTTGTCTGACTGGACTGAGATGTGGTGTGGTGTCCTATTAGGTCTGTGACAGGATGATTTAAGTGCCAGAAAAAATGCCATTATTTCCATGCTGTTGATAAGCGACCAGGAGCTAGTAGTCGGTCTGTCCTCGCGCAGAGTTCCCCAGCCCATGTTGGAGGCGTCTGTGGTGACCACCTTCCTGCTCGAGACCAACCCCATGCTTTCTCCAGACCAGTAACAGCTGGGATCCTTCCAAGGGGCCAGGGTCTGATGCATCCGTGGTCCACCTTGACGCGAAGGTGACCTTATTGCCAAGCGTGGGTAGGGACCTGGGGCCGGTTGCACTAGGGTTGGGCCGATTAGACGATGCCATCGTCCATCGCGATGGCTGACAGACATCACAATGTTGAGCCTGCATCGCGATTCCCCCCCCCTATTAATTACAGCACGTGAATTCATCAGTTTCTCCCGAAATACATGAAAGTGGCCGGTGAACTGGGGGAAGAATAGAGTAAACCTATAGTTACTTACACTGTGTTTCTGATATGAATAAAACACGTCGGCAAATATATTTGAATGGATTATTGCTGCTTACATAGACACTAGGGGTGTCGCAATATACCGGTATTGACGATAATCGTGATATTCAAAGCATGAAATATCGACATCGTGTTAATTTAGAGCAATACAATATACCGGTATTGGCGATATTGGCGTTTTCTAGACGCAGCGCTCGTCCGCGCCCGCGCAGCTAGAGTGAAACACTCTGTCCACACCCAAAAAAAGTAAGCTGAGCTCGCCAGTATTAACAACAGAGTTCTTCGGCTTCAAAGAAAACAGCACCTTAGAGGTGGTCGCACACCGGACGAGAAGCGCAGCGCCACGTCTTTAAAATTCGAACACATTCTGTATGAGTGTACACACACCGGACGAGAAGCACAGCGCGGTTCTATTCGGCGTCTGTCCGCGTCGCCCAGCAACGGCTCAGGACCTTGTTCAAAATCCTGCCGCGACACAGAGCGCAGAAAAAAAGTGTTCAGATCACAGACTCAGCAACTATTGTATTTAATTGTACAGTATAATTTAGATTAGATTAGATTCAACTTTATTGTCATTACACAAGTACAGGTACAAGGCAACGAAATGCAGTTTAGGTCTAACCAGAAGTGCAATAGCAGCAAGTGCAGGATATACAGTGGTTCATAAGTGCAGAACATGGATATGTACTGAATAAATATAGAGTTGAATACTATTATAAACAAAAATTTACAGATAGATTGTCCTATGAATATAATATACAGATAACTATTACTGTGAACAGAATTTACAGCTAGATATGTACTGAATATAATAATATACAGATGGCTATTACTATAAACAGAATGTTTACAGATAGATATGTACTGAATATAATATACAGATGGCTGTTACTATAAACATAATTTTACAGATAGATATGTACTATGAATATATATACAGATGGCTGTTACTATAAACAGAATGTGAGCATAATATACAGATGGATATTACTATAAACAGAATTTTACAAATAGATATATGTATAAGTTAGGCTAATGAGCAGTATAACAATGGATTTAAAGTAGTGCAAATAAAGTTTGGACAGAAGCTATCCGAGTGAAAGTGCAGTGGAAAGTAATTGCATATTACAGTTAAGGTACGATATTGCAATGTATATATAACAGTCGGTACTGTAAATAAACAGTCGGCAGTGCAAATGAGCATATTCCAGTCAAGGTAGTAGTGCAAGATGCATATGTAAACAGTTGTTACTGTAATAACAGTCAGCAGTGCAAATGAACATTATAGTATTGCAAATAACAAAATGGAGGCAGGTGTGAGGAGGGAGAGGAGAGTCAATCAGTATATAAGGGGAGTGGGATCAATGAGGGTTAGAGTTTAATAAAGAGACAGCTCTGGGGAAAAAACTGTTCTTTAGTCTGCTGGTCCTGGTCCGGAGGCACCTGAAACGCCTGCCGGAGGGCAGGAGAGAAAACAGTCTGTGGGCTGGGTGAGAGGAGTCCTTAAGGATGCTGCGAGCTCGATGCAGACAGCGTTTCCTCTGGATGTGCTCGATGGCAGGTAGTGGAGTCCCAGTGATGCGCTGGGCGGTTTTCACCACCCGCTGCAGTGCCTTGCGCTCTGCAACAGAACAGCTCCCATACCACACTGTAGCACAGTTGGTCAGGATGCTTTCTATTGCACAGCGATAGAAGTTCACCAGGATAGTGGAGGAAAGCTGATTCTTCCTCAGTGTCCTCAGGAAGAAGAGGCGCTGGTGAGCCTTCTTGACCAGGCTGGAGGTGTTGGTTGTCCAGGTCATGTCCGCCGAGATGTGGGTCCCCAGGAACTTGAAACTGGAGACACGCTCAACAGCCATTCCATTGATGTGGATGGTGTCGTGTGTGCCTCTTGACACTTTCCTGAAGTCCACGATGAGCTCCTTCGTTTTGGTGGTGTTGAGGAGCTGGTTATTTTCGGTGCACCATGTGGCCAGGTGCTTGATCTCCTCCCTATAGGCAGTCTCATCGTTGTTGCTGATGAGACCAATCACCGTAGTGTCGTCCGCAAACTTGACGATGGAATTAGATCCGTACACAGGCTTGCAGTCGGAGGTGAAGAGGGAGTAGAGGAACGGGCTTAGCACACAGCCCTGTGGTACACCAGTGTTGAGTGTGATGGATGTGGAGCAGTTGGAGCCTGATCGAACATTCTGGGGTCTGTTGGTCAAGAAGTCCAAAATCCAGTTGCACATGGAGGTGTTGAAGCCCAGGTCTCCAAGTTTGGCTATTAACTTAGTTGGGATGACAGTGTTGAATGCTGAGCTGAAGTCAACAAACAGCATGCGTGCATAAGTGTTCTTATTGTCCAGATGTGTGAGCACAGAGTGCAGTGCCATGGAGACTGCATCCTCTGTGCTCCTATTGCTACGGTAGGCAAACTGGTGTGAGTCCAATGTGGATGGTAGAGAGTCTTTTAGGTGTGCCAGGACCAGCCGCTCAAAGCACTTCATTACGATGGGTGTGAGTGCTACAGGGCGGTAGTCATTAAGGCACTTCGGGCTGGAGTGTTTTGGCACTGGCACAATGGAAGTGCATTTAAAGCATGTTGGTACAGTTGCTTGGGCAAGAGACAGGTTGAAAATGTCTGTAAAAACCCCAGCGAGCTGCTCCGCACATGCCCTGAGTACGCGTCCAGGGATGTTGTCTGGTCCAGCAGCCTTGTGCGCGCTGATCCTGCTCAGTGCATTGCAGACATCTGTGGAGGAGAGTGTGATCGGTGGGTGGTCAGCTGAGGATTTGAGCTTGGTGGCAGTTTCTCTGTTGTCTCTTTCAAAGCGAGCATAAAAGTCATTTAGCTCGTTCAGGAAGTTGACATCAGTGGCTGCGGGGGTGGAGTGAGAGGGTTTGTAGTCACTGATGGCCTGAATGCCCTGCCACATGCGCCGAGGGTCAGCGTTGGAAAAGTGTCCCTCTATCTTAAGCTTGTAGCAGTGCTTGGCCTCTTTGATGCCCCTTTTCAGATTTGCTCTGGATGTGCTATAGGCTTGTGCATCTCCTGATCTGAAGGCAGTATTGCGTGTCTTCAATAGGAGTCGCACTTCCCTGTTCATCCATGGCTTCTGATTTGGGTATGTGGTGATCTGCTTCTGGGTTGTAACACTGTCAATGGTGGTATTAATATAATCCAGTACAGAGGAGGTGTAGCAGTCAATGTCCGTGTGAGAGCCACTGGTGGCTTGAGAAGCAAACATACTCCAGTCTGTGTGTAGAAACCTTTCCTGGAGTGAGAAATCTGCCCCCGCAGGCCACACCTTGATGGTCTTCACTGATGGCTTCACGCGATTGATCAGAGGTGCATATTTGGGGGTGAGGAACAAAGAAAGGTGATCTGACTGTCCCAAGTGGGGGAGGGGTGTCGCGACGTAAGCTTCAGCCATGTTTGTGTAAACATGGTCTAAGGTTTTGTTTCCTCTGGTGTGACAGGAAACATGCTGGTGAAATTTCGGTAGCACTGACTTTAAGTTTGAATGATTAAAATCACCCGCAACAATAAACGCAGCTTCCGGGTGAACGGTCTGTTGTTTACTGATGGCTGCGTGAAGTTCTTTCATAGCAAACTTGGCATCAGCATCCGGGGGAATATAGGCTGCAGTTATAATAGTGGAAGTGAACTCCCGCGGTAGATAAAACGGTCTACATTTAACCATGAGAAACTCAAGGTTAGCTGAACAATGTCTCCCAACAATAGCAGAGTTTGTGCACCAAGCTTTGTTAATGTAAATGCACAATCCACCACCTCTGGTCTTACCGGAGCCATGTAATGTTCTATCCGCCCGGAATGTATGGCGTCCCGCTAGCTCAATAGCGTTGTCCGGTATTCCGCTGTTTAACCATGTTTCCGTGAAAATTAGAACATTACAGTTCAAAAGTCTCTTGCTGTATGTGATGTTGAGTCGAATCTCCTCCATTTTGTTCAACAGCGACCGTACATTGGCAAGGAAAATGCTGGGTAAAGAGAGCCGGTGTGGTGTTAGCTTTAGCTTAGCTCTTAGTCCTCCGCGCTTCCCCCGCCTTTGTTTACGATCTCGCCGGCGCCTGCGAGCACTTCCGCCCGGCCGGGCAGAGTGCATAGCCTCGGGTGATCTGGCGATCTCAGGAAGGAGTCGAAGGTTGTCCATAAAACTGTCGGAAATTCGCAAACCAATATCCAAAAGCTCACCTTGGGTGTACGATGTTAAGGCACAACTGTTCTGGACGAACAGACCCGAAATGAGCAAGAAAAATACTGCTAAATTACAGAATCTGGAGAGACCGCGAGCCTCGCGATGTACTCGCGCCGCCATCTTGGATCTACGGATCTATAATCATACCATAGTACAGACATTATCTCAATTCCATAATGTCCTTAAACATAATGATATTGCTGGCCATAAACTGAGAAAGTGCGTGTCCGGTGTGCAATACCTGGAGTTGTCATAGACACGACGCGGATATTATTTTACTAGTCATCATGGAATGGGAAACGTGACATTAACTGTTAACAGGGGGTTTCTGTGTTCATATATTTAATACAGGGTGATTATTAAAATTAAGAACCCCCGTTTTCTTTACTCATCTTATTTTTGTATTTGTATTTGCAGTTGATTTTTTTATTCAAATCTGCTATCTGCATGACTTTATTGGCGCCAGTGCAACAACAGGTTTAAGAGCTTTTCAGTTCTTCAGGAAACCTTCAGACAGTGTTTGGCTTCAGTTTGAAACCAGATAAACTTCACATGCTTGTCTTCCTTCACAAAAATTTGCCCCCCCCCCCCCCCCCATAGATTCTATAGATATCGCGATATATCGATATCGTGAATTCTTTTGGCCACAATAACCGTGGTGTGAAAAATCTAACATCGTGACAGCCCTAATAGACACCATTGTGTATTTTACATAAATGTATTGGTTTGCTAACATTTATTTATATTTAAATATCTGAAACCTAAAATAAACATTATGTGGTTAAAAACACTGAATAGTTGTGATAGCCTATATGAGAAGCGCTGAGGGCATCCGTCTTTGGCTCAGCGCCAGCCACAGCACGAAAGCAGTTTGAATCTGGCAGTTATGTCACGTCACTGTACATTCGCTCCTCAAGCCTCTGTTATACTCCAGTTTGGACGCATACACGACAGCTGCGCACAGCTCGGACGCGGACTACTTGTTAGGGATGTCCCGATACCACTTTTTGCAGAACGAGTCCGATACCGATACTTAGATTTTTTGGTACTCGCCGATACCGATACCATAACCGATACCTGAATTTTCACTGCATTTGTAATTTTTAAATGTATTAGTAGATAAACCAAAAGAATATACATCATATTAGTTGGCTTAATTTGTTCATCAAATATATATTTCTTTCAGTTATTTTCATGCTTAATTAAGCCTGCTAAAATGCATTGTATGAGCTTCTGTTACTGTCACTGTTCATTCTATTGCTCTGGCATATTTTATCTTTCATTTAATAGCACAGCACATATTTAGAGCTGCTTCAGCAGGGCTCAGTGCTGAGGATCGGGTCAGCGGTTCAAATGTTCAGACGCCAGTGAAATATCAATTATTTAATCCAATTTTGATACTACAACAAAAAACTATCAGTGAATTTAAAACAAGTAAGCAGTCAGTGACAAAATAAGAACAAACAATCTAATTACAAATAGGACAAATAAATACAATAGAACAAAAAAAGGCTACAAATGAAATAAACAGTGTTTTTAGAGTTTTTCAGGTAGATCTAACAGGTACAGAAATTTGAATAAAGTAATCAAATGTGAAAAAAAGCATATTCATTACTGTATAAATTATATATAGATGGATATTTTTGTAAAGTTGGAAAGGGTAGCCTATTTAGTCAAGAGCAGTGAGTATTTCTTTGTCCTTTGTTTGATTAACATTAAAACACAGAAGCAGGTTTATCAAACTGCTGCCCCTTTAAGACCGAACACACGGACCGCATTTGAACATGGCTACTGTTCATTTGAGATATAACCGACTTTGTTTACTATAGGATTAGGGCTGTGCAAAAATATCGATACAGCTTACTATCGCAATATTTTTTTTTCACGATAGTCGATATTTCAACCTCTAGTATCGATATTTAAAAAAATAATAATTGCACAAATTTTTTACAAATTATCAAATCCCTCTGTGTGCGTCACCACGCATGTCCTCCGCCTCTGCTGTAGTTGTCGTTGACTCGCTGTCCAGTTGTCTGTCATATACGGCCGGGAGTGAGAAAATGGCGGAAAATTTTAAAACGCCTGCAGCTTTCAGAGCCGACGTCTGGAAGCACTTTGGTTTTAAAAGTAATTCGGGCAGTAATGAACTGGATAAAAACAATGCCGTTTGTAAGCTTTGCCTGGCTACAATTAAATTTTCAGGAAACACAACCAACTTGCGTTTTCACCTAACAAGGCACCACGCAGTTGAAATAGCAGGACTGCAACCTCAACAGAAACCCGTTGATTTAAGGCAAACTACTCTGGATACCATCAACAAGCTGCCGTCAACCTCAGCTCGCGAAAAGAATATAACGGCGTCAGTGGTTTATTTCATATGTAAAGATTTGCGGCCATATAGTGTAGTAGAAAACCCCGGCTTCAGGCATATGGTGAACACTATGGAGCCTCGCTATATGATCCCGACTCGCAGACACATAACGGACGTAGCAGTTCCCGGGATATACGAAGAGGTAAAGATAAGTGTAAAAGCATCGCTTGCATCTGCAGAGAGAGTCGCCCTGACGTGCGATGCGTGGACCTCTCGAGCGACCGAGTCGTATGTAACGAATACGTCACACCACATTTCAGAGGAGTGGGAACTCGTTTCACATGTTTTGCAGACACGAGTAATGCATGAGAGCCATACTGGCAGTAACATTGCAGAGTTACTGAAAACTGCAATGGAGGAATGGGACATAAAAGGGAAGGACCCAGCCATCGTAACAGACAACGCGTCAAACATGAACATAGCAGCGCAGCTGGCCGGCATTCCACATGTAAAATGTTTCGCGCACACCATCAATTTAGCTTCACAGCGCGCGTTGAAGCTCCCTTCAGTCGCACGCTTGTTGGGAAGAGTGAGACGCATAGCCAGCTTTTTTAGACACAGCACTACAGCCAGCCATGTACTACGGCAAAAACAAAAGCTACTACAGCTACCCGAACATAAACTGATGATTGACGTGGTTACTAGATGGAATAGTGCTTTTGACATGCTGCAGCGATTTCTTGAGCAGCAGCCAGCCATCTGTGCAGCCCTCCTCTCAGGTGAAGTGAGGAAGACTGAGAAGGAAGTCTGCACCCTCAGTGAGGCAGACATAACTTCTGCTGAAGAAATTGTCAACGCTTTGAAACCTATGAAGGTAGCAACACTTGTGATGTCAGAGGAGAGCAGCCCAACAATATCAGTTGTGGCACCACTCCATGCTCAGCTAATCCATGATCTACAAGAGAGCTCCAGTGATTCCACCATGACAAAAGAAATCAAATCTGCCATATGCCTGGATTTCAGCAAGAGGTACTTGGATGATGAGCAGAAGGAGATTCTTTACATGGCCTCAGCTATTGATCCAAGGTTTAAGGCTTTGCCCTTCCTGTCTGAGGACAAACGGCAGGACATCTATGTGAGAGTCATTGCAGAAGCTGCAAGGAGCCAGGTAAGCTTTGTCAAATACATTAGACTGCTTTGTCGATAGTAAAAGTTAGAAAAAAAAAATCTATTCACATTTTCACTTAGAAACAATCAATATAACCAATTGGAGTTAATAAAAAAAAAAATGAATTACATTTTTTTAAATACAATTTGCCAGTATTTATGCATTTTAAACTTTAAATATTAGTATTTATATTACATCAAAATATTTATATTACATGAGAGCTTAATGGCCGAGAATTGTCATTGTTTGTATTTGGGACTATTTACTGATTTACTAATACCCACAGAATCAAAAGCTAATTTGATATTGTTTTGCTGTTTTTCAGCAGAGAGAGACTGATGCGGAAATAGTGCCACTGCCAAATGTAGAGGACATTCCTGTGCAAGAGGACATCTCCGCCAAGGGATTCTTTCACTCTAGCTGACCTACTTGGACAAACATATGGTGGTGCAGTGAGACCCTCACACAAAAAAAAACACACATGACCAGGCAGAGGAGGAGATGACCAGATACAAGGAGGCAGCTCCCATGCCACTTGCTGGAGCTAATCCACTGGATTGGTGGAAGCAACACCAGAGCGAGTATCCACTCTTGTCCCACCTCGCAAAAAGATACCTGTGTATCCCGGGCACGAGTGTCTCCTCAGAGAGAGTGTTCTCTACCGCAGGGGATATAATCACAACACAGAGGAGTGAACATGTTGATGAAATTCTGTTCCTGAACAGAAATTTTAAGATAAAGTAGCCCTGCTTTTGTTGTATCCTTGTTGTTTGTTCAGTGTTCACTTCAGATGGGCCTAAAGTTACTCAGGACCTGTAAAGTTACTCACATTGGATACTTAAAATGTAATAATTTATGAGTTTATGTACATTTACTTAATGCACTATTTTTTTATTTACAAGTTACAACATACTATTTCAATTTTAAACATGTTGTTTACTTGATGCACTTTATTTTATATAATTTTTGTGGCATCTACATTTTTAGTTTTTAGTGATATGTCTTACATACATTTCAGTGTATTCACTGTTCAGTGACTGGTCACTGTTTGTCCAGTCTCACAGGTATATACCTTTGCCAATAAATTGGAATTTAAGTTTTTTGTCTGCTGAGTTGTCAATATAATGTGATACACACATGGTGGTACCAGGTGGTACATAGCAATTTGTATATTCAGCTCTATTATTATTATTTTTTTACATTTTTGATTTTAAAAAAAGTATTGCAATATATCACAATATGTATCGTATTGTATCGTATCGAGATATATCGTATCGTGACCCATGTATCGTGATATGTATCGTATCGTGAGGCCCTTGCCAATACCTAGCCCTATATAGGATACTCGCCAAGACTGGCGTTTTTACATCATTTTGTGTGAATTCGTCCGTACAAGCGCAAGACGTGAAAGACAATTTAATTCAGTATTTGCGTGCCGAGACACTGGTTTGCGGGCGCGCTCTTCGGATGTTTGCGTTCATGGAACTTCTTGACCTGCACACGTCCTGTAATAATGTAGGAAACCACATGTTATACTTAAATCAGATAACAGTTCATGTTTTACTTTACTTACATATACGATTTAGTTTTTTCATCCAAATAACATGTGCTGAGTGAACGATCAGCAATCGAGAGCATTCAACAGAAGTGCGCTCGCTCTCTATCTCTCTCTCGTCAGTTAACGTTAATAAGCTACATGCCTCATTTTATTTTATTTTCTTTGCCATTGACATCCGACTGAACAAACTTTCCACTAATGTCTGTTTAAAGGGATGTGCTCGACCGGCTCGTGCGTCTGTGCCGTTGCACACTTAATCCACTGCGCGTTTTTTCTCTTATCAGCTCGCGCACCACAGCTATGTTACTGTGGCACCTTGTACGAACCCTGTGAAATGAGCCCAAACCGCCGACATTATACTCTTCTATGCCTCAGTTCACCTCCACAAAGCACTCGCGGCGGCCAGTTTCATTTTGCAAAATGTACGTGGTATCGGCGAATTTTTATGAGTACGAGTATATGAGGACAGTAATGGCCCGATCCCCGATGCCAGTATCGGTATCGGGACATCCCTACTACTTGTATTTATACTTTCTGCTGAGGTGAACGCGTTCAACGCATGAGCAGTAGATCGGCCGGGACAGTAGTCACTTCACAATGCTGCCCAACAACCAAACAAACATAAAAGGCATAATTTAGATTCACATTAACTTACCTCTACTGTGAAGTTTGAGTCTGTCTCCCGGTGTTTTACGAAGTCTGACAACCAGCTCAAAAGGGAAACAATCGGGGGAACAGACACTCTACCGCCTGCTGCACCGTTCCTTCCCTTCAGCCTCTTCTTTGCCTTAACAAAACGGTCTCTCAGGTATTTCCATTTCTGCCGACACAGACTTTCTTCTTTGCCTAAATTCAGGCCAATTTCCCTCCAGGAATTATTGCACATCTGGCTGTCTTTATGTTCCTTTAAAGATGGATTGTAGAGGTGCGGGTAACGACGGACTTCATCGCACAGCCTCTCTTCAAATTCGGCGTCCATGTTATTTCCATCTCTTTCGCGGTTTTAACCTAATGACTGCCCTTTTGACTGCGCGGTCACAAAAAATGGGAGGCACGCGGATGTCTGCAAGGAGTTTTAGCTCAAAATACCCCACAGATATTTTTATATAGCATGTTAAAGTTGTCACTTTTTGAGGGGGAGCAAAAACGCACTATTTTTGTGCCTGTCCCTTTAAATGCAAATGAGCTGCTGCTCCCGACACAGAGGGCGGGGTTTCAAAAGCTTGTGCGAGTTAGCAGTTCCAATTATGCAGACACGCACTGAAATGTCAGAAACTGTTCTGCCTTTAGTTTAAACCGGAGTCAGACAAAGATGGAGAGACTCAAGTAAATGACAACATGTAGAATGCAACTAGACGTCTCTGAATGGGTAGTTGATGAATTTATGTTGCTGATGTGGAGTTAACTATCTTCAATTAGCATATTCTGTCATAAGCTATAAAATCGCACGTATAGGAACTAGGGCTGCACCATTAATCGAATTTCTAATCACGATTACGGATGCCACAATTACGTAATCGTTCAAAGAAAAAAGATTTACAAAAAAAACATTACATTATTCTGCGTGGTGTGTTTACAGCATGTTACGTTGTGAGAGGCGAATCTCGACTACTTCAGAGAACCCAGCACAATAGGAACTACCAGAAACGTAAATGTACGCTGAAATAAAAAGTCCTAAAATAAAAAGAGGACTTTCCTGTCCTCTCAGCCACTATACTGCAGTAGCCCGCACTCTTCAATTGCACGTGCAAATGTAGGCCTATATCGCTTCACTATATATAAAGTGCAAAAGAAACTACAAGCATGCAACGTCGTTACGTTTTAAATTAGAAAAAAAAAAAAACGCGTTGTCCAGATTCAGTATCTGCGGTCAGATGATATTGTCAGGCTATATGTCAGTGTCATTAGTCTATCATTGTTTTAATATCTTGTAATGAAATAAAGTCTCTCACCTCTGAAAAACGAAATTTCATGTCCTGTCATTGTTATACTGTGCTCGTAGCGTGCACTCTTTAATTGCACACGCAAATGCGCTAAAGCGCAAAAGAAACACGAGCATGCAACGTCGTAAATTAGTAAATCACGAAATAAAAGTAAAATACCAATAAATTGTTATTGGTACGTCATGTGTGTTGCATGCAGGTATGATGTTCATTCTATTTATCAGGAGCAGATTCCATATTTCTTTTCCAGTTCTTGTAAGTATTGTGTATCACCATGGTAGCCTAACTTTATGTTTCCATAACAAAATGCCACTTACTAGTTATTTTGTATATTTTTATATGACTGTGGTGGCTCATACCAAGATTGTATGAACAGAAACTAGTTTGGGACTGCTATTTAATAGCTTAACTCTTAAGCTCCTTGCCATTTTGGGGGATTTCCGCCTGGATTTGGCCTACCCAAATTAAAAAGCTTCCCATTCCCACATACTTTGGCCTAAATACACAATTTTGGAAACCCTTTGAAGTTGCATAAAACACGGCAACATTTTTAAAAAAATAAAAAAATATAATATATATATATATATATACATACATACACACACTCACCTAAAGGATTATTAGGAACACCTGTTCAATTTCTCATTAATGCAATTATCTAATCAACCAATCACATGGCAGTTGCTTCAATGCATTTAGGGGTGTGGTCCTGGTCAAGACAATCTCCTGAACTCCAAACTGAATGTCAGAATGGGAAAGAAAGGTGATTTAAGCAATTTTGAGCGTGGCATGGTTGTTGGTGCCAGACGGGCCGGTCTGAGTATTTCACAATCTGCTCAGTTACTGGGATTTTCACGCACAACCATTTCTAGGGTTTACAAAGAATGGTGTGAAAAGGCAAAAACATCCAGTATGCGGCAGTCCTGTGGGCGAAAATGCCTTGTTGATGCTAGAGGTCAGAGGAGAATGGGCCGACTGATTCAAGCTGATAGAAGAGCAACTTTGACTGAAATAACCACTCGTTACAACCGAGGTATGCAGCAAAGCATTTGTGAAGCCACAACACGCACAACCTTGAGGTGGATGGGCTACAACAGCAGAAGACCCCACCGGGTACCACTCATCTCCACTACAAATAGGAAAAAGAGGCTACAATTTGCATGAGCTCACCAAAATTGGACAGTTGAAGACTGGAAAAATGTTGCCTGGTCTGATGAGTCTCGATTTCTGTTGAGACATTCAGATGGTAGAGTCAGAATTTGGCGTAAACAGAATGAGAACATGGATCCATCATGCCTTGTTACCACTGTGCAGGCTGGTGGTGGTGGTGTATTGGTGTGGGGGATGTTTTCTTGGCACACTTTAGGCCCCTTAGTGCCAATTGGGCATCGTTTAAATGCCACGGCCTACCTGAGCATTGTTTCTGACCATGTCCATCCCTTTATGACCACCATGTACCCATCCTCTGATGGCTACTTCCAGCAGGATAATGCACCATGTCACAAAGCTCGAATCATTTCAAATTGGTTTCTTGAACATGACAATGAGTTCACTGTACTAAAATGGCCCCCACAGTCACCAGATCTCAACCCAATAGAGCATCTTTGGGATGTGGTGGAACGGGAGCTTCGTGCCCTGGATGTGCATCCCACAAATCTCCATCAACTGCAAGATGCTATCCAATCAATATGGGCCAACATTTCTAAAGAATGCTTTCAGCACCTCATGCAGACAGTTTTGGCTGTTTCCACTAGATGTCAGAAAATACCTGAAAAAGGAATTTTGTCTGTATCATGTTTTATTCAATATCTATTCAAATGTATCTGAAGGGAGGAATATTACCTTTTTTGTGTGTAATTTCCGCCTACCCAAATCTAAAGTCTCCCCATACCCATATACAGTGCTATAAATGCAATATCCTAGTGTCATTTTACAGAAAACCCTTTGCCATTACATAAAACACTGTTGAAAGTGATACATATATTATAGTATATGTTGTCTGTGCTATAATAAACAAAAACAAAAAAGGTGCTTTTTGATTTTTAGGTTATAAATTCATTTTTGAAAGTGTATATCTCAGGGCCTGTGTGTTCTAGCATCATGCAGACAATTTTGGTTGATTCCAGCATATGTCAGCAAACACTGGAAAAAAAAAATTATGTCTCTATCATATTGTAAGGAAGAGTTATTCTAAAGGGTGGTAAAATACCTTCTTTTTTTTGTCATTCAAGTGTTTCCCCACCTGTCAAAAGTGCAAAATCAAGACATTGCAAAGCACATTACCACCAAGGACTTCTAATCATGTTTCAAAGAAAGCAATGAGACCCATTAGTAGTTTTTACCTTTTATTTTCAAATAATCAAACATCTTTTGCATAACAATAATTTGAATAGAAAATGTGCAGAGGTATATAAAGTGCAATATTCAAAAAATAAATAAAAATTGAATAAAAAAAAGTTTTGAAAAATAAAGTGCAAACATTTGCCTGATAATCTAAAAATGAAACTAATGAAAAAAAAAAAAACAATGACCGTGTCAAATAAAATATAATTGTACAATTGTAAAAAAAAATATTTTGCTAAATAAATAAATGAAAATATTTTCCTAAAAATAAAATAAATAAAATGCACTTCGTCAATAAAATAAAAATAAAGATTTCACAAAGTGAATCAGGGTTCGTACGGGTGCTTGAAATCCTTGAATTTTGATGTGTTTTCAAGGTTTGAAAAGTGCTTAAATTTTGGATAAAATGCTTGAAATTTTAACTATTTCTTTCACAACAAATACCTCTCTGACTGAATAGTTCGTTTATTAAATAGAGAAATAAAATGTAGCCCTTCAGATACAGAGCGATTTGCGCTACGCTGGTCTGAGCAAAAGTAGGCGGAGTCTTCATTTTGACTTCCGCGCTTTTTTGTAGGCCCCGTTTTTATTGGCCGCGCGGGTAATTGTCACAGAGCGCACTGGCAAAAGTTGAACTATTTTTAACTTTGACCGCGGCGTGCATCTAAGCTCGCCAATGCTGCACTCCGCTTTGGTCGACGCAGCAACAAAACGTCTTCACGCAGCGCGCAAGCCATTGAAATAAATGGGTGTCATAGCACAGCGGTGATAATGTAATGTTAGTATTGCATATCCGTTATGGCACGTTCATTTGTGGAATATGTGAACATAGCCAAAGTTACAGCACAGTAACTGTAACGTTAACTACCCGCAAATTAAAACCTGCAAACTTTAGCCCAGTGTATAACAACAATCGTGATTTCTGAACAGAAATCGTGTCAGATAATAGTGTCATACAAGTTGTAAGGTCAGTGTTTCCCACAGATTAGAAAGCAATTTGTGGTGGTGGTGGGGGCGGTTCCTTCGTTAATAATTCATTACACAGAACTTTATTATATTAAATAATAATCAAAAATGATTATTATTGTAAAGTGTTACTGATTTGTTATACACCAATTCAGTGTTGGACAGATCAGTTGTTTTAACCATTCATTAAATGGAATCGGTTCAAATGAGTCATTAGTTCGCGAATCGGACGGGTCATTAGCGGACTTGTACGCGTTATGTGATTATCCCGGCAGTTAGGACATCGCACAAGATTTGTCAACACAGAAAACATTTCATCATTGGAAAAGTTTTTTTTTTTTTATGTCAGCTGAATTTTTATTTTTATTTTTTAGCACAATTCACACCCAGCGGTAATTCAGGGAAAAAATATCCGAATGCTCCACGTGAAATTTCGGTCTTCCGATCTTTTACCATCGTGTCAATTCTCAATTGATTTTGATTAATATGCGCGAGGGAGCGAGAGAGAGAGAGAGAGCAAGACAATTTGAAGACGCGCGCGCGACCGGGCCTCTCTCTCTTCTCGTTCTTTCCGTAATACGCGCCTATCGCAAGCGCAGCAGTCATATACATCATTCACCGATCAAATAAGGCTTTGGCGAGACAAACAATCGCTTGTGAGAGAGACGCGTGAGTGACAGAGTCAATTATTATTATTTTTTTTTTTTTACGAAACGCAATATGTGGCGGCCGGTGTTGATTCTGTGGCGCACCGCCACTAATTAGTCTGGGAATATGTGTGGGAAACACTGAAGGTTGAGGATGGCCTTATGCAATATTTACACTGCTCTATTCCAGTATATAAATGTATATGTCTTGGCAATGAAATATATTTTTTTATTTCAATTAATATAGGCTTTTTTTATCAGGCAGGTGCCTGTGCACTGTCAAGAGTCTTCTGGGCTAAAATGGAATTACAGGTTGTTGTTGCACTGTCTCAGATTTTGTTCAAACCTTGTCTATTTATAGCATTATCTCTTTTAATGTGATAAAAACACTAAATAATCATTTTGACTATGTATTGGAATGTAATTTACGGTGGTGTAAGGTGCTGGAAAAGCTTTAAAATGGACCTTGAAAGGTGCTTGAATTTGACCTTGGAAAAGGTGTATGAACCCTGAGAAAGAGTCCAAACTTTTGGACTACATAGATTTACATGTTGTATCCCTCAGTGTACCTGCGCTTGAAACAATTCCTAGTTGACACCATGCACAGTGCAACATTGCACTTCAGGCAAAAGATTGGAGTCCTCCATTTTGCACATAACGCAGATTCTTCTCGCAACAGTAGCATCACTTCCAAAATATTCGGGAAGGCATGTTTGGGTTGATGTACTTGAGCTGGCAGCTGATGTTGTTGGCTCTGTGGAATGCTTGACAAGCTCAGAAACAAGTTCTTCTCTGAACATTTTCTGGTTCAGAGGAGTCTTTTTCTGAGCTTTGGACTGTTCACTGTGCAGAATAAAGCTGTTCATAACAGCTACAACAGAGTCTGTTTGGACAGTAAATCCAGGAAGAGAGTTGGGCTAGTATAAAAATTGTCCATAAAAATGTGATAGCCCTGTCCAAGCAGACTAAAGGTGTGCTTGAGGACGGAGAAGAGTGACGTGGCCTCTCTGCGTGACTTGGAGGAATCCACTCATCATCAGATGAACTTACACTGTAACACAAAATTATAAACTTGTAAATATCTGAATACTCGCGTCCGTTTATTGTTTATTCGTTACGATAAACACGGACCACTAACACGGCCATTTGCGCATTGGAGAGCGCGCATTGGTAAGCACGCATTGGTATTGCAAGCACCACCACAATAATACAGTTAATACAAATAATAACTTCACAAAACGTTTTTGTAAGTCTAGAAACACTATCAAAGAACATTTCAGTTTGTATTTGGTAAGCTTAGAAGTATTTACTTACTTATCCACATCAGGATCCTCTCCTTCAATGAAAGCTGCTTCTCGCACCGAGTCAAAGCTTGCGCTTTCAGGATCTGTGTCACTAAAACGATCAATTTCTTCTAAAACAGCCTCTACGCCGACAAAAACCTTCTTCTGTGGCTGTTTTCCCTTTCCTGATGCCATTTCTGGAGCTAACAAACAAATCCGTGCGCACTGGTGTCTGGTGAGACCCAGCTCTTGCCCTGCCTCTACCTCTACCTCTACCTCTACCTCTACCTCTGTGTGTCATCTAGTGATCTTGTCTCTTCACGTTCAAGCTGCAATTTCACAGTCCCTGATTGGTCTGTTTGATCTCGCGATACATGCAACATTGCACATGGTGTTTGGCACTCGCAAGACATATCGAGGGATTACTTGGGCACGCAACCCCAGAAAACACTGAAAAACGGCTCATTTTGTAGAGAATAACCTAAGGTAAAGGATGATGTAGCATTTGTGGCTAACTGTGCTGTCTAGTGCGAGTAGTAGGGCAAATAATCAATAATTTCACTTGTGTGTTTACAAATGTTGATTGTATACCTCATGATACATTCAAAGTATTAGATATGTGATTATACCTCAATAAAAAGACTTATTGAACCTTCTTACTAGCAATGAGAGCTTTCATTTGATTATGGTTTTGTACATGTGCGTCATATTTGAGCGATATGAAAAATATGCGTATTCAACTATGCACTGTAGCAAAACAGCTTAAATGAGGGCAATGTATAATTAATAATTAATCATTCATAATCAATAATTAATCATACTGGTTATAAGCCATTACCTACACATTTTAAATCGCCCAAAAAGGGAATACAAAGCCCATATATTTGTATCTCTATATATAAATAATTAACCACGACGAATTACAATTAATTATGAATATACAGATGGGCTATATATCAAATTTGTGAATGCCTACAAAATTAATGTCACATCGAATAATTTGTTTGTCCGCCAAACGAATCATGCGATTTTTCTTATCAACTCTTAAGGAGGATTCTTCTTTTAAACTCTCAAGGGAGGCTATTCCTCTGGCCATGAGGAATAACTTTCTTGTTTTATAAGATTATTAACTTGTAGGCTGATCACACTTTATAAAGCTTGTAGCTAAAGATCATACACATTTAAGAGGCTTTTGTTCTGTGAGCAGCAAATAGAGACAATCAAGCGTATAATGGGTTTTTAATAAATGAAACTATAAACATACAACTACATCTAACAAAGAATACATATATGAATAGTATAATGAAAGTAATTAAAGAAAGAAAGCGCAGATTACAGAATGGCAAACATATCACTGACAATGAACCTTTGAGAACCAGCAAAGAATCACAACCACCTTAAGCAGGGGTATATAACCTTAACGCATTTAAACCTTGAAGAATAATAATACTTGCATTGATCTTTTGTTGCTGAGCAGGAATGCGTGTGTGTGAGTGTCCGTTCTTGGTATGTCCGTTAGTTGGACGCGTTCTTCCGGAGCTCGTGTAGTTCGCGGGAAGTTCAAACGGTTTACTTGTAGGAGTGCCAGAAACTTAGTTTAAAGTCCGTTTCTCTGGTAGGTAGAGATGAGTGAATACAAAAACTAAGAAGCGAAAGTAAAACACAAAACAAAACGGAGAGAAGACCAGAGAAAAAGAGAAAAGAGAAGCACGATGGCGTGTGCGTCCTTCTTTAAGGAGTTCGAAGTCCGCACCTCTTTTGGGTAGTTAGACCAATCGAATCAAGAAATTCTGAGTGGGAAAGAGTTTCTTTTGTCTCAGCTTGACAGCTTAATTTGCATGGTTTATGACGGTGTCAGGATTTTGTCATTTCTACTCCAAATGATGGTAAACACAGTATAATACATTTTATCATAACCTACTACATTTATTTAGCTTAGGCACACCGAGAGGTTTAACTAGGTACCAAGATTGATATAAATGAAAGATACAAAAATAGAGATACATTCTTATTCTTTAAAATAGGCACTTAAGAGTTTAACTAACACAACTAGGAAGTCACACTATGCTAATAACAGGGGCTAACCATACATGCATACCGGAATACATCATATACACTTTTGAATCACTTATATTCTGAATTTAATGCAAATAATGTTGGTGTGTGTGTGTATTTGGCATCTCAGAGGTCTTTTTCTGGCCACCTGGATTTCTTGCTTGCAGAGAGAGAGGGTTTGAGTTGATTACGATCTCTTTGAAGCCACCTCCTTGAGTTTGGAGGTGGTTCTGTTAAACTTCCACTCAGCCACAAACGTGTCAAAGGGGCAATTTGATTCAGACTCATCGGCGCTAAGCTATGATTTACATTTATGAGGTCGATGGTAAAAAGCATTTCTGAATCTTAAAATGACAAGTCATCGTGAGTTGTTCATACGCTACAGCACATAATTATGACGCGGCTGTTGTTGGGTGAAACAAGGTAATTTATTGTAATTTATTGGCATGTAAAAAAAAATGCCAAAGTGATGCATATCTCCAGAAAGTAGACATTCCAAGCTTTCAAATGGTACCAGATATGAGCTCATAACTTCTCCACATACATTTAAAATTTTAAGTACATTATTAATGACGTCATTTTGGACCCGGATCCGGGATCGTGGAGTTTAAGTGTTAACCTCGTAGTGCCTACTGTTTATTTATCAGTATTAGTCATATTCTTACAATCTTTTTGTATGAAAAGTAAAGGGGGACAGTAGTTGTGTGTCAACAATTTTTGTGTAAACAAATGTATTATAATAGGCCTATATAATTCCTAAAAAGGTGGGTCGCGGCTTGATGACCATGGGGAAATGTGGGTCCCATGGCCAAACTATTCAAAACATCATTGTGTAAATTGTGATAATTGTAATTAATAATCGCAATTACAATTTCAAGGGAATAATCGACAATTATGATTTTTGTCATAATCGTGCAGCCCTAATAGGAACTGTTGTAAGATGCATACAGAGTGACATTCTATTGCATGTGAAAAGCACATACTACAGTTTGAGCAGACTCACAAATGTGCTCTACTACAACAACTCCTCTTCTCAACAAAAATTGCATGTTCCCGGGGCAGGGTTTATGTGAATTTTAGGGTTGGTGATGTCACTAACCCAGGAGGGATGTTGTGTAGTCCCTACCAGCCGTTTGTTGTAGTCCTAAAAAAATAATTTCTTTAAAAGCAAATATCTTCCTTTGCTTTGAACTTTGAGCGTTGTAACTTTGCAGATGTTGTTTATGCTCAAACAGCAACTTTATACACTAACTAAAGTTAGAAAAGTGAAATCATAATCAACCACCCCTTTAAAGTTAGCATCTTGAACGGCTGTCTCATGAGAGCACGATTCAGATGTCTGAGGTCTAGGATGGGCCTGGGGCCGCCATCCTTCTTGGTAGAGGTCGACCGATAGTATATTTTACCGATAACAAGGTTTGACCGTACTTGCCGATAACCGATTAATCAAGTGATATTTTTAAAAATGGATAGTGAATAAAAAAACAAGCATAACACCCCAAGTAAAACAGTGCTGAACTGAAATGTGCTAAATTAAATAAATATATAAATATGAATTTTAAAATGAGAAGTTCTACAGAGCGAATTGTACAGAAAATGATTTAAACATTAAAATATTATAGGTTAAATGTGTATTTCTTTAGCTGTAATCTAGAAACAGCCTATGTAAATTTCATAGGTAACACTTTTTTTTAAATAGGGCTTATTCACCTTCTTTCCTGCATTTAGATAGGTGGGCAAATGCTTTTTTGTCTCAGTGCATGCATTGTTTTAGTTTGACCGGGTCGGCGCTAGCTTAGCTTAGCACAATGAATGGAATCCTTTGTTGCCAGCTAGCATGTCCTGAGTAAAAGTGATAAAAAAAAAACTAATTACTTCTTGTGGCCTGTGTATTCACAACGAGTACAAATAGCGATGCAGATTAACACTAGGTGATTTCCTAGGCAGATATTGACTTGGGACTATATTATGGGGAAGCACAGGCGAAGCACTGCTACTTGGGCGCAGAGATATCACGCAACACATGAAATCCCACGACTTCCGTCAACATACCCAGTTTACCCAGTCTAGGGTATTGTGGATTATTTATCAAATATTGTAAATAATTGTGTGTCTAATCTGTCTCAGTCACTACACATTTAAAGGGTTAGTTCACCCAAAAATGAAAATTCTGTCAGTAATTACTCACCCTCATGTTGTTCCAACCATGTAAGTCTTTCGTTCATCTTCGGAACACAAATTAAGATATTTTTGATGAAATCTGACAGAATTTTGACTCCTCCATAGGCTTCCAGTGTGACCGAAACTCACCGGCCCAGAATAGTTATTAAAACATCGTTAAAATAGTCCAAGTAACTACAGTGGCACTACATTAAGTTTATCATGCGACGACAATACTTTTTGTGCGGAAAAACAACAAAAATAACGACTTTATCCAACTATTAGTGTTCCTCAATGTGGGCCTCTGACGAGAGTTCACGGGAGCGCCAGGACGCATGCGCGAGAACTGAGCTTACGGCGTTCTTCTTCTACTACTACTTGTTACTGACTGCTCACTCCTTGGGAGTATTACCGCCATCTACTGTACAGGATGACGTCCCGACATTGCCGGGTGCGCAAAACGGTCTCTTCATAAGCCGAGGAACTTTATAACCTTAACGACTTTATGCGGTAAATTAACATCCCGCTGAACTGCCAGCAGCCATAGCTTCAGTCGCTCATGATCATTTAATGGGAATTTGTGAAAGGTAATCTGTTTATTTTGCAGAATTGGTAAAGCACCTTTACGTTTTTTCGTTGCTTTCTCAAGATTCCAACATCCAGGAAATGCACATTTTCTACCCATTGTAAAAACTACATCTAGACCTAAATCACAATAAGTGTCGAATTCAATCGCTTACATACAGTGCGCGTCTTCCTCTGCTTATGAAGAGACCGTTTTGCGCACCCGGCAATGTCGGGACGTCATCCTGTACAGTAGATGGCGGTAATACTCCCAAGGAGTGAGCAGTCAGTAACAAGTAGTAGTAGAAGAAGAATGCCGTAAGCTCAGTTCTCGCGCATGCGTCCTGGCGCTCCCGTGAACTCTCGTCAGAGGCCCACATTGAGGAACACTAATAGTTGGATAAAGTCGTTATTTTTGTTGTTTTTCCGCACAAAAAGTATTGTCGTCGCATGATAAACTTAATGTAGTGCCACTGTAGTTACTTGGACTATTTTAACGATGTTTTAATAACTATTCTGGGCCGGTGAGTTTCGGTCACACTGGAAGCCTATGGAGGAGTCAAAATTCTGTCAGATTTCATCAAAAATATCTTAATTTGTGTTCCGAAGATGAACGAAAGACTTACATGGTTGGAACAACATGAGGGTGAGTAATTACTGACAGAATTTTCATTTTTGGGTGAACTAACCCTTTAACACATTTTTCAAGTGGGTATAACATCTAGTTAAATATTGGTTTTAATGTTTTACATGTATAAATGGTCTGTTGCCTTGTGCCATTAAACTGGGGTTAACTTTTATTTGTCTTGTTTGCCTTAGACCTGATGGCGCTGAAAAAGGAGAATCAAGTACTGAATGAAATGGAAGCGAAAGATCAATATGAGAATCGTCATGGTTTCACAACTGAAGAAAAATCTATTAGTTGCTCACAGACTGAAAAGACTTCATCACAAGAAAAAGCTCAAAAGACAGAAACTGAAAGTTATTTCATCTGCCAACACTGTGGAGACAGATTCACTCGAAAAGCAAGCCTTAATAGGCACGTAAGCATTCACAATAAAGAGAAGGGTTACACCTGCTATCATTGTGAAAAGAGTTTTGATCAACTTCATGACCTCAAAGTCCACATGGAAGATCACAAGGGAAATAAGCCATGCATCTGCCTACAGTGTGGAAAGAGATTCAGACAAAAAGGAATTCTTAATAACCACATGCGGATTCACAATAAAGGGCAGCATTACCCCTGCCAACAGTGTGGAAAGAGTTTCAGTCAGCATAAAAACCTTGAAGTTCACATGGAAGTTCACATGGGAAAGAAGCCGTATACCTGCCAACAGTGTGGAAAGCAATTCAACCGAAAAGGAAACCTTAATAACCACATGAGCATTCACACCAAAGAGAAGCCCTACACCTCCAAACAATGTGGAAAGAGTTTTGATCAACATGGAAACCTCAAAGACCACATGAGATCTCACTCTGGAGAGAAACCCTACACATGCCCTCAGTGTGGAAAGAGTTTCAGTCAACATGGAAAACTTGAAGTCCATATGAAAGTTCACACTGCAGAGAGCCCTTACACCTGCAAACAATGTGGAAAGAGTTTTGATCAACATGGAAACCTTAAAGTCCACATGAGATCTCATACTGGAGAGAAACCCTACAAATGCTCTCAGTGTGGAAAGTGTTTCAGTCAACATGGAAGCCTTGAAGTCCACATGAGAATTCACACTGGAGAGAAGCCTTTCACTTGCAAACAGTGTGGAAAGAGTTTCAACCGAAAAGGAAACCTTAACATCCACATGGTAGTTCACACTGGAGAGAGCCCTTACACCTGCGATGAGTGTGGAATAAGTTTTACTATGAAAGGAAACTTTAAAAGGCACATGGTGATTCACACTGGAGAGAAGCCTTTCACCTGCCTACAGTGTGGACAAAGTTTCAACCGAAAAGGAAACTTTAACATGCACTTGAAAACTCACACGCGAGAAAGCCGTTCTAGCCGTTTTTAAGGCCTTTTTGTATGTAATCGTGCTCTATCTCCACAAAATGCAGAAAACGTCTAGTTTTGTTTTCTTCCAGCTACGTTTTATTTTTCTGGCTGCTCTCTTAAGGGCCCGAGTGTGCTCGTTGTACCACGGCATTGGACTGTTTTCTTTAATCTTCTCTAAGCGCAATGGAGCTGCGTCTAAAGTGCTGGAAAAGAGAGTCAAAAGTTTCTGTCACTATCGAGTTCTATCTGGGAGGCTGAGGACATGAAACTGATCAGGAATATAACTAATAAAGCAATCTTTAGTGGCAGAAGTGATCGTTCTAACATTTGTAATGCGGCGTAAATAAACCTTGTAACCTTGGGTAAATAAAGTATTCACGAGACTAGATAATGATCTGAGACGTCATCGCTCTGCTGTAGAATTTCAACGGCATCAACATTGATTCCGTGTGATATTGGATCTAGAGTATGATTATGACATTTCGTTACCTACATGTATATTAAAATTACCAACAATTAGGACTTTATCTGCAGCCAATACTAACTCTGATAGAAAGTCAGGAAATTCTTTGATAAAGTCTGTATGGTGCCCTGGTGGCCTGTATACAGTAGCTAGCACAAATGTCAAGGGGATTTATCATTTACACTAGATAGTGTTACATTAAGCAAGAAATTATCTGAAGATATTACTATAAATTACAGCAACACCTCCCCCTTTTCCTTTCAGACGAGGTTCATGTTTATAACAGTAATATTGTGGGGTGGACTCATTTAAAGTAATGTAATCGTTTGGTTTTAGCCAGGTTTCTGTCAAACACAGCACATCTAGATTATAGTCTGTAATCATATCATTAACAATAAGTGCTTTTGAAGTAAGGGATCGAATGTTCAGCAACCCGAGCTTTATCATTTGTTCATCTGCATTATATTGTTTTTTTGTTTGTTGAACATCAATCAAATTTTTTACCCTTAAATGGGTTTGGGAGTTTTTTGTATTTCCTAGTTTGGGGAACAGAGACAGTCGCTATATGATAATATCTAGGTGAAAGAGTCTCTATGTGATGGGATTTATCTGACCTTGGTGATAATATCTAGGTGAAAGAGTCTCTATGTGATGGGATTTATCTGACCTTGGTGACATGAAACAGCTGGCAGACAGTCAGTTTACCCAGTCTGTCTGCTTCCTGACCTGAGCCCCAGATTGTCATGTTTGAGCTCTAAGACTATGTGCCATATTACATAATTTCCTAGTTCGGAGAACAGACACAGTCTCTATATGATGATATCTAGGTGAAAGAGTTGGGCTTTATCTGACTTCTGTGACGTGAGACAGCTAGCAGATGGTAGGTTTAGCCAGTCGGTCTGCTTCCTGACCTGGGGCCTCATTTATAAACGTTGTGTACATACAAAAGAAGGCATGCGCCACTCTCTACGCAATAATTGGTATTTATAAAAAGAAAACTTGACGGGAAAATGTGCGGTCCTTCACACAAACTCTGACCCAGGCGTACGCACAAAAACGGGTGAAATGAGAAATGGCGACACCGTCGGCAGATGGAAGAAACACGTGAAAGTATGTGAAACTGTAGACCGTTGTGTAAAAGAAATGGCAATACTGCCTCTCATAAATAACATGAAGACTTCACAAAGCAAGTCTTACAATTAACAGCCTGCACGAAATTACATTTGCACTGAACTATTTCCCATTTCCACGTAGATTATAACCGACATCTGTAGCTTGTCAGATGCAATTAAATGGATGGAAATAAAATGCCCCATCACAATGCGTAATGACGCACAATGGCTGATCTTGCGCTCTTAGAAGATGTGGCAAATGGAAGGATTCGGAGTGAACGCATCTTCAGACAGCAAGAAGACTTGCTGGCAAACGAGGACGAGTGGCTTATGAGCCGGTTACGACTTCCTCGAGCCGTCCTGTCGGACCTCTGCGGTCTTTTGGGCCCAGCGTTACAGAGGAGCACTCGGAGGAACCACGCCGTGCCAGTCCCACTTCAAGTCCTAACAACACTAGGATTCCTGGCGACTGGCACTTTTCAGAGGGAATTGGCTGACAGGTCAGGTATATCTCAACCGACCCTTAGCCGGGTAATGCCAGACGTGTTAAAAGGCATAATAGCTTTGTCCCATGATTCCATAAAGTTTCCATACACAGTGAGTGAACAGGCAAACAAGAAAGCTCAATTTGCAGCTATGTACGGTTTCCCAAATGTAATCGGTGATATTGACTGCACTCATGTTGCTATAAGGGAACCGAATGTTAATGAAAATGCTTTCATTAATCGAAAGCATTTCCATTCAATCAATGTCCAAATTATTTGTGACGCAGACATATGTTGCTCACTAATGTAGTAGCTCGGTGGCCTGGGTCAACCCATGACTCATTCATTTTAAGACACAGCAGTGTTGGACGCAGACTCGAGGCTGGTGCTGTGCGTGATGGCTGGCTTCTAGGTACGTTTGATTAATAGACACTTCACATTTTACTGTACTTCACTGTCTTAACCCTTTCACTATCCTTGCAGGGGACAGTGGATATCCCCTCAAACAGTGGCTGCTTACGCCTTTCCTCAACCCACATAGTGCAGAGGAAAGGCACTACAACATGTGCCACAGCCGAGCTCGCGCTATAGTCGAGCGCACCATCGGCCTGTTTAAGGGCAGATGGCGCTGCCTCGACTGCACTGGAGGGAAGTTATTGTACACTCCTGAAAAGGTGTGCCAAATCGTGCTGGCATGTGCTGTGCTACACAATGTGGCACAGCTTAAAAACGTGCCTCTACCCCCTGACGCCGATTGCTGTGTTGGCCCCGACCCTGACCCCCATCCCAAGGCATTTGAGCCAAATGCTGCTGCTGTGCGCCAGCGTTTGGAAGTAATGCGTCACTTGTAAAGAACAACAAAAGGTGTGGAAAAAAAATATTATTTATTCAAGAATTCCCTCATTGTGCAGTTTATTTCAGTTAGGACAGTCTTGATTTCGTCCAACTCCTTGGCCAACTCTCTGATTGAATTAATGACTTCCCTCTGCATTTCGAGGACTGCATCGGTGAGGACACGTCCGTTGCTGGAGGGTTGAGAGCCGCGTATTGTGGAGATGCTGGGTCCAGACGGCTGCTCAGCTGCAGCATTGTAACCACTGGCCCCGCTGGAACTCCCAGCGACTGAAATAAAGATTGTTCTATATGAATAAACTGTAATCGTGTAGCCTACATATATGTGACTTGACTGCATTCATTTTACTTATTTCACTTACCTGTGTCATCCGGTGCATCTGGTGTGTCAGTGTCCCCCTCCGCCTCAGTCACCACTCCACTTAATAGGGATTCCCCAATAACTGCCGCCAGTCTTTCATCAAGAGGGGTCAGCTCCGGTGTCCCCTTTCCCCCACCCGTGGCAGACACACTCTGGCGATGGAGCGCTAGACGCTTTTTTGCCTCGACTTTGTTGTCCGACCATTTCTGTTTTATTTTGGCCACGGTCCGAGGTTGTGAGGCAGCAGCATTAACGGCGTCTGCAACCTTTTGTCACTCAAGTGCCTTTTTGGCATTAGTAATGCCCACACTGTGCCCTCCAAACAACATTTTTCTCCTCTTTTCCACCTCGCCAATGATAATTTCTACTTCACATTGAGTGAAGTTACTTTTTTTTTTTTCTGTGTTTGCCATGATTTCGCAGTCGATGAATATTAACTTGTGGGCATTTCACGGACTATTTATGGGCGACTATGGGCGTGACATGAAGCCGCAAAAGCTGCGCTACATTTAGAGTTGATTGTGATTTATTAAGGGAAAACTGCATAGGATGTGCGTGCGCACGGTTTTATAAATCAGAATCTTTCTGTGTGTACTCACGTCCTATGTTTCATCTATACGCCACTTCTGACGCAAATCCTACGCAAAGTTTTATAAATGAGGCCCCAGGGCCCCAGAATCAGATAGTCAAGGATCAACTCTGAGACTATGTGGCATATTACTAGAGAGAAGAGCAGCAACAACAGGTCAGGTCTGCTTTTCCAATTGTCTATGAACTAGGGCTGTAACGATACGCGATATAAAACCAAAATCGTGACACTCAGATCCAGGATCTTGTGTCGCGGTGTGAGAAGGCAGAATCGCAACACACCCCTTCCAACTGCCAGAGTTATCCTTCCTGTCCAGATCCAATGCTACCACATCTTTAAATTACTATAATTTGAAGTTAACATTATAAAATACGTAGACCTACACCACAAAACTAATTGAGGATAAATTCTTTAAAAATGGGCAATTCCAGCGTTATGGACGTGACATTTGTAGTCAAAACTTGAAATATAAATTCTCAGAAAATGCATTTTAATACCAATATATTGAAACCTCTGTTTATATATCCATACTACCTTAATAAAGGAGTCCAGACATTAGAAAAATATCAGTCTACACATTAGTTTTATATTTAATATGAGGGAAATATTTGACACAACATGACACTAAAAATCTTTAACTTTTAGGTGGCAAAATATTTTTTTTTGTAATTCTATGAATTACACTGCGCAAACCTACCCAATACTACCCACCGGATGAAGAAGGGTTGGCTCTTCACAGAACATAAAATATTCCTTTTATTTTATTTTTCGTGTTCGCATTTATGAGGAAATGACAATATTACGGATGTGACAGTTCTCGGTTACCTCGAAGAGAAAAGAGACCTCAAAGAGAAAACACAAAGCCTTTCTTTAAAGTTAATTTCATTTTGTATTAATTGTATCTTAATTTTAATCAATGTTTCATCAACCAATTGCCTAGAATATAGCAGACAATATAGCAGAGAATATAGCAGACAATAAATAATCACGACACAGAGGCGCCAGTGCGTGAACTGTCTCATAAATGAACCGAAACTCAGCGTATAAGCTACTTGCCTCACATACCTGAGAAATATATCTATAGAAAGCTTGAAATGTCTACTTTTAAACAGAACAATTCAAAACAAAAGAAAACAGACTGTTCTCTGCTAATGTAATCCATATGAAATGTGCATTTCTCTCTGGCGCGTTCACTACTGCGAAGATCGCGAGTCAGTATCGTCAACTTCATCTTTGCAGCCGACACTGACACAGAAAACACTTGTTTATTAATAATATTAATTTACTCCTTGCTATATTTGACATATTCATTATCATTACTTTTGCCGTTTTTTTTGTGACAGCTTTTAGGTGCTTTATTGGCAGCGGCACCCTTACATGTTACATGAACACGTCACCACCGCATCAGCAATTTGTCATGTTGACAAGCGTTGTTCAAGAAAACAATATAGAGACCATGATTTTCCTACTAACAGAACTGCTTGCTAAAATACATTAACAAATGTTAATGTTTATCATATATAGGAGTCACAAATCGCAGGTTTCCTCCACAGTCAGTTGAACTGATTGACACTATTGTCCATAGGTGTGAGTCACTCACAATCATGAGCTTTATGTTTTGTGTCTAAATGTGCCGCAGCAAAACAGTACAATGACAAAATCACTTAAATAGGCGCTTTACATTTTGTTTTGAAACCAAATCTTCCTCCATCATCTTGTCATCAAGAGTGAGGTGAAATGGGCGAAGTGAGGTGAATTCTGACTCCTGCTTCCGATCTGTACTGCGACTTTCGTTTGGCTCATGCTTTTTTAAGCAGACACGTTCAGTTTTTAATTTTAGTGTCTGTTCTCTAACTGAACTAAATGATTGTATTCCTATCAAATCTTTGCTTAGTGGCAGCAGACTTGGTGAACATCCCAAATGGCATTTAATTGAATATATAAATATATGCCATGCATTTTCCTTTCAGTAACAAAATAAACAAAATAAATGTGGTGAGAAAAATGTGCTGTGAATACTTGTGCTGTTGTGAGGGATTCCATTCAGGGGGTTGAATAACTTTGAGACTGCAAAAGTCATTAAAAGTTGCATTTTCAGTTGAATTTGGGGTAACCACTTTAAACATTTGTTGTGTTGAGCTATTTCAATTATGTTTGTTCATTACAAACCAGTTGAAAGTACCAATAAACCTGATTTGCAATAGGGGTTGAATAATTTTGATTACAACTGTGTGGTTTACAAATAACGGTACTATTTGTAATGATACTATGCATTTGTTACTCTGAAAACCCCTAGGTTTTTTTCCAACATTGATGATTTGTTTGAGTACCATTTTGTCAAGCATAAAAAGATATTCTGATGTGTGGCAATCTTAAACGAATTTTCATTCATTTTGATTGCATTCCCTTATTTCCTTACAGTGCCCCTATTATGCTATTTTAAAGTTTCCTAATGTTTTGGAGTCTCCTTCAACAGGTTTACATGCATCTAAGGTCAAAAACGGTTTAATTTTCTCATAATATACATTTGCACATCACCACATTTTCAATGATTTTCAAATCAATCTCTAAATCCCTACTTTCCGCGAACTACTCTTCTCTGATTGGCCAGACGGCTCAGTCTGTTGTGATTGGTCTAATGCGTGTGTGTTGAAAACAAAAATGCCCATTGCCATAACAACATCAGGGGCCCGTTCTTCGTACGTCGCTTACTCAGTAAGCGAAATCCTGGACTTGCTGTCATAGCAACAGGTGCGCAAGCTTGAACCTGCTCGGGAGCAGGCTTATTTCATGCTAATCCTGTTTATTCCAAACAGGATTAGATCCCGGCTTTATAAGCGGAGCTGATAGGGGAAGTCCAGCGCAGCGCGATAGTGCACTTTCTGAGATTTTTTTTTTTCTTTTTTTCGTGACTCGTGAGATTGTCGTTTATTTGTTCATTTGTTGGAAACGCACATTTATTTTCGACTTGTCGGAGTCGGGCTTTAACTACAGCACAAACTGTTTGCATTGCCCTAAGATTATTTGCGAGTGGCTCTTTCCTTTACACTACTGGAGATGCGGAGAACTTGATGGAAAGTGCTGTCTGTCGTGTCATTCGGAGTTTACCTGCCGCTTTTAGGTTTAAAAAACAGTTTTAGGTTTTTTTGTGGCATTTCCAAGCCACTGATGACCCAATGTTGTAAAGCAGTTTTTTTTTTTTTTTTTTTTAGGCTATCATAATTTTTTATGAAGATCACGCAATAATATTATTATATTATATCATATACGTTACAATGCAGCTCTAGCCAGGACAAGGGCACACAATGAAATGAACTTTGGCTAACTAAAGGGAAGATTTCAGTGTCTGAAAAGTCTGAGGGGTTGCACACCTGACAGGGCCTGTGACATTGTTGCATGTGCCATATTACACAACATTGCCAAAAAAACAACACTTTTCATTAAATGTTTAATAAAAGACAAATATGCTTAGTTCCTTGAGTTTTATTTCAATTGTTCTTTGTAAAGAAAAGCCAGTGGTCAAGTGCCTTCAACAAGAGATATTAGACACATGCCTCATGCAACAAATAAAAAGGAAAAGTTGTCTATACCCTGCCCACCTGTAGGCCTATGTCTCCTCTGTCTGTGCAGACTCTTCTGTAGGCCTTTCTGTAGATGTGGAATCCTGCAACTTATATTGCAGCCATAAAGCATACAAGTATAAATGAAGTAAAGTTATTTATGCACTTGCAGGTAGGCTAGTTCCTCCATATGACAGTTATCTGAGCGGGTTTATTCACTGTCCAGTGCAATGGAAACAAATGGACATTACAAAGTCTTATACTTTCTTTCCTTTGGAAAGTTAGAAAATGTCCACTTACTGCACATATTTCAGCCAGCACTTTCTTGGGAACAGATACAAGTGTTGGTGTATTATGTAAAAGTGCACAAAAGAGGAAAACACAATGTCATTACAATGAACTACACTCGGGAAAAATGTGATCAATAACTCATGGCAAAATATTTTTACATTAACATAAGTTTATCAGTTTTCACTTTCACAAGTCAAAGCAATTCATCATTACTCAAGATTTAACAGTTGAAATGACTATACGGCCTTCATTTAATGCAGCAACAATTATTTTACAGTGTAGGCTACTAAGATCTTTTCTTTCTTTTTTTCTCAGCCTTTTTCTTGTTTGCTTTTATAAACAGACAACCATTTATTTAACAGTGCCTTTTATAAAAGAGACTATAATATAACAAAAAATTACCATTATGTAGAATGTTTTTGTACTTCACTTTTATTTGTTCCCATGTTCTAGTGTGGTGACTCTGACATTACAATGAACAAAGTAATTATGCAATTATTAAAATACAAAAATATAGGCTAATAAGTGATAAAAACATCTAACATGGCCACTTCTAATGGATTTAAACTGTTTGCTACTTTTTGCCAGGCCTCTCTCCTGGCTTTTGCAGACTTTGAGGTGTTCCCTGGCGTTTCGATTAAACATTAAAATTCCGAATAAACTTCGACTATTAGTTCTTGCTCTGCTGAGGAGAAAAACTGTGCGCACTCTTTGGCCACGCTGAGCAGCCAATAGCAGCGTTGCTGATCAATGTTTCTACTATCGATACATATCCCCTTTTAAACCAGCGCATGAACGCGCAGTTATCTCAGATAACTCAATCCAGCTATACTAATCATAAACAACAAGTGTGTTCGAAGAACCCAATTAGCCGGATCAGCAATTAAGCAGCGATTAAGCAAATTTCACAAATGTACTATACAATACATGTTAAGAATTATTTTAAAACTTTTTTATTATTATTCTCTTAATCTTATGATAGGATTTCCTAGAGTCATTGCAACATGTATGCAGTCTATTGCTCCAATCTCCACTGCTCTAGGGGAACATGAGGCAGATTATGTTAATAGGATGTCCTATCACAGCCTTAATGTTCAGGTAGAGATGATGTGAATATGCGAGATGATTATTTTCTGTGAGATGAATCTTTAAATGAATAGTAACATTAACAGATATAACAATGATCTACTAAACATTTCATCTGCAGACTTGTGGTGGTCATGAACGTATGATCACAAGTTTGGATGCCAAATGGCCTGGCTCCAGTGCTTGACTCGTGAGTCTGTGTTGTATCAGCGCTTTGAGGAAAGCAAGTTAAATTTGGTATAGTACAAAACACTTAATTTGAACTGAGATAGAAAAACCTACACAATAACCCCCTATCATGACCCTCAGACAGGGCCACAGCACCACTTCAATGTGGCCCTCAGTAAAACCAGAGTGAAGATAGAGATGACCTTTGGCCTCCTAAAGGCACGTTTCAACTTTGTTCGGCGCTTCAGAGTCACCAGAGCGGACCACCCAGCTGGTGCAGATGTAGATGCAATCACCATACAATATTACACTTAATAAAAGCACATTGAAACTGCAGATAGGTCTCAAACTGTTTTATTGGTTTTGTGGGATGAGAGGGAGAGAGAGAGCAAGAGAAAGTTACATTAATAAATATTCATACTAAAGTGTTATTTGGTTAAATAAGTTCACATACTGAGATCAGTTTTATCCAGCTGTTTGATCTCCTTTTTTTTTTTTTTTTTTTTTTTTTTTTGAGCCTCCTCAGCTCAGTCCAGCTCCTTTAGTGAACAGTCTAGTTCAGGTCTCCTTTAGTGTGCAGTCTAATTCAAGTCTCCTTTAGTGTGCAGTCTAGTTCAAGACTCCTTTAGTGTGCAGTCTAGTTCAAGACTCCTTTTGTACAGGGCCCTGACTGAGTCTGTTTCCACCTGAAACATAATTCCACCACAAACATGATCATTCCAAGTTTTCTGGAGGCTCATCAAATCACAAAAAGTTCCTTGACTTCCTACAAACACAGGACTGACTGTAATTTATGTCAAGGGTTTTAAATCCTTACCTTGTTCACATTTCTTCTGAAGCCCATTGAGGTAGAGGCCTCAGTTTCTGGGGCAGGTTGTGAAAAATCCTACAATAAAAGTGATGTGTAAGGGCCAGTCCCTTTTTTATGCCACACATTCAAATGTTTGCCATAATAAAAAGCCTAGTGCATTCACATCAGCAACTGTCTGAGAACACACAGACAGAGTGTCTTCATCATTTCCTCCACCATAATAAATAAAAATAGGCCAATGTAAAGCATAGCTGTTGTAAAGCAGGTTCCCTTTCGTAGTCACTCCGAGTTACGTCGGATGACGACGAATGGGGTTTCGCTTAGAAAGCCTATCATCTTCGAGTATATAAAACGAGCCAATGGCAATGAAATGCCATGGGTCTGCGGAATTTGCATAGCGTAACTCCGCCCCACCCTGGGGGTATATAAGGAAGTGCGCTGGCAACATGCAGATATGTTTTCGCTTCGGAGCCAAGAGTTTTCTTCACTCCTACAAGCCATTCTGTATCATCTTCACTCTACGAGACGAGCGGCTCTTCAGTGTGTTGGTGTGACGGCGTGTTCCAGCGAGATCGCATTGCCTGCTGCTGATCTGTGCAGTGATCTGCCGACAGTGTGTGTGTTTCTCCCTGGGCGCTTCAGCACTCTGCTGAGCTTTTCCTCTCTCTAAAAGAGCTGCACGCGGCACGTCTTTCTCAAGACGGTTCGCCCGTGTATTACTGGATGTGGGCGCGTGATTCATCTGCCTAACGGTCACGAGCGCTGTTTCGCGTGTTGGGCTTAATCACGCTCGGCAGCGCTCGCGGATGAGTCATGTTTTCTTTGCGGGAACGTGACCATCGCGATGTTTATAGATCGAGACTCAATGATCTCCATGTGGGTAGAGTCCCCTCTGCCACACCCCAATCTATCTCTTCCTCGAGAGGGGATACTTTGGCTGGTGGCCAGGCTGATCTGAGGGTTACAGTGTGGCATAATACCGACGAGCATTCCTCGGGCCACGCCCCCCTCCACATCGCAAACCGTGGGGCTTCCGTGTGTGCCTGGTTCCTCTCGGGGACCCAGTGTTTTCATTCGGGGCTCCAGCAGGTGGTGTCATGTCACTCACAGCATCACAAGGCGGGCTTGATTCCTCTGGAAATGAGGATTCGACTGCGTTGCCTCCCTCTGGAGTGTCAGCGTTAGTCGGGTCAGATCCAGAGCTGATGGCCATGCTTTCCCGGGCAGCTGAAAGCATCGGTTGGAGTGGCGTCGCCCTCCCCCCGAGCGCTGTAGGCTTACGATTGGTTCCTGGGCGCGTGTTGCTCTCAGCACTCGCTCCCAGTGCCTTTCTCCCGGACGTGCATCAGGACGCCTCCGGCTCGCGAGAGTCCCGTGACTTATCGCGCCCCGCAGGCGTCCTCCGCCTTTGCTGCACTCGATCGCGTGGCGATCATGGGCTGTATGTTCTCTGTCACTATCGTGGCACAGGCATGCAGTGCTGTGTGTTGCCTTCGCCTTCGAGGCAGTGCTGACTCGGGAGTTCTGTCAGACCAGGCCGCCGTGGAACGCTGGTCCTTCCCTGGCCAACACTGACAGAACGCGGAAACTCGACCACGCCCCACACGCAGGGACGCTATGCCTCCGATGTCTGGGCTGGTCGATCCGCCACGCACACTACTGACCTTGCTCTACGGGCGACATCGGTACCTGCATGATCCCGGGGCCAGGTGATGTCCACAGCTGTGGTCCAGGAATGGGCTCAGCCAGGTTGATGTGAGGGGGTCTGGGAATTCATTTTCTCAGCTCCCCCATGTCCCAGGCTGGGCTCCTCGGCGGTGTGGTTGAGGACTGTACCCTACAGTCTTTGACCCCCCAGAAGCAGACTGAGGCCTTCTGCACCGACGGTCATCCGTCTGTGCGGTCTCCTTAGTCTGCTTCCCGCCGAGGCCGCCTCCCTGCGGCCCCTCCCCTCGAGCCTTCACTGGCCCCGGGCAGGAGAGGGTTGCAGGAGGGTGGCACCACCGTCTCCACCCCTTAGCCGGCCAAACACCAGGCTAAGCAGCATTCTTGAGACGAGTGATTTGCTCGGCGGTGTGGTTAAGGACTGCGCCCAACAGTCTTCGACCCTCCCCTGAAGTGGACTGAGGCCTTCTGCACCAATGGTCATCCTCCCGTGTAGTCTCCTTAGTCTACTCCCCGCCGAGGCCGCCTCCCTGCGGCTCCTCCCCTCGAGCCTTCACCGGCCCCGGGCAATGCCCCTGTCATGAGAGTGGAGGTCGCCACCCTACTGGCGAAGGGTGCGATCGAGATTGTCCCTCCAGCCGAAATGAAGTCCGGCTTCTACAGCCCCTACTTCATTGTACCGAGGACAGCGATCGACCTGAAGGACGTCTACTTCTATGTCACCATTCTTCCTCGACACAGACCGTTCCTATGGTTTGCTTTCAAGGGGCAGGCATACCAGTACGCGGTTCTCCCTTTCGGGCTAGCCCTGTCTCCTCGCGTCTTCACGAAGGTCGTCGAGGCAGCCCTTGTTCCTCTACGGGAACACGGGGTTCGCATCCTGAACTATCTTGACGACTGGCTGATCCTAGCTCACTCTCGAGACCAGGTTTGCGAACACAGGGACCTAGTGCTCCGGCACCTAGCTTGTCTGGGCCTTCGGGTCAACTGGGAAAAGAGAAAACTCTGCCCCGTGCAGAGGATCTCTTTTCTCGGTATGGAAATTGACTCGGTCGCCATGTGCGCACAGCTTACGAGCAGGCGCGCGCAGTCACTGCTGACTTGCCTTCGCCAATTCGAGGGCAAGAGTGCGGTTCCACTGAAACTATTTCAGAGGCTCCTGGGGCATATGGCATCCGCAGCCGCAGGAACGCCGCTCGGATTGCTTCATATGAGACCGCTTCAGCTTTGGCTTCGCGATCGAGTCCTGAGGTGGGCATGGCAACACGGCACGCTCCGAGTCCCAGTGACTCCGACCTGCCGTCAGACCTTCACCCCGTGGTCGAACCTCAATTTTCTATGGGCCGGAGTTCCCTTAGAACGAGCTTCCAGGCAAGTTGTTGTATCAACGGATGCCTCTGCCACGGGTTGGGGTGCCATGTGCAATGGTCATGCTGCCGCGGGCTCCTGGACAGGACCCCAGCGCCTTTGGCATGTCAATTGCCTCGAGTTGCTGGCTGTACGTCTCGCCCTGCACCGCTTCTGTGCGTTGCTCAGGGGCCAACACGAACTAGTCCGATCAGACAATACCGCCACAGTAGCGTACATCAACCGTCAAGGTGGTCTACGCTCCCGCCGTATGTCGCAACTCGCCCGCCACCTCCTCATATGGAGTCAGAAGCATATGAGGTCGCTTCGAGCCATTTATATCCCGGGAGACCTGAACCAGACGGCCGACGAGCTGTCTCGGCTTCGGCCTCTCGCTGGAGAATGGAGACTCCATCCCCAGTCGGTTCAGCTGATTTGGGATCAGTTCGGGGACGCACAGGTAGACCTGTTTGCCTCCCACGACTCGTCCCATTGCGTCCTGTATTATTCCCTGACCGAGGGCACGCTCGGCACGGATGCACTGGCGTACAGCTGGCCGCGAGGCCTCCGCAAGTATGCGTTTCCCCCAGTGAGCCTTCTTGCGCAGACTCTGGTTGATGAAGTGTGCCTGGAATTCGGGCCGGCTAACTCTCACGTGATCCTGAGACCCCGGCCTGGATATGTGTCCAAGGTTCCCACCACACCCTTTCGAGACCAGGTGGTGAACCTGCAAGCGCTGCCCTTGGAGGAGGCAGACCCAGCCTTGGCACTGCTCTGTCCAGTACGCACCCTCCGTGCTTCCGTTCACAGAACGCAGTGTTTCAGGACCTCAGACCAGCTCTTTGTCTGTCATGGTGGGAAGCTGAAGGGAAAGGCTCTCTCGAAGCAAAGGTTGTCTCATTGGATAGTGGACGCCATTGCTTTGGCTTACCAGCAGCAAGGTCGACCGTGCCCCCTTGGTGTGACGGCCCACTCCACCCGGAGTGTGGCATCCTCTTGGGCTCTAGCGCATGGCGCCTCGCTAACAGACATCTGCAGAGTTGCAGGCTGGGCGACACCTAACACATTCGCAAGATTCTACAATCTCCGAGTTGAGCCAGTTTCTTCTCATGTACTCGCTTCAACTAGCCGGTGCTAGATTCTGCTCAGGTGTCTTCGCTTGCTCGCCATTCCTCTCCACGGACGGGATACGTGCGATATTCTCCTCAAGTGAGCCTCATAAGCCCTGAGTCTCCTCCAGCACTGTTGACGTCAACGCCAGAGTTATGCCACTGGCAGCTTTCGCGCTTGGCTAGGTGCCTCCATGTGCATGGTTCCCCCTCCGGGTGACCCCCACATGTGTATTTCCACTGTAAGCCTCTTTGAGCATGTGTCTTTCCCTCGGCAAGCCACCTTGCCACCCCTGGTGTTGAAATATTCCACCTGCGGCTGGACACCCCAGTGATTCTCCATATGCAGCCCCTCGGGGTCATATGTGTATTCCAAGTCCCCCCCTTCGGGTTGGGCAGAATTGCATATTTCCACTGAGATATGCTTCCCAGTGTACCTTGGTATTCCTGTGTTAAGTAGGAGTCCTTCGTCCATGCCAGTCTCACAACAGGAAGCTCAGACTTACGCAGGGCACTGGAAGACAGTCGAGAGGTGGCGTGATTACACTGGGAACCCCATTCGTCGTCATCCGACATAACTCGGAGTGACTACGAAAGGGAACTTCTCGGTTACGTATGTAACCCTCGTTCCCTGAGTAGGGAACGGAGATGTTACGTCTCCCTGCCACTTCCGCTGTACCGCTGGAACGCCTGAGTTCAGTCTCGGCTCCTCAGCGAAGACATATCTGCATGTTGCCAGCGCACTTCCTTATATACCCCCAGGGTGGGGCGGAGTTACGCTATGCAAATTCTGCAGACACATGGCATTTCATTGCCATTGGCTCGTTTTATATACTCGAAGATGATAGGCTTTCTAAGCGAAACCCCATTCGTCGTCATCCGACGTAACGTCTCCGTTCCCTACTCAGGGAACGAGGGTTACATACGTAACCGAGACGTTATGTTTGGTGTTCTGTCTGCTGCATACTGACCTCTGTGTGGGAGACTGTGTGTATGTGTGCTGGCTTCAACAGGGACACTGTATTTCCCTCTACTGCAGAACATACAGTCAGCCATATTTAAAACTTAAAAAAATTAGTAATGTATTGCACACGTACCCAGTGTTACTTGCTTAGAGGAACAAGCACCAGGGTCAGATTGTACAGCACCTGTAATCTCATCCATAATCGGCCGCCCCTTATTGCCTACTCAGAGCCAACTCCTCCGCCAGTGTATTCTGGTTTTCTGAATTTAACTCTTTATTTCTGTTTGCTGCAAACAAGTGTTTGTGATAAAATGTTCACAAAAGTAATAAAAGGTTGTGGTAAATACTCACCACTTTAAATTATATTTGTGTATTTTGTCTTTATCTGCTGCCAAGAACATTTGGAGTTGGGGTTGCATCTAAAAATCAATGAATATTAATCTTTCTTAATACATACATGCACATTTTTTTATATATTATAAAAATAGGCTATATTACACATATAGGCTACACATACATATATACATAATTTTACATAAATATAGAACGTATTTGTTTAACTTACACATTAACAATCAGCAATCTTTCTCCAACAGTCTTCTCTTGCTTTGGCAGCAGAGACCGTATTGTTTCGAGCTTGAAATACATATTTAAATTCATTGTAATTCTGAATGATTATCTCTTGCTCCTCCGCGGAAAAATATATCGCTCTCGCTCTACCCGCGATTGGTTGTTCAGTGTCGACGTCACTCTTTTATGTGCACACGTGCGTGGAGTAATCATAGCTTAAAGTCCCACTCCGATCATATTTTGAGCTATTTTTAAACATTCTCAGTGGTCTTTAAATGATGATTATGCCGTTTTTAGCCAAAATCACAAAACCTGTGCCGTTTTCTGGGACTTCGCTTCAGCAGAGCGGCAGTAGCTCATTAGCAATTCGCCAGTTGTGGGCGGGATCGCTGAACTAGCTCCCGACAGAAAAAAAAAAAAACTTACCGGTAAAGACACAAGCTGTCCAGTTGATGGTGTCTTGATGGAAGGCACTGCATCCGGCTTCAAAAATAATTTACTGACGAAGCACATTTTTTTCTCCTGCCAGTTGGTGAAACAGTCTTCTGTGAAGTGCTGACTGCAAACCGATGTGTGGTTTTTAACATTGCCGTGACCAAGGAACGTAATCCATTCATCTCTCACAGCAACATGTTTTGGTAAAGCATGAAAGCTAATACCAATATCTCTCCTCTTAGCATTGCAACCCGCTACCGCACATAGGTGTTGATCCGCCATCGTCTTCTCTACTCCTCAGAACCTGAGCGGGCGGGGCGGAGGGGAGTATGAGCTTGTGGCCCCGCCCAGTGGAGTTACTAGGTCACAACTCCAGTCTATTTTAGCCGGCATTTTACCGTCTGCTACTGATTCACAGCCATTTGAATGCAGAAATACTCAGAAATACAACTTTGAGCTTATTTTTCTCAAGATATGTCCTCTAACATCAGAAAAATGCCACAAGAACATGTTAACACCTAGAAAAACATGATTTTCATCAGAGTGGGTCTTTAAGGATCAAAGCCTGAGTTGACAGAGAAAGTTGATGAGCTGCATCATGGTACCAATAAAGCCTGATTGCATCGGTTTGGTTTTGTCAACTCAAAACTAATCCTGTAACCCCGAGTTCGTTCAACTACTAGGGCTGTCAATATTCCTCTATAATACTATTTGAATTCCATTCCTTATTTTATTTAATATTCGAATAATATTCGAATATTAAATGCTCAAATTCATCCTATTATTCATATTTACGACATTACACAGTCTTATGGATTGCCAATGCCAATGCGTGATGTTGATCGGTCTCATATCTTCACAGATAAACCGTGTCAGTTTGTCTGTTATTGCCTTTTGGTGGACAGCTGGTAAGCCCCGTGACGAGGAGAGAGGCAGAAAATAAGTAATTCTTGCCTGTTTTAGCAGCGGTTCCTCGGACAGATCGCCTAGCTTGTCAGTCAGGGTGTAGCGTTGTCATAAAAAATAACGTATATTTTTCTCTCTGTTTTGGCCTTCCGTCCACACTGAGACAGCGTTTTAATTAATGAAAACGCACTCCAAAGTGGATACATTTGAAAACGCCGTTTTCACGTTGTAGTGTGGACTGTGAATCAAATTGTCAGGAGTGGTGATCTCCGTTTCCGTGGAGACTTTGCTCTCCGTGATTTTTTACAGTAATGTTATGATGATACAGCGTGGATAACGTGCACAATTGTGTTACGATTCAAAAACTTTATTCATCACAAGAAACAAAAGCATTTAATTTGCACATGCGTGTAAGCCAAGGCGGCGAGAAAGGCAAGATTGCAAAAAAATGAAAAATATACATTAAAAAAGCAATATTCGAATAGGAACTTCAGCATTCGAATAGTATTGATTTTTTTTAATATTCGAATTATATTCGAATTTCGGAATTCGTTCCAACAGCCCTATCAGCTACCCTCATGGTACAGACCCCCGAGGCTCCTAAACTGTAAACTAAACACAGTTAAGAACGATGGCGTAGATTTTACCATATCAACCCGAGTGTGATGATGAAACCCTGGAAGAACTAGTTATTCAACCCGAACCTCCATCGCAAGGACAACTCAAGCAGGATGTTTCTCAGTTTTACTCAGTTTGAGGTACATTATGAGATGTTGCAACTGTAATTTCTCATCATCAGCATTAACAAGTGCATGTCCATCAACAAACCGATTATTTTACTTGTACTTATTTATTTACAGAGTATTTTTCTAATTTATTGCGGTGAACATGTGGAAAAAATAACTGTATCAATAATGAATAAATAACAGTGCATACATTAGCCGAGCAAGCGGTGTGCGAATCCTGCCTTGAACTCCGAGATTTTGAGAAGCAGTCGTCTATGGGATGAAAATAGTATCTAAATGATTGACACGTGCAAGCACACTTATCAATGAACTTGCAAGGCGAAACCGCGAAATGAAAGTCTCAAAATCCAAATGAATCAAATAGGATTGACTCAGAAACGAGTCAATGAATGCAAGCGTGTCACCTCATCCACAAATGCACATCTTACTTGTTGCATGTGTGGCAGGGCGGGTTAAGATCCCGCCCTATTATTTGTGGTGAGTGATGGGTGTGACGGCCTATCGGCAGCCATCCCTGGCCTATTTAAGGCGGAGTTCAGGCCACCTGGGTATGCGTCATTGTCACTATCGCCTCTGTTTGGGTGCGTGCGCATCTCTGCTGGAGCCAGACTAGGGTCCGGATTTGTGCAACGTTGCTTTTGGGTGCAGGCTGTCCTCATCACAGTGCAGCTTATGTGTTTGGCCAGATGGAACACCGGTACATTTGCGGTTTGCCTATTATAAATGAGGCTGTGAGTAACTGAGTATTCTGTGGGTCTAGCGATCTACCATTGGTGCGTCAATCTGTTTGTGAGCGGTTCATCTCAGTGGACTGCGGGGCAAATGCTCCATAGACAACGTCGTTAAGACTGCATTGTTTGTTCTGCTGCCATTAATACCACTATGTGACCGTTTTATTATTTTGATACATTACTTTGTTTTTTTTTCGTTCGTTTATTTTGTTTTTGGAAGATTGCTTTAAGCCAATGCTGGTGGACTAAGTGAGTGGCCAGTCTCAGAGCCGTCATTCAATGTGAGACGTACTATCAATAATGTAATTTAGCCCTTACCTTTTGGTTATATTGCCACCAGCAGTTTGGTTATTTTGCTCTTTGATCAGTGCTTTTCTTAAGGACTGTGAAAACATTTGGCTGCTCTGTTTATGCTGAAATGGCAATCTGATGTGAACTCCTTGGGAAACACTAGCCGGCTTAACTTCTGTGGCCAGTAATTTGCCAAGTGTTGGCCTCCTTTTATAGTTAGAATTTGTTCTACTATAATTTGTTGATACATGTGTCTGCAGCTAATTGTGAAATTATATTGTGTTTTTTTGTGTGTGTTTCTTTCAGAAGCTGAAGGCCCCCGGTGTAGGGAAGCTAGCTGTTTGTGCCTTTTTGGTGGTGGTGTTTCCTTCACCGAGTGTTTTGCCGTTGGCACCTGCGTTTCTTTCACTTAGCAAGTGTGAGAGTGAGAGTGTTTGTGTGGAGTGGAGTTTGGTGAGTGGTGTGGTCTTAGGATACTCACTGCCCAGCTAGCTGCCTACTGGTAAGCCTCAGCCTGAAAGTGTCTTTTTTTGTTTTCTGTTCTGATGCACACCGAAGTGGTGTAAACCTCTTGTTCTCTTGAGTGGTGTAAACCTCTTGAGTCAATAGCTTTTTATACATTTAAAAATATTATTATTGTGAAAATAAAGTATTTTTGTATTCAGATCCACGTCTCTTGTCCTCTGTGGTAGCGAATCTGTGTGTTTTTGTGAAATTTCCCCGTTCAGTGAAACGGGGTGGCGTAGTCTGCTCTTTATTCTGCTATACTTTTCTCATAAGTGTAACTTTTGCCCTTCCACTACCCCGCCACACATGCACAAATTCTGGCCTACATAAATACAAAATCGAGGTTTTGTATTAACAACTATGTCTCTATTTGTACAAAATGCTGCACATTCATGTGATTTTGGATTTTGCACACACAAGTTGTATCGTATTAGTTTAAATGTAGTGACGCACATTTGTGAATTTGTCAAATAGATGGGTAGTTGTGCACACAAATAATAATTAGCACCAGGGCAGGCCTATTCATTTGTAGTTGTTTGTGTGTGAGTTGTGAAATGCTTAAAAACCGCGAAAAGAAAGTCTCAAAATCCAAATGAATCAAATGAGATCGACTCAGAAAGGACGTCAATGAATGCACGGGCGTCACCTGATCCACACATGCACATCTTCTTTGTTGCATGCACAAATTATGATGCACTAATACAAAGGAAAACATTTGTATTCACAAAAATGTCTCTATTTGTACAAATTCCTACACATTCATTCAATTTTGCATTTTGCACACGCAAGTTGAAAGGCATGAATAAAACATTTCTGCAACATGTATGAAGTTCATTGATAAGTGTGTTTGCACGTGTTAATCATTTAGATACTATTTTCATCCCATAGTCGTCAGTGAAATAAAGGGAACACAGCAAATGTTTAGGATTATACTGCTGTGGTATCATGGTAAAGATGATTTTTAACCACTGATTCTTATATATATATATATATTTATTTATTTATTTATTTATTTATTTTATTTATTTTATTTTATTTTTTTTAAATAAACCTCATCATTGTTGTCTTCTATCTTCTTGAGCTGTGCTGGTGTTAATTAAAAAAAAATGTTGGTTACATTTCTCATTTAACGTTATCTTCTACATTTCCTCCAGTTCATCTTGTGCCTCGGCCCATTTATCAAAATTGTGATATTCACCAAATAAGTAAAATTACACAGAAAAATCATCCATTTAGCCAAGTAAATAGCAAATGTTTACAATAGCAGTATCACTCTGTGTCACTGTGTGTTAGTATGCTTACCTATGTTTATAGGTAGAATGGTGATTAAAATGACTGAAAATACCTCTGCATTAAAGGCTTTTATTGCACACCTTCCAGCCAATCAGAATCCAGTATTCAGGCAGACTATGGTTTAAGTACAGATAACATCATAAGAATTTGAGGAAACATTCCAGGATTTTTCTCCATATAGTGGATTTCAATGGGGTACAACACATTGTGTAATCACATTGAAAGGTCATGTGTGACGTCTACAAACCACACGTGCAAAGACTAAGTCAAACACCATTTACAAAATAAATAAAAGGCAAAACGATGATTTTAAAGTTGGAAGGAGAAAATGAGATTGAGTTTTTCGCCCTACCCTACATTTTTTAAACGGAACACGCAGTAACCATTTTAAGTACTCCATTCAGACAGACAAAAGCAATGTAATATCATTTACATGCACTTTAACCATAAAGTAAAATTTTATTTTATTTAATGCCCCAATATTGTGGAGATATTGAGATGAAATAAGACGAATATATCTAATAGAGATCAGACATTTTGATCCACAAATTCCTAAAGAATTTTAAATATGCTAAAGTTTTTTTTACAACCCTTTGTAATATGAAGACCAAGATTCTTGACTTTATCCTTGTCTGAATATCATTCATGCTGGCTTATATTTTGGTAAGAATCTCTTGATAAAAATCTTAATGGTATTGATAGAATTTGGAATCTCTGAATCTTAAATTAATATTTGAATGTGTTTTATTGTATGTATATTTCTACAAGTTGTGTCGTGCAGACAGGACTTTTATTTTGGTGTGGTGATGTGATGTCATAGAGCTGCGCCGCACTCCTGCATCTGATGTGATTCGACTGAAGAAAGGTTTGTGTTTTAGACCATTTTAAGTGTTTAAATCAAAGCAACCCGTTCAAACAGTTTATACAGCTGAGAAAGTTAAGAATTACTGGTAAATGTAACATTGTGTATGTAATAACACGGATGAACGTTGTTTTTATGGGTAAAGAGCATTCATGCATGAGTAACTAAATGCGTCTCATTTTGCTCCCTTTATCGTGAATCAGAAATTTAGATACTATATACAAATTCAGTTTGTATGATTTTTGTTCTTTTATTAATTTATGTTTCATTTTGAGTGGTTTTTGTTTAATCATGTGATTTAAGTCGTCACCTTTATTTATATATAACTTTTTACAATTCAAAGCAGCTTTACTGTGATAATAAAATAATGCAATAAAGTTTGTTTCTACTGTACAGCAGATTTAGAAGAATATGTCGTAGTCCATCTTAAATTAAGTTCAGTGATGGTTCTTTTTTGATGGTTCAATAAAATTTATATATATAGCTGCGCTGGAGAAAACAATGATGTTATTGTCTAGTTCAGTTCTAATATAATAGTGTAAAAACAGGCAGATTAATAATATTGTCGAATATTATAAGTGTCCCTAAGCAAGCCAAAAGCAACAAAGGCAAAGTCCATTAACTCTCACTCTGACTGACTCTTACCAGTTTGCTGAACTACTGAACTAGAGCTGATTGAGACGCACGCAGAGATTTAGTGTGGATTTATTTTTCTTTCTGTTAATTACTCTCATCTTAAACAGGACAAACACACAGAAGAACTCCTGGTGAAGCGACTGAGATCCACGTGACACTATTATAAAGATGGCGTTTATTAAAGAGGAGAGTGAAGACTTGAAACAAGAAGATACTGAAGAACAAACAAAGATGGCGTTTATTAAAACGGAGAACGAAGACATTAAGATTGAAGAAACATTCAGTCTGAAACATGAAGATACTGAGGAACAAACAGGTTAGTTTCATTCTCAAAGCTGAATTTAGTAATTTGATCCTTATTAAAATGTCCAGCTCTACAGAAATTAATGATACTTTTTAAGAATATCTAATGTCCTAATTGAGGTGGTTTTATTTATTCGGGTCACCTCATGTGGACGGACATGTTGAGATTACGTGACCAGACAAATGCTACCGTTGCCTTCCATCTGAGAAGATCCGACTTCCATTTGTTATTACGACACACTTTAAACTAGGAAAAATAATACAGAAGAAGCCTTTTACAATTACTTGTGACATTAAACCCAAAATCAACTTCTAATTTAAAAACACTGAAAACCATTATCATTACCAGTATCAAACAAAATCCTTGTTTTGTATAAATCAGATACTATGGCTGGGGGTTATTTGGCAAAAAACAAAACAAAAAAAAACCTTATTTGAAAATTATTTTCCTTTAACGTATCTGCCATTTGCCATTAGCCATTAGCCCTGGACAGGCTCAGACTACAGATTATGGTCGGCTATTTGAAAGGTTACTCTACAATATGGTATAAACATGTAACATTTAGGCTACTTTGATATCAAGTATTGCTGGTTAGCTTTGTCCTTGACAGGGTCTAAGAGGACCTACAATCTAAAACATGAAATCTCAAAAATTTTGTTCAAAATAAATTATTGTAAATTAAATACTAGGAAATTAATCTAAAATAGGAAGTATACAAAGACGATAGTGCTGGAATCCATATCACGGTATTTTTCAAAATTATTAACGGTATATGACGCTATTTTTTTTTTTTTTGAAGCATGACTGGGTGTTAACCACATTTTCTACTGAATGAGAGAGGAAATACTGCAGTAGATTGACTTAGAATGCCCTCTTTTACTGTCATGAGTGAATTTGTCAGCTATTATTTTACACAGATTTACAAATTGTTGAGAGATCGGGAATGATAAACTGTGTTCTGCAATGAACGTGCACACACGTATTTTCAAGTCATAAACGCGGTCAGTGATTGTCGCCGTACGTCAGCTCTGGTTGCTGCTCCCGGTAGTCGTGTTGTGTGTTGGAGAGAGCGGACATTTTTAAATCTGGGTTATTAAAATCTCTAAAGGCAAACATAAAATGTGCGCATCCACACGGGCATTCATAATGGTGCGAAGGAGCACTGATTTGTTGTTGTGTTTCTCATTAAGAATAATAGGCTAATTAACTAACCAATAAAGCAATCCACCCCGAATTGGCGCTAATTTGAAAACGAAACTAAAATACATTTCAAGCAAAAATAATATTCAAAGATTGCTGGGTATTATTCGATTATTATTTGCAAATTGCACCCCTCCCCACATGCACGCACACATGCATGAATAGGCTACACATCAGAGCATGTAAGCGAAGCGGAGCTTAAATATAACTTTATATTATTTAAACATATATGAAAGGTATTTTTTTAAGCTTTTTTTTTATTTCATCTATGTTGATTATATGAAAAAGGTACCGCATGAGATGAGTAATGGCTCGTTTCCACTGAGCGGTACGGTACAGTACACAATTATTTCCGTTTCCACTGTCAAAAGTTGTGAATGGTACCAAAATGCCAAACCGTACCGTACCCTTTTTTCGGTACCCTTCCGTTGGGGTACCTAGCACAGTGGTACGGTACTAAAGGGTGGAGCTTGACTCACTGCAAAACGTTGATTGGTTGACAGAGTATCGTCACTTCCGCGTGCTACAAGGGGACTGACAACATAAGAAGCGACATTTTTTTTAATATAGAGTTGAAAAACAATACTACTGTTATTGTGTCACAAAATGTAGTTTTAAGAGTTTTTCAGGCAAGAATGTAGTTGTTTAAAGCTCAAATCTGTGGTTTATTTATAAAAGATTTATGAAAATTTTATCCAGGTTGTGAGATCCAGACGATCACCGGGCGCTCGGCGCTCATGTATCCCCCCTGGTACAGCCTTTCCCCGGGCCAGCTAGTCGCTCTGACGTTAGCCGCTGACTCTGATGTCTCTGTAGTGGTTAAATATGAGATATAATTCGTCTTGTGTATATCTAACGTGCGATCTTTGGTCTTGTGATTCTATAATTTTTTCCCTGGCCAATCGTTGTGTCTGAGGGCTGAAGTGAAATTTCATAGCCTGTCTTTATATTTAGGTCATTTAACTTTACTTTAACTTTTGTAATGTTAGATTAGAGCGCTTACTTTGTATGTTTGACTGAATTGTTTGCTTTATTTCTTATTGTATAGCTTCTTGTACCTTTTACTTATACTTTTATAATGGCTGTTATTGATAAAACTGAAATTTAACAAAATGAGACGGGGTTGAGTTTTTTTAATTTTTAATTTTTAATTTTATTACAGTGTAGATGATCAGAGTACAAATGCACATATTGCCTGAACCATATTAATAAGTTTAATATTTTTTTTTAATTTAAACAAGAAGAGGCAGTGTGGTGTTTTATATTTCGTTTTGTTATAAATAAGCTAACGTTACATTCTGTGAATATAATCAATACGCGGCTATAATGTCTAAGATTTATTAAAGGGGTCATGACATGTTTTTTTCTTTTCTTTTATTATGTTCCCTTAGGTGCAATTATAGTATTACTATAGTATTTTGGATATTTATTTTAGATATTCTCATCCTCTGATTCAAACAGTCTGTTTTGGGGGTGTTTCCCCTTTAAGAGTTCAATGTTAACGCCCACTGTTATTATTGGCTAACGTCAGTGCCTATGCATCAATTGTTAACGCCCCCTTGTCAAAACGTGCGGATTTTGCGGAGCTGTGTTTACCGTTACCATAGTAACGGGTGATGCGTGCGAGGCGGTGGCGATTGCAATGATGTTTGAGTCGGAATCAGAGGAAATTAACCATCAACACAACTAAGAATGCATCAGCCCGTCCACATAGAAAGTGTGAAACTATTTTGTCAGTTTAACAGCATACATCTTTAAATAGCCTACGGGGCATGAACATGACGGTCATGAAATCAATAAGTAGGCTAAACTAAGTAAAAACACGGTGATTATTCATAATGAATTAAACTGCAATTAACGTTTTAAGTTTTAAATATCCTACATTACTTACAGTTTGCGTCGTCGTTGTGTAGCCCAGAATAGTCCACACGGCCTTAACTTATACTAAGGTTTTCTGGCAAAGCCAGCATCAAACTGCGATTGTTCTCAACTGTCACTCATCCTTGAAATGTGGAGAACACACGCTTAAATTAACACTGCCGTGACTGGGACGTCCGCAAAAAATAAACTGCATCCATCTTCCCCTGACGTCTGGATCTTTTAGCAGCATATATTATTCAAACATGTTTTTTGTCCACAGCCAGGAACAGCACATCTGCGTGACATCGCAATCTTCTTGTAAACAGACCCACTCGCTGCACGTCGACTGAACATGTAAAGCGCGTGACAGATGCGATGATGAAATGAGGCGTAGTTATCTTGCGCTTGAAGCGTAGTTGTCTACGCTGGAGGCGGTCGTATGCAAACGACTGCTACGTCACTTCATACCATGGATCCAGAACGAGCTGTATTTAGAGCTTGATTAAATAAATGATTCGTTTATAATGGGGAGGACGTCTTAAGCTATGAAATTTGCAGGACGTTTTAATGGTACAAAGACCTCTTATATACCAAAAGATCAAGGCAAATTTGGTTTCTCATGTCATGACCCCTTTAAATAAATAAAAACAAAAAGAGGCAGAGTGGTGTTTTATAACATAGTTTGTTTTATTGTTGCCTAAAATGTACATACAGAGAGAAGTAGAGCGAGCTGAGTGACACTTTCAAGAGCACGCTGTTCTGTTCCATTTGGAGATTTACTCTCCAGTGTCCTTCTCCTGGTTAAAGTTAAAACTTTGCGTACTTGTTATTGAGAATCGCCTAATGTCGGCGCTTGTATTCTTGTGACAAACATGCTAAGAAACAAGAACAAGATCTGCTGTATGTCATCCATTGTTGTTTACCATGTCGCTTTTTTCTTTGCGCGAAAAATACGTCGATCGCTTCTTTCTGATATAGGCTACACCACACCTGTCAAGTAAAGGGTACTGTTGACAGTGGAAATGCAAGCCGGATCAGGGTTTACCATCCCGAATCGTACTGTACTGTACTGTACCGTACCGTACCGTACCGCTCGGTGGAAACGAGCCATTAGATAGGATCATAAAATGCCCAATATATCGGGAGACAATTGGAGTGGGTTAGACATGATTTTGACCACTCAAGTTTTGTTTTGTAGAAAACCTTGCTTTAAAGTGAATTTCATTTTTCATCAAATTATAAATTGTATCATAATTTCAATCAATGTTTCACGCACCGGCACGTGTAATATGTGATTAGACTAATGGCATAAATTATCTACTAGTCGACTAGAAAAAAACTTGAATCGAATGCGTTTTTGATTTGTTTATATTTATGTCGGCTACATAAACATATCAATGTTGAGAAAGCAATCACGACACTAGCTTTTAAGGTGTAGTATGTAAGAATGACAACTAGTGGTCGAAATAGGCACTGCAGTCGAATAGGCTCGCTGACGAGGAGCCTGCTGGCGCCCCCGCAGAAAACATTCATCCAGATGGCTGCGTGTGGGTTCCTCAGGGGTAGCCGAGTCAGAGCTCCTCAAAGGCCTCAGAAAGAACATGGAATAACTCTGTGTCCAGTAGGGCTGCACGATATATCGCATGAGATTGTTATGCGCATCTCGTCAGTAAAGCCGGTTCCTTGTTTAGTAGTAAATCGCCATCACCTGCTTTCAGATGGAGCGGCATTTACTACAAAGAGCCGTAGTTAACTGACAAGCTGAGCCATATCGCATTAATTATCGCTGGTGATACGTCCGCGATATTAATGCGATATGGCTCAGCTTGTCAGTTAACTACGGCTCTTTGTAGTACATGCCGCTCCATCTGAAAGCAGGTGATGTCGATTTACTACTAATCAAGGAACCGGCTTTACTGACGAGATGCGCATAACAATCTCATGCGATATATCGTGCAGCCCTAGTGTCCAGTCAAGCTCTGCCATCGCTCTGGTCTCTAGACGGCATAGGGGCAGGGTCATCCAATGAGCCAGACCAATCCTTTGTGTCAAAAAGCCGCCAATGACATCGTGTCTTCAATCCATCGAACGAGACGAGGCCACTCGCTTCACACGAGGGGTGCTAGTCTGCACGGGTTAAAATCACAGGAGACATCTCTCCTTGAGGAGATAGTGAGGCACGCAGAATCTGCAACCGCCGTTAGCTAACTAAATCCGATCAGTCAGTCATCTGGCTCCGCTGTTTCTTTCTCCGATGTTCCAGAAAGGAAACGGGAGAGCATGAGGGGCGGAGCCGCTTTCTGAAAAGACGGCGAGAAGGTTTGATATAGAATCAATAAGGCCGGAAGATCGTCGCTGAAGGGTAATACATCTGAAATCCTATGGTGAAATTGGCTGCATACAGGCAAATGCTCCGCCCATATTGGCTTGCGCAGATTCACCACTTCACCATAGGTTCATTCTATTTTGTTTCAAAAACATTTGGCATAAATTTTCTTCCATATTTTTTGTTAAAGATGGACTGGTCATGGACAGGATTATTTTATTATTTTATAATGTTTCCAGGGGTGCCCTTACAATTTTAGTATGATGTTAACAGAAAAAATTGTAAAAAAAAATGAAGAAATAAAAAGCATTTTTCCAAGCCTGATTTTAGCCTCTGATTTGAACGCTCTGTTTTAAGGGGTGTGTCTGTATGCAACTTCAGTGTAAACGCCCGCTGCTGTGTTTGGCTGACATGTTTGCATATGAAATAGCTAGTATTACATGTGGAACTCTCTCTCTAAAACTTTTACTACGTTTTTACTATTACAGCTATCGAGATTAAGGAATCGTGAAAGGTATTGGTTGCAGTGATGAGCATTAAGCTGATGACAGACAGTCTGTTGATCGCGTATGAAAAGATCTTATCATTGCAACGCAATTTCTGCACTCTCATAAATGCTTTAACCAGAGGTGTAAAGTCCAGGGGTCAGAAAGTAAAAGTCCTGCCATGTGTTTATTCCTCCCATGAACTCAGCCAGCTGATTTCACTAATTAGTTCTATCTCCTGGCTGAAAAACTGTTCTAGCAAATCCAAGTGATTGTAACATAATACTGAGGAGAACATTTACTTTCTGAACCTGGACTTTACACCTCTGGCTTACACCGTGACCAAATAACAATGCAAACACGATGTAAATACAGTAAGAGCTTCGTTGTACTGTACATTGTAACAGTGTCATGATTTTGTGATGATTTATTTCAACGAGTTTTGGCAAGTGTCCAGATTTGACAGCTTGGGCGATTGGAAAGGGAGCGTTCTTTGATAGCTTTCTTTTATATAATTTAATCACAGTTTAAATAAGATTATTTTCATCCTAATAAGAGAAACAACGTGAAGTTGATTGTTTAGTCACTGGCCTTGATCACCGATCAGGCATTAGAATAAACATGACTACTTGCATGTTTGTGGCGTTGCTGGCAGATCCATATCGTAAAAGTCTGTTTGCCAAGCCTGCGCTGAAATGTACTAAATAATCCACAGTGAAATACACCGAATACAAACAAATAATGCACTGCTGCCACATTCACATTAAAAAACAAACCACTATCCAAGCATTAGGATCGTTTGGAAGATAATGGTATGGATCCTGTCACTGTCGACCTTTTTTCGTTCTCATGTCGCTGTTCACTAACGCTCTAGTGGGCGGGGCCAAAGACGCAGTGATTTAGACGTAGGCGTTGATATTCTTCTGCAAAGGCGGTCTACAGCTGCCCTGTGATGTCACAAGTCTCCACTTTTTAGAGCCTGTCATTTGCTGGCCTTGGTTTCAATAAAAGCAGGTTTTGGAATAACAAGAAAGTTTTGAGTTTTTATAGTATAACAAACTCTTAACTGTCAAAGGATCAAGGAACATTTGAATTGTCATTCCATGACCCCTTTCAGACACCTAAATTTACTTTGAAAAAAGCAGGCAGAAAATACAGTTTTGTGTGGATCACCATTCAATCAGATTTTTTATTTTATTTGCTGGATATAGCAAGTGATGACAAAATAAATACATTAAACATTGATCAGCATGTTTAGGGACACCATTTAGGTGCAAACCAATGAACAACCATTAAGTGATTCAAACAAAGACTTTCTTAACTGCACTAAACATTAAACTTGTTCTAACATAAAAACACAAGCATACAGTTTGAGTTTAGTGTAGGAAGGTTTAGACTGAAGCAGAGTAAAAAATAAAAGTGAAGTTATGACAGTATTTGATAATCGTCAAACCAACAGACTTAAGAAATCAACAGTTTCTTCGTTCTAACACCTTTGTGAAAAGAGGTAGGTGATACTTAATGTATCAAATAATAAGATAGTCTGATACTTGCATGTCTCAAGTAATAATGGAGTGTCCTAATACAAATTATTGAGGCTTCAGTTGACCTTCGCTGACGATATATTGATGAGAAAGAGAACCAGGTTAATACAGGTCTTTGATGATTGAAAAGACAAGGCACCTAACCCTAAGGCAGCAAATGTTTCCCCTGAGCTCATGTGATCTTGTAATCCGTGATCTTTTTAAGAGTGAAGGTGTGACTCCCTTAGGAGGTGAGTGAGTGAATAAGAAGTTATACTTTCAGAAGGAAAGTTAGTGATCCTTTGTCTCCTAGTGCGTGTTTTGCATAAATTAGATTAGTTGAGGGAAGAACTTTCAAGAGTCTTATAAGAGTAATAAATAACACGGTTATCAAAATACGTATGGTTTTCTGAATGAGCATTTAAATGCACATTCAGAAAATTAAAATTGCAGCTCATAGATGCTAAATGCTTAACATGATATTTTAACTACCGTAAGCAATTCTAAAACATTATTTCAAAAGGGTGTGAATCAATCCATAGGCAAAAATGATACAAAATGAAAATCTAGAGATGGGGAACTTGGATATGTTTATCCATTTCTCAAGTGTAGAAACAATGTGTTTTTGCTGCTATGGTAACCAGTACCTGGTTTGGGGTTTACGGAGTTTTTAGTCTAACTCGTAGTTTGCTTGTTGAGTGAGGGGTATTGTTAATCTGGCTGTAACCAGACCAAGCTCAATCTTTTAAGATTGAAGATTAGTAGGGGGCGCTATAGAGCCGTGAACCAAGATGGCAGCTTAAAGTGAATGCTCCGTGTAGCCTGCATCAAAAATTCCAAAAAACCCAGCCTTTGAAGTGTAAACTGAATCGGAAAATGTCAAAATCTGCTACTCCCAAGGATTGTGATATTTTCACACGAAAACGCGGTTCCCAAAAACCAGCTAAAACTGACATTTCGGCAGCAGGTCAAGACAACGTGGGGACTGCTAACACGGATAGCATGTGTGACATTACTGCGGTGTTAGCCGAACTTCGGTCATTGCACTCGGAGTTCAGTGGATTTGGAACCAAGCTGGATAGCATAGATAATCGTATGGGTGAAATGACTAAGTCCATCGCCGCTTTGGAGAAAAACATGACGGAGGTGAAGCAAAATGTAGCCACTAATGTTACTCGACTGGAGGAAGCTGAGAATAGAATCGTGTCGACGGAGGAGCTCTTGGAAAAGAGTACGGTCGACCTTAACAACGCCATGAAGCGAATATCTTACCTGGAGGCAAAGACTGACGACCTGGAGAACCGGGGCCGCAGGAAGAACCTTCGCTTGTTTGGCCTCCGGGAAGGCGCCGAGGGTCAGCGGCCGCTGCTGGAGTACATTCGGGAGACGCTACCGCGCTGGCTGGAAACCGACAAATCCTTTGTCATTGAGAGGGCTCACCGCACCCTGGCACCTCCAAGACCAAACCAGCACAGAGCAGTCCTTATCCGATTCCTGAATTTTCAAGATCGGGAGTTTGTTTTCCGTTCCACAAAACAACGTAATATCGAACACGAAGGAAACAAACTTTTTTTCGCCCAGGATCTTTCAGCTGAGACCGTCCGACTACGAGCCGAGTTCAACACCGTCAGGAAAGTGTTCGCTGAAAAAGGCATTTTTCGCGGGTTCCAATACAATCCATGTAAGATGAGGATCCTCCACAATGGGAAGCTACAGCTGTTTTCATCCCCAAAGGAGGCTGGGGATTTTCTCCGTACACACGTTGGACAGGACTGACTATGATGGTGAGCGAGTCGGTTCCCGAACTAGAAAACCAGCTGTTCACACTTAATAACTGCACTTTAAGGTATTTTCTATAATACTTTCATAACGTCACTATAGCCACATGTGTATGTATGCAATATGCATATGTATAAATATGTGTATATGTGTGTATATTCTTTTTCTCTATTTTTTTTAAACACATTAATACTACATACTTTGGTTAAACTTTTATTTTTGAAAATGAGACAATGTGAGCAGATAAAAGACATTGCTGTTGAATAATTTCATTGAGGGATTATGTTAACATGTTCATATGGGTTTGTTGTGTTTATTTCTTAGTTTGGTGTATGCATGGTTTACGGACACTACTGCTGCTTTTTGAAGTTGGGTTTTATAGCTTAGCTACTCCCCTTATTAGTGGATTAGCACAAACCCCCATTTACTAATCTGAGTAAGGGAGGGGGCGGGGGGATTCTAAGTGTTATGTGTCATTTTCAGGATTTTCTTTTTTTATTTAGTTATCTGTTTTTTTTTATTCAAAAGTTATCTGCATTTCATACTAACTCGGCACAACGTATTGCTATATTAATATTCCTGAAAAAAACAACAAAGTATGGAACAAGTGAATACTCATAATGTCTGATATAAAAATCACAAGTTGGAATGTCAGAGGACTCAGGAAAAGAATTAAACTAAAACAGGTTATCAACAGGATTAAGCAACTCAAATCGAAAATAATTTTTCTTCAAGAAACGCATCTTACAGATTGTGAATTAAAATTTGTAAAAAATAGATGGCCTGGACAGGTGATACACTCATCATACAATAACTATGCAAGAGGCGTAATTATTTTGATTCACAGAAGCATACCATTCCAAATGCTACAAATAAAAAAAGACCCGGCTGGTAGGTACGTAATCGTCCAGGGTAACATTCTCTCAATTACTTTGAATTTAGTGAGTTTGTATGGCCCAAATGAAAATAAGCCAAAGTTTTTTGAAGATCTATTTCTTAGTGTATCCACTCTGCAAGGACTATATATAATTGGAGGAGACTTTAATTGTACCTTAAATCCAAGTATAGATCGTTCAACAGGCTCAGATATCTATAAAGCTCAAACTAGACATTTAATAAATCAATATATTTTGGATATGAACTTGGTGGAAGTGTGGAGGGAACAAAATCCTGATAAAATAGAATTTTCCTGTCACTCAGGTATACATAAATCCCGCTCACGTATAGATTATTTTCTTATCTCAAGGGAACTTTTATCAAGGATCAAACAATGTCAGTATGATAGCATAGTGATCAGTGATCATGCAGCTATTTCACTGAATGTTTACATGGACAATTTTACCCACAAACAGTTTCGTTGGCGGTTTCAAACAAGATGGCTACAGAATTCAAACTTTGTTAAATTTATAGGGGAGAAAATAGATAATTACTTTGAGTTAAATACAGATCAAACTTGTGCCGCAATGAGATGGGAAGGATTTAAAGCATATATTCGAGGTGAAATTCTTAGCTATACGAGTACGAAGAATAAACAACAACAAAAGCAAATGGAAATCTTGGACAAGCAAATTAAATCTTTGGAATTAGACTTAAATGCTAGTGATGACCCAATAAAACAAAGTGAATTGTTACGTTTGAGAACTGAATATAATAAATTGTCTTCTGATGCAGCAGCAAAAAGTTTAATGTGGTTAAAGCAATCTTATTATGACCAAGGTGAGAGAGCGGGAAAGCTTTTGGCATGGAGAATAAAGAAAACACAGAGTGAAAGAGCAATTAATAGCATAAAGACCTCCTCGGGTAAGGTAACAGTAGACCCATCTGAAATTAACGATAGTTTTAGACAATTTTATGAAAATTTGTATAAATCTGATTGTTGCCATACCTCGGAAGAACAAGACCTATTCTTGGACCAACTTCAGTTCCAGATACTCACAGAAGATACACAACAAGAGTTGGACAGAAATTTAAGTATTGAAGAGATATCACAGGCCATACAAAGCATCAACAGTGGTAAGGCTCCAGGGTTAGACGGATTTACGATTGAATTCTACAAAACGTTCAAAGAAAAAATTATAGTTCCCCTTTTTAACATGTATGAAGAAGCATTTAAAAATGAGGTTCTCCCACCCACTCTAAGACAGGCTATGATCACTTTGATATTAAAACCAGGTAAACCGCCTGCAGAATGCTCATCATTCAGACCAATAAGCTTGATGGGGGTTGACACTAAAATACTTTGTAAAGTTTTAGCAAAAAGACTAGACCCCTTTATCTCACATCTAGTTCATAACGATCAAAATGGCTTTGTACCAAAACGTCAAGGGTTTCATAATATAAGAAGAGTTTTGAATATAATTCATGAGAAATTTGATGCTAAAGATACGGCTTTATTATCACTTGATGCCCGTCAGGCCTTTGACAGAATAGAGTGGTCATATTTGTTTAATGTTCTTCCGAGGTATGGACTTGGATCTAACTTTCTCAAATGGGTTAAACTTTTGTATACAAATCCTAAAGCCAGTGTCTTGACAAACAACATAGTCTCTAAACCTTTCACATTGGAACGTTCCACTCGCCAGGGATGCCCGTTATCTCCAATGTTATTTATTTTGGCTATGGAACCCTTGGCAATGACGATAAGAATGCGAACTGATATATTCGGCATCCAGTTAGGAGATCAAGAGCATAGATTGGCCCTATATGCTGATGATCTGATAGTTTTTTTGACAAGATTGTCCATCAGTGTCCCAAACTTAATGCAACAAATAGAGCTATTTGGTCGATTTTCTGGCTATGAAGTAAATGATTCAAAATCCTCTATTCTATTTTTGAATAGGGACGAGAGGCTAAATCCAGTCATACAGACCCCGTTTATCAATGCAAAAGAGGGATTTGTGTATCTTGGTGTTAAAATTACCCCAGACATTAAAACCATTGTACCAATGAATTATGATCCTTTGGTTAGTGAAGTAAAGGAGTCTTTAAATAAATGGATGGAAATGCCTGTGTCAATGATTGGCAGAATAAACATGATCAAAATGAGCATATTACCAAAATTTTTATATCTGTTTCAGGCACTCCCTTTGCCTCTCTCAAAACATTTTTTTGATGAATTAAACACTGTCCTTAATAGATTCATTTGGAATAATAAAAAACCTAGACTAAGGCTTCGCCTGCTGTACCTGCCATATGAGAGAGGGGGGTTACAACTCCCTAACTTTAAATTATATTACTGGTCTGCACAGCTGCGCTCAGCCATATTCTACTTTGCAACTGAGACACCCCCAGCATGGATAAAAATTGAACAATTAGAAACAAAACTTAAATTGAATCTGTATTTATATTCCGCATGCCCCAAAAAATTGGGAAAAATGACAAAAAACCCCTTTTTAAAAAACACAATTGATATTTGGTATAGGGCCCATCAGTATATGGGAGGTATTCCTCCCATCTCTCCTTTTTCGCCTATTTGGGGCAACACAGGTTTTAAGGCAGGAAGAGCTGATGGGGGTTTCAAAATCTGGGCAGATAAAGGTGTACAGAAGCTGGCAGACCTTTATAAGGATGGCAACCTTCTTACATTTGAGCAGTTATGCCAAACATATAACATTCCAAAGAAACACTTCTATAAGCATTTACAAATTAAACATTTTATTATGTCGAAATATAAACAGATTGAATCTGAACCAACACTATCAAACCTAGAGAATATTATATTGCAAAATCTTGAAAGGAGAGGTCATATTTCTTTATTTTATGCAGCTTTACTAACACATGATGAGGAATCTACCGCTGATAAGCTGGATGCATGGAGATCTGATATCCAAGAGGAGATAAAGATGGCAGACTGGGAAGCTGCATGTTTAAAAGCCCAAAAGCAATCAATTAATACTAGGATGAAACTCCTCCAATATAAATGGTTGATGAGAACCTACATAACTCCGGTTAAACTGAACCGTTGGTCACCTAATATCCCAGATAGCTGTAGTAAATGTTTAGATGGAAAGGGTACTCTTTTTCACTGTGTATGGGACTGTCCAAAATTACATCAGTATTGGAAGTCAGTCACGCAAACTTTGTCAAAGATTGCTGGAGTAAACATACCTGCTGAGGCAAAAATATGTGTGTTGGGTATATATCCAGAGAACTGTGTTTTTAGCTCCAGACAAATAAAATTGATTGACTTTGGACTCCTGCAGGCCAGGCGGTTAATATCTCTGTACTGGAAGAAAATGGATGCACCCTCAAATCATATGTGGGTGAAGGAGATGGCATCATGTATTGTACTGGAACGACTCACTTATATTGTTAGAGGAAAGGGAGGAAATTTTGAAGAAATATGGTCACCATTAACTGAGTTTCTGAGACATTATGAAGGAAATTAAGAAAGTAAAGCTGGCTGCCGAGTTGTTTTTTTTTTTTTTTTTTTTTTTTTTTTTTTTTTTTTGTTCTTTATTATCATTAAGTTGGCTTGAGAAAGCCAACATATTGAAATCCTATTTAAACTTATTATTATTATTCTTCTGACCCTAAAAAAATCTATATCAAACTCCTCCTAGAGCTTTAACTCTACATACTCCAAACTCGGCTCAGACACTCAAACTGATCTGACTCGGTATGCTATATCTTTTCAGACTGATCGGACTTACGGTTTTCCTAAAAATGACGATCAAAACTCGAAAAAACTCATTCAAAAACTCCATTGACTTACATTGGGGAGTTCTAAAAAATTCAAACCGACAAAAATTTAAATCTAAACACCTTGAAGACTAAACCAAACTGCCGTTCTATATACTATATGAGCCATTGAGACTCATTTAAACTAATAAACTCTAAACTATAAACACTTATAAACTAATTAACTTATAAACTCATGAATTCATAAACTTATGAACTCTTAAACTCATAAATTAATAAACTCTGAACTCTTAATCTCATTTAAACTTATAAACTCTAAACTGATTTAAACTTATAAACTCAAAACTCAAGAACTCATACACTTATAAACTCATCAATTTATACACTTATAAACTCTAAACTCAGACACACACACACTGAGTTTATGAGTGAGTGTGTGAGTGAGTTAGTGAGTGTGTGTGTGTGTGTGTGTGTGTGTGTGTGTGTGTGTGTGTGTGTGTGTCTATCTAACTTATTTATCTATCTGTCAAACTTCAAACTACTGTAAACTACTGTAAACTTCAAACCACTATAAACTTGTTAAGTTTAAATCTTCCAGCTCCCAAGCAACTCCATAGCAACCAAACTCGAGTACCCTAGCAACCGTTTTGTAAGACCTATATCTCTGTATCAGAACATCGTATAGAGATGAGGTTTGGCTCTTTTGACTCATGCTAGCTAACATCACTTCCAACATACTACACATGCTAACAGTGAATAGCTACATGCTAATAGTGATTAGTTAAGTGTTAAATCATGCCAAGATCATGCTAAGAACTCTATAAAAACTCCATAGTAACCATCTGTGACAACTACCAGCCACCTAGTAACACCATATCAACCACCCTGAATACCTTAGCAACCGCCTAGCAACACCTAGCAACCACCCATAACACCCTAGCAACCACCTAGCAACCACCCAAAAGACCCTAGCAACCACCTAGCAACCACCCAAAATATCCTAGCAACCACCCAAAACACCCTAGCAACCGCCTAGCAACCACCCAAAAGACCCTAGCAACCACCAAAAATATCCTTGCAACCACCCAAAATACCCTAGCAACCGCCTAGCAACCACCCAAAAGACCCTAGCAACCACCGAAAATATCCTAGCAACCACCCAAAAGACCCTAGCAACTACCCAAAATATCCTAGCAACCGCCTAGCAACTACCCAAAAGACCCTATCAACCACCCAGAACACCCTACCAACCGCCTAGCAACCACCCAGAACACCCTAGCAACCTCCCAAAAGACCCTAGCAACCACCCAAAATATCCTAGCAACCACCCAAAAGACCTAGCAACCGCCTAGCAACCACCCAAAAGACCCTAGCAACCACCCAAAACACCCTAGCAACTGCCTAGCAACCACCCAAAATACCCTAGCAACCACCCAAAACACCCTAGCAACTGCCTAGCAACCACCCAAAATACCCTAGCAACCACCCAAAACACCCTAGCAACCGCCTAGCAACCACCCAAAAGACCCTAGCAACCACCCAAAACATCCTAGCAACCACCCAAAAGACCCTAGCAACCGCCTAGCAACCACCCAAAAGACCCTAGCAACCACCTAAAATATCCTAGCAACCACCTAGCAACCACCCAAAAGACCCTAGCAACCACCCAAAATATCCTAGCAACCGCCTAGCAACCACCCAAAAGACCCTAGCAACCATCAGAAATATCCTAGCAACCACCCAAAACACCCTAGCAACCGCCTAGCAACCACCCAAAAGACCCTAGCAACCACCTAAAATATCCTAGCAACCACCCAAAAGACCCTAGCAACCGCCTAGCAACCACCCAAAAGACCCTAGCAACCACCTAAAATATCCTAGCAACCACCTAGCAACCACCCAAAAGACCCTAGCAACCACCCAAAATATCCTAGCAACCGCCTAGCAACCACCCAAAAGACCCTAGCAACCATCAGAAATATCCTAGCAACCACCTAGCAACCACCCAAAACAGCCTAGCAACCACCCAGAAAACCCTAGCAACCGCCTAGCAACCACCCAAAAGACCCTAGCAACCACCCAAAACATCCTAGCAACCACCCAAAACACCCTAGCAACCGCCTAGCAACCACCCAAAAGACCCTAGCAACCACCTAAAATATCCTAGCAACCACCCAAAAGACCCTAGCAACCGCCTAGCAACCACCCAAAAGACCCTAGCAACCACCTAAAATATCCTAGCAACCACCTAGCAACCACCCAAAAGACCCTAGCAACCACCCAAAATATCCTAGCAACCGCCTAGCAACCACCCAAAAGACCCTAGCAACCATCAGAAATATCCTAGCAACCACCTAGCAACCACCCAAAACAGCCTAGCAACCACCCAGAAAACCCTAGCAACTGTCTAGCAACCACCCAAAAGACCTTAGCAACCACCCAGGACACCCTAGCAACCACCTAGCAACCACCCAGAACACCCTAGCAACCGCCCAAAATACCCTAGCAACACCATAGCAACCACCCATAACATCCTAGCAACCGCCTAGCAAAAAACGTTCTGCTCCAAACTTTCTCAAGCCAACTTAAAGTTTGTCTCGACGAACTTTCGCATCTAGTTATTATTATTATTCCGAGACTAAAATTTCTATATGAAACTCGTCCTAGAGCTTTAACTCTACATACTCCAAACTCGGCTCAGACACTCAAACTGTTCTGACTCGCGTTGCTTTATCTTTTCAGACTGATCGGACTTACGGTTTTCCTACAAATGACGATCAAAACTCGGAAAAACTCCCATTGACTTACAATGGGGAGTTCTAAAAAAATTCAAACTCACCAACCGACAAAAATTTAAATCTAAATCCCTTGAAAACTAATTCAAACTGCCATTCTATATATATTAGCCAATGAAACTCATTTAAACTAATAAACTCTAATCTCATACACTTATAAACTAATTAACTTAAATTTAATAGCTAATTAACTAATAAACTCATGAATTCATAGACTTATGAACTCTTAAACTCATAAATTAATAAACTCTGAACTCTAAACTCATTTAAACTTATAAACTCTAAACTCAAAAACTCGTACACTTATAAACTCTAAACTCATAAACTCTGAGTGTGTGTGTGTTTGTGTCTGAGTGAGTGTGTGAGCGAGGTAGTCTGAGTGTGTGTGTGTGTGTGTGTGTGTGTGTGTGTGTGTGTGTGTGTTTGTGTTTGTGTGTATCTATCTAACTTATTTATATATCTATCATAAACTTCAAACTACTTTAAACTACTTTAAACTTCAAACCACTTTAAACTTCTTTAGTTTAATGCTTCCAGCTCCCAAGCAATTCCATAGCAACCAAACTTGAGTACCCTAGCAACCGTTTTGCAAGACCTATATCTCTGTATCAGAACATCGTATAGAGATGAGTTTTGGCTCTTTTGACTCATGCTAGCAAACAGCACTTCCAACATGCTACACATGCTAGCAGTGAATAGCTACATGCTAATAGCAATTAGTTAAGTGTTGAATCATGCCAAGATCATGCTAAGAACTCTATAAAAACTCCATAGTAACCATCTGTGACAACTACCAACCACCTAGTAACACCATATCAACCGCCCTGAATACCATAGCAACCACCCAGAACACCCTAGCAACCGCCTAGCAACCACCCAGAACACCCTAGCAACCACCCAAAATACCTTAGAACACCCTAGCAACACCCTAGCAACCACTCAGAACACCCTAGCAACCACCCAAAATACCTTAGAACACCCTAGCAACATCCTAGCAACCACTCAGAACACCCTAGCAACTGCCTAACAACCACCCAGAACACCCTAGCAACCACCCAAAATACCTTAGAACACCCTAGCAACACCATAGCAACCACCCAGAACACCCTAGCAACCACCCAAAATACCTTAGAACACCATAGCAACACCATAGCAACCACTCAGAACACCCTAGCAACCACCCAAAATACCTTAGGACACCCTAGCAACACCATAGCAACCACCCAAAACACCCTAGCAACCGCCTAGCAACCACTCAAAAGACCCTAGCAACCACCCAAAAGACCCTAGCAACCGCCTAGCAACCACCCAGAACACCCTAGCAACCACCCAAAAGACCCTAGCAACCGCCTAGCAACCACCCAAAAGACCCTAGCAACCACCCAAAAGACCCTAGCAACCGCCTAGCAACCACCCAAAATATCCTAGCAACCACCCAAAACACCCTAGCAACCGCCTAGCAACCACCCAAAATATCCTAGCAACCACCCAAAACACCCTAGCAACCACCCAAAACACCCTAGCAACCGCCTAGCAACCACCCAAAAGACCCTAGCAACCGCCTAGCAACCACCAAAAAGACCCTAGCAACCACCAAAAATATCCTAGCAACCACCCAGAACACCCTAGCAACCACCTAGCAACCGCCTAGCAACCACCCAAAACACCCTAGCAACCACCCAAAACACCCTAGCAACCACCCAAAATACCCTAGCAACCGCCTAGCAACCACCCAGAATACCTTAGCAACCACCTAGCAACACCATAGCGACCACCCATAACATCCTAACAACCGCCTAGCAAAAAACGTTCTGGTCCAAACTTTCTCAAGCCAACTTAAAGTTTGTCTCGACGAACTTTCGCATCTAGTTAAGTTGGCTTGAGAGAGCCAACATATTGAAATCCTATTTAAACTTATTATTATTATTATTATTATTATTATTATTATTCCGAGACTAAAATTTCTATATGAAACTCGTCCTAGAGCTTTAACTCTACATACTCCAAACTCGGCTCAGACACTCAAACTGTTCTGACTCGCGTTGCTTTATCTTTTCAGACTGATCGGACTTACGGTTTTCCTACAAATGACGATCAAAACTCGGAAAAACTCCCATTGACTTACAATGGGGAGTTCTAAAAAATTCAAATCCAGATTCAAACTCGCCAACCGACAAAAATTCAAATCTAAATACCTTGAAGACTAAACCAAACTGCCGTTCTATATATATTAGCCAATGAAACTCATTTAAACTAATAAACTCTAATCTCATACATTTATAAACTAATTAACTTAAATTTAATAGCTAATTAACTAATAAACTCATGAATTCATAGACTTATGAACTCTTAAACTCATAAATTAATAAACTCTGAACTCTAAACTCATTTAAACTTATAAACTCTAAACTCAAAACTCGTACACATATAAACTCTAAACTCATAAACTCTGAGTGTGTGTGTGTGTGTGTGTGTGTGTGTGTGTGTGTTTGTGTGTATCTATCTAACTTATTTATATATCTATCATAAACTTCAAACTACTTTAAACTACTTTAAACTTCAAACCACTTTAAACTTCTTAAGTTTAATGCTTCCAGCTCCCAAGCAACTCCATAGCAACCAAACTTGAGTACCCTAGCAACCGTTTTGCAAGACCTATATCTCTGTATCAGAACATCGTATAGAGATGAGGTTTGGCTCTTTTGACTCATGCTTGCAAACAGCACTTCCAACATGCTACACATGCTAGCAGTGAATAGCTACATGCTAATAGCAATTAGTTAAGTGTTAAATCATGCCAAGATCATGCTAAGAACTCTATAAAAACTCCATAGTAACCATCTGTGACAACTACCAACCACCTAGTAACACCATATCAACCGCCCTGAATACCATAGCAACCACCCAGAACACCCTAGCAAACGCCTAGCAACCACCCAAAAGACCCTAGCAACCACCCAGAACACCGTAGCAACCACCCAAAAGACCCTAGCAACCGCCCAAAATATCCCAGCAACCGCCTAGCAACCACCCAGAACACCCTAGCAACCGCCTAGCAACCACCCAAAAGACCCTAGCAACCACCCAAAAGACCCTAGCAACTGCCTAGCAACCACCCAAAAGACCCTAGCAACCACCTAGCAACCACCCAAAAGACCCTAGCAACCACCCAGAATACCCTAGCAACCACCCAAAACAGCCTAGCAACCACCCAGAACACCCTGGCCACCACCTAGCAACCACCCAGAATACCTTAGCAACGCCTAGCAACACCATAGCAACCACCCAGAACACCCCAGCAACTGCCTAGCAACCACCCAGAACACCCTAGCAACCACCCAAAATACCTTAACATCCGCCTAGCAACACCATAGCAACTTGTAGAGAGTTAGTGAGCGTGTGTGTGTGTGTGTCTGAATGTGTGTGTGGATCAAGAAAGACAAAATCAAGTAATGGGGAGAGTGGGGTGATTTGTGCCAGGGGGGAAGTAGTTCCACCCTTTTTTCTGGAAAACCATAGAAGAAATTGGTCATGTGTCCACATAATTTTGAAAAGCAATCACTTTTACTCGTCCTCCAAAGACGGGAGACACATGGCATGAGAGTTAAGCATATTTTAGTGCAAAAAACTGTTTTTTCCCTTTCAAAGTAAAATTTCTATGATTAAGGTTTTTTGATTGTAGTGTCTGAACAATTATAGACAAGTTTGAAAACATTTCACACATGTTTTAGTGCTTTAGTAGGCTACACAATGAGTCTATACAGTTAGCATGATGTTAGCTCTTAACTGCTGGATCATGCTAGTTTTTCAAACTTGTGGGTCCGGGGTGATTTGTGCCAAAGGGCCTGGGTTAAGTTGTGCCAGATCCAGACCACCTAGACCTACATTCTCACAGGGGATAATCTTGAGAAGTGAGGAGATGGGCATGCCTCATCATTGTTTTACTTGGGCCTGCCCAAAATTTGTTTAATTTAGCTAACACTGATTTCAGTTTTGAGTTTGCTCTATGTTATTAAAGAGAAGTTTTATTCCGTTTTTAAGTGGCCTATGTCAGGATGTTTAGAAATTAGCCTAGTCACTTTATTCTTATATGTTACATAATTGACAGACAGCGCTATGTCAACAGGCATCTATTGCCAAAGCCTTTTTGCCTGAAATGATATCACAAATATCATATATTGTGTTGCTATGGTGCTCTAAATGGTTGCTAGGGTGTAGCTTGATAGCTTCACAATGATCCTGAGAGACTTATTGGTCGTCTGAGTAAAATGAGCCTGCCCCCTTGTCTCTATGACACTGTGATCCAGAGTTATGTTCAATACAAAATCCCTATGCAATTGACCATAGTAGGAAAAACACATGCTATGGTATTCCAGGGTGACAATATCTAAATAAACCTTAAATGAGTAATTTTGTATTGAATTTATCTTGCTTTCATATAGCATTATGGTTCATAACATTAAAATGTTCTGTTTTACTTCAGAAATCACTGGCACAATTTACCCCCAATGTATTCCCCCAAAGGCACAACTTCCCCCACACCAGGGGCAAGTTGTGCCATGAGAACACTTTTTTTCCAAGAGCTATATTTCTGAAACAATTTATTTCAGATCCAAAGTTATTGTTCTCAGGGATGCACCACATCCTGAAATATATGTACATCCTTAAGTTGAAGGCATTACTGCCATGGCCTCACTTTAAAGTCACTTTGAGTAAAAACTGGCACAACTCACCCCACTCTCCCCTATGCTTCAAAAATTATTTTATTATAAAGTCGTACACACTCATTTAAACTTATAAACTCTTAACTCAAAAACTTGTACACTTATAAACTCTAAACTCATATAAACTCTGAGTGTGTGTGTGTGAGAGGGAGAGTGTGTGTGTCTATGTGTGTGAGTGTGTGTGTGTGTGTGAGCGAGTTAGTGAGTGTGTGTGTGTGTGAGAGAGTGAGCGTGTCTGTGTGTGTGTCTGTGTGTGTGTCTGTGTGTGTGTGTGTGTGTGTGAGTGAGTGAGTGTCTGAATGTGGATCAAGAAAGACAAAATCAAGTAATTATGCTTCAAAAATTATTTTATTTAGTTAATGCCAATTTGGATCGCACTTAGTCTGGAACCTCACCCTTAAGTAAGTCAAACTGGAGTAAAAAGCTCCAGAATTACTCACTCTTGGGATCACTGGAACACTCAAGCCTTTCCACCACGTCAAGGTGGCGATCCTTGGAAAAGGACATTCACTCTCCATCCATTCCTTATCTAACAAACAAACAAACAAACAAACAAACACAGTCTATATGTAACACATTCACACACACATGCACACAAGAAGTAGACAATGTGAACAGTTCTGTAGTATAAATTTATTTGTATTAGCATTCTTTTCTTAAAATAAAGATGTTATCTTACAACAGTGTTGAATGTGTGATGCAGATTAGTGATGATATATTTGATGTTTCTACTCTAAAACACAATAGACCGGATCATGATAGCTGTAATACGTCTGTAGAACTCCTGCTCTGACGTTTGAGTGTGCGCCGCTTATGAACACAGGATCTAGAAGAGTGTTTTTTTCTGTTGTCCCGGTGCTGATTAACTGTGTGTATCCTTTATCTTCAAACAAATTCAGGATAGGTTTGTTGCAACGAGAAAGCTGATCTTCATTGAAGTCGCCACAGACTATTAGAGGCCTCAAATCGATGATCTCCAGAGATGTCAAGAGGGCGTTCAGGTGTGCCAAAAACTCTGCCAAATTATAAGTTGGTGGTCTGTAGATTACAGCGAGAAGGGCTTGTTTGGGGGCTTCTATCTTCAAAACCAAATATTCCAAGTCAGTAACATTCTGTATGTACATCAGAGGAGAAACTTGCAAGGTGTTCTTCACATAAATGGCCACTCCACCACCATTCTTGTTTGCCAAATGTGCATAGTTTGTGTAGGATGCATGCCTGTTGCGTTTGTACATGGTGTATCCATCCAGATGTAGATGTGCAGGAACAGCTGAGCCTGACAGGTGTGTTTCAGTGAGGCACAAAACATCAGCCAAGAGAAGCTCATGGTGGCATTTTAAATCCTCCATATGACACTCCAGTCCCTCTGTGTTATGATGGATGATTTTAAGAGCTGAATTCAGGTTGGAGTCGTGTACAATATTTAGGATGGGCTGGATACTCTGAAAATCTGCTTTTGGCATGTTCTCCAAGGAGGCACTTATTTTTGGATCACAGAAGATTTTCTTTTCTTCAAAGTCAGTAATGTGCAATCCACTGAGTGATGTTGTTCTGCTGAGTGCAACATATGCCATGCCTGATTCGAATATGTGCTTCAGAGATACAACAGCGCGATCAGTCGTCATTCCTTGCACTTTATGGATGGTACATGCGAAAGCAAGCTTCATGGGAAATTGTCTTCGAACTGTTCCTTTTCTTTTCAGTGGTTCCTCTGACCTCTCAATATAGACAATGTTGTCATCTCCATCAGGTGCTTTGTTGCGATGTTTTTGACCGGCAGTCACATTATCTAAATGAAGACCAATTAATTGAACCAATCCATCTCGGGTCTGAGTTGTTATTTTTGCCACCTTGCCAAAAGTGCCATTTACCAGTCCATCTTCCACATCAATATTTCTGGTTAGCATCACACGTGCACCAATAGCAATCTGCAGTGTGTCAATAAGGTCACGATTGTCTCCTTTAAATGGTGCCGCTTGCCTTTTCATTTCTCCAGTTCTGGGATCTTTTTTGTAATCATGTGCATTTATGGTAATGACATTTGAAAAGCGGGAGGAAATTGCTTCGCTGTTGTGATTGTCTACCTCTTTATTGGTTGCATAGATGTGTAATGCATCAGCTGGACACTCTTCAGAGGAGGATCTTATGACGGTTTCTAACATAAACCTGTCTGCATCCGTCAGCTTCTCGTGCTTCTTTTTCACTCTCAGTCTGTTGAGCAGCTCAGCATATGCAAGATCATCTCTCTGTCTCATGATCTGAGTCATAGTTGTCATTTGAAAATGATCTGTCCAGAAGTCCAGCACATGGTCCTCATACACACAGAGTGGTTTTGCTCTTCCCACAGGTGGTAATTGATAATAATCTCCTACAGCTAATAAAGATAATCCACCAAAAGGTTTCTGGTTTCCTTTAATCTGTTGCAGTCTCCAGTTTACATAGGAAAACAACTGTTTTGACACCATTGATATTTCGTCGATAATTAAAATGTGTGCATTAGAAAGGTCTGCCCTGATTTCATCCAAGCTGTTTCCCAGGCCTTGGTATGGAGGCTTCAAGCTTCTCGGGAGTTTCAGAAGACAGTGCAGTGTTTTACCTGAGATGTTAAAGGCTGCAGTTCCTGTGAATGCTGTTAAAAGAATGGTTGGCTTGGAAATGTCAGTATGCTCTTGTATGCATGGAAGCCTGCGCAAAATCTTAGTTGCTTCTGCATAAATAGATTTGATAACGTGTGATTTACCAACTCCTGCTCCTCCATTCAAAAAATACAGAAATTGTTGTGGGTTTTCACCAGAGACACATCTTTTGCACCAGTCTCGGACTGCATAAAATATTGAAGCTTGTGTTTGATTCAAGCTCTGGTACATTTTGCGAATCTGTGCATGATTTTGTTGGGTAGCTTCCAGGAGTGGCATAGCTGTGTTACTGACAGCGGTAGATGCTGTGTATTCAGGAATATCGTCCTGCTCATTCACGTCATTAGGATCAGTGGGTTCACGTTCTGATATGCTCTCCAAACGGATCAGTTCATTTGCTGGAGCCAATGTAGTCCATGCATCTTCAACCGGACCATTCTGTTCAAAATCCTCAATTGCCTTTTCTATAGCCTCGTTATGCTTTTCATATTTCTCACGGTTTTCGCTAACAATATTGTACACACGCTGCAGTTCATCAGTTCCTGGTAGTTTTACTGAAGCGAATGCATAAAACGATTCGTATGTCTGGAATCTGGCCGACTTCAGCTGCTCATCTGAGCGGTATGGCAAGTAAAGCTTTAGAAGCGTTCCATAGAATTTTTCTGGGTTTTTCTGCTGTGAAAAACGGGCAAATCTGATTACAGCAGGTTTTCCTCTTGTTCTTTTCTGTATGTGTCCCAAGTTGTTTTTAAGTGGCAAAACATTTTTACCCTTTGTCTTTCCTGCATAAACAATGCGGTATTCACTTGCAAATTCAGCCATGCACATGTTCTCAAATTCAGGTCTGTTAGGTCTGGCCTTGTACTTTTCAGGCAATCCTGTCATCCACACATTCTCTATGTCATCATCCATGCTTTCCAAGCACCTCATTGGTAAACTCATCTTTACAGCGTTGTCATCAGTAGGTATGAATATGACAGCACGTGATGATGATTTTAATTTCAGACTGCATGTGCGAGCGACTGCCTCCTGAGCACTGACTTCTCTGTTCTTTGAATATGCATTCATGACCTGCTTCATGCACTCACGTTCAGACAGGTTATCATGGCTCGAGTCTTTTACCACTTTCTTAAGGTAATCACTCATCTCATGTTCAGCTTTTGAAATGTAAGAGACAATATACATGATACAGCTGTAGGGGTTCAGAATGAACTGTATGTCCATGTTTGCATCCCAGGCTCTTAACAACATTGGATTATAGCCGTTAACCCAGCAGTCCTGTGGTCGCCTCTCCATAAATATTGAACTTGATGTAGAAATAGTATCGATATGTTTCTTGTAGTCTTCATAAGTCATGTTTACTTTATGAAGCAGCTGTGTAATGCTATCAAAACTCTGAGTCGAGTCATTCAGTAGATCCCACACATTCTGTAGCTGTTCTTTTGCGAAACTGGCATAATTTCTTTCCTCTGCTTCATTCCCTTCATCATCATTCTCTGCAGGAGGAGGCCTGGGGCGTGATATCATAGTTCTGTTAATGGGTGGTTTAGGAAATCCAAACCGACAGTGCTTCTTGTTCTTTCTACAGGATTTTGAGTGGTTACGACTGTGCATCTGTACTTCACTTACAATTTTATGTAGTTCTGGGTCTTTGTCTGGGTCTGGTAATTTGCATGAGATGTATTTATCAATGAAATCACACACATCCTGATCTTGATCTTTTTCAAACTCTGGAGCATCTTTCACCCAAAATAAGCAGTGAATGTGTGGAGAGCCACGTAGCTGGAACTCTACTCTGTAAAAAAAGTCAATTACCTCACCGATAGGTCGCGCAGGTGAATTTATCAAATCTCTCATCAAGGCTTCAACTCGCTTTTCAAAAATTCTCATAGCTGTCACAGGGTTACTTCTGAGGATTTCACATTTTTCGGACCAGTCTAATTCAGCAAAGTTCACAGTTTCACCTTGTTGTGCTTTAATAGCAGTAATCACATCAGGCCATCTCATCTCAGCAGCACTAAACGTACAGAAAAATGTAGGAGTGCCCAGCTGTCTCAGCATAGCAAACAGATCACGGAGAGATTTCTCCCAGTATGCTGGAGTCCCTCTTAATGGTTGCATGAATCTAGTAGCTTCCTTATTTATTATAAGCTTCTCTAACTCCTGTTTGTCCTGCAGCAGTGAGCAGTTTATTCTGCGTCCATCACGGGTCATGGGTTTTGCTTTCCGTAGTTGGATAGACATACTTGATGTAGCCATGTTCATTTCGGTTACAAACTGCGCAAAGAAGATATAGTTGGTATCCTTCGCACAACGATTGTCAATAGAGAATAGTCTAGAGTTAAAGTATCTGCTGGGGGAAACGTGTTTTGCTCTACCAGGCTCATCAAATGTGTTCGTGCCATCTGGAAACTGCACTGGAAACGCCATAGACTCAAGTTTAGGAATTTTGAAAGTGTTTACAGGAGTGTTTCTCTCTGCTGGGGCAATGCAAAATATTCCATCATCATAAGACAACAGCTGCTGGCCGAGATCTGGGGGCTGAAGACATGTGTCCAAGGCAAGGCCTCTCGATTGCTCTTCTGCAGTGTCATCGTTAGAATCATTGTCATTGCTCTGTTCTTCAGTGTTCTCACTTTGTCTACTGTTCTCAATATCCATTTCCTCATCAGGAGCACTGATGTCATTTTCACACTCTTCATGCTCATTAAACATTTCCTCATCAGGAGCACTGATGTCATTTTCACACTCTTCATGCTCATTAAACATTTCCTCATCAGGAGCACTGATGTCATTTTCACACTCTTCATGCTCATTAAACATTTCTTCTTCAGACGCATTGATGTCATTTGCACACTCTTCTTGCTCATTAAACATTTCTTCTTCAGAGAGTTCTGCATTAATGATGATATCTTTATATTCTGAATGGATATCTTTTAGCTTTCTTAAAGCAGACAAAACCTTTTGCATGTTCAAAGTCTGAAACTGATAGTGGCCTTGGTAACACAGACGTCTTTTGAGTTTTACTGTAAGCAGTTGTGATTCACTTCTTGGTCTGGGTAAGGAATTCACTGTTGTTTCTACTTCAGATGCAACAGAAATCACGGCGCCTTTTATAGCTCTTTGCTGGCCTTTCGGTAGTGTAACAATCTTAGCAAAAGGAATGTACTTTGCAATAACGTGTCTTTCAAGAACATTCAAATCGCAGAGTTCTGGAGGAATGGGAGCGAACTGAAGTTTATTGGCTAAAGCAATGTCAGGCATCAGACCTCTCAATAGTGTATTATGGCAGCAGTGACAGATCCACTCTGTTTTCCTGTTCTCCAAGGCACATTGATCAGGGCAGTCGGAGCAGACGTGAACATAGTTTCCAGTCAAGCAAACTGAAGCAACTGTTGGATTCTTCTGATAGCGCTCACGATCACATGATTTGACTTGATTTGAGAAGAGCGCCCTGGCACAGCATGTGCAGACATAAGTTGGTCCCTGTTTTATAACATTTCTGAAAACATTTAAGGCTCTTAACACAGTCGGGTCTTGTACTACATCAGGCTGGGTATTTTGTAACGTGTCTCTCTGCTGATGCAAAAGATTCATGTTTTTGTATTTGCGCTGAATGCCTTGTGCACACTGTACTGTGTGAAGTGCAGATATTTTGTCTTTAGATTTGAATAAATTATATTCTTTCTGCCTAGCCCTAAAATGTGCATCACAGTGATAATGTTGTTTAAAGATGTTCTTCCTTTTTTCATAGAAGTTAGGATCATTTTTGCATCGGTTTGTATAATGGTCTATTTGGCTTTGCCTAAAAATTGGATCCTTTAAATATCTATCAACAATGTATTGCCTATGCTGCTCCTTATATTTAACATTGTTCCTATAATTTCTCAATATATAATTTTTCTGTTTCTCCCTGAATTGTGCATCATTCCTGTAATTTTTAATTATATAATTCTTTTGTTTCTCCCTGAATTGTGCATCATTCCTGTAATTTTTAATTATATAATTCTTTTGTTTCTCCCTGAATTGTGCATCATTCCTGTAATTTTTAATTATATAATTCTTTTGTTTCTCCCTGAATTGTGCATCATTCCTGTAATTTTTTATTATATAATTCTTTTGTTTCTCCCTGAATTGTGCATCATTCCTGTAATTTTTAATTATATAATTCTTTTGTTTCTCCCTGAATTGTGCATCATTCCTGTAATTTTTAATTATATAATTCTTTTGTTTCTCTCTGAATTGTGCATCATTCCTGTAATTTTTAATTATATAATTCTTTTGTTTCTCCCTGAATTGTGCATCATTCCTGTAATTTTTAATTATATAATTCTTTTGTTTCTTTCTGAATTGTACATTATTTCTGTACTTGCTAATAACATAAGCCTTTTTTCGCTCTCTGTATTCATTAATATTTTTATAATTGTTTTTCACAGCTTGGTTATGTCTTTGCCTGTATTCACTACTTTTTTTATAATCATAGACTTTACGTACAGCCTGTTTTTTGTCATAAACACCTTGCCTCTGAACCATTTCTTTGTTCCTTTTTTGATAATAAGCCTTTAGTTTCTGAGTCTTGCTCAGTTTTTCTGTCTGCTTAATTGTCGATTGTGAATATTGGTGATTAGGAGATGACAACGATAATTGATCCTGTGACAGCATGCCATGAGAAAGTTCACTGAATGACACATTTTTATTACTGTCTTGATTCTGAGTGGCAGAAGTTATAACGTCCATTTTATCTTGACAAGTCAAGTGGGCTTGATCATTAGCTGATGTGGCTCCATTAACGGTAATCTCAGATGGTTTTTGAACCGGATCTTGAACATTCATTTGTGAGACATCAGTAGACCTGCATTGTTCTTTGTTTGACAGAGCTTCGTTCTCAAAAGAGGTGGATGGTTGCACATCACGTTCAAGCTCACAGCAGTTTAGGGAGACTTCAGGACGTACACTTCTTTCAGTTATCCGGTTAATGAACGATACAGGCAGCAGATCAAATTGTTGCTCGTCTCTCAAATCGAAACACCCTTGAAACAATAGCATCAGCCTCTCGATCAGGTCTTCTAAACGGAAGAAGGTCAACATCACGGCCGTACCAGTGCTTTCATCTTCAGGCATTCCATATGCTGATCTGCAGTGAGAATCAAAATAGCCAAACCTCCCTGAGCGATCTCTGAATACAGCGATACACGTGCATCCACACATCAGCAACGCGTCACTCACATCAGCTCTGAGACACTGCAGAGTATTCTCAAGGTTTTCATACTCGCCTAGGACAGGTGAATCTTTTAGGAATCCAACTCTCTGAGGATGTTTCAGGATGCTGTAGCAGTTTGAGTTGGTCTTTACTGTGCTTGGCAGCTCATCAAAATTTAACAAATTAGCCACAAATTGTCTTTTGCTCTGCAGTGTTTTTTTGACACTAGTGTAAACTGCATCACCTTTCTGCAAAATACGGTCTAAATCGAAACTGCGCAACTCATTACGTTCATTATGGACAGCTAGGAACATTAATGCATTGCAAGTACACTGACGGCTTCTGGAGTAAATGTTGTACCTGGAATCGCTTTGACAGTGGGATGCTGTAACAGACAGAACATAAGCATTTTCATCAATCATACCTGATACACAGGCACTACTGGTGCCACATGAAGCTTCTAGGTTTCTGCGCTGTTTCTGAGATTGACTCCTCTTTCCTTTTCTTGGCATGGTGATGTTTCAGCACTGGCAATCCAGCAAATATGTTTGAGAAAACAAACACAAAAAATAATGTGTTTAACGTAGATAAAGATAACGTAACACCTTTTATGCAATCAGATATATAGAAAAGTTAAATATTTAATATATAACAAGAGTATATATATATATATATATATATATATATATATATATATATATATATATTAGTAACAGTAATACAGTAATAAAATTGAAGTTACGTTAATCAAAAAAAAAAACCTGTACTTTAAAAGAGTTAAAAACTTTAGAAACTCTCTCTTACTATTTCTGAAGATGCAGCACAGTTTTGTTACCTGAGACGGTGATCTTACAGGACGTGAGTATGGGTGCAAATATTTGTGGTTTTGAGTATGTACTTAGATGTATCAAGATGCAACAAGACTTCTACATGATCATAGATCAATTCATGGGTACAGGCCTTTTTTTAAAGATGCGTTGGCAAGCTAAGCATAGGTGCATAAGGGTTAGAAGCAGATGTGAGTTTGCATTTTGAAGTTTATAGTGCAAGCAAGTCAGCAGGTGGCAAGAGGTGGCAGGCCATTTATGAGTTTTGGAAGAGAAAGGATGGAAGAGGCATTTTTTTTAAATTAGTAAGCAAGATAAAGGTTTGAGTGAATAATATACAGTTATGGAGAGGAAAGTATAGGACAGGTCAGGACAGACAAACACAGAAATAAATAAAGTCAGTTACATTGTTAAATGCAAAATGGCAAGTATCATTTACATAAATAACAACAGACAATACAAAAATGCACTAGAAATATAGTTACAACTAAAATTATATGTAAGGGGGTTACTTACACAATTGAGGATGGAAAGACTTCACACATTTTTTCATAAACGGTTAAATCATTGTTTCTAGCTGTGGAATAGCCCTTACAAACTGATAAATGTAACAATTTGTCTCACATTAACAAAATGAGAAAGCCAATCTACTAGTGAGGATAAACAATTCTAGCTATTCCTTCAAGCTGTAATGTGTTTGCTGTCCCACAATACTACATTATGTTGTAGTGCCAGTGTAATGTGTTTACTAACAAACAAAACCTTGTTAACAAAGACAAAATACATGCAGACAGAATATTATAAAGAAATGACTAATGACTCTGATGAACATTATATAGGAAGTTTAAAGGGATACTTACATAGACACTCAAAGCAGCAATGACACCTAAAAAAAGAAAAAGAAATGTCTAGTATTTTGTACACATTTGATGACTGTTAATATGGTGAATATGAATATAATTACCTTGAAATGAAGGTGCTTCTGGTCACCCTTAACAGCAGGGAAACAAATGACTAATGACTCTGATGAACATTATATAGTAAGTTTAAAGGGATACTTACATAGACACTCAAAGCAGCAATGACACCTAAAAAAAGAAAAAGAAATGTCTAGTATTTTGTACACATTTGATGACTGTTAATATGGTGAATATGAATATAATTACCTTGAAATGCAGGTGCTGTTGGCCACCCTTAACAGCAGGGAAACAAATGACTAATGACTCTGATGAACATTAGGCTATATAGTAAGTTTAAAGGGATACTTACATAGACACTCAAAGCAGCAATGACACCTAAAAAAAGAAAAAGAAATGTCTAGTATTTTGTACACATTTGATGACTGTTAATATGGTGAATATGAATATAATTACCTTGAAATGAAGGTGCTTCTGTTCACCCTTAACAGCAGGGAAACAAATGACTAATGACTCCGATGAACATTATATAGTAAGTTTAAAGTGATACTTACATAGACACTCAAAGCAGCAATGACACCTAAAAAAAGAAAAAGAAATGTCTAGTATTTTGTACACATTTGATGACTGTTAATATGGTGAATATGAGTATAATTACCTTGAAATGCAGGTGCTGTTGGCCACCCTTAACAGCAGGGAGACGACAGTGGAACACCACAAAATCTAATAAGTGAAATAAATAAATGATCCACTCACAAATGTTATGCAAATATTAAGTGCTTAAAAAAAGAGAATACCACATGCTGTATACGATGCTGATATAGATTGCTATTCTAAATCTATTGTAAATGTAAACCTAAAGTCAATTAAAAAGATTACTTACCACAAAGGATGCATTGACCTGGTAAGATTTTACAGACGTAAAATAAAAAGACTCGATCCCTGAGGTTAATGTGAATAAGTGAATTACCTTGGAATGAAGGTGCTAAAGGCAGTTGGCAGTGGGTACACGGCAGTGGAGGAGATACAAAACCTAATAGGTAAATGAAATAAATAATCTTGATTCCAAAATTTTTTTATTGAAATATGCTCTGAAATATGCTGATATAGATTGCTATTCCATATTTATTGTAAATGAAAATACTGAGAATGTGACAGAGAGTGTAAAAGATTACATACCGCAATGGATTCAATGAACTGGCAAGATTTTTACATAAAAGAAAGGAGGAGAAAAATAAGAAATCACATATGATTCACTATTATATTAATCAAATATTGCACAGGCCTGCATGCATGGACATGTACAGAAGAACTGTAAAGTCTTAAAATAATATGATTGACTAATCTGAATCATATTAATATGATCATCTGAAATTGATGTACAAATATATTTATTTACCACAAAAGCTAGATGGCCACAAAGTAAAGTGAATGTAAGAAAAACTTTTCACTTTATATCTATGTTCTTCATCTCCGTAATCTGCAAGTAATTTTGCTGTTATAAAATGTATGACTGAAAATGTATCTCAGGCTGTCAATCAAATACTTACATAGTAGCAACAACGACCTATTTACACTCAAGCAAAATAGAGAAATAAATCAGATAATACACAGGAATGGAAGTATGGACGTGTTTCTATTATAAAAGAGTAACGTTAGCATTATAGAGAATGAGGAGTTACGTTCACGATCTTTTCACGCAGCGTTGCATATTTCTCTGGTCGAAATAACCATGGCAACGGTATGCGTTATCCCCTAACGCGTGACGTCACCTCCTCATCCTCTATTAATTTGACTTTGGTGACTTTTGCAGTCAAATGTACCGTTTTATCATCGTGATGTAGGCATCAACATAGGGCAATAAGATGAATATAATTCATATAAAACCAAAACTCAACTTTAAAACGCCATTATTTAAAATAACTTCCGTTTTCGATCCCAAAGGCTTCTTTTCAAAGAACGAGGCAGAAAATACATTCATTCAACACAATGATAAACGCGATTCGTATTGCATTAAATACATTATTCTTAGGAAAATACCCGAGATCACAAACTGTATTTTGTCACCATCGTGTTTATTGTTTTCATGTTTCATCAGTCACAATATTATTAGCTTTTCATTAAGCGTCAGCTTTGGAACGATTCACGCCTGATGCTGATCCTTGTGTTTTATAACTAACGTAGTCATAATCTTAAGCGCATTCCGACGTCGAGTATGAATGAAATAGATATTATTTTTACCAAAATCTTATCTGACGGCGGTCCGTATTTCATATAAACAGGAACAAAAAAGCCCAATTTCACATTTTTTTTAAACTATTATTCGTGTTTCAGTAATTATAAACACTTATAATCAAATACGTTTAACTGAATTCAACTCGTTAACCCACACACATTTTAATTACCTCAGACAAACTTTCTCACTCACCTGAACCGAAGCAAGCAGCAGTCAGCGGAAGAATCCAGAATGACGTACAGCTCATTAGTTATGCAACATTCAACGATTTAATTTGTTATCCAACATTCAACGATCTCATTGGCCAGCCGTTATATTCGTTTAAATACCACAACCCTTGTAATCAAATAATTAAAAACATAATGGAGTTATTAATCACAATTAATTTATTAAATCGCCAGCAAAAAAAATAATAAATTGTGTATATATAATTTTTTTTAAATATATGGCAGCTAATTAATTACCTGTGCACAATTCCTTTTTTAAACCCAAAATATGTAATATATTAGGAGGGACCAAATTAGATTTTGTTTTGATAAAATAAATTATACAATAAGGTAAATTGATTATTGTAATGTAAAGCCTGGAAGCCAACAGTTTATTCACAAATAAATTACTTTTGCTGTTGATTTGCCAACGTAGTCCTCAGATCAGTGATCAAGCAGAGTTGACTGGAGTTGTAGCTGGCCATTCTTTCAGGCTTTCTGGCAAATACAATTTTTCCTGTTATAAAATAAAGTGAAAGTTCTGCGTTTAACCCATCCAAGATAATGCACACATTAAAAAAGCTGTGGATATAACCTTATTTCAATCATTTAACAAAACCCATGGGACAATGGAACCAGAATTGCTAAAATGCAACTCATTTCTGTGTTTTGGATAAATAGGCCTAATAATAAAGACATCAATATAATAAAACATTATAACATAACTTTAATTTTAATGAACAGTGTAACAAATAAGAACACGTGTGAACATTTGATACCAGTGTTTTACCACACACACACACACACACACACACACAACACACACACACACACACACACACACATTATTGAGGGTCACTGTGGTAGACACACTGAGGTAAGACCATGGGTAAGACACACACGTACGTGTGAGACCTGGTGTCTCTTCTACACACACTCTGGCTGCTGTCTGTCCCTCTCTCTCCTGCCCACACACAGGGGGAGGGGGAGATAGTGAGAGAGAGCTAGAGAAAGAGAGGGAGAAAAGAGGGGGAGGGAGAGAAAAAAAAAGAGAAAACAAAACCATTGGTCAAAGGTTATCTGTCTTGTCATCATGTGCCATGGTGATATCTTTTGATTCGCTGATTGGACTGGTGCCAAGTTCAAGACCACTGTCCTCCTCCTTACTTGACCCACTCAACAACAACTACACATCAGGTGAGACCCTTTTTACTTTTCAACAAACTAAATGAATTTTTACAATAAAATGTCAGTATTAAGGCCTATATGACAATGACAAAACAAGATTTGATCTCAGAGAAGGGGTTCTGACTGAATTTTTCCACTTTTTCAAATTAAATTCAAGATTTTTATGAAGCTATGATGAAATGACAGTATAATAAGATATATTCTGACAGGATTTGGTCTCAGAGAAGGGGTTCTGACTGAAAAATGTTTTTTCTGAAGTAATTTTCCCACTTTTTCTAATTAAATTGATGATTTTTATGAAGCTATGATGAAATGACAGTATAATAAGATATATTCTGACAGGATTTGGTCTCAGAGGAGGGGTTCTGACTGAAAAAAATGTTTTCTGAAGTAATTTTTCCACTTTTTCCAAATTAAATTCATGATTTTTATGAAGCTATGATGAAATGACAGTATAATAAGATATATTCTGACAGGATTTGGTCTCAGAGAAGGGGTTCTGACTGAAAAATGTTTTTTCTGAAGTAATTTTCCCACTTTTTCTAATTAAATTGATGATTTTTATGAAGCTACAATGAATAGACAGTATAATAAAATATATTCTGACAGGATTTGGTCTCAGAGGAGGGGTTCTGACTGAAATAAGTGGATAAATTATTCAGAAAATAAATTTTTCGAATTAAATTCATGATTTTTATAAAGTTCAGTCACAACCTCCTCAGAGAAGGGGTTCTGACAGAACAAGTTATTTTTTAAAGGTCCCATATTGTCAAAATTGAAATTTCCTGGCTTTTTTTTTTCATGATAACAGAGCTCTAGGGGCTATGTAACTACCATATAAGTTTCAAAACAATCGAACCACAGACAAATGCACACAGTCTGCATAAAGCAGCTGTGCCTTTTCACAAGCCATTGTGACTTCCGTATAAATGTGATGTCAGAACTACTCAGTCACTCACCACCCCCACCAATGGTGGGTCACTCAGAGAACAACAGGCCAATCAGAAGAGAGGCTCATGAATATTAAGTAGACAGGGCAAAATCGACCTGTTCTTGGCAGAGCTCCTGAGAAAGGAGCTGTAAAATATATATTGAGATGGTTTTTGGTGCTTATACAGCAAATATATATTCTCCAGGAAATAAAAAACCTAAAATAAAACTTCAGAAAGGTGTACAATATGGAACATTTAAAGTAATTTTTTCCACTTCAAATAAAAAAACAGTAGCGTTTTATTTTTGGGTGAAGCATTCTTCCAAAACTCAACACAATTTCCTTCAAAATATTGCTTTGACTTTAATTTTATGAACAAAAAGTAAATAATATTTGCCAGAGTATTCACATGTACCTTTCTCTGCCTTTTCTTCTCGTCAGCATGGCAACTCCAACATCTCCGGCAGCATTTCTGCGTTGCAAGTGTGTTGCAACGAGCTTGAACCAGCGAGCCCTCAACTTCCGAAAGGGAGAAAAGATTACCATAAATAGGCTCAAAACACAGTCTATAAGTGCTTTAAGCGATGGCTTAATAACATATTTAAATAAAAAAGATGGGTTTACCCCGGAATTTGAGGAGGGGGTAAGCTACATTTTACAAACATACACCCTGTCCAATGCATTTGACCAGATGCATTTGTTTGTTGGCTCTGGAACCCTGAAATTTAAAACGGTTCCACTGGAGATTACAGAGGAGGCGGAGAGTCAGGCCAGACATGCCCTGTGTCCGTCTTCTCCAGTGATGAGTGGCGTAGAGGAGGACATCTTCTCAAAGGGTGGATACCTCAGCCTCCAGGGGAAGATCATGGAAGTGAGTACATTTTCTATCCGTCTAATACATTTTGCAGTGTTAAACTAATTCTTTAAGCTTTTAACCTAATATAATTTACTAACCTGACAGCATTACATCCTCATCATTCAGTTCCAAGTTGCCTAAAACAGAAATTTTATAAAAATGAACAGTGATAATGACCGTGTTCTACAATACCTGTGGCAAATTCAATTATATTGCTAATTTTGTATATTTGAGCTGAACAGTCTCAAAAATATACTAAATACATTACAACATTGTATTGTATTTATTTTGAAATAGTTTGTGTATCTAATGGGTGATTCAAAGTTATAAGAAAATTCACAGGACATAACAGTTGAGTAAGACTATTGACACCATACACGCTTTTTCACCCCCAGATTTACTATCTATCTTTCTATCTGACCATCTTCATCTGTCTGTCACTATGGCTTGACTCATGGCATGATTTAAACACATGTTCAGGAAATCTCAACACTCCATATTTTGGATTTTTCACTTATTTGTAAAACAAATCATGTAATTAACAAATTGAATAAAAAAAAATAATCTAAATGTGCAATGTTGAGGAAATCCAGAAACAAAAATAAGAAACAGAACTGTATTATACTCACCCATGAATTGAATTTTTCCAGTTGCGTGGCGTGAAGATGACACGCACTAATGTCCCCGTTCTGGACATTCAGCTGCAGTGTGGAGGAAAGTTGTTAGAAGTGTCGCTATGGAGGGATGAGGCACTGACGGACATATACTTGGGTGATGAGGTGATGATTACTCACCTTCGTCCCTGCATCATCCACAACGGGCGAGGAAAATTCCACTCCTCACCCTACACGACTGTGGAGGTACATAATGCACAACACTACTGCTGCCATAGTATACACTGAAACAGAGTATAACATGCATTTTGGAGTTGTAAACCTACCTTTCAATTAATAAGTATCACATGAACAAAATCATAACTGTTCAGATTATCAGCAATACTGTAATCTGATAATAGACTAGAGTTGCAAGTGTGTTTTTTTAATACAACAGGTCAATAAACAAGAATTTAATATACAGAAAAGCAAAATTGTACAAAAAGAAATACTTACAGTGAGATGTTTCAGTACTAATACAATAAAACTTACCATAATGGTTTGTTTCCACAGATTCCTGAGGGGCAAGTCCAGGAGACAGAGGCCGACATCATCGGCATCACTGAGGTCAACGACAACTGCCACATCCTCAGCAGTGAGTTGGTGGTGTACATAGTTCCAGTTACCATGTTCTCTTGGAATCCTGATGACCTCCTCACCAAGCTGCCGATGAAAGTTGTCCTCAGGCACATAAACAGACGGGTGCTTCAGATCCGTGCCGTAAATGAGACGGAGACCTCATCAGATTAGCCAGCAACCTCATCCCTTTTTCCACTTTTTTTTGTTCTAAGACTTCTACTTTAAATTGTTCTTGTTTAGTTTGTTCTTGTTTAGTTTCTATAGTTTGTTCCAAACAACAACACCTTATTAAAGATAATAAAATATAATTTTACATGTTTCAAAGTGTTGTCTTCTCTATCATCCATATATTTTTTACAGCAATGCATACCCTCTAATTACCTGCAGAAAAGGTACACTGTTTTACTTACCTGTTGTGTTGTGATGCAAGGTTCTCATCTTGGATCTGAGGTGTGACCAGCCACTCGTGGACTTGTCACCCATTTGAATGCAACACTGGGAGAATAGAAACAGAAAGTTACAATCTTCAAGTTACACAAGTGTGAAATTACACAAAAATAATGCAAAACCCATTAATTGAGATATATCAACAAACTCATACATTTGTCATGCATTTAACAGGATGTAGTCCCTGTGTTTCCCATTAACTAAACCTTGACGTTAATCCTATCCTGATTGTTTAAAACTTGTGCACTTTAATCACATCGTGATCCGGTGTTTCCCGTGACAGCGTGGTGCAGGTATGACATTAAAACCCCGCCCCTTTGGTTCCCTCAAGATTTCTCTATGTTGTTTTAGAATGGGGTTTTTCAATTTAGGAGTAAAATTACATACATTTTTAATAAAATTACATAAATTAGACATACCCTTACCGAAAACACGAAATTTTAAAAACAACGGTTGAATCTAAATGACTCACTAAAAGTGAATTGCTGCCACCTAGTGGCAGTTTTAATTTAACATTTAAATTTTAGTAATTTTTTTTTATTATTTCAAAAAGTAAATGTATTAAACGTTTTATGTTTAAAACGAAGCATTAATAATGTCCTTTACTAATTAAGTCATTACTGATTTCCTGTGAGCTGCATTAAACAATGCTATTTCAGAAGCTGCTTCTGTTTTTCCTCAGCATTGCAAAGATTGTCTTTTTACTGTCATTTAATTTATTGTCATTTAATTTATTGTCATTTCTTCATAACGTCATAAAAATCATACATTTTATTTGAAATAAGTGGGGAAATTACTCCAGAAAATACATTTTTCTGTCAGAACCCCTTCTCTGAGACCCAAATCCTGTCAGAATATATTTGTTTTAATTAATTGATTAAATGTAAGGATTTGACACAAAAGATGATGCACACATCTAGCAGAAAGCATTCCCCGAAAGGTTGAAGCTTTTATCAAAACAATTTTTACCTTGTAAGTTAAAAACATCATTATTGTCGATCATTGTTCGTGATATAATGATTAATGTCATTACACGAATACAGAAAACTTTCTGTGTGGGGTCATTCTTGTGTGTCGCACAGTCAAGAACCGTTTATGAATTAGTTAATTGCTTTTTAGAAAATCAAGACATTGTTATTTTAGTAGCATGAAAAACAAAAGGATTTTAAATTAATATCTTACTTGCATCGTGTCTGCACTTTCCCACGACAGAATTCGCAATCTGTCTGACTGAGGTGAGCAGCACATAGGTTGAACACAGCAAAAACTCCCGCGAATGCGCTTTTTTTTTTTCCTTCACCAGTAACTAATCTGATTGGTTATTGCATTATGAGCTCAACAGAGATTTGTGTGATTGGTTGTGATGCTCAAGGCTGAAAAAAAGTATAAAACGTAATCTTCTCTGTCTATCTATCGACAGTCGTAATAGATTAATATTGATTGTGTAGGAGATATTTTTTTAACCCTTGTCGAATATGCAGTTTTGTCCATTTTAGAGGGAACAGAGTAATTGTGTCTCAAAATGTAGCAATTTGATTTACTCATTACCTTCACATGGTTACCGTGACAACGCGCGTCCATCCCCACATTAGCTGTTCTTAAGATATAATCTTCTTGTATGACAAGAACCATTTCGGAATCAGATAATTGCTTTTTACGCATTAGAAAAACAAGACATTGTTATTTTAGTAACATGAAAAATCAAAAGGATTATACATTAATATCTTACTTACATCGCATCTACACTTTTCCTCGAGCGAATAGGCAGAATCCAGCCAGAATGTCAGAAGAAGGCAGAAAAAGGCCGCAGGCCGAGTGCCGTACTGAAGGCACTCGTTATTAAAGATTTTAAGAACTCTATAAAAACTCCATAGTAACCATCTTTGACAACTACCAACCACCTAGGCTAGTAACACCATAGCAACTACCAGAAATACCTTAGCAACCACCCTGAACACCATAGCAACGTCTAGAAACGCTCTAGTAGATCATAGAAACACGAAGGTGGTCTCGTTTCACTCAGGGCATCAAATGGCCAATCATGAATCACCTGAACACTTCCTAGCCCCTCCCTAGCAACCATTGTCGAGCACCTTAGCAACCAAAATCCTAGAGGGATATCTTCTATTCTGAATATCACAGAGGCATGGGAGTTGGTTTATATCATTCATACTGAAAAGCAGCCTTTGGAGTTTCATCATTAGCAGCTGACAAACCACTCCATAGCAACCAAACAGAGTACCCTAGCAACTATTTAGCAAGACCTTTATCTCTGTATCAGAGCATCGTATAGAGATGGGGGTTGGTTTATAAAATTCATAGTGACAAAAAGCCTTTGGAGTTTCATGATTGGCAGCTGCCAAGCCACTCCCTAGCAACCAATCAGAGTACCCTAGCAACCAAAATCCAAAGAGGGATATCTTCCAGTCTGAATGTCACAGAGGCATGGGAGTTGGTTTATATGGGAGAAAAATACAAAAAAAATAGTGACTGAGGTGAAAAGCACATGACATGAACGAGGCAAAAAGCCCCTGCGAACCCGCAGATTGTTTCTTCATCGGTAACTTATCTGATTGGTTATTGCATAATGAGCTCAACAGAGACTTGTGTGATTGGTGGTAATGCTCAACGCTGAAAAGAAAAGTAATCTTGCATGTGAGCATCTTTACCTGTAATGCCTCAACACTTTACTTTATTTTCATATTTCACTTCAAATGTGAATGTCGTTATCCATCCACGTTCTAATCCGTATATCTTGTCATGTAAACTGATCCTCTCAGCACTATATTTATTACACCACAAAATAACATGCTCAACATTTTCTGGTACATTACAACTGTCACATTTATCAGAAATGCATTTTTTCATTAAATACAAAGTTGACTATATAGATGGAAATTTTTAACCTTTTAAGTTTAAGAAGCAGGGCAATTGTGTCTCATAATGTAGCAATTTAATTTCCTCATTTCCTTCACCTGGTTAACAACCGCCTAGCAAAAAACGTTCCGGTCCAAACTTTCTCAAGCCAACTTAAAGTTTGTCTCGACGAACTTTCGCATCTAGTTAAGTTGGCTTGAGAAAGCCAACATATTGAAATCCTATTTAAACTTATTATTATTATTCTTCTGACCCTAAAAAAATATATATCAAACTCCTCCTAGAGCTTTAACTCTACATACTCCAAACTCGGCTCAGACACTCAAACTGATCTGACTCGGTATGCTATATCTTTTCAGACTGATCGGACTTACGGTTTTCCTAAAAATGACGATCAAAACTCGAAAAAACTCATTCAAAAACTCCCATTGACTTACATTGGGGAGTTCTAAAAAATTCAAACCGACAAAAATTTAAATCTAAACACCTTGAAGACTAAACCAAACTGCCGTTCTATATACTATATGAGCCAATGAGACTCATTTAAACTAATAAACTCTAAACTATAAACACTTATAAACTAATCAACTTATAAACTCATGAATTCATAAACTTATGAACTCTTAAACTCATAAATTAATAAACTCTGAACTCTTAATCTCATTTAAACTTATAAACTCTAAACTGATTTAAACTTATAAACTCAAAACTCAAGAACTCATACACTTATAAACTCATCAATTTATACACTTATAAACTCTAAACTCAGACACACACACTGAGTTTATGAGTGAGTGTGTGAGCGAGTTAGTGTGTGTGTGTGTGTGTGTGTCTGTGTGTGTGTGTGTGTGTGTGTGTGTGTGTGTGTGTGTTTGTGTGTGTGTGTCTCTATCTAACTTATTTATCTATCTGTCAAACTTCAAACTACTGTAAACTACTGTAAACTTCAAACCACTATAAACTTCTTTAGTTTAAATCTTCCAGCTCCCAAGCAACTCCATAGCAACCAAACTCGAGTACCCTAGCAACCGTTTTGTAAGACCTATATCTCTGTATCAGAACATCGTATAGAGATGAGGTTTGGCTCTTTTGACTCATGCTAGCAAACAGCACTTCCAACATACTACACATGCTAGCAGTGAATAGCTACATGCTAATAGTGATTAGTTAAGTGTTAAATCATGCCAAGATCATGCTAAGAACTCTATAAAAACTTCATAGTAACCATCTGTGACAACTACCAGCCACCTATTAACACCATATCAACCGCCCTGAATACCTTAGCAACCGCCTAGCAACACCATAACAACCACCCATAACACCCTAGCAACCGCCTATCAACCACCCAGAACAGCCTAGCAACCACCCATAACACCCTAGCAAACGCCTAGCAACCACCCAGAACACCCTAGCAACCACCTAGCAACCACCCATAAGACCCTAGCAACCGCCTAGCAACCACCCAAAACACCCTAGCAACCACCCAAAACACCCTAGCAACCACCCAGAATACCCTAGCAACCACCCAAAAACCCTAGCAACTGCCTAGCAACCACCCAAAAGACCCTAGCAACCACCCAAAACACCCTAGCAACCACCCAGAATACCCTAGCAACCGCCTAGCAACCACCCAAAACACCCTAGCAACCACTCAAAATATCCTAGCAACCGCCTAGCAACCACCCAAAACACCCTAGCAACCACCCAAAACACCCTAGCAACCACCCAGAATACCCTAGCAACCACCCAAAACACCCTAGCAACCACCCAGAATACCCTAGCAACCGCCTAGCAACCACCCAAAACACCCTAGCAACCACCCAAAATACCCTAGCAACCGCCTAGCAACCACCCAGAAGACCCTAGCAACCACCCAAAATATCCTAGCAACCGCCTAGCAACCACCCAAAACACCCTAGCAACCACCCAGAATACCCTAGCAACCACCCAGAATACCCTAGCAACCACCCAAAACACCCTAGCAACCACCCAGAATACCCTAGCAACCGCCTAGCAACCACCCAAAACACCCTAGCAACCACCCAAAATACCCTAGCAACCGCCTAGCAACCACCCAAAACACCCTAGCAACCACTCAAAATATCCTAGCAACCGCCTAGCAACCACCCAAAACACCCTAGCAACCACCCAAAATACCCTAGCAACCGCCTAGCAACCACCCAGAAGACCCTAGCAACCACCCAAAATATCCTAGCAACCACCCAAAAGACCCTAGCAACCGCCTAGCAACCACCCAAAAGACCCTAGCAACCACCCAAAATATCCTAGCAACCGCCTAGCAACCACCCAAAACACCCTAGCAACCACCCAAAACACCCTAGCAACTACCCAAAACACCCAAAACACCCTAGCAACCACCCAAAACACCGTAGCAACCACCCAAAACACAGTAGCAACCACCCAGAATACCCTAGCAACCACCCAAAAACCCTAGCAACCGCCTAGCAACCACCCAAAAGACCCTAGCAACCGCCTAGCAACCACCCAAAACACCCTAGCAACCACCCAGAATACCCTAGCAACCCCCTAGCAACCACCCAAAATACCCTAGCAACCGCCTAGCAACACCATAGCGACCACCCATAACATCCTAGCAACCGCCTAGCAAAAAAACGTTCTGGTCCAAACTTTCTCAAGCCAACTTAAAGTTTGTCTTGACGAACTTTCGCATCTAGTTATTATTATTCTTCTGACCCTAAAAAAATCTATATCAAACTCCTCCTAGAGCTTTAACTCTACATACTCCAAACTCGGCTCGGACACTCAGACTGATCTGACTCGGTATGCTATATCTTTTCAGACTGATTGGACTTACGGTTTTCCTAAAAATGACGATCAAAACTCGAAAAAACTCATTCAAAAACTCCCATTGACTTACATTGGGGAGTTCTAAAAAATTCAAACCGACAAAAATTTAAATCTAAACACCTTGAAGACTAAACCAAACTGCCGTTCTATATACTATATGAGCCATTGAGACTAATTTAAACTAATAAACTCTAAACTATAAACACTTATAAACTAATTAACTTATAAACTCATGAATTCATAAACTTATGAACTCTTAAACTCATAAATTAATAAACTCTGAACTCTTAATCTCATTTAAACTTATAAACTCTAAACTGATTTAAACTTATAAACTCAAAACTCAAGAACTCATACACTTATAAACTCATCAATTTATACACTTATAAACTCTAAACTCAGACACACACACTGAGTTTATGAGTGAGTGTGTGAGCGAGTTAGTGTGTGTGTGTGTGTGTGTGTGTGTGTGTGTGTGTTTGTGTGTTTGTGTGTGTGTGTGTGTGTGTGTCTATCTAACTTATTTATCTACCTGTCAAACTTCAAACTACTGTAAACTACTGTAAACTTCAAACCACTATAAACTTCTTAAGTTTAAATCTTCCAGCTCCCAAGCAACTCCATAGCAACCAAACTCGAGTACCCTAGCAACCGTTTTGTAAGACCTATATCTCTGTATCAGAACATCGTATAGAGATGAGGTTTGGCTCTTTTGACTCATGCTAGCAAACAGCACTTCCAACATACTACACATGCTAGCAGTGAATAGCTACATGCTAATAGTGATTAGTTAAGTGTTAAATCATGCCAAGATCATGCTAAGAACTCTATAAAAACTCCATAGTAACCATCTGTGACAACTACCAGCCACCTAGTAACACCATATCAACCGCCCTGAATACCTTAGCAACCGCCTAGCAACACCATAGCAACCACCCATAACACCCTAGCAACCGCCTAGCAACCACCCAGAACAGCCTAGCAACCACCCATAACACCCTAGCAACCACCTAGCAACCACCCTAGCAACCACCCAAAAGACCCTAGCAACCGCCTAGCAACCACCCAAAAGACCCTAGCAACCACCGAAATATCCTAGCAACCGCCTAGCAACCACCCAAAAGACCCTAGCAACTACCCAAAATATCCTAGCAACCGCCTAGAAACTACCCAAAAGACCCTAGCAACCACCCAGAACACCCTAGCAACCGCCTAGCAACAACCCAGAACACCCTAGCAACCACCCAAAAGACCCTAGCAACCACCCAAAATATCCTAGCAACCACCCAAAACACCCTAGCAACGCCTAGCAACCACCCAAAAGACCCTAGCAACCACCGAGAACACCCTAGCAACCACCCAAAATACCCTAGCAACCACCCAAAAGACCCTAGCAACCACCCAAAACACCCTAGCAACCGCCTAGCAACCACCCAAAAGACCCTAGCAACCACCCAAAATATCCTAGCAACCACCCAAAACACCCTAGCAACCGCCTAGCAACCACCCAAAAGACCCTAGCAACCACCCAAAACATCCTAGCAACCACCCAAAAGACCCTAGCAACCACCTAGCAACCACCCAAAAGACCCTAGCAACCACCTAAAATATCCTAGCAACCGCCTAGCAACCACCCAAAAGACCCTAGCAACCATCAGAAATATCCTAGCAACCGCCTAGCAACCACCCAGAATACCCTAGCAACCACCCAAAACAGCCTAGCAACCACCCAGAAAACCCTAGCAACCGCCTAGCAACCACCCAGAATACCCTAGCAACCACCTAGAACACCCTAGCAACCACCCAAAATACCCTAGCAACCACCCAAAAGACCTTAGCAACCACCCAGGACACCCTAGCAACCACCCAGAACACCCTAGCAACCACCCAAAATACCCTAGCAACACCATAGCAACCACCCATAACATCCTAGCAACTGCCTAGCAAAAAACGTTCTGCTCCAAACTTTTCTCAAGCCAACTTAAAGTTTGTCTCGACGAACTTTCGCATCTAGTTATTATTATTATTATTATTATTCTTCTTACTAAAAAATCTGACTCAAACTCCTCCTAGAGCTTTAACTCTACATACTCCAAAATCGGCTCAGACACTCAAACAGATCTGACTCGGTGTGCTCTATCTTTTCAGACTGATCGGACTTACGGTTTTCCTAAAAATGACGATCAAAACTCGGAAAAACTCCCATTGACTTAACATTGGGCATTCTAAAAAAATTCAAACTCACCAACCGACAAAAATTTAAATCTAAATCCCTTGAAAACTAATTCAAACTGCCATTCTATATATATTAGCCAATGAAACTCATTTAAACTAATAAACTCTAATCTCATACACTTATAAACTAATTAACTTAAATTTAATAACTAATTAACTAATAAACTCATGAATTCATAGACTTATGAACTCTTAAACTCATAAATTAATAAATTCTGAACTCTAAACTCATTTAAACTTATAAACTCTAAACTCAAAAACTTGTACACTTATAAACTCTAAACTCATAAACTCTGAGTGTGTGTGTGTGTGTGTGTGTGTGTGTGTGTCTGAGTGAGTGTGTGAGCGAGGTAGTCTGTGTGTGTGTGTGTGTGTGTGTGTGTGTGTGTGTGTGTGTGTGTGTGTGTGTGTTTGTTTGTATCTATCTAACTTATTTATATATCTATCATAAACTTCAAACTACTTTAAACTACTTTAAACTTCAAACCAATTTAAACTTCTTAAGTTTAAAGCTCCCAGCTCCCAAGCAACTCCATAGCAACCAAACTTGAGTACCCTAGCAACCGTTTTGCAAGACCTATATCTCTGTATCAGAACATCGTATAGAGATGAGGTTTGGCTCTTTTGACTCATGCTAGCAAACAGCACTTCCAACATGCTACATATGCTAGCAGTGAATAGCTACATGCTAATAGCGATTAGTTAAGTGTTAAATCATGCCAAGATCATGCTAAGAACTCTATAAAAACTCCATAGTAACCATCTGTGATAACTACCAACCACCTAGTAACACCATATCAACCGCCCTGAATACCATAGCAACCCCCCAGAACACCCTAGCAACCGCCTAGCAACCACCCAAAAGACCCTAGCAACCACCCAGAACACCGTAGCAACCACCCAAAAGACCCTAGCAACCACCCAAAAGACCCTAGCAACCGCCTAGCAACCACCCAAAAGACCCTAGCAACCACCCAAAAGACCCTAGCAACCGCCTAGCAACCACCCAAAAGACCCTAGCAACCACCCAAAAGACCCTAGCAACCACCCAGAATACCCTAGCAACCACCCAAAACAGCCTAGCAACCACCCAGAACACCCTGGCCACCACCTAGCAACCACCCAGAATACCTTAGCAACGCCTAGCAACACCATAGCAACAACCCATAACACCCTAGCAACTGCCTAGCAACCACCCAGAACACCCTAGCAACCACCCAAAATACCCTAGCAACCGCCTAGCAACCACCCAAAACCGCCTAGCAACCACCCAAAACACCCTAGCAACCGCCTAGCAACCACCCAAAATACCCTAGCAACCACCCAAAAGACCCTAGCAACCACCCAAAATATCCTAGCAACCACCCAGAACACCCTAGCAACCGCCTAGCAACCACACAAAAGACCCTGGCAACCGCCTAGCAACCACCCAAAACACCCTAGCAACCACCCAAAACACCCTAGCAACCACCCAAAATACCCTAGCAACCGCCTAGCAACCACCCAGAATACCGTAGCAACCGCCTAGCAACACCATAGCGACCACCCATAACATCCTAACAACCGCCTAGCAAAAAACGTTCCGGTCCAAACTTTCTCAAGCCAACTTAAAGTTTGTCTCGACGAACTTTCGCATCTAGTTGCCTTTGTTACTCTGTTATGTGTGGTGGTGTTGTCTTTTTTTATTTTTTTTATTATTTTTTTTTTTTTATTATTTTTTTATTTTTTTATTTTTTTTTACTTTGGGGTTTAGGTTGTGAAATATTAAGTTTAAGTTATGTTTGTATTTAAGAGGACTATGTTTGTTCGTTTGTTAAATGTGTTGTAAAATTCAATAAAAAATATGTTTGCAAGATTGAAGATTAGTCTGGGGAGTCTGCTCTGTATTTTCTACTGCACAAGATACATGATCAACGGGCATAGTTTAAATGACTCTATAGGCAATTGGATAGTCCTTCAACCAATCAGACCAACGATCCGGGTGACGTACTTTGAGCGACGCGAAAACTCCATGCAGGAAACGTGTCAACAAATGTGTTTGTTTGGAGCATTGATCAGCGGTTTGCAGAAGCAGCAATGGCATAGAGTGATTTTTGCAGGTTATGCAAAAAATAAACAAAATGAAAGTGAGTGGTATTTACACCCACTCGAGCGATTTGTTTGCTAAACTTAAGAAGCCATTGAACATAGTTGAGAGGTTAAAAGGAATTGGATTGACGGTCGTGCGAGAGCCAAAAGTGAGCCAAGTGGATAAGCCACTTTGTGATTGGTCCCCGCAGATTTGTAACGGAAGCAGGATACAAAAATGTACAGGTTTCCAGCCTGAGCTGCAAGGCGAAATCAAATCGCCGGCAGATCGGGCTGGGTTTACCCAGTCTAGGGTATTGTGGATTATTTATCAAATATAGTAAATAATTTTGTCTCTAATCTGTCTCAGACACTACAGATTTAACACCTTTTTCAAGTGGGTATAGGATCTAGTTGTATGTTGGTTTTAATGCTTTACATGTTTTAATGTCTGTTGCTTTGTGCCATTAAACTGGGGTTAACTTTTATTTTTCTTGTTTGCCTTAGACCTGATGGTGCTGAAAGAGGAGAATCAAGTACTGAATGAAATGGAAGAGAAAGATCAATGTGAGAATCGTCATGGTTTCACAACTGAAGAAAAATCTTTTAGTTGCTCACAGACTGAAAAGACTTCATCACAAGAAAAAGCTCAAAAGACAGAAACTGAAAGTTATTTCATCTGCCAACACTGTGGAGACAGATTCACTCGAAAAGCAAGCCTTAACAGTCACGTAAGCATACACAATAAAGAGAAGGGTTACACCTGCTATCATTGTGGAAAGAGTTTTGATCAACTTCATGACCTCAAAGTCCACATGGAAGATCACAAGGGAAATAAGCCATGCATCTGCCTACAGTGTGGAAAGAGATTCAGACAAAAAGGATACCTTAATAACCACATGAGGATTCACAATAAAGGGCAGCATTACCCCTGCCAACAGTGTGGAAAGAGTTTCAGTCAGCATAAAAACCTTGAAGTTCACATGGAAGTTCACATGGGAAAGAAGCCGTATACCTGCCAACAGTGTGGAAAGCAATTCAACCGAAAAGGAAACCTTAATAACCACATGAGCATTCACACCAAAGAGAAGCCTTACACCTCCAAACAACGTGGAAAGAGTTTTGATCAACATGGAAACCTCAAAGTCCACATGAGATCTCACTCTGGAGAGAAACCCTACACATGCCCTCAGTGTGGAAAGAGTTTCAGTCAACATGGAAAACTTGAAGTCCACATGAAAGTTCACACTGCAGAGAGCCCTTACACCTGCAAACAATGTGGAAAGAGTTTTGATCAACATGGACACCTTAAAGTCCACATGAGAGTTCACACTGGAGAGAAACCCTACAAATGCTCTCAGTGTGGAAAGTGTTTCAGTCAACATGGAAGCCTTGAAGTCCACATGAGAGTTCACACTGGAGAGAAGCCTTTCACTTGCAAACAGTGTGGAAAGAGTTTCAACCTAAAAGGAAATCTTAACATCCACATGGTAGTTCACACTGGAGAGAGCCCTTACACTTGCGATGAGTGTGGAATAAGTTTTACTATGAAAGGAAACTTTAAAAGGCACATGGTGATTCACACTGGAGAGAAGCCTTTCACCTGCCAACAGTGTGGACAAAGTTTCAACCGAAAAGGAAACTTTAACATGCACTTGAAAACTCACACGCGAGAAAGCCGTTCTAGCCGTTTTTCTGTATGTAATCGTGCTCTATCTCCACAAAATGCAGAAAATGTCTAGTTTAGTTTTCTTCCGGCTACGTTTTATTTTTCTGGCTGCTCTCTTAAGGGCCCGAGTGTGCTCATCGTACCACAGCGTTGGACTGTTTTCTTTAATCTTCTCTAAGCGCAATGGAGTAACTGCGTCTAAAGTGCTGGAAAAGAGAGTCAAAAGTTTCTGTCACTATCGACTTCTATCTGGGAGGCTGAGGACATGAAACTGATCAGGAATATAACTAATAAAGCAATCTTTAGTGGCAGAAGTGATTGTTCTAACATTTGTAATGCAGAGTAAATAAACCTTGTAACCTTGGGTAAATAAAGTATTCACGAGACTAGATAATGATCCGAGATGTCATCGCTCTGCTGTAGAATTTCAACGGCATCAACATTGATTCCATGTGATAATATTAGATCTAGGGTATGATTATGACATTGAGTAGGTCCTGACACGTGTTGTCTAACTCTAATAGAGTTAAGAATGTCTTTAAATGCCAATCCCAATGCATTTTTTTTGTTATCTACATGTATATTAAAATCACCAACAATTAGGACTTTATCTGCAGCCATTACTAACTTTGATAGAAAGTCAGGAAATTCTGTGATAAAGTCTGTATGGTGCCCTGGTGGCCTGTATACAGTAGCCAGCACAAATGTCAAGCGGGATTTATCATTTACACTAGATAGTGTTACATTAAGCAAGAAATTATCTGAAGGTATTACTATAGATTGCATTAACACCTGTTTCGTTACGTTTTTATAACAGTAATATTGTGGGGTGGACTCATTTAAAGTAATGTAATCGTTTGGTTTTAGCCAGGTTTCTGTCAAACACAGCACATCTAGATTATAGTCAGTAATCATATCATTAACAATAAGTGCTTTTGAAGTAAGGGATCGAATGTTCAGCAACCCGAGCTTTATTATTTGTTCATCTGCATTATATTGTTTTTTTGTTTGTTGAACATCAATCAAATGTTTACCCTTAAATGGGTTTGGGAGTTTTTTGTATTTCCTAGTTTGGGGAACAGACACAGTCTCTATAATATCTAGGTGAAAGTCTCTATGTGATGGGATTTATCTGACCTTGGTGACGTGAGACAGCTAGCGGACGGTCGGTTTAGCCAGTCTGTCTGCTTCCTGACCTGAGCCCCAGATTGTCATGGTTGAGCTCTAAGACTATGTGCCATATTACATAATTTCCTAGTTCGGAGAACAGACACAGTCTCCATATGAGGATATCTAGGTGAAAGAGTTGGGCTTTATCTGACTTCTGTGACGTGAGACAGCTAGCAGACGGTAGGTTTAGCCAGTCGGTCTGCACAAAAGAAGGCGTACGTCGCTCTCTACGCAATAATTGGTATTTATAAAAAGCAAACTTGACGAGAAAATGTGCGGTCCTTCACGCATACTCTGACCCAGGCGTATGCACAAAAATGGGTGAAATGAGAAATTGTGGCACCATCGGCAGATGGAAGAAACACGTGAAAGTATGTGAAACTGTAGACCGTTGTGTAAAAGAAATGGCAATACTGCCTCTCATAAATAACATGAAGACTTCACAAAGCAAGTCTTACAATTAACAGCCTGCACGAAATTACATTTGCACTGAACTATTTCCCATTTCCACGTAGATTATAACCGACATCTGTAGCTTGTCAGATGCAATTAAATGGTTGAAAATAAAATGCCCCATATCACAATGCGTAATGACGCACAATGGCTGATCTTGCGCTCTTAGAAGATGTGTCAAATGGAAGGATTCGGAGTGTATCTTCAGACAGCAAGAAGACTTGCTGGCAAACGAGGACGAGTGGCTTATGAGCCGGTTGCGACTTCCTCGAGCCGTCCTGTCGGACCTCTGCGGTCTTTTGGGCCCAGCGTTACAGAGGAGCACTCGGAGGAACCACGCCGTGCCAGTCCCACTTCAAGTCCTAACAACACTAGGATTCCTGGCGACTGGCACTTTTCAGAGGGAATTGGCTGACAGGTCAGGTATATCTCAGCCGACCCTTAGCCGGGTAATGCCAGACGTGTTAAAAGGCATAATAGCTTTGTCCCATGATTCCATAAAGTTTCCATACACAGCGGGTGAACAGGCAAACAAGAAAGCTCAATTTGCAGCTATGTACGGTTTTCCAAATGTAATCGGTGATATTGACTACACTCATGTTGCTATAAGGGAACCGAATGTTAATGAAAATGCTTTCATTAATCGAAAGCATTTCCATTCAATCAATGTCCAAATTATTTGTGACGCAGACATGTTGCTCACTAATGTAGTAGCTTGGTGGCCTGGGTCAACCCATGACTCATTAATTTTAAGACACAGCAGTGTTGGACGCAGACTCGAGGCTGGTGCTGTGCGTGATGGCTGGCTTCTAGGTACGTTTGATTAATAGACACTTCACATTTTACTGTACTTCACTGTCTTAACCCTTTCACTATCCTTGCAGGGGACAGTGGATATCCCCTCAAACAGTGGCTGCTTACGCCTTTCCTCAACCCACATAGTGCAGAGGAAAGGCACTACAACATGTGCCACAGCCGAGCTCGCGCTATAGTCGAGCGCACCATCGGCCTGTTTAAGGGCAGATGGCGCTGCCTCGATTGCACTGGAGGGAAGTTATTGTACACTCCTGAAAAGGTGTGCCAAATCGTGCTGGCATGTGCTGTGCTACACAATGTGGCACAGCTTAAAAACGTGCCTCTACCCCCTGACGCCGATTGCTGTGTTGGCCCCGACCCTGACCCCCATCCCAAGGCATTTGAGCCAAATGCTGCTGCTGTGCGCCAGCGTTTGGAAGTGATGTGTCGCTTGTAAAGGCAAGGCAAGGCAAGGCAAGTTTATTTATATAGCACATTTCATACACAATGGCAATTCAAAGTGCTTTACATAGAAGAAATTAAAATAATAAAAAGAAATAAGAATAATTAAAACAGTTTAGAAAAATAAAAAATAAAATACAGTACAAACAGTCGGACGAACATTGGCACAGTGCTCATTCAGTAAATGCATAGTTAAACAGATGTGTTTTGAGTCTGGATTTGAATGTGACTACAGTAGGAGCACATCTGATCTCTTCTGGAAGCTGGTTCCAGCTGCGGCTGGCATAATAGCTAAAAGCGGACTCGCCATGCTTAGAGTGAACCCTTGGTATTTCAAGCTGATATGATCCTAATGATCTGAGTGATCTGTTGGGTTTATATTCAGTGAGCATATCTGCAATGTATTGAGGTCCTAGACCATTGAATGATTTATATACCAGTAATAATACTTTAAAATCAATCCTAAATTTAACTGGGAGCCAGTGTAAAGACCTGAGGACTGGTGTGATATGTTCATATTTTCTGGTTCTGCTCAGAATCCTGGCGGCAGCGTTCTGTATGAGCTGCAACTGTCTTATGGTCTTTTTGGGAAGGCCAGTGAGGAGTCCATTACAGTAATCCACCCTGCTGGTGATGAAAGCATGCACAAGTTTCTCTAAGTCTTGTCTGGAAACAAAGCATCTAATTCTTGCAATATTTTTCAGATGATAGTATGCTGATTTAGTTATTGCTTTGACATGACTACTGAAACTAAGGTCTGACTCTAGTGTCACACCAAGATTCCTGACTTGATTTTTGGTTGTTTGACCCCTAGAGTGAAGGTATGCGTTCACCTTGAGAACTTCATCTTTGTTTCCAAACGCAATGACTTCAGTTTTGTCTTTGTTTAACTGAAGAAAGTTTTGACACATCCAACTGTTGACTTCATCAATGCATTGGCACAGGGAGTCAATGGGGCTGTAATCGTTAGGCGATAGGGCTAAGTAAATCTGTGTGTCGTCTGCATAGCTGTGGTAAGCAATTTGGTTCTTTCTCATTATTTGGCTCATTGGGAGCATATACAGGTTGAACAGGAGTGGCGCAAGAATTGAGCCTTGAGGGACTCCGCATGTCATGGATGTCCACTCAGACTTATGGTCTCCTATACTCACATGATAACCTCTCCCATCTAAGTATGACCTGAACCATTTTAGGACTATCCCAGAAAGCCCCACCCAGTTTTCCAGCCTGTCCAGAAGTATGTTGTGATCGACAGTGTCAAATGCAGCACTGAGGTCGAGTAGTACCAGCACTGATAATTTGCCTGAGTCAGTATTTAAGCGAATATCTTTTATTATCTTTATGAGCGCTGTCTCTGTGCTGTGGTGCGGTCGGAAACCAGATTGAAAATTGTCAAAGTATCCATTCAAGCTCAAGAATTTGTTCAGCTGATTGAAGACAACTTTTTCAATGATCTTGCCTATGAAAGGAAGATTTGAGATCGGTCTATAGTTGCTTAAAGGTGCAATGTGTGATATTTCTGAGGATCTATTGACAGAAATGCAATATAAGATCCATAACTATGTTTTCAGTGGTGTATAAAGACCTTACTTAATGAACCGTTATGTTTTTATTACCTTAGAATGAGTCATTTATATGTACATAACCGCGGCCACCCCTTCTATGAAGGTCGCCATATCGTGACGTCATGTTTCTACCGTAGCCGACAGCGAACAGACAGACGCGTTTCATCACTAACTTGAATGAGAAGCAGCAGAAAAAGACGCGGCTTCCTACGTCGGCCACCGTAGCCTCTCATTCGAGTTTGAAATTTCAAGGAAAGGCCGCGAATTATTGACCGATTGCAATTCGCAAATCTCACCACTAGATGCCGCTAAAAATCACACACTGCACCTTTAATATGGTCTTATCCAGATTGCTCTTTTTCAGGAGGGGCTTGACAACTGCAGTTTTTAGGGAGTTTGGAAAACTCCCAGAGAGAAGTGAAGCATTTACCACTGAAGATCTGCTTCTAAACTGTTTAACACACTTTTGAAAAACGATGTGGGAAGTGTGTCAAGAGCGCAGGTTGATGTTTTAAGGTGCTGTACGGTTTCTTCCAAAATTTTGCCATCAATTTCTTTGAAATCAGACATAGTAACTACTTTCTCAGGTGGTTTGATCTGTCTGACCCCAGCGCAACTCAAGGATGTGCTGATCACCTTTCTGATATTATTGATTTTCTCAGAGAAGAAAGAAGCAAACTCACTGCACTTGTTGTCTGAGAGCATTTCACTGGGAATCTGGCTTGGGGGGTTTGTCAGTCTCTCTACAGTAGCAAAAAGAGTGCGTGTGTTGTTTAAATTGCTGTTTATAATATTTGAGAAGAAAGTCTGTCTAGCTTTGCCTAGTTCCATATTGAAAGCATGAAGGCTGTCTTTGTAGATGTTATAATGGACTACAAGTTTTGTCTTCCGCCACATGCGCTCTGCTTTTCTGCATTGTCTTTTCATATTTTGCACTGCTGTTGAGTTTCTCCAAGGTGCCTTTTGTCTGCCACTCTTCTTCCTGACTTTCACAGGAGCAATATCATCAATTACACCTTTAACTTTTGAGTTAAAAGAATCAAGGAGAAAATCAACAGAGTCTGCAGATATGCTTGGTGTTAAAGATATAGCCTTCATAAATAGGACACTATTCTCATTTAAGCATCTCTTCTTGACAGACACAGATCTAGCTTCAGTGGCAGGAGAGATCAATATATCAAAGAAAATACAGAAATGATCAGACAGTGCTACATCCTTAATAACAATCGATGAAATGTTTAGACCCTTACTGATAAGTAAATCTAAAGTGTGTCCACGATTGTGTGTGGGTCCATGTACATGCTGAGTCAGATCAAAAGTTTTTAAAACAGTTTTGATTTCTTTTGCCATATTGTTTTCTGCATTATCTATATGGATGTTAAAATCTCCAGTAATGGCAAAACAGTCAAACTCTGAGGTAATTGTTGATAACAGTTCTGTAAAGTCCTCAGCAAAGGCTGGAGAGTATTTTGGAGGCCTGTAAATAATGAAAAGTAAAATGCGTGGAGCACCTTTTAACACAATACCCAGATATTCGAAAGACAAGTAATTCCCAAATGATATTTGCTTACATTGATAGATATCTTTAAAAAGAGCAGCTAGACCCCCACCTCTCTTAGCAGCTCTGCAGACACTCATAAAAGTAAAGTTAGGAGGGGCTGCTTCATTGAGGATTGTTGCACTGCAGCTGTCTTCTAGCCAGGTTTCATTTAGAAGCATAAAATCCAGGTTGTTTGTGGTTAAGTCGTTGACTAGAAGTGATTTATTTTTAAGTGAGCGAATGTTTAAAAGAGCTAACTTAACAGACTTACTTTTCCCCACAGCAATATTAGTTTGACGTGTAATAGGCACCAGATTAGTTGGGTTTGCTGTACGGCTATTGAAGGCCTTAGACTTTATGTCATGTAATAGAACAGCAATAGAGAAAGATACAGGCACACTGGGTTCCCGCTTGTTTTGTAAACATTTGATAAAGTTACTGTTATCAAAACGGGGACCCGACACATATCACTGAGAGCTGGTATCAGTTGTTTTTGGTTCACCTCGAGCAGAAGGAGGAGGGTGTGGGCCCTGGCGTTGTGGCAGAGGCCGAAGAGCTCTCACAGGAGGAGGGGGAAGGCGAGCTGGGCCCGCAGGCTTTGGTGGTAGTGGTGCCTGTCTTTTTTTAGTTGGTATCTGGGGGCTTGCAGCAAAAGAGTGGGATAGTCTGGTTCCAGCATGCACCAGTTCTTCCATTTTCTGTGAGAAGCACAGTAGTGGCGTTGCAGGGGAGAGGGAGAAAGTGTCTGGTGAAAGGGGCTGTTGCTCTGGTGTTATAGGAGGCTGTAATATGCTGTCCTGGCTTCCCTGGCTGTTTTCCAGGAAGTCGTCCTTGGGTGCTGAATCTTCAAGCAGTTCTGATATGGCTGTCTGTGGTGAGCTCTGTGTGCAGGGCTCAGCTGAGATTGTGTCCGTGAGCAGAGGTTGTTGTGGCGGAGTGGTGTTATCATGTCCATTTTGCTGCTGAAGTGAAGTCCCGTGGTCATTCATACTGTGTCCAGGTGTGTGTGTGCCGTTCAGATTGAGTGGATTGGCACAAACCGCAGAAGGATGATTTAGGGAGAAGTAGATATTGTCCTTTAACACTCTTGAACCAAGTTTGTTTGGGTGATGGCCATCCCGATGAAACAGTTGTCGTTGACTCCAGAAAAGATTGAAATTGTCAATGAAGTTCACTGCTTTTATATTGCAGGTTTTTTGCAGCCATGTATTTAGCCCAAGCAACCGTGAAAACCTGTTTGTTCCTCTTGCTGGGAGAGGTCCACTCATGAATGTTTGAACTTTCAGACTTTTAAGTGTTTCAAAAAGTTAATTGAAATCCTTCTTAAGGAGTTCTGACTGCTCTTTATGAATATCATTCTTCCCCACATGTATGATGAGTCGATTAGCAGTCTTATGTTTCATCAGAATGTTCTGAAGTTCCCTGTTTATATCAGAAGTTGTTGCTTGTGGAAGGCAGCACGTAGTTGTATCCCTGCTGCTAATGTTTCTGATTATGGAGTCCCCCAATATCAGAGTCCTGGGCCCGGCTGCGCTCTGAGCTGAGTGCCGCTGTCTGCTCAACCTTGAGCGCCAGTTAGCATCAGTGTTAGCTACTGGCCCATTCAGTCTGTGTTCGATCACATTCATCACATTTGTGGATTCCTCATTTACATTCATTAGTACTTCAAATCTGTTCTCAAGATGTATAGGCAGTGGTGGCAGACCAGTGTTTGCAATCCTTGTCAGAGCTGTATCTGGGGTAGAGGATGCTACTGCGGTAATATGTGATGCTCGTGACAATCTGATGTCTCGAGTGCCTTTGGGTCTCGCTCCCTGTTTGTGCCATCGATTAGTAAGTCGATCGGCTTGTTTCTCTACCTGTCGAGGAGTACTAGTTTCATGGGACTCACCGGTATGCTGAGGGTGTCCATGACGAAGCTCTGTTGTGTGCTCCGTCTGGTTTGGTGGTCCCGTAAATAACTTTGTTTCTAGAACTGCAATCCTTTGTAAAAGTCTGTGGCAGTTGGTGCAGCAAGTAGATTCCAGAAGAGGCATTTTCTCTTATCCTTTTAGGCAGTTGTGTTTTCCTTTCCCGGAATGTAAGCTGGTCGGGTAAAAGAATTCTCAGTTTTTGTAGTAATCCAAACTTTGTCGTATGAGCACTGTGCTGATTTGCTGAAGTTAAAATTAGGTGATAAAAGGAAATAAAATAAAGGAAATAAAATATAGAAAAAATAGGAGATAAAATGTAAAAGCGATAGAGCAAAACGCGGAGCAGTAAGCAAGAGCGTCCGAACAGTAGCTGAGCAGGAAGTGTCAACAAAGAACAACAAAAGGTGTGGAAAAAATATATTATTTATTCAAGAATTCCCTCATTGTGCAGTTTATTTCAGTTAGGACAGTCTTGATTTCGCCCAACTCCTTGGCCAACTCTCTGATTGAATTAATGACTTCCCTCTGCATTTCGAGGACTGCATCGGTGAGGACACGTCCGCTGCTGGAGGGTTGAGAGCCGCGTATCGTGGAGATGCTGGGTCCAGACGGCTGCTCAGCTGCAGCGTTGTAACCACTGGCCCCGCTGGAACTCCCAGCGACTGAAATAAAGATTGTTCTATATGAATAAACTAATCGTGTAGCCTACATACATGTGACTTGACTGCATTCATTTTACTTATTTCACTTACCTGTGTCATCCGGTGCATCTGGCGCGTCAGTGTCCCCCTCCACCTCAGTCACCACTCCACTTAATAGGGATTCCCCAATAACTGCCGCCAGTCTTTCATCAATAGGGGTCAGCTCCGGTGTCCCCTTTCCCCCACCCGTGGCAGACACACTCTGGCGATGGAGCGCTAGACGCTTTTTTGCCTCGACTTTGTTGTCCGACCATTTCTTTTTTATTTTGGCCACGGTCCGAGGTTGTGAGGCTGCAGCATTAACGGCGTCTGCAACCTTTTGCCACTCAAGTGCCTTTTTGGCATTAGTAATGCCCACACTGTGCCCTTCAAACAACATTTTTCTCCTCTTTTCCACCTCACCAACGATAATTTCTACTTCACACTGAGTGAAGTTACTTTTTTTTTTTTTTTCTCTGTGTTTGCCATGATTTCGCAGTCGATGAATATTAACTTGTGGGCGTTTCACGGACTATTTATGGGCAACTATGGGCGTGACATGAAGCCGCAAAAGCTGCGCTACATTTAGAATTGATTGTGATTTATTAAGGGAAAACTGCGTAGGATGTGTGTGCGCACGGTTTTATAAATGTAGTCAAAACTTGAAATATAAATTCTCAGAAAATGCATTTTAATACCAATATATTGAAACCTGTTTATATATCCATACTACCTTAATAAAGGAGTCCAGACATTAGAAAAATATCAGTCTACACATTAGTTTTATATTTAATATGAGGGAAATATTTGACACAACATGACACAAAAAATCTTTAACTTTTAGGTGGCATAATATTTTTTTGTAATTCTATGAATTACACTGCGCAAACCTACCCAATACTACCCACCTGATGAAGAAGGGTTGGCTCTTCACAGAACATAAAATATTCATTTTATTTTATTTTTCGTGTTCGCATTTATGAGGAAATGACAATATTACGGACGTGACAGTTCTCGGTTACCTCGAAGAGAAAAGAGACCTCAAAGAGAAAACACAAAGCCTTTCTTTAAAGTTAATTTCATTTTGTATTAATTGTATCTTAATTTTAATCAATGTATCATTAACCAATTGCCTGGATTTAATAAATAAGAATGATTTTTATTTGAATATAGCAAACAATAGATAATCACGACACAGAGGTGCCGGCGCGTGAACTGTCTCATAAATGAACCGAAACTCAGCGTATAAGCTACTTGCCTCACATACCTGAGAAATACATCTATAGAAAGCTTGAAATGTCTACTTTTAAACAGAACAATTCAAAACAAAAGAAAACAGACTGCTCTCTGCTAATGTAATCCATATGAAATGTGCATTTCTCTCTGGCACGTTCACTACTGCGAAGATCGCAAGTCAGCATTGTCAATTTCATCTTTGCAGCCGACACTGACACAGAAAAAACTTGTTTATTAATAATATTAATTTACTACTTGCTATATTTGACATATTCATTATCATTCCTTTTGCCGTTTTTTTTTGTGACAGCTTTTAGGTGCTTTATTGGCAGCGGCACCCTTACATGTTACATGAACACGTCACCACCGCATCAGCAATTTGTCATGTTGACAAGCGTTGTTCAAGAAAACAATATAGAGACCATGATTTTCCTACTAACAGAACTGCTTGCTAAAATACATTAACAAATATTAATGTTTATCATATATAGGAGTCACAAATCGCAGGTTTCCTCCACAGTCAGTTGAAGTGATTGACACTATTGTCCATAGGTGTGAGTCGCTCACAATCATGAGCTTTATGTTTTGTGTCTAAATGTGCCGCAGCAAAACAGTACAATGACAAAATCACTTAAATAGGCGCTTTACATTTTGCTTTGAAACCAAATCTTCCTCCATCTTGTCATCAAGAGTGAGGTGAAATGGGCGAAGTGAGGTGAATTCTGACTCCTGCTTCCGATCTGTACTGCGACTTTCGTTTGGCTCATGCTTTTTTAAGCAGACACGTTCAGTTTTTCATTTTAGTGTCTGTTCTCTAACTGAACTAAATGATTGTATTCCTATCAAATCTTTGCTTAGTGGCAGCAGACTTGGTGAACATCCCAAATGGCATTTAATTGAATATATAAATATGTGCCATGCATTTTCCTTTCAGTAACAAAATAAATGTGATGAGAAAAATGTGCTGTGAATACTTGTGCTGTTGTGAGGGATTCTATTCAGGGGGTTGAATAACTTTGAGACTGCAAAAGTCATTAAAAGTTGCATTTTCAGTTGAATTTGGGGTAACCACTTTAAGCATTTGTTGTGTTGAGCCATTTCAATTACTTTTGTTCATTACAAACCAGCTGAAAGTACCAATAAACCTGATTTGCAATAGGGGTTGAATAATTTTGATTACAACTGTGTGGTTTACAAATAACGGTACTATTTGTAACGATATTATGCATTTGTTACTCTGAAAACCCATTGTTTTTTTTCCAACATTGATGATTTGTTTGAGTACCATTTTGTCAAGCATAAAAAGATATTCTGATGTGTGGCAATCTTAAATGAATTTTCACTAATTTTGATTGCATTCCCTTATTTCCTTAAAGTGCCCCTATAATGCTATTTTAAAGTTTCCTAATGTTTTGGAGTCTCCTTCAACAGGTTTACATGCATCTAAGGTCAAAATTTTTTTTAATTTTCTCATAATATACATTTGCACATCACCACATTTTCAATGATTTTCAAATCAGTCTCTCTAAATCCCTCCTTTCCGCGAACTACTCTGCTCTGATTGGCCAGACGGCTCAGTCTGTTGTGATTGGTCTACTACGTGCGTGTCGAAAACAAAAACGCCCATTACCATAACAATGTCAGCTCTGCTTGTCCTGAGGCTCCTAAACTGTAAACTAAACACAGTTAAGAACAATGACGTCGATTTTACCATATCAACCCGAGTGCGATGATGAAACCCTGGAAGAACTAGTTATTCAACCCGAACCTCCATCGCAAGGACAACTCAAGCAGGACGTTTCTCAGTTTTACTCAGTTTGAGGTACATTATGAGATGTTGTAACTGTAATTTCTCACCATCAGCATTAACAAGTGCATGTCCATTGACAAACTGTAAATAAATAAGTACAAGTAAAATAATCAGAGTATTTTTCTAATTTATTGCGGTGAACATGTGGAAACAATAACAGTATCAATAATGAATCAATAACAGTGCATACATTAGCCGAGCAAGCGGTGTGCGAATCCTGCATTGAACTCCGAGATTTTGAGAAGCAGTCGTCAGTGAAATAAAGGGAACACAGCAAAAGTTTAGGATTATACTCCTGTGGTATTGTGGTAAAGACTAATTTTAACCACTGATTCTTATATATATATATATATATTTTTTTTTTAAATAAACCTCATTGTTGACTTCTATCTCCTTGAGCTGTGCTGGTGTTAATAAATATATCTATATTTTTTTGGTTACATTTCTCATTTAACGTTATCTTCTACATTTCCTCCAGTTCATCTTGTGCCTCGGCCCATTTATTAAAATTGCGATATTCACCAAATAAGTAAAATTACATGCAAAAATCATCCATTTAGCCAAGTAAATAGCAAATGTTTACAATAGCAGTATCACTCTGTGTCACTGTGTGTTAGTATGCTTACCTATGTTTATAGGTAGAATGGTGATTAAAATGACTGAAACTACCTCTGCATTAAAGGCTTTTATTGCACACCTTCCAGCCAATCATAATCCAGTATTCAGGCAGACTATGGTTTAAGTACAGATAACATCATAAGATTTTGAGGAAACATTCCAGGATTTTTCTCCATATAGTGGACTTCAATGGGGTACAACACATCGTGTAATCACATTGAAAGGTCATGTGTGACGTTTACAAACCACACGTGCAAAGACTAAGTCATACACCATTTACAAAATAAATAAAAGGCGAGTTTTATTTGAGATTGAGATTGAGTTTTTCGCCCTACCCTACATTTTTTAAACGGAACACACAGTAACCATTTTAAGTACTCCATTCAGACAGACAAAAGCAATGTAATATCATTTACATGCACTTTAACCAAATAAAGTTGAAATTTGATTTTATTTAATGCCCCAATATTGTGGAGATATTGAGATGAAATAAGACGAATATATCTAATAGTTAGATTACACATTCAGATCAGACATTTTGATCTACAAATTCCTAAAGAGTTTAAAATATTCTAAAGTTTTTTACAACCCTTTGTAATTTGAAAGACCAAGATTATTGACCTTATCCTTGTCTGAATATCATTCACGCTGGCTTATATTTTGGTAAGAATCTCTGAAAAAAATCGTAATGGCGTTGATAGAATTTGGAATCTCTGAATCTTAGATTAATATTTGAATGTGTTTTATTGCATGCATATTTCAAATATTTCATAGTTGTAGCATGCACGCAGGACTTTTATTTTGGTGTGGTGATGTGATGTCATAAAGCTGCGCCACGCTCCTGCATCTGATGAGATTCCACTGCAGAAAGGTTTGTGTTTTTTACCATTTTAAGTGTTTAAATTAAAGCAACCCGTTCAAACAGTTTATACAATGAAATGAATGAATTACTGGTAAATGTAACATTGTGTATGTAATAACACGGATGAATGTTGTTTTTATGGGTAAAGAGCATTCATGCATGAGTAACTAAATGTCTCATTTTGCTCCCTTTATCGAGAATCAAAAATTTAGATACTATATACAAATTCAGTTTGTATGATTTTTGTTCTTTTATTCATTTATGTTTTGAGTGGTTTTTGTTTAATCATGTGATTTAAGTCGTCACCTTTATATAGAACTTTTTTACAATTCAAAGCAGCTTTACTGTGATAATAAAATAATGCAATAAAGTTTGTTTCTACTGTACGGCAGATCTAGAAGAATATAGCGTCGTAGTCCAGCTTAAATTAAGTTCAGTGATGGTTCTTTTTTGATGGTTCAATAAAATTTATATATATAGCTGCACTGGAGAAAACAATGATGTTATTGTCTAGTTCAGTTCTAATATAATGGTGTAAAAACAGGCAGATTAATAATATTGTTGAATATTATAAGTGTCCCTAACTAAGCAAGCCAAAAGCAACAAAGGCAAAGTCCATTAACTCTCACTCTGACTGACTCTTACCAGTTTGCTGAACTACTGAACTAGAGCTGATTGAGACGCACGCAGAGATTTATTGTGGATTTATTTTTCTTTCTGTTAATTACTCTCATCTTAAACAGGACAAACACACAGAAGAACTCCTGGTGAAGCGACTGAGATCCACGTGACACTATTATAAAGATGGCGTTTATTAAAGAGGAGAGTGAAGACTTGAAACAAGAAGATATTGAGGAACAAACAAAGATGGCGTTTATTAAAACGGAGAACGAAGACATTAAGATTGAAGAAACATTCAGTCTGAAACTTGAAGATACTGAAGAACAAACAGGTTAGTTTCTTTCGAAAGTTGAATTTAGTCTTATCTGAATTTATTTGATCCCTATTAAAATGTCCAGCTCTACAGAAATTAATGATATTTTTGAAGAATATCAAATGAGTGTCCTTATTAAGGTAGTTTTATTTTCCCGGGTCACCTCATGTGGACGGACATGTTGAGATCACGTGACCAGACAAATGCTAACGTTGCCTTCCACCTGAGAAGATTCGACTTCCATTTGTTATTACGACACGCATTAAACTAGGAAAAATAATACAGAAGTAGCCTTTTACAATTACTTGTGACATTAAACCCAAAATCTACTTCTAATTTAAAAACACTGAAAACCATATTACTTAATTTTACACCAGTCTCAAACAAAATTCTTATTTTGTATAAATAAGATACAATGGCTGGGGGTTATTTGGCAACAAAAAAGAACATTATTTGAAAATGATTTTCCTTGAAACTAATGGTGCTTGAACGCACTTGAACGCCACCACAATGGCGTAAAAACCAGTGGGGAGCTCGGGATTTTCTCTAAGCTCCGATCTTTACGAGTTGGGGGCATCAGTGATTAACATGGCGGAATACACAATACGTAAAGGTATTTAGCTGTGATATTGTCAGGCTTTTCTATTTACAGCGCAGTTAGCTAATCACCAACACAGAATATGATAGTATTATAATATAACTATGCAACATGTAACGATGAGTTGGCAGTGGCTTCATAAATGAATTAAAAACATAATAATACAAAGTACACCTGATGCACATTTCTTTGTTCTTCATTTTCTAGAACAAGAGTTTAAGAACTTAATGTATTTTTGTGTAATTAATTAAGAGAAAGTACTCCGCCATCTTGCTCCGACGAAAGTGACTTGAACGCACATGCCGTTATAAGCACGACTTCCCACCTCGTACGTACGAACTTCCGAGGAGGACTTGAACGCACCATAACTAGTAACGTATCTGCCATTGCCACTAGCCCTGGACAGGCTCAGACTACAGATTCTGGTCGGCTATTTGAAACCCCAATACCAAGAAAGGTTACTCACTACAATATGGTGCAAACGTAACATTTATGCTGCTTTTGATATCAAGTTTTGCTGGTTAGCTTTGTCCTTGACAGGGTCCAAGAGGACCTACAATCTAAAACATGAAATCTCTGAAATTTTGTTCAAAAGAAATAATTGTAAATTAAATACTAGGAAATTAATCTAAAATAGGAAGTATACAAAGACAGTAGTGCTGGAATCCATATCACGGTATTTTTCAAAATGATACCGGTTTCACGGTATATGACGGTGTGTATATATTTTTTTTTTCAGGCATGACTGGGTGTTAACCACATTTTCTACTGATTGAGAGATGCAATACTGCAGTAGATTGACCTCTTGTAATGATTAACATCATTTTTTTTATTAGCTCATTATTTTTTACATCTTGTGTTCACTCAATATCCTCGATTTTCTCTGTATCAGCTTCCTTTTCTGCTTTGTCCTCTTCAGATTCTTCCTTCTTTTCTGCTTGACTATTGGCTTGTGACTTTGTAAACTCTTCTTCTGCTTTCGAGATATTTGCCAAAACATCCTCTGAAAGCCACGAGTCATCGTAGAAATCAGATACGCCTGATGAGGAAGCCGTTGGTGTGGATGTCGCCATCTTTTGTCGCTTTGCTGAACGTTCTTCCTTTTATTTTGCAACAACCTCTTGTCGTTTTCTCATATATTCTTGCTCCTTCTCCAAATCTTGATCGATACCTTCATTGATTTCTTGCCGTAATTCAGTGGAATTAATTGTGCTCATGACTCTTGTGAATACCTTCCTTACGTATTTCTGTGGAACAATAGTTTTATAGGTAAAAAGGCTATATTTTTCTTATTTCCCTTCATATAAAGTTTTAATTAATTTTTGAAGCATAAAGGAAAGATTTTTGATCAATTCTTTTTTTCTAATATTATTGTAAATTTTAGAAGCTATCGATTGCAATTTGTTTCAACTCGATAGCTATTATGGTTGCCGAGAAATTTGCAAAAAACTGAATTTTTTCTGGAATTTCCAGGAAATCCCAAATCTTTTCCTGGATTTTTTTTTTGTGCGTTCCCGAGATTAGACCTTCCTTAACATAATGCCGAAAACCCGAAGTCTCTAGGTGGTCTGGTTGAGGAGTAGATAGAAGTGCAAGATTGGTGCGCACAGACAGAACAGAAATCATGAGTTGTTAATCGCAATTTTGTCCGGTGGAAAATTGCGCTAAAAATCCACACTAGTATTAATACAGGTTTGCAAGGCTGTTTATAAGGAGGTGCAGCAGGAGGCGCTTTAGGAGCGGCAGAAACAGCAGTTTCCCTGGTAACGGCTGTACACAAAGCAGCGCTCATAAACGCCGCTTTATCAGGAAAGATAAAGAAAGATTAAATCAAAATAACATCAAAACTTTTCTAAACACAGCAAGTTCCCTTCAAAGATACATTAATGTAAAAACTCCCGTGCCGCGTTTGACTTTGAAACGTGCAGTGCTCATGTTTATTCCAGGGCTACAAACTTTTCAAAAAACCTTGGAGTGAGATTTGGTGGGGCCAACCAAAATTTGGCTGCGTACAAAGCAATTTTTTTGGCTCATTCAGCATCATTACCGTACAGCAAAAAATAAAATAAATTATAATAAAAAATTAAAGCTGCAAGCAGCATTTAGCGGGGTTCAAGCATTTAGGGTCTTTAAGCACATAAGGCAGTTTAGTGAGTTTTTGTTTAGGATTTACAGGCTTTTGAGTGTTTTTTGCCATACCCATTTTCTAAATGATCCTGTTATGGCTACCCAATGGGTAAAGTTAAAGTTTTTTATATAATTAATAATCTAGAGCTTCCAGAGAATTGTACTGCACTGGTATATTTCTGATCGGGCGAAAAACCTAGGACTAGTTCGCAAAAGTAGGTTTTTAACATAATCGCAAGTATTTAATGAACAAATTGATTGACAGCAGTAGTTCTTGAGGCAAAGTTGTTCAGTATGAGGAGATCTATCAAATGATATGCATCACGTGATTACATAGCCGTAAAACCTGTTAGCATCAACTAGTAGCTGATTTTTCAAAATTCTTACAGACCTCTAGGGCCACGAGTCGAACATGCCCACCGAGTTTCGTTCTGATCGGCCTCCGTTAAGAGCAAACTAACAGCTTTGAATTAAAATGGTGAGGTATCCTGTTGTAAACATCAACCATGCCTGTTGACAGTTCTCTTTTGTGGGAAGGGAATGAAAAGTTCTCAAATCCGCAGCACAGCCTCAGACATAACATTTATATCCATGATCTGCCATTTTCACTATTGTCCTTGCTTGCTTCTTCACAACACCTGCAGATCTTCTGATGATTTGGCTGTGCAGGTCCACATTAACACTGCCTGGCCTAGAAAATGGACTGGGAAATGCAAATTTGGGGGGTATAAATATTAATGATCCTGACTCCAACGTCACAGTCGGTGTTATGGTGGGATTCACTCATTTTTCAGCGGTCTTTTGCAAACAGGAGATTTACACATGAAGGAGGAAACAATGGTGTTTGAGGCTCACGGTATGTCAGTTCCATGTCCAGAACTCTTATCATTCAACTATGCCAAGATAAATACAGTTTTCAATTGTATGGCACCTTTAAAATAGATGATTAGTAATATAATGCTTACTTGGAGTCTGAAATGGCTTTAACAAAAGAAGAAAAATAGTCTTAGATTTCTGTTCATTCTAATCATGTACAAATAAAGTAGCACAGTAAGATTACATTTATTTGAATGCATTAGTGAGTGTGTGATTGTGCTGTGTGTGCAGCATGTCAATACTAAAAGTGAAGGTGTAGTTGATATCTTTGGTGATAATATCTGTAGTAATCATAAAAAAACAATTAAGAAATAAAGAATTAAAATTACAAATAATATTCTATTAAGATATGAGTTATAATAACATGATTTGCAATAGTAATAATATCAATAATATATGCACAATACACACAGATTAGACTATCAGGTCTGTGTTTTACAAAAACATTAGTATTGCAGCCAATGTGTGTCTGTGGGATTTATAAACAGACAAAATATGATTTGAAATGTTATTTTAATGATTTTATTAAGTTTAAACAATATTTCAAATGGAAAAAAAATGAAAAATAATATTTTAGTGAGCAGAATGAACCAATGAGTGTTCTTCTTCTGGTGGTTAAAATGTAAATGAAAACAATAATACTTAAACAATAATACTTAATACACTAACCATGCTTGAACACACACATGCACACACATTTTGTTGTAGATGTAGATATTTAAAATAAAAGATAGGTAACAAAATGATAATTGCAAATCTCCTCTGTATAACACCATTTTCAGATTTCAAATTAATCACTGAGAGGCAGAATTGTTCAAACTGAGAGCTCAGTAAAAATGAAGTGATAAACTTTGACAAAACATGACTGTGTTATAATAGGTGATTTTCATGCAATAATTTTATATAGTCCAAAAACTTATGCAAAAGCACAGATGAAAATATTTTATTAAGTAGAATGTCCTGCTTCCATAGTAGAAGACCACTAATTGACTCACTTTCATTTGAAAGACTTTTTTATCCACCAGTAAAACAAAGCAGTTTCTCCATGTTCTTTCCATTAAGCATGCTTACACACACAGACACACACACAAACACATCCACACACACACACAAAGACAAATATGTTTTCAATGTTTTTAGGATGTGATATTGTGAAAATATCTTCATCTCCTCATCTTGAACAACTTTGCCTCAAGAATCACTAATGTCAATCAAACCGTTCATAATCATAATAAAAAAATAAAATATATACAAATATCATAAAAAAAAAAAAATCATAATAAAAAAGATTGCTTCTTAAAGCATTTGTTTATTTCCCAATACTGAAAGCGAATTAAAAGATCATGCGTAATCCTGCTGCTCCCTCTAGTGGACAACAGTGGTATCATAGCTTACATTTTACAGTTGAAGTGTTTGAATGAATGAATGGGAATTTGTTTCTTTACTTATATCTCAGGAACCAAAAGGCGAAAAATTCTGAAACTCAGAGCATAGATAGTGCTTGAGGAGCCCTGTTGAATGAGACCATCAAGGTGTTTTTGGGCGATTGGGGCTGGGAGTTATGGCTGTTATAAGGCATATCTGTTCGGGCTATTATCTCTGGAATGCCCTGGGCAAATAACACCACATTTGAATCGAAGCTAGCCAAAGACGGGACCTTTCCAACGAGCTCTCACACAATGTTCGGGGTGGTCTGGGTCGGGAGTAATGGTCGTTCAAAATCGGGGGTCCCGCGGACTGGCGATGCGCGGGGGGCGCGCTCCCGAGGCCCGCGACGACACGTTTCGATCAAGAGCCCGGAGATGTCCTCACCATCAAAATTTGAGCGCGCAACGACTTTCCGTTTTCGAGTTATGAATGAATTTGTATTCGGGGGCGTGGCTTAAATGCCGTTATACTTTCGTTTCATTTCATTCATTTACTTTCGTCCATTTCCATATCTCAGTGTAACACAATTGTCAATAGTAATACTCAATAGATGAGTTTTGACAAAATGTGATTGTAAATGTTAAAATAATGATTTTATAAAGTCTAAATATGAATTTTATAACAATATTAGGGAGTAGTATGATGAAATGACAGCAGGGGGCAGTAAAATACCACTTATTGGCTTAATATGCCATGTTATATATTTTTTTACCTTTTTAACTGTTATAGAGGCAAATTTTGTCCGATCTGTCTGAAATTTTTCATGCTTCTTAAGAGTCACATGTTCTGACTTGTTTTTATTAAAGAGATATAGGCTTTTGGAGACACTTGGTCAAGGCTACATATTGAAGTGACACTATTATAGCCATCCAAATGAAGAAGTTATACTTTTTCTGATAATTATTGATCTAGAGAGTCCAGAGAATTGCACTGCACTGGTTTTGAACATTATTATATGAACATTATATGATTATAGATGGAAAAGACCATTTACAGCCAATACAGGCAATTTAACATATAATATATGGTTTTAAAGTGTTTTAACAGTTATAGCGCCACCTATTGTCCGATCTCCATGAAATGTTGCATGCTTGTTAAAGATTTTATGTCAGATATGCTCACCAATTTTTGTGAAGTTCTGAGTTTTTATTTAGGATTTATAGGATTTTTAGTGTATTTTGCCACGCCCCTTTTCTAAATGACCCCATTACAGCCACCCAAATGCAAAAGTTCAACTTTTTTTCGATAATTATTGATCTAGAGAGTCCAGAGAATTGTCTTAGACTGGTCTGGTTCGGATCGGGCGAAAAACCAGGGACTAGTTCGCAAAAGTAGGTTTTTAACATATTCATGAATATTTAATAAACGGTTTGATTGACAGCAATGGTTCCTGAGGCAAAGTTGTTCACCATGAGGAGATCTATCAAATGATATGCATATTGTGTGGATGAATGTAACACCACGTGATTACAGAGCCATAAAACTCGATAGCGCCAACTAGAGTCCGATTTCTTTCAAAATTCTTACAGACCTCTAGGGCCATGACTTGAACATGCCCATCAGGTTTCGTTCCGATCGGCCTCTGTTAACCTTGTCTAATAGGTGCTCAACTTCATTGGCCGATGGCGGCCATGTTTTTCGAGATACGCCAATGTCCTCATAAATATACATGGCACCTTGGACCAAGACACTGCATACCAATTTTCAAGTCAATCGGTCTAACAGTCAGGTGGTTATAGCCCTTTCCATGTTTTTTTCATATTATAGCGCCACCTAGTGTTCAATCGTCGCGATTTTTTTACTGTGACCCCAGATTGAACTCATACACATGTGTACCGAGTTTGGTGAAAATATCTAATTTCGTTCACGAGTTATAACCATTTTAGTAAACTGGCTCCGCCTACTTCGGACGTTTTGGCTCCCCTTAGCAACCGTGAATCGAAATTTCAACTTTTTTTCTATAATTATTGATCTTCAGACTCCAGAGAACATTTCTGCACTGATTTGGTTCCGATTGGCCAAAAAAACCCTCTACTAGTTCACAAAAGTAGGTTTTGGACAAAATCCAAAATGGCGGAAAATTTTGCATACCGGAAATGAAATTGGAGATATACATTTTGTCCGCCCTGAGCCAAGGATTACAGTGATATAAGACACTTGAGTCTGTGACAAAGGGTTAAGGAGATTTAAGCAAAAACATGAATTTTTTTTGTTTTTTGCGCTGTAGCGCCACCTATGGGCCAATCGGGGTCATACTCTCTGAACCTCTCCTCGATTTTTGTACTACCTTCTGGCCAAGTTTCAAGTCTCTAGCACTTACGGTTTGGGCTGCACGATGCGTTTTACGGCAGAAGAATAATAATAATTAAAGCTGCAAGCAGCATTTATCGGGGTTCAAGCAGTTAAGGCCTTTAAGGCATTTAAGCACAAAAGCATCAAAAGTTATTAAGATTTATTTAGCAAGCATGTACCCACTGACATAATAGATGGAAAAGACCATTTACAGCCAATACAGGTAATTTGCCATGGGATATATATGGTTTTAAAGCTTTTTAACAGTTATAGCGCCACCTATGGTCCGATCTCCATAAAATTGTTTACTGTGACCTCAAATTGAACCCATACACATGTGTACTGAGTTTGGTGAAGATATCTCATTTACTTCTTGAGTTATAGCCATTTGAGTAAAATAGGCTCCTCCCACAACGATTTGCCACATTCTAGAATTATTTAATATGATTCTAGCATGATTTACTATCACATACCATGTTCCAGAATGATTTATTAGGATTCTAGCATGATTTACCTTGATACACCTCATTTCAGTATTATTTACTATGATTTACAATGTTTCTAGCATGATTAACCACATTACTAGCAATTATGTGAAGTGTCAGTGCAAATGAGGTGATGAACACTGACAAAATATTATTGTGTTATAATAGTTAGTTATATACATGATTTTTAGTGTGTGTCCAAGTATGAATGCAAAAGAGGGCACTAGAAGACCACTTATTGGCTCACTTTCACTTTAAACCAGTTTTCTGCACTAAAGCAAACCAGTTTTTCCATGTTAACTCAATGCATGCTTACACACACACACACACACACACACACACACACACACACACACATACACACACAGCATAGTTAACCATGATTTACCATGATATACCACGTTCTAGTATTATTTACCAGGAGATAAACGACAATCTAGTATTATTTACTTTGATTTACCATGTTTCTAGCCTGATTTATCACATTACTAGCAATTATTTGAAGTGTCAGTGCAAATAAAGTGATTAACACTGACAAAATATGATTGTGTTATAATAGTTATTGCTATATAAGTGATTTTTTTAGTGTGTATTCAAGTATGAATGCAAGCACATGTTGAAATATTTCATTAATAAGTAGAATGGCCAGCAGAGGGCAGTAGAAGACCACTTATTGGCTCACTTTCACTTTAAACCAGTTTTCTGCACTAAAGCAAACCAGTTTATCCATGTTAACTCAATGCATGCTTACACACACACACACACACACACACACACACACACACACACACACAGCACAGTTAACCATGATTTACCACATTACTAGCAATTATTTGAAGTGTCAATGGAAATAAAGTGATTAACACTGACAAAATATGATTGTGTTATAATAGTTATTGCTATATAAGTGATTTTTAGTGTGTATTCAAGTATGAATGCAAGCACATGTTGAAATATTTCATTAATAAGTAGAATGGCCAGCAGAGGGCAGTAGAAGACCACTTATTGGCTCACTTTCACTTTAAACCTCATGATTTTGACCAGTTTTCTGCACTAAAGCAAACCAGTGTTTCCATGTTAACTCAATAATGCATACTTGCTACATATGCTACACACAATAATGCTACACACACACACACACACACACACACACACACACACACAATGTTTCAGTGATATTGGTGTCACATTCACCTTCATCACATTCACCTTCTGTCTTCATCACATTCACCATCTGTCGTCATCACCTGCACCTGCTCCTCATCACCCTCCTCATCATCACCTGCTCCTCATCATCATAACCGTCACCTGTTGTCCTTGTCTTGATCTGTGTATTTAAGTTCCCCTCTCATCCATTATCATTGTCGGTTATTGTTTGTGCACTAGCACTCTGTTATGTTTGTTTTCATGTTGGAAAATAAAACCTTTGTTATATTTGTACCACACACACACACACACACACACACACACACACACACACACACACACACACACACACACACACACACACACCATCATTTATCATGATTTACCATGGCTGATACCAATACTAATATGAGAAAATGACTATTTTAAACAGCAGGGGGCAGTAAAATACCACTTATTGGCTTAACATGCCATTAATTCATATCATTTTCACCTTTTTAACTGTTATAGAGGGAAATTTTGTCCGATCTGTCTGAAAATTTTCATGCTTGTTCAGGGTGATATTTCACACGTTCTGACTTGTTTTTAAGAAGGTCTGAGCATTGATTAAAGAGATATAGGCTTTCGGGGACACTTGGTAAAGGCCAGATTTTGAAGTGAACCTATTATAGCTATCCAAATGAAGTAGTTCAACTTTTTCTGACAATTATTGATCTAGTGAGTCCAGAGAATTGTATTGCATTAGTTTTGAACATTATGATATGAAAATTATATGATCAGAGATGGAAAAGACCATTTACAGCCAATACAGGCAGTTTACCATTGGAAATATATGATTTTAAAGCTTTTTAACAGTTATAGCGCCACCTATCGTCCGATCTCCATAGAATTTTTCATGCTTGTTAATGATGTTATGTCACATATGCTGACCAATTTTTGTGAAGTTCTGAGTTTTTATTTAGGATTTATAGGCTTTTTAATGTATTTTGACATGCCCATTTTATAAATGACCCTATTACAGCCATCCAAATGCAAAAGTTCAACTTTTTTTTGATAATTATTGATCTAGAGAGTCCAGAGAATTGTCCTAGACTCGTTTGGTTCCGATCGGGCAAAAAACCAGGGACTAGTTCGCAAAAGTAGGTTTTTAACATATTCGTGAATAATTAATAAACTGTTTGATTGACAGCAATGGTTCTAGAGGCAAAGTTGTTCAGCATAAGCAGATCTATCAAATGATATGCATTTTGTGATGATAAGTGTAACACCACGTGATTACAGAGCCATAAAACTCATTAGCGCCAACTAGTGGCCGATTTCTTTCAAAATTCTTACAGACCTCTAGGGCCATGAGCCGAACATGCCCATTGAGTTTCGTTCCGATCGGCCTCCGTTAACCTTGTCTAATAGGTGCTCAAACTTCATTGGCCGATGGCGGCCATGTTTTTTGAGATACGCCAATGTCCTCATACACATACATGGCACCTTGGACCAAGACACTGCATACCAATTTTCAAGTCAATCGGACTAACGGTCAGGTGGTTATAGCCTGTTTTATGTTTTTTTCATTTTATAGCGCCACCATGAGGCCAATCGTCGCGATTTTTTTAATGTGACCCCAGATTGAACTCATACACATGTGTACCAAGTTTGGTGAAGATACCGCATTTACATCGGGAGTTATAGCCATTTTAGTAAAATAGGCCCCTCCCACAACGTACGTTTTGGCGCCCCTTAGCGACCGTGAATCGAAATTTCCACTTTTTTTCGATAATTATTGATATTCAGACTCCAGAGAACATTTCTGCACTGGTTTGGTTCCAATCGGGCAAAAAACCAGGGACTAGTTCGCAAAAGTAGGTTTTTGACAAAATTCAAAATGGCGGAAAATCTATCATGGCGGAAATGAAATCGGAGATATACGTTTTGTTCGTCAGGCATCCAGCTTTCCAATGATATAAGACACTTGAGTCTACGACATACGGTCTAGGAGTTATGAACAGTTTCGCGCTTTTGGTTGCTATAGCGCCACCTATGGGCCAATCGGGGTCATAATCTCTGAACCTTTCCTCGATTTTTGTACTACCATCTGTCAAAGTTTCAAAGTTCCAGCTCTTACGGTTTGGGCTGCACGATGCGTTTTACGGCGGAATAATAATAATAATAATAATAATTAAAGCTGCAAGCAGCATTTATCGGGGTTCAAGCAGTTAAGGCCTTTAAGGACTTTAAGCACAAAAGCATCAAAAGTTGTTAAGTTTTACACCACGTGATTACAGAGCCATAAAACTCATTAGCGCCAACTAGTGGCCGATTTCTTTCAAAACTCTTATAGACCTCTAGGGCCATGAGTCGAACATGCCCATCGAGTTTCGTTCCGATCGGCCTCCGTTAACCTTGTCTAATAGGTGCTCAAATTTCATTGGTCGATGGCGGCCATGTTTTTCGAGATACGCCAACGTCCTCATAGACATACATGGCACCTTGGACCAAGACACTGCATACCAATTTTCAAGTCAATTGGACTAACGGTCAGGTGGTTATAGCCTGTTTTATGTTTGGAACATGTTTTGTTCCTCGCGGAGTACCTCTGGAATGCTTCTGCGGAGGTTTATTGTTTTATCCGCAGCAATAAAGTTTGTCGGCGTCTAAATGGATCGCGCTCTGGATCACTAACAGGAATTATTCTCGTCATATATACACTTAACTTGATGAAAAGCGGGATTGACGCACTGCAAGCAGAGAGATGATTTCTGGCTGCCTCCGCAAAAATTGTCTTCGGCGGACAGCCCGCTGTCTTTGGAACGATTTTAGTACTTTTGCGGCAGACAAACACATGTGTTTCTCTTTCTGGATCTTTTCTTTGAAAACAAAACCAAAAGTTAAAAAAAAAAAAAGAACAAATGTGAAGCGAGCAATTCTATCCATTTTGACGCCTTTTCATTCATTACCAAGCAACACGATTACGCACCAGCTGCAACTTGATGACACAAGCATACTGCGGTTCGGATACAAATAATATGTGAACACAAGTCCATCGGGGGCAGGGGGGGAGCAATCGAACTCGGGTTAGGAACAGGCAATCGAACCAAGTGTGAAAGCGCCCTTAGTCTAGTTTTAGTCAATGAAAATTGTATTTTAGTCTCTTTTTAGAAATGCAATTCTATTTAACCCAGTCAATATAGTGTATCACTATGGAAAAATAGCGAAAATAGTGAACAGAAAAGTAACACTCGTCTCATTCGTGGAGGTTGAAAAACAAGTTCTTTCTGACATCCAAGATTTACTGTATTAATTTAAATGCAAAAGAAAAGGCATGAGAGTCGGTTGTTTTTGTCAATTTTAAGTTTTAATTTAAAATATTTGTCATTTTAATATAACTATATGGCTAAATATTTTACCACTTGCTAATAAATCTAGATAGAAGTAGTGCATTGAATACATTGTTTAAATTGTGCTTAAAAGTGAATTACGACCATTAAAGAGTATGTGTGTACAAAGAGAATCGTAATGCTGACAAAACTTTTTTTAAATAAAAGTATTTGATAACTTCTGGATTTGAAATAAAAATAGTGAGTATGTGTTTGTGGTTCAGCCGTGGATCAGTTACGCACTGCAAACGCAGCATATGTGAAAGCACTATAGCGAGTGCTGCTCCTGCACCGCATATGCACTGCACACGGAGTATGGGCCCTATCTTGCACCCAGCGCAATTGACTTTGTACACCGACGCATGTATCATTCCTATTTTGCACCCGCGCACAGCGGACTTTTCCCTCCACAGACGCACGTCGGTTAACTAAGAAATACACTTGCGCTCCCGGGGGCGGTTCAGCGCAAAGAGGCGGCGTGTTCCGGCGCAAACGTTCCCTCATGCTATTTTGCACGTTTAGAAAACAATTCCGCCACTAACTGAAAAAATCTAGTTTAAAGTCAGTGGCGCGTTGCACATGTTATTCTTATGCTATTTTAAGGGCGCATGCTTGGCCATAATCAATGTAGCGTGTGCACAACGCACATACACTTTGATTCTCTCACACAGAAGCAGCCGTTTTCATTTTTGCAAATCATACATTACGATAGATAGATAGATAGATAGATAGATAATTATAAAAGCATACTTCTAGTTTACACATTTACCCAAATTATCATACGCCTGTTTAACCGAAGTTAATTTGGGTGTGTTTCTCCATCCCCAATGTCACTTCTCTGTGTTTTACGGCCCTGACGAGAACGTCGGTCTGCTCGGCTGTGAACAGCTGCTGGCGCGCGTCTGGCAAATCCACCGTTATAATAGGAATCCGCTATAGAATAAGCGCTTCTGCTCTTAAAGTGAATGTGAGATGACGCTCTGATTGGTTTATTTCACGTTACGCCCAAACCACACCTATGAGTAATGAAGCTACTGCAGACCAACACATTTTAGATTTGCGTTGAGCGCAAGAGTAATTTATCCCGCCGGTATAATAGCAACAGCGCCCAAGACCCGGCCACAAAGTTACTTGCGTTTCGCGCTTGATACTTGCGTTTCAGATCGTTAAAATCGGGCCCTATGTGTGAAACGGGCGTCAGACTTAACTTTGTTTGTTGTCGTTTACGCTAACTCACCGCAGCTGCATCTTCTAAATAATGCCGCGAGTGGGGCTTGAGGAAGTGACGTCGTCTGCGCAGTGCGCCCTGATGCAGCCCCTGAAGTGAGACACGGGAAACAGAAATACTGCAAAATAATAATAATAATAATAATGTGACTAAACAAGACGAAATAGCGTCATAACATTTCATCTCGTTTTGGTCAACGAAAATGAAGAGACATTTTAACATAGTTTTTATTTTGTAAACCACATTTAGTCTCGTTTTTATTCGTCAACAATATTGCATTATACATTTAATTATAGTTATTGTCACATGACCAGCATTTACGTTGCGTCTCGTTTTCGTCACGTGGTTCGTTGACGACAATATTTAGTTATAATTTTTGTTGACGAAAGAAATACTAGTAATCCGATATCGGATTTGACTCAAAAGACAATGTGATTCATCATTCCTTCCAATTAACCACCTTATCTTTGTATAGTAAAATAGTATGTTCAACAACATGAATAACGACGTAGCTGACCAGAGTTCGTGAATCAAATGATTCAGTTTAAAGAGTTGTTCAGACTTCTCTCGATCAGTTGAAGTCTCTCCATTTCAGATGTAAAAATAAATTAATTTATTTCACAAATTAAAAGTCCTGTGAGTCCGAAAAACAAAAGAAAATTGTAATTATCCTACCAGTTGATGGTTTCAAATTATGGTTCAAAGTGGAAACCGGTCCATGGGCACTGGTCAGCTAGCCATTTGTGCATATTTAATTGTATTCAATAGGCAGGCGATTCACCTTCACAGGATTATTTATGGCACAAAACAGGATACACTTGCCGATCACGTTCACATAGGAAAAAAAACAGAGAACAAGAAAACGCAGCCTTGGAAAACACAAGGCAAACGTACAATAATTCATTTCTGATTCAACATTTCAGTAACAAATCATATACATGCGCAGTTCAAATGACACATTAATCGAACTTTTCGACAGTTACTTAACACAGACACTCATTAATCACTCAATGGGTCTCATTCATGAAATCGTAAATATACGAGTAAATATGTGAGTGATTTGCGCGTAAAGGCGACATTCCCGAAAATTCTTCTCCTGATTCAGAAATACTTCGTAAACGTCAGATGTGATAGTGAAATGTGTGTGTTAATGAATTCCAATCAGTTGTAAATGGGACGCGTGTGCACGCTCATTCTCTAAATTACCATAAATCCCGCCCATTAAAACCGACTGAAAACTATAGGCTATATGGGCATCATATTATGACACCAAACGAAGGATTTCAACTTGTCTTCTCAAAAACGAATGAAGAAGAGAAATTTCTCAGATGCAGAAATTGAAGTTTATTATCAGAAGTTCATTCAAAACGCCACATTTTGTTTTCAAGCGTACATAGTGGCGTATCAGGCCTAAAAAAAAGGAAGCTTGGCAGCATAGATGCAGTTAATGGAGTTTCATCTGTTAATCGAACAGTCCCAGAAGTGAAAAGAAAATGGTTTGACATGAAGCTTGACTGCATTATTTGTGACTTGCGGACTTGTAAAAGAATAAACAGCTTGAATAAAAAAATTAAATAAAAAAAACTTGCGGACTTTTGTTCCGTTTGCATAGATGGCTCTCGTAATTACTGGCTGTCGTAATAAAAGTAAAAAGAAAAACCGTATGTAATTACTATATATAATATTTGGTAACACTTTACAATACAGGTGCACTAATAACCATTAATTCATGCTTAACTAATGCACAGATAATCATGTGTTAATGTATGACTCATGAAGAACTAAACCATTAATTAATGATTACTGCATCATGAAGATTCTAAATGATTAATATAAAGTAATATATGAATTGTTATTAATTAAATGTGTCATAATGTATTAATTCATTAATAACTTATTTTATTAACTAAAAGTCTAAATCAATGCGTTAATTACCACAATTGGTCAAGGCAATGTACTTCAACTTCCAGTTGTCTGCTTTAATTAATCATTAACTAATGATTTGCAAATGCATCATTATGTTATGACTTTACTTGTTGAGGCACATGACTATTAACTAATTGTTAAGTAATATGCCATTTTGGTTTTGACATCCACACTAAGCCATGGATTTCAATTTCCAACCATGTACAACCAAGATTTCACTGAGTCCGATGAACTTTGTTGTTCATGGCACAGGACTGTCAGGTTAACATACACTGAGAACATGCGGTTGAGCGCTGCTAGTTCATAACACTGTGTCTAGACTGGACAAAGACAATAGAACGTCCATTATAGTCAGTGATACTACACTGGATGCGTCGCGACACTACACGACAAAACCCAGTCAGTAAACCGATGCCACACTCTATTACTGACGTACTCTGAGCTCTTGTGCTAGTTCTGTTACGAAGGACTAATGGACTTGCGATGGTCTGTCATGTCCAGGTGTAGACAGCTGGTCTCGTCCAGTGTAAACACAGTATAACAGCTTCAGGAGTTCAGATTCTGGTGTGCTGATATTTGTGTGCAGCCCAACTCACCCCATCCTTCACACACATTCACCAACATTACATTCACTGCATGTGCAAACTGTCAAAACCCATAAATGGCATATTACTTAACAATTAGTTAATAGTCATGTGCCTCAACAAGTAAAGTCATAACATAATGATGCATTTGCAAATCATTAGTTAATAATTAATTAAAGCAGACAACTGGAAGTTGAAGTACATTGCTTTGACCAACTGTGGTAATTAACGCATTCATTTACACTTTTAGTTAATAAAATAAGTTATTAATTAATTAATACATTGACACATTTAATTAATAACAATTCATATATTACTTAATCTATTAATCATTTAGAATCTTTATTAGTTGCTGATGCAGTAATCATTAATTAATGGTTTAGTTCTTCATGAGTTATACATTAACACATGATTATCTGTGCATTAGTTAAATATGAATTAATGCAGATTAGTGCACCCGTATTGTAAAGTGTTACCTAATATTTTTTCAAAATGCTGTGTAAATATGTACACGATTAAGGTGAATTAAAATGCAGCCTTATTAATGAGCAAAACGTTCGGATGTTAAACGCACTATTTACGCGAGGCTGGGAGCAGGTGTAGATCTCTTTCGTACCAACTAACGTTTGGAAAATACGAACATTTTAATGAATCCGAAAATTTACGTCAGAACCACTTTACACACGATTTACACAAAAATTCGTTCTGCTCGTGTTTCATGAATAAGACCCATTGTCTCAACTCATGACACATGATCATTGTTATACGTGATAGCTTTAGCCTACGGCTAATTAGTTCAGCTCGCGCTGTGCGGCCTACACTCAGCTCATATCAAATCATTTCTGAAATTGACATATCTTTCATAAGATAACATATGATTAAAAAAATGTCACTCACCAAAACGAGATTGCATCACATATTCAATAAAAAAAAGACTACCGGTATTCAATAAAGATTACCGCTCTGGGATCCACTAAATCTTTACTCCGATTTCCACTTCACCTCTCTCTGACGACAACACTCCAGGCCGAAGCATCCAAAGTTTACAAGTGCACACAATCACAGTTCTCGATAGATTATGATTATCATTTAGTGCAAGGAGTTTCTGGAGAAATGCTCCGTGTCTCATTTGATCTGTTCTCATCTGATTCTCTGTTTATGCTGACAGCGGCAGCGCCTGCGCGACCTGTGGGCGGGCCTTATGAATATGCCGCTTCTGTTGGCTCTCAGGGGTGTCAGTCACAGCAGCACAATCAGTGATTGGATGAATCGTGTGTTATTGCCCAGTGGTGTAATCGAGTGCATCAAGTAAAGAAAAAAAAAAAGAACTGATTGTAAAATATAATTTGTCCAGAACAGATCGACACGACTCAATTTAAACTGTTATAGAAGAGCTAATATACTAAGAATGCACTGGTCTCTCAAGGATTGTCTCTCTGCTTTATTTTATAAGAAATATCTCTGTGTCTAAAGTTCCTAATGTCCTGTACTCTCAACTTTTGTATAATAGTACTAGTCATAATTTTTACACCAGGCATGAATAAAAGCAGTAAAATACCACTTATTGGCTTAATGACATGTTATATAATTTTTACCTTTTTGACTGTTATAGAGGCAAATTTTGTCTGATCTGTCTGAAATGTTTCATGCTTATTAAGAGTCATGAACATTATTATATGAAAATTATTTCATTTTGATCAAATTATTTCCTATGGAATTTTTCATAGAAAAAGACCATTCACAGCCAATACAGGCAATTTACCATAGGAAATATATGGTTTTAAAGTGTTTTAACAGTTATAGCGCCACCTTTGGTCCGATCTCCATACAAATTTCCAGGCTTCTTTAGCATGTTATGACAAATATGCGCATACATTTTTGTGAAGTTCTGTGTTTTCGTTTAGGTTTTATAGGCTTTTGAGTGCATTTTGCCACGCCCATTTTCTTTATGACCCAATATACCCATGAGAAAAATGCAAAAGTTCAACTTTTTTTTGATAATTATTGACCTAGAGAGTCCATAGAATTGTCCTAGACTGGTTTGGTTCTGATTGGGCGAAAAACCAGGGACTAGTTCGCAAAAGTAGGTTTTTAACATAATTACGAATATTTAATGAACGGTTTGATTGACAGCAATGGTTCTTGAGGCAAAGTTGTTCAACAAGAGGAGATCTATCAAATGGTATGCATTTTGTGACAATAAGTGTAACACCACGTGATTACAGAGCCATTAAACTCGTTAGCGCCAACTAGTGGCCGATTTCTTTCAAAATTCTTACAGACCTCTAGGGCCATGAGTCGAACATGCCTACCGAGTTTTGTTCCGATCAGCCTCCGTAAACCTTGTCTAATAGGTGCTCAAATTTCATTGGCCGATGGCGGCCATGTTTTTTGAGATACGCCAATGTCCTCATAGACATACATGGCACCTTGGACCAAGACACTGCATACGAATTTTCAAGTCAATCGGACTAACGGTCAGGTGGTTATAGCCTGTTTTATGTTTTTTTCATATTATAGCGCCACCATGTGGCAAATCGCCGCGATTTTTTTACTGTTACCTCATATTGAGCTCATACATATGTGTACCGAGTTTAGTGAAGATACCTCATTTACTTCTGGAGTTATAGCCATTTTAGTAAAATAGGCCCCTCCCACAACGTACGTTTTGGCGCCCCTTAGCGTCCGTGAATCGAAATTTCGACTTTTTTTCGATAATTATTGATCTTCAGTTTCTAGAGAACATTTCTGCACTGGTTTGGTTCCGATCGGGTGAAAAACCAGGGACTAGTTCGCAAAAATAGGTTTTTGACAAAATTCAAAATGGCGGAAAATCCATCATGGCGGAAATGAAATCGGAGATATACGTTTTGTTCGTCAGGCGTCCAGCTTTCCAATGATATAAGACACTTGAGTCTACGACATACGGTCTAGGAGTTCTGAGCAGTTTCGCGCTTTTGGTTGCTATAGCGCCACCTATGGGCCAATCGGGGTCATAATTTGATAACCTCTCCTCGATTTTTGTACTACCATCTGGCAAAGTTTCAAGGTTCCAGCTCTTACGGTTTGGGCTGCACGATGCGTTTTACAGCAGAAGAAAAATAATAATAAAAATCAGGACAATTACAATAGGGTTTCAGCACTTCGTGCTTGAACCCCTAATAAAAATCAGCACAATTACAATAGGGTTTCAGCACTTCGTGCTTGAACCCCTAATAATAAAAATCAGTACAATTACAATAGGGTTTCAGCATTTCATGCTTGAACCCCTAAAAATCATCACACACACACACACACACACACACACACACACACACACACACACACACACACACGCACACACACAGAGAGAGAGAGGTTCTCAGTGTAGGGACCAGGGTCCCAAAGTTAAATTAACATTGGTCTACCAAAGGGATCTACTAGGACCACTGAAATTCTAAAGAATGAGAACCACTGATTTACATAAATTCTAATCCTTCAAAACTAAATAGGGCTCCAGGCCAGCCATTTTTATTGTAATTATTGATGACAGGGTGCCATCCAGGGCAAGGCTGTTCCTGGTCTTTGTCTTGTTGAGACAGAAAACACTCTCTCCGCATCAGCATTTGAATGGGGTAGCACCAGGACAATCTTTGCTATGGTGGCAAGCCTCGGGAACAGGCCTACACCTGTCACCTGTGAAGAATGAGCCAAGAACACAGTGGAAATAAGCTCTCAAGTAGTATTGTAATTAATTCTGTCTATTAAGACAAAATGCATGCATCTATATGATGCTTTGTATATACAGTATATCCTATAGACACACATAATTTTAAAGCACTATAGATGCATGATTTTGTCTAAATGGAACAAATTGATTAACATCAACCTACAGCATACTTTTACCCAAAAAAATAAAGAAAACAATTTCCACTGTGTTCTTGGTAAAGAATAATTCTTACCTTATGTTTTCGGGTAGCCATTTCAGCCCAGAAGCTCTCCATCTCAATTTTCTCTGGGACCTGCAGGGGTGGTATTGGCATAGTCTGGTATTCCAGGAACTCGTCACTGAGTTGGTTATACTCCTGAGGCCCATGGTAGGGGAGCAGGTTGGGAAACGTAGTTTAAGAAAGCAGTTTATATATATATATATAGTCATCAACCAAAAGGAGCAAATAAGATCTTTAAAAAAAAGAAGCCACTTAGAGGATGGCTCATGTGCTTAGAGTCAAAATTCTGGTGTTAATGCCTTTGTATTAAATTCAGGGCATTTAATCTCAGATAACAAGCATAAATTGCTGAAAAAATAACCTAACCTCTCAACAAAGTAAAGGGCATCTTCTACGCCGCATTCCAACCTCTGCCGAAAATCAACGAACTTCGCGTGCTTGAGCAGTGGCTCTTGTAGGGGCAGCTTTTTTAGAGCATAGTCCACAGCATAGGTCAGAAACGCCAAGGCAGCTTCATGGAATTGCTCCATCTGTTCTGGCGTGATGTCTGCATCATCCAGTAGCTTGTTGAGCTTCACCCTGGTGGTGAATCCAATATTCAGCTTTGTTCCTGTCACAGATACAACAAATCATGTTAACAGAAATGCTGTGCCATGCTGATCATGCTGAACTAGGCATGAAGTCCAATGTTTTTGGGCTAACCAGAAGGTCAGTGTAAATGGAAGCTGTGGATCAATGGATGGATCCTTTAACGCTGAGCTTCTGGTTAGCCAAAAAAACTAGGACAACTTTACCAGGCTAAGGCTAGGTACAAGGCAAAGCATGACATGGGGTTCCCCTGTAGTCTGATCACATCACTTGTAAAATTAGAAGTATTAAATATAATGATAGTTAATGATCAAACACTGACCTGGCAAATGGTTTGCCTTTTCTTTAAAAAGCAAGAATTGTTTGTCTTCCTGCAGCGCTGTAGGCACCATGAACTTGGCACACAGCTTGCGAATGAAGTTCATCATCTACAACACAGACATTTACAGGTGTAAAACAGTGGGTGAAATTTCCATAAGCTCCCAGAAGCAGCAGCAAAAAAAAAAAAAAAAAAAAAAAAACCCACCGGCAGAAGCATATCCCACTCTCCCATTGTACCTCATCATGTAACAAAAATATTGAGGACTGTTCTCTCTGGAGCAGAAGGTTGAATGAGGTGAATACTGGTATGTGGCCTGGAAGAAAAGTAGGTACACCTCCGTCATGGGGTCAGAGAACGCCTGTCAAGTACCCCTTTCGGTTTGTGCTACCCTTGAACCAGTAGCCAACATCAACTACCAAGTTCTCCAGATCAAATTTGGACACCTGCAATATATGAATCAGACCGTAAACATTCAGTTAGACAAAAATAAAGTTGTATGTAAAGTACAATTAGGCCTATACTCACATCCAAAAATCCCATCCCAGCTCTTTTAGTGGTGTTGTGGACTATATGACATGGGGGCAACCATGAACGTAAATACTGGAGTGTTCTTTCAGGATTCTGGAGGCGATGGAAATCTTTGAACCTATGTTCACAGCAGCATTGTCCACAGAGAGACCAACACAGTTTTGCCATGGGATAGCCTTTTCTGCTAAGGTGGCATTTATCTTGCTGAAGATGATGTATGCTGTCCCACACCTTGTTCCGCTAGTAGTACACATCCCCAGGAAGCCGTGGACAACCTTATCTTTCATAAACATCCGGACAGTTAGGGGGTTCATCTTCTCTACTCCTGCAATGACAGCATGTAAGCATATAAAGCTTTCCATCTTCTTATATACATGATTAAAAAACTATATCATGCCTGATTATTATGGAGAAGGAGAAAAACATCATCATGTCCAATAGTTTGGGAAATACCTGTGTCATTGGATCCATCTGTAATGAGGGTGTATGGCCCTTCCCTCATTTGTACCACCAACTCACTCATGAAATGTGGTTCCAGTGCTTCGTTAACTATACATGAACTCTTGGTTCTGGCACACTTGTACTCCTAGGCTGTTTTGGAATCCTTGAAACACTCCTTCAGAAGAGCGCCCAGGTGGTCAGTCAACGCAAGTGGCACATTGTGCTGAACTAATGTTGCTGTCATTTTAACCTCAGCCCTTCTTGTCTGTAAGAAAAAAAGTGAGTTTAAATAGACACCAGAGCCAACAGGGCACAGGTGAACACAATGGGCAATTAAGATGGAGATAAAACTAAGAAAATCTGACTGTGAAACAGAACAAGGTGGTAAATTAGTCAAAACTATCAACCATGACAGAACAGTATATTACACAAAATTCTTGAACCTTGACAGGACCATCCATGACACATAGTATACCTTAGCCTCTTGGTCTGACATCCCACCAACTGAGGGAGCGGACATTGAAAATCTGTCAATCGTAGTGGTGGATTCAATGGCTTGTTCTTTTTCCTGGTGGCCCTTGCTCTTAACATGTCGCAAAATATCTGAAACACCCTGGTGGCAACATGTGTTTTCCACACGACATACAGAACACCAGTAATGTGTGCTGAGGCTACCTTTAGTGATGAATGGCCATTTTGTGGTCCACTCATTCTTGAATGTGCATCTATATGTTGCAGCTCCACACAAGGCTCTAATCTTCGACCTCTGCTCGGGCTGCTGCTGTTGGTGGTTTTCTGTCTGTCTTTGTTCTGAATCAGAATCGGCAACAAGCAAATCTATCTGTCGCTGTTCTGTCTGTTGCTGTTCTGTCTGTCACTGTTCTGTCTGTCGTTCGGTCTGTCCTGTCTGTTGCTCTTCTGTCTGTTGTGCGGCTCTTTTTTGCTGTGGCTGATCTTTCAGTAAAAAAAAAAAAAAAAGTCTTTACTCCTCTTTTCTCCTGGCCTTGCCTTATTGCGGGGCATAGTTGAAACCTTCAGGAATTTAAATGATCATGTTTAATACATCTACACTAATGTATCAATTACAGCATGTATATAGCCCTTACTAAAACGTGACCCTGGACCACAAAACCAGTCATGAGCCGCACGGATATTTGTGGCAATAGCCAACAATACATCATATGGGTAAAAATTATATATTTTTCTTTTATGCCAAAAATCATTAGGATATTAAGTAAAGATCATGTTCCATGAAGATATTTTATAAATTTCCTACCGTAAATATTAGGGGTGGGGAAAAAAATCGATTCTTAGATGAATCGCGATTCGGGACGTGGACGATTCTGAATCAATTCACAAATGTCAAAAATCGATTTTCTAAAAAAAAAATAAAAAAAAATATAATAACGTAACATTGAAGGAACGCAAAAGGCGGAACTCTGAAGCGGACGTGCAGTGCGCGGACAGTCTGTGGCGTGCACATAACAGAGACGCGCACATAACAGACGCATGATGGCTGAGCGCCAAATCCGAACGGCACCAGAGAATGTCTTCGTTAAAAGCTAACGTATGGAACATTGGCAATTTCATTGTGATCTATTTAGTATTTTTTTGTATGAGAGCTAATTTCTGTATTGTTTAGTTTTCACATCAATATGCTGTGTAAACCGATCTGATCTGTATGCAATATGTGCAATGCCAGTCACAAAAAGTTACATTTTGACTGTAAGTTACTCTCTGCAGATGTTCATTCACTTTCTTTGCTATTTTTGATTGTGGTATACAGCAAACATTTCAAGTCATAACTCTTTATTATTTAGTTGTGTATAAGTCAAGAGCGACTTTGTATGTTACTAATTATTCAGAATATGCTTAAGTCCACAAGCATTATATGATAGCTTCTGGTACATAATTCTATATTTTTGAACGAAAACTGTTTGTGAATTTGCTACAGCAAAATGTTTGTTTTTTTGTCTGAAGGATTATATTGCTCATTGGAAATTACAAGAGAATGTTGGTTAGAAGTCTATTATTAAATGCTAGAGATTCAGAATATGCTGAAGTTTGTATTAATTTACTACAAGTATGCTGCTAGTACAGGCACACATTTATTTTCCTGTTGGTTCTCAGCAATGTTGGGACATATGCTGGCAAATGTAACCTTACAGTTGACTTGCCAAATCACTTCCATTTGTTTTATTAATACTTGCCAAATCACTTCCATTTGTTTTATTAATACAATTAATATAGGAAGTATTGGAAGTAAGTTCGTTATGGGTCATCATAAATACTTTGCTTTAAAAGTACCAAGTAAAAATATTTTTTCAATGTTTTTGATAAAAGGCACTTCCCTGAGAATTGAACTTAATAAATGTGAAAAAGACACTTTAATGTCTCCGTTTGTCATTCTGTATTGCAAAGCAGATGAGAGTAGATCATGATCAGAAACCTGATTAGAAATCATTATGAATAAAATCGAATTGTTTTGAATCGAAATTCTTTTTGAATCGAAAATCGATTTTGAATCGACTCGTGGCCTCAAGAATCGGAATCGAATCGAATCGTGAGATGGTCAAAGATTCCCACCCCTAGTAAATATATAAAACATTTATTTTTGTAAGTGAATGCAGCACAATCGTGAACATAAATGAACAACTTGAACAATTGGTAAATCAAGTTTATACATCTGTCTGGTTTTGTGGTCCAGGGTCACAAATTATGTTCACAAAGCTCTCGAAATGCCTTTAATATAACAACTCGCATAAAACGAATAAGCAAACGTTATAGAGTTTAAGAGCATAAATACTCAAGCATATACTTAATAAATATACTCAATAAATACTCAAAGCATACATACCTGAAGCCGGGGAGAAATGCGGGGGAAAATGCGCCTGGAATGGCTTGTGAAGTAGTCTCGCATATGTGAGAAAATGTCGAAAATTCCACAGACAGAGCTGGGCGCTCTTAAACCCCCTCACCGAAAGCGTAACTAGTCGATCACGAGTGGCTCAACAGGTAGATCTATAGATTAACGTCTCGTATGTTACCCTCGTTCCCTGAGTAGGGAACGGAGACGTTACGTCGGATGACGACGAATGGGGTTTCGCTTAGAAAGCCTGTCATCTTCGAGTATATAAAACGAGCCAATGGCAATGAAATGCCATGGGTCTGCGGAATTTGCATAGCGTATCTCCGCCCCACGCCGGGGGTATATGAGGAAGTACCCCGGCAACATGCAGATATGTCTTCGCTGAGGAGCCGAGACTGAACTCAGGCGTTCCCAGCGGTACAGCGGAAGTGGCAGGGAGACGTAACGTCTCCGTTCCCTACTCAGGGAACGAGGGTTACATACGTAACCGAGACGTTCCCTTTCGTGGTCACTCCGAGTTACGTCGGATGACGACGAATGGGGTCCCCAGTCTAATCACGCCACCTCGGCTGTCTTCCAGTGCCCTGCGTAAGTCTGAGCTCCCTATCGTGAGACTAGCACGGACGAAGGAGTCCTACTTAACACAGGAATACCAAGGTACACTGGGAAGCAAATCTCAGAGGAAATATGCAATTATGCCCAGCCCTAAGGGGGGGACTTGGAATACACATATGACCCCGAGGGGCTGCATATGGAGTAACACTGGGGTGTCCAGCCGCAGGTGGAATATTTCAACCCTAGGGGTGGCAAAGTGGCTTGCCGAGGGAAAGACACATGCTCAGAGAGGCTTACAGTGGAAATACACATGTGGGAGTCGCCCAGAGGGGGAACCATGCACATGGAGGCACCTAGCCAAGCGCGAAAGCTGCCGGTGGCATAACTCTGGCGTTGACGTCAACAGTGCTGGAGGAGACTCAGGGCTTATGAGGCTCACCTGAGGAAAATATCGCACGTATCCCGTCCGTGGAGAGGAATGGCGAGCAAGCGAAGACACCTGAGCAGAATCTAGTACCGGCTAGTTGAAGCGAGTACATGAGAAGAAACTGGCTCCATCTCGCGAATGTTTTGGGTGTCGCCCAGCCTGCAGCTCTACAAATGTCTGTTAGCGAGGCGCCATGCGCTAGAGCCCAAGAGGATGCCACACTCCGAGTGGAGTGGACCGTCACACCAAGGGGGCATGGTCGACCTTGCTGCTGATATGCCAAAGCAATGGCGTCCACTATCCAGTGGGACAACCTTTGCTTGGAGAGATCCTTTCCCTTCAGCTTCCCACCATAACAGACTAAGAGCTGGTCTGAGGTCCTGAAACACCGCGTTCTGTCTACGTAAGCACGGAGGGCGCGTACTGGACAGAGCAGTGCCAAGGCTGGGTCTGCCTCTTCCAAGGGCAGCGCTTGCAGGTTCACTACCTGGTCTCGAAAGGGAGTGGTAGGAACCTTGGGCACATATCCAGGCCGGGGTCTCAGGATCACGTGAGGGTTAGCCGGCCCGAATTCCAGGCACGCTTCGTCAACCGAAAATGCCTGCAGGTCCCCTACCCTCTTGATGGAGGCCAATGCAACCAGGAGCGCTGTCTTCATTGACAGGAACTTAAGCTCCACTGATTGCAGAGGCTCAAAGGGAGCACTCTGCAGGGCAGTCAAAACCACTGAGAGGTCCCAAGAGGGTACGAGGGGAGGACAAGGAGGATTCAGTCTCCTCGCTCCCCTCAGGAACCTGATGATCAGGTCGTGCTTTCCCAGAGACTTACCATCAACTGCGTCGTGATGTGCGGCAATGGCGGCAACATACACTTTCAGGGTGGAGGGAGACAGCCTTCGCTCCAACCCTTCTTGCAGGAAGGAAAGCACGACACTGATCGGACATTTCGTGGGTTCTTGATGTTTTGAAGAACACCAGTTGACAAAGAGGTTCCACTTCAACGCGTAGGCATGTCTCGTGGACGATGCTCTAGCGGAAGTGATGGTAGCCACCACCGCTGGTGGTAGGGTACTCAAACCTGCCTCGTCCCGTCTAGGAGCCACACATGGAGGTTCCAAAGATCGGGACGAGGGTGCCATAGGGTGCTCCGTCCCTGAGAAAGCAGGTCCTTCCTCAGGGGAATTGGCCAGGGAGGTGCTGTCGCGAGCAGTACCAGTTCTGAGAACCAGGTCCGGTTGTGCCAATACGGGGCAACCAAAATGACCTGCTCCTCGTCCTCCCTGATCTTGCGCAAGGTCTGCGCAAGGAGGCTCACTGGGGGAAACGCATACTTGCATAGGCCCCGCGGCCAGCTGTGCGCCAGTGCATCCGTGCCGAGCGTGCCCTCGGTCAGGGAATAATACAGGTCGCAGTGGGACGAGTCGTGGGAGGCAAACAGGTATACCTGTGCGTCCCCGAACTCCCAAATCAGCTGGACCGACTGGGGATGGAGTCTCCATTCTCCAGCGAGAGGCCGAAGCCGAGACAGCTCGTCGGCCGCCTCGTTCAGGTCTCCCGGGATATAAATGGCTCGAAGTGACCTCAGATGCTTCTGACTCCATATGAGGAGGTGGCGAGCGAGTTGCGACATACGGCGGGAGCGCAGACCACCTTGATGGTTGATGTACGCTACTGTCGCGGTATTGTCTGATCGGACTAGTACGTGCTGACCCTTGAGCAACGCACGGAAGCGGTGCAGGGCGAGACATACAGCCAGCAACTCGAGGCAATTGACATGCCAAAGGCGCTGGGGTCCTGTCAGGAGCCCGCGGCAGCATGTCCATTGCACATGGCGCCCCAGCCCTTGGTGGAGGCATCTGTTGATACAACAACATGCCGAGAAACTCGTTCTAAGGGCACTCCGGCCCGTAGAAAACTGAGGTTCGACCACGGGGTGAAGGTCTGACGGCAGGCTGGAGTCACTGGGACTTGGAGCGTGCTGTGTTGCCATGCCCACCTCGGGACTCGATCGCGAAGCCAAAGCTGAAGGGGTCTCATATGAAGCAACCCGAGCGGCGTGTTACTGCGGCTGCGGATGCCATATGCCCCAGGAGCCTCTGAAATAGTTTCAGTGGAACCGCACTCTTGTCCTCGAATTGGCGAAGACAAGTCAGCAGTGACTGTGCGCGCTCGTTCGTAAGCTGCGCGCACATGGCGACCGAGTTGATCTCCATACCGAGAAAAGAGATCCTCTGCACGGGGCAGAGTTTGCTCTTCTCGCAGTTGACCCGAAGGCCCAGACGAGCTAGGTGCCGGAGCACTAGGTCCCTGTGTTCGCAAACCTGATCTTGAGAGTGAGCTAGGATCAGCCAGTCGTCGAGATAGTTCAGGATGCGAACCCCGTGTTCCCGGAGGGGACCAAGGGCTGCCTCGACGACTTTCGTGAAGACGCGAGGAGACAGGGCTAGCCCGAATGGGAGAACCGCGTACTGGTATGCCTGCCCCTCGAAAGCAAACCGTAGGAACGGTCTGTGTCGAGGTAAGATGGAGACATGGAAGTAGGCGTCCTTCAGGTCGATCGCTGCAAACCAATCCTGCGGCCGCACGCACTGGAGGATGCGTTTGGCCGTGAGCATCTTGAACGGCAGCCTGTGAAGGGAGCGGTTTAAGACGCGCAGGTCGAGGATTGGCCGTAACCCACCGGATTTCTTCGGTACAATGAAGTAAGGGCTGTAGAAGCCGGACTTCATTTCGGCTGGAGGGACAGTCTCGATCGCACCCTTCGCCAGTAAATGGTAAATGGTAAATGGACTGCATTTATATAGCGCTTTCAAAGACCCAATGGCCACCAAAGCGCTTTACAATATTGCCTCACATTCACCCATTCACTCACTCATTCATACACCGACGGCGGTGTCAGCCATGCAAGGCGATCCAGCTCGTCGGGAGCAACTGGGGTTAGGTGTCTTGCTCAAGGACACCTCGACACTTGGTCAGGTGGAACCGGGGATTGAATCACCAACCTTCCGGTTTGTAGACAATCCACATGAACCACTGAGCCACTGCCGCCCCAGTAGGGTGGCGACCTCCGCTCTCATGACAGGGGCATTGCCACCGACCACAGTGAAGCGGACTCCCCTGAAGCGGGGAGGAGACCGCGCGAACTGAATCGCGTAGCCGAGCCTGATGGTTCCCGCGACCCAGCGGGACAGTCTGGGAAGCTCTAGCCAGGCCTCCAGAAAGTGCACCAGCGGGGTCATACGAACCACAGACGTACCATCGGTGGTGCAGCGAGGCGGAATGACCGGCCCAGGCGAGGGTGGCATTGCGGCCCTGTGCGGGGGCACGGTCATTAGCCGCATCCTGCCAGAGGAGGCCAGGGGAGGACCAGCGCCCCACGGGGGCGTGCTCTGGCAGGGGTCTGGCGACAGAGGGGGATGAGAGGAGCGTGGCCTGTGGGCAACGCGTGCTGTCATCCACAGCCTCTTGGGGCTCAGAGAAAGAGCATCAGTTCTTTTTGAACGAGATTCTCCCCCAGCCCTCCACCGGGGGAAGGAGTGGTCCTGCTACCAGCTCCTGAAAGAACTGAGCCCTAACTCCAAGCTGCCCGTCTCAGGAGTGCTGCTTAGCCAGGTGTTAGCCGGCTAAGGGGCAGAGACAGGCGGTGCCAGCCTCCAGCGACCTCCTCATGCTCGGGCCGGTGAAGGCTCGAGGGAGAAGCCGCATGGAGTCAGCGTCGGCGGGAAGCAGACTAAGGAGACCACACGGACGGATGACCGTCAGTGCAGAAGCCTCAGTCTGCTTCTGGAGTGATCGAAGACTGTTGGGCGCAACCCTCAACCACACCGCCGACCAAGCTGCCCGTCTCAAGGGTGCTGCTTAGGCAGGCGTGGCAGTCTAAGGGTCGGAGACGGGCAGCGCCGCCCTCCTGCGACCTACTCCTGCTCAGGGCCGGTGAAGGCCCGAGGGGAGGAGCCGCATGGAGGTGGCCTTGGCGGGCAGCAGACTAAGGAGACCACACGGATGGATGACCATCAGTGCAGACGGACCTGAGTCTGCTTCTGGTGGCCGAAGCCACCCCGCCGAAGAGCCCAGCCTGGGACATGGGGGGCGATGTCGCCCGAGAGCGAGGTCAGTAGTGTGCGCGGCGGAACGACCAGGCCGGGCATGGGAGGCATAGCGTCCCAGCAAGGGGGCGTGGTCGAGTTTCCGCGTTCTGTCAGTGTTGGCCAGGGAAGGACTAGCGTTCCACTGCGGCCGGTTCCGACAGAACTCCCGAGTCAGCACTGCCTCGAAGGTGAGGGCGACACACAGGACTGCATGCCTGTGTCACAATAGTGACAGAGAACATACAGACCAAGATCGCCTCACGATCAAGGGCAGCGAAGGCGGAGGACGCCCGCAGGCCGCGAAAAGTCACGTGGACTCCCGCGGGCCGGAAGCGTCCTGATGCACATCTGGGAAAGCCTACAGCGCTCGGGGGGAGGGCGGCGCCAGTCCAACCGATGCTTTCAGCTGCCCGGGAAAGCATGGACATCAGCTCTGGATCTGACTCGACTAACGCTGACACTCCTGAGGGAGGCAACGCAGTCGAATCCTCATTTCCAGAGAATCAAGCCCGCCTTGTGATGCTGTGAGTGACATGACAAAATCTGCTGGAGCCCCGAATGAAACACTGGGTCCCCGAGAGGAACCAGGCACACACGGAAGCCCCACGGTTCGCGATGTGGAGGGGGACGTGTGGCCACCAGCCAAAGTATCCCGTAGGAAGAGATAGATTGGGGTGTGGCAGAGGGGACTCTACCCACACTGAGATCATTGAGTCTCGATCTATAAACATCGCGATGGTCATGTTCCCGCAATGAAAACATGACTCATCCACGAGCGCTGCCGAGCGTGATTAAGCCCAACGCGCAAAACAGCGCTCGCAACCGTTAAACAGATGAGTCACGCGCCCACATCCAGTAATACACGGGCGAACCGTCTTGAAAAAGACGTGCCGCGTGCAGCTCTTTTAGAGAGAGGAAAAGCTCAGCAGTGTGCTGAAGCGCCCAGGGAGAAACACACTCACTGTCGGCAGATCACTGCACAGATCAGCAGCAGGCAATGCGATCTCGCTGGAACACGCCGTCACACTGAAGAGCCGCTCGTCTCGTAGAGTGAAGATGATACAGAATGGCTTGTAGGAGTGAAGAAAACTCTTGGCTCCGAAGCGAAAACATATCTGCATGTTGCCGGCGTACTTCCTTATATACCCCCGGCGTGGGGCGGAGATACGCTATGCAAATTCCGCAGACCCTTGGCATTTCCTCAGCCACTACACGTTTAACACCTTTTTCAAGTGGGTATAGGATCTAGTTGTATGTTGGTTTTAATTCTTTACATGTTTTAATGTTTGTTGCTTTGTGCCATTAAACTGGGGTTAACTTTTATTTGTCTTGTTTGCCTTAGACCTGATGGCGCTGAAAGAGGAGAATCAAGTACTGAATGAAATGGAAGAGAAAGATCAATATGATCGTCATGGTTTCACAACTGAAGAAAAATCTTTTAGTTGCTCACAGACTGAAAAGACTAAATCACAAGAAAAAGCTCAAAAGACAGAAACTAAAAGTTATTTCATCTGCCAACACTGTGGAGACACATTCACTCGAAAAGGAAGCCTTAACAGTCACATGAGCATTCACAATAAAGAGAAGGGTTACACCTGCTATCATTGTGGAAAGAGTTTTGATCAACTTCATGACCTTAAAGTCCACATGGAAGATCACAAGGGAAATAAGCCATGCATCTGCCTACAGTGTGGAAAGAGATTCAGACAAAAAGGACACCTTAATAACCACATGGGGATTCACAATAAAGGGCAGCATTACCCCTGCCAACTGTGTGGAAAGAGTTTCAGTCAGCATAAAAACCTTGAAGTCCACATGGAAGTTCACATGGGAAAGAAGCCATACGCCTGCCAACAGTGTGGAAAACGATTCAACCGAAAAGGAAACCTTAAAAACCATGTGAGCATTCACATTGGAGAGAAGCCCTACACCTGCAAACAGCATGGAAAGGGTTTTGCTCAACATGGAAACCTCAAAGTCCACATGAGATCTCACTCTAGAGAGAAACCCTACACATGCCCTCAGTGTAGAAAGAGTTTCAGTCAACATGGAAGCCTTGAAGTCCACATGAAAGTTCACACTGCAGAGAACCCTTACACCTGCAAACAATGTGGAAAGAGTTTTGATCAACATGGAGACCTTAAAGTCCACATGAGATCTCATTCTGGAGAGAAACCCTACAAATGCCCTCTGTGTGGAAAGAGTTTCAGTCAACATGGAAACCTGGACGTCCACATGAGAGTTCATACTGGAGAGAAGCCTTTCACTTGCAAACAGTGTGGTAAGAGTTTCAACCGAAAAGGAAACCTTGACATGCACATGGTAGTTCACACTGGAGAGAGCCCTTACACCTGCGATGAGTGTGGAATAAGTTTTACTATGAAAGGAAACTTTAAAAGGCACATGGTGATTCACACTGGAGAGAAGCCTTTCACCTGCCAACAGTGTGGACAAAGTTTCAACCGAAAAGGAAACTTTAACATGCACTTGAAAACTCACACTCGAGAAAGTCGTTCATATAGGATCTCTGTGGAAAGAGTTTCAGATATAAAGTAACCTTCAAGTATGAGCAAACACTCATTAGAGAACTTTTTTTTTATGTCATCAGTGTGGAATGAGTTTCAGACTGAAAAATGTCAGGTTCCTGTTGTGGATGTGACGGTGAGAATATTTTCCAACCGGTTAATCAGCAAGTATCAACGTTTGGGGCTCTTAAATCGCAAATTTCAAAAGAACGTAAAATGCTCACGTCCGCACTAGCATTCTTAACGGTGATGTACTCATGGCAAAAGTTATTTTCCGGTCTTTGCTTAGTGGCAGCAGACTTGGTGAATACCCCAGTGGCTTTTAAATGAATATGTAAATTTGTACATTTTCCGTTCAGTAACAAAATAAATGCGGTGAGAAAACTGTGCTGTGGATACTTGTGCTGTTGTGAGGGATTCTATTTAGGGGGTTGAATAAATTTGAGACTGCAGAAGTCATTAAGAAATCAGAAAACCTTAGTTAAGATAAAATTATTTGTTCGAGTACCATTTTGTCAAGCATAAAAAGATTCTGAGGTGTGGTAATCTTAACCCTCTGGGGACCAAAAACGCGCCCGCGCATTTTGCTCGTTTTTTTTTTTTAGCAATGAAAATAAACACTAAATGCTCTGTTAATTTTGATCTTTCATTTTCGTGTAATACATCAATCGATCCTGTTCAGTTTCTATTTTTTTTCTGTATACTCACAATAAAAATAAAGTGTTTTGCTTTTTGACAAATAAAGAAAAATTAAGATGATGCGATTTCTGCCTTCTCTCTGTCAGTAAACTCCCGTTTGAAACGCGTTCGAAAATGATATATAACTCCACGAAAATTCAGGCAAACAGGCAAACAGACCACGGGCATAAAGCTTGAGATCGCAGCTTTTAAATGAAGTAATTTATATAAAAAACAAATATTCTCAGCTTCTGTAATCTGTATAAAAAAAGAGCGACTCCAGTCGAGCTCATTACGAGCCATTCAAAAGTAATTTGACCACTCCCCGGAGAGCGCGTGCTATTCAAACGCAAATTCTGAGAACCATTTCAGAGCTGTGAAACGCCCACATCAACTGTAAACAAAGCGTGTCGCGAGTGAGACATTATAGCCTTTATGGAGAAAAGTTTCCACAGTGCTGATGAGGAGAAATATTTCCTGATATGAGCAGCAGATCGCGCTGAGGAGTGAGGTAGGCTGTTTTCTTTTCTCAAGTGTGGAATAACGTTATGGAATAACGTTAGTGTAGGCCTATAAACCGCAAAAAGATGAATCGCATTTCTATAATATGACTCGCGTTTCTGTGAGATGAATGAAGGGTACATATTTGTAAAGAGTGTTTAGCCTGAATATGAATCGCGCGTCTGTGTGTGAAAGAATAAACTGCTTTGCCATAGCCTACTGAGATGAGTAAAAATAGACTGAAATATGTTGAAATAAAATGTATTTGTATAAGCAACGTAAATTAACATTTATATGCCCTGATATTTCAATAAAACAACGTTAGTCAGGCGTTAGTCACACTATGTTGGCTATATTCAAACTAATGAATACATATGATAAAATGTAGGCCTATAATCTTTTTTTTTCTTTTTTTTTTTTTTTTACAAAGAACGAGTACACTTGAAATATTGTTGAAATTGTAATTATTGTTGTAATTGTAACATTTTTAATAAAATAGCTAAACATATTTACAAGATAGATGTAAGCGAAATCTTAAATGGTCAATATAAGTATTCTTCTAAATACATTGTCCTTGCATTGTGGCTCAGTCAGTGTCACACCTGAATGAATGACTATTCAGAGTCATTATGCAGAGTGGGTGGGACATCCCAGGTGTAAACTACTCCTTCACGCCCCCCTCGCATATTGGCTTTCCAAGCAAAACCTGTTTTACACCATTTAAATCAATGTATTTTTTTTTGTGAACGATAAAGCAAGACTATTTTCACATAATTTTGAAGCCAGTACTCAAAGGTACAACATCAATTAGACAAAAGTCTTGTGGACACATATTTAATATGTGTTTTGTGGTCTTAATTCAGCCACTTTCATTTTTATTTTTTCCAATAACCACACATAAACATTATTCTCTTAAAAATACAAACATCTACATACACGTTGCCCGCATATTTTGGTAGCCCTGTTTGTGCTATATAGAGTGATTTTACACCTTTGCCATTAACATGTTTATAAATAACTGAAAAAAGCACAAATTTCAAGGCATGTCAGAACATCTCAAGGGCTCCAAAAACACCTTGGTCCCCAGAGGGTTAACATAATTTTTTATTGAATTCCCTAATTTCCTAAGTCATCTTGAATGTTGTTAAATACAACTTGAAATTTGAGAGCATCATAGAAGGTGACTTTATAAATTGGTGTTGATTCCCTAATATTTAGTTTGAAGTCACCATTATGGTGATCGGTGTTCACTTTGGTTTGGAACTTGGAACTTCATTTATATGAACAGTTTTCTTCCTGTTAGTGTAACAAATTAACTTATTTGTTCTTATTTATTGTTGCAGTCATGGTCAGCTTCCATTTAAGTTGCTTGACACCAAGGCTGTAGGACATGTGTCCTGGAGACCCACTGTCCTGTTAAATTTAGATCCAACTCATCTGGCTGCAATTTTCAAAACATCCTGAAACCCTTGATTTTCTTGTTCAGCTGTGTTTGTGTTTATAAAACCTGGGAAATAAATGGTCAAATTTGTCCGTCAAGCCCAGGTTTACATAGAACATAAAGGAAAAGCAGTGCAGAAAATACATTCTGTATGACCGGGTTGGTTACTGTTTTGACTTAACCAAGATCTTCTTGACACTGAGCTTCTCTATTTCTGCAATGTTTCATATGAACAACATAGCAGCGCCACATCAAGTGAGTTAAACTGGATAGTCATTGTTGCGTTTTAATGATTTTGTTATCCTTCCAATGCACCGTTTTTGTGTTTGAATGCAGATTTTTTTTATTTGACGAATCTTTGAAATTGCATTTTTATTTTGCCATTCCATTGATTGTGTGAAACCTCCAGATAAAGGGCAAGTTTGCACAAGCCACCTAGTTTTATTGCCAATTAAAAAGGAATATTTCGAATTGGAAACCGGTTTTGCGCATTTACAGGTCACCTGAAGTGTATACTAATAAATACATATATAAACGTAAATACAAATTTTGGTTAAGAAAATGTCACCATAGATTCCAGGTAACGCCATTAAGACCTTCAATGAAGATCGTACTTTGTTACAAACGTAACCTCGGTTCCCTTTCGAGAACGGTCACTTCGTATTGTATAGCTATACATAGCTCCTTTCCTCAGATTATTGAAGTCTTTTTGTAAAACGCATTGCAGCTGCACAGCTAGCACAGTGAGTGTCTGGCTCACTCATTGGCTGTGCTGCGGCAACTGCATTTCCAATGGCGAGGCGCCTCTGACGTGTGCTCCAATGAGCTATCAGCGCGCCGATGCATGTCAGAGACCGCCAAGATGGGTGTGGCTACGTCTATAATAGCGCCCGAAATCGCCATTTTAGCTGGTTTTAAATCGACTGAAGGTCCATGGAGAGGTCTCAAGATGGAATGGAAGGAGGTCTGGAGGGGTTCATCCTCCTGGCTCCTTTTAGAAGAAATCTGTCTTTACTTAAGAAATCAGTCAGACGGCGGGCCGCGGGAGTGGAAGGGGGGTCAAGCGGGATTCTTTATTAGTGTCGATTTTCAAGCTCTTTTTAATGATAGGCCTTACGCATCTGTCAATCATCCCGCGTGCACAGAGGCGGCACCAGATTTTTGCAGTGAAAAATCGTACCAGCGTACTTTGAGGTCAACATGCGTACAGGTTGGCAGGTCTGCCACTGGATGTTCAACATGGCACCTCATGGCAAAGAACTCTCTAAGGATTTGAGAATTAGAATTGTTGCTCTCCACAAAGATGGCCTAGGCTATAAGAAGATTGGTTACACCCTGAAACTGAGTTACAGTACATGCCAGGGTCATACAGAGGTTTTCCAAGACGGGTTCCACTCAGAACAGGCCTCGCGAGGGTCAATCTAAGAAGTTGAGTCCTTGTGCTGTGCGTCAGGTGCAGAGGCTGGCTTCAAAAAACAGACGCACAAGGGCTGCCAGCATTGCTTTAGAGCAGGGGTCTTCAACTAAAATTGCTTGAGGTCCAGTAAATGAACCCTCCTCACCAGCCGAGGTCCGGACAATTATATACCTAAAAATATGAATTGATGGGTTTTACCAGACTAAAGAAATGAGTGTAGATAACTTTTTTTTTTTTTTTTGGAACAAAATATAATGTTATGGATAAACATGTCTTTTCATATGTATAAGCAGCCATAAGTAATCCTTCACAAAACTGATCTATTTTTAATGCTGTTCTGTTATGTCCTTTAAGTTGATTTGGTACAAAATATCTGAATTCAACCAGTAACAATGTCTGACAAAAATATGATAAAGGAAACTGTGCAAAATGCCTTCATCTCTAAATCTGCACTAAACATACATTAATTTCAACATTAACAACTTAAAAGGAAAACTAAAGTGCTTTTTTCGGCTGAACTGAGATTAACAATCACAATCAACGCAAACCTCCATGTATTGTCTCTACTTAACTAAATGTATCTAATGTTGAACACTGCTCTCTTCTGTGCTTCAAGTTGCATTGGTAAAGATAATCAGCAATATCATTCAGAAACACATGCAAAAAATAATGCCACCAGTGTTGGAAAAATGAAACTCTTTATCTCTTATTTTGTAGTCCATAAAAATGTAAATAACCTCTTATGAAATTTAAATAAAATTGTCTAAAATTCACTGTATTCTCAGTGAACACTCATATGCTCGATGTTGGGCGGCGAATGAGTGAGAGAGGACGACCCGTGTAGATCGCTCATACTGGGCTTTGAGCTCATTTATTTTCTGCTCCCTTACCTCGGACTGCTGAGGATAAGTTTCTTCTAAGTGTCTATGTCTACAAATTTTTGAAAATGCCATTGTTTTTCACTCACTGAAAGTTTTATCTCTCTGCGTTTTTCACTCGCTGAAAGTTTCATCTGTCTGCGCGCTCTCTGCTCTCTTCATTGCACGCATGACTGCGCGTCTGAACGTAGCAACAGTGAGCATAGTAACTGTAGTAGCAACCATAGCAACCCGTTGCGCTGTTGGACCCAAACGGCTCTACTGAGCTGACTTTGATGTGCCTGATATAAATGTGTTTTTATTAGAAAATAGCGGCATTTATTTATTTCATTATGTCAAAACTAAAGGCTTCGCGGTCCGTATGGACGCATTTTGCGGTCCGGATTCGGACCGGAGTCCGCCAGTTGGTGACCCCTGCTTTAGAGGTTGTAGAAGTGGAAGGTCAGCTTGTCAGTGCTCAGGCCATACACCGCACACTGCAACAAGTCGGTTTGCATGGCCGTCGTCCAAGAAGGAAGCCTCTTCTGAAGCTGGCTCACAAGAAAGCCCTGAAAGCAACCTGTCCAAGAGCATGAATTACTGGAACCATGTCCTGTGGTCTGATGAGATAAACTTTAAAAAAAGATAAAAAAGTTTGGCTCAGATGGTGTGAAGCATGTGTGATGACGCCCTGGTGAGGAGTACCAAGAAAATTGTGTCTTGCCTACAGTCAAGCATGGTGTTGGTAGCATCATGGTCTGGGGCTGCATGAGTGCTGCTGGTACTGGGGAGCTGCGCTTCATTGAGGGAAACATGGACTCCAACATGTACTGTGACATTCTGAAGCAGAACACGGTGCTCTCCTTTCAGAAACTGGGCCGAACGGCATGATAACGACCCCAAACACACCGCCAAGATGACAACTGCCTTGCTGAGGAAGCTGAAGGGGAAGGAGATGGAGTGGCCAAGTATGTCTCCAGACCTGAACCCTATTGAGCACCTGTGGTGATCCTCAAGCAGAAGGTGGAGAAGTGCCACATGATGTCATTGTCATTATTATGTCATTACACTTTGGACACAGTTTTGACATGTTCATTTAGGGTGTACTCACTTTTGTTGCCAGCTATTTTGACAATAATGGCTGTATGTTGAGTTATTTTCATAGGACAGTAAATATATACTGATATACAAGCAGCACATTGATTACTCTAAAATATATCCAAGTTTCATTTCTATAGTACTGTCCCTTGAGGAGATATACTAAAATGTTTGCTGAAATGTGTGGGGTGTACTCACTTTTGTTAGATACTGTATATCCTACAGGTTTTTTTTCCTTACTGGCTGAATGTTTTGTGCCCAAGATTCAACTAGATTGTTTTAAACATTTATGAATACATTTCTGTCTGGTTTTGTTTGGCAGCTGTAGAACATATTATGGTTATTAGAAGAATATTAAAACATTACAATCTAAAAAAAAAAAAAGCTTTTTAAAGCAGAAGTTAAAATCACAAATTAAAAATGAGTAATAACAAAATCATAGACTAAATTTTAACTGGTAAGATTAATAATTGGCCTATATAGCCAACATTTGAATTACTCCATTACAATAGTCCCTTAACAGTTATAGCTATCATAAATGTGCTTTATTATGTCTTTCAATTCAAACACATTTAACACAATTATACAAATGGACATTTCCTTTAAATACATATTTTCCCCCAATACTTATTCCTTATTTTTCCTTCTACTTTTTTTCTTCTTTTTTTTTCTTTTTGTGATTAATTCCCACCAAACACTTAAAAAACACCTAATTAGAAAAACAACAAGTAGTTAGACACATTTACATATGAAAAAAAAAGTCCTATAATGACATATAATTTTTTATGTTTATTTAAATAATATTTCTTGAATAACTTATTAGGAATTATATTAAATAAGTAAATAATTTTTTTTATAAATAACTATAATTAAAAGGGAGGGAGGGTTATATAACAAATTTAATTAATGCATCCTAATATGCATTCCTTTGTTTTATGCAATATTCTTTGATTTTAGAGTAGGCCATATCTTTTCAAAATGTATACTTTTGTTCTTAATTTTATGTTACCCTTTCCATAGTGTACTTCGGAAACTAAATCTAACCAATCTTTTAAAATAGGGGATTTTTGCTATCTACGAAATGTTTTATTGCTTAAAGGGGTCATCGGATGCCCATTTTCCACAAGTTGGTATGATTCTTTAGGGTCTTCACGTAAAGTTTGTAACATACTTTGGTAAAACAACAACCTTTTTACCTCCTCAAAAACAGCTTTGTTCACAGCGCCCCGTTTCGGTGCATGTCTCTTTAACTGCTCACCCATCATATCATGACGACATATTGCTCAGAAAATCAAAACGGGTTGATTATTGACAGTGTTTAGGCTTTTTGAGGATAAAAAAAAAAGGAGTGAATGGAAAATGTTTTTTTCATTGTGTGGTGGTTGTGTAATGCCTAGTTCACACTATACAACTTTAAACGTCGGCAGATCGCTGTGCTGTTTAGACTACATGACTTGCTCTGGTGTCTTGAAGTCGTTGTGGTGTTCACACTATGTGACACTACGTAAATGATCTGCAACAAGGGGTTACACACTACACGAGCTGACAACAACTCTGTCACCCAACGACTCTATCCGGTCCCAAAACCACATTTTGTCACGAAAACGTGCAAGAAGTGGAATGGGAAATGGCACATTGTCTATTTGAAAATGGACGGCGGGACAAAAAAAAAAATATATATATATGCGCAATGATCTGTTTAGAACCCTGAAAAAAAGAAGAAAAAAAAGAAAATGGGTGAAAGGATGGATAAGCACACGCGGGCAGCAGGGATTGTCTGTCAGAGAGAGTTGGAGGTGAGTAATACATAATGAAAAAGCAGCTGCCTTGTGGTTTGGCAACGATGGTTACAAATACAAAAGGCTTTTGTAATGTCATAACAAGCTGATCATTGGCTGTTGCTCGTCGTGACACGTGACACCACAGGCTATCGAGTTGGCCGACAGCTCCAGATATTTGGCATGCTAGATATTTGTCTGGCGTCGGCGATGTGTCAGCGAGCGTTTTTGATGCGTCATTAAGTATTTTGCACTTAAAGATTGGCGAGCGCGGATCACCCGCAGATTTGCACGCGATTACAGCCCGACCTGTCGGCGTGCTCGTTAACTTGCAAATCGGGCTTAAAATCCTGTAGTGTGAACTAGCCATAAGGTGCACTGCAAAGACACATTTATATGCAAACACCATATAAAAGTGAATTTTGCATCCGATGACCCCTTTAAAAGCTGTCATTCTCAGTATTCTAATTTAAATAAGTATTAAAGTGTAAATTTCAGGTTACATTTTTCACGAAGATAATGCAATGTGCTTATTAAACATAAAGATAAGAGCTGCCCACCATTGTTTTGTATGTTTTTTTTTATACCAAAATGCTGAATATAATATGAAAAGTTGGTACTTTTTAACCCCCTGAGGTCGGCGGTCTCGCCGGCGATACCAGCTCGCTTTTTTTTTATCAGTGTAAAAGAAACTCATAAATACTCTGTTGACTTTGATTTTCCATAGGAGTTTCATACATCAATCGATTCTGTTAAATGTGTATTATTTTTGTGTATACTCACAATAAAAACAAAGTGTTGTGCTTTTCGCCAAATTAAGAAAAATAATCACGGAGCGAGTTCTGCCTTCTCTCTGTCCGTGTAGTCCATTCTGAAACGCGTCCGAAAATGAATCATAACTCAGCGAATACTTCTCACACAGACACGTGGTATATGTCTTTATGAAGCTTGAAATCTCTTCTTTTAAATGAAGTAATTAATATAAAAAACAAATGTTTTCAACTCATGTAATCCGTTTGAAAGCAAGGAGAGGTACCGTTTTTTCCTTATGCCTCATTATCTCTATAATGAACTGAGGCCGCCCCGCCCCCGGCACTATTCACATGGTAAATAGTTTAGGTAATCTATGCTTCGCACCCGCCCCCCGATCAATGCCTTGAAAACACGAAGTTTCATCAGATCAGATTCACTGATAGTTCATCGCGTTTAGAGAGGATGGCTCGTTTCTCCGGTAAAGACGCCCTTCAAATGATTCTGGACAGCGAGGAATAACTCACCTTGGCTTTTCCTCAGAGGAAGATTGTAGCTCAGACGACGAACGGCAGCATTTTCAAGAGCGAATTGATCACGCCGACTAATATTATACTTGGACTTGGATATTATACAATTTGCAAGCACAATTTGTGGAAAAAAAATTTTTATATAAAAAATATAAATACAATTTATTTTTGTGTATAAATATATACACATATATATGTGTGTGTGTATGCACATATATATATTTGTATAAGCAACGTATTAAACTGCAAATTAACATTTATATTCCTTATAATAAAAATGAAAGACCTATGTTACAGACATATGAAAGACAACATTTCGTTGATTAGTTTTGGATAGATACATTTTTACTCTAAAATATCTGCCACCAAAAATAATCAAATAATCAATCAAATCCTTAACTTTGAAATATGTATGATAAAATGTATACTTTAGTTTTTACAAAGAAAGATTACACTTGAATTGTTGTTTATTGAAATATTTACAAGGTAGATGTAAACAAACTATTAAAAGGTAAATATAAGCCTTTTCTTTAAATAATTTTTATTGTGTTTTATTAGTGACAAATTTGGGGAGAGGATAAATATTCCAAAACTGAAAATACAGTATGAGAATTAACTGCACAATTACTAGACATGTTTTCCTTGGATATTATAGGCCAATTTGCAAGCACAATATGTGGAAAAATAAAAAAGAATTGAGATACTTCCAACTGTTGCTCTTGCATTCTTGTGGCTCAGTGACTCACCTGAATGAATGGCTCATTAAGTATGCGGTCCTCAGGTGTGACCCATTAAATATGCATGATCGTTGACGCCCACTCAAATATTGCCTTTCCAAACAGAAAGTGCTTTGCAAAATTCAAATCAATGTATTGTGTTATGTGAAGGATTAAGCAGGGTGATTTTCACATAATTTTGAAGAAAAAACACTAGGCGATGACATCCATTAGACAAAAGTCTTATTGGCACATATTTAGTGTGTGTTTTGTGGTCTTATTTCAGAAACTTTAGTTTTTAGTTTTTTCAATAACCACGCATAAACATTATTCTCTCAAAAATGCAGACATGTACATTCTTGTTGCTCACATATTATGGTAGCCCTGTTTGTGCTAAATAGTGTGTAATTTTTTTTTGCCATTACTATGTTTATAAGCAACTGAAAAAAGCACAAATGTCAGGGCATGTCAGAACATCTCAAGGACCCCAAAAACACCTAAGACCCCAGAGGGTTAAAGTGGTTTTAAGCACTCCCTCTCCCTTCCACTAGGCTGGGCATGACGTCATAAGAGGGACTCCAAGCCTAGAGTTACCGTTAACTTAGTCTAACGGCAAGTAGGCTAGCAGTTATATTGGAGACCTAGCTAGCAAAAATGGTTCACTATTGTGTTTGTGCGGGATGTACGAAATACATCAAAATTCTCCTCCACAGCGTTCAGAGTTCGGTTGCTCGGCACTCGGTGGTGTTTGTTCATCTTTTGCTAACTGGACCCCGCCGCAGAAACACACTTGCCCTCCCGCGGGCTGCGCTCATCCGCCTTGAGCTCGGTCCGTCCAAAATGGCTTTCTCGGCTTAATCCAGTTAAAGGCGCGTATCTCGCGACAGCTCCGTGTCGTTGCGGAGTTGCGTTTTTAGCACTGACAATATCGCGTTCTGTCAGCCGATGCCGGCAAAGCGCCATTGTGCCTGTGCAGTGTGTGCATCTCTACAGCTCTGATTAGGACTACTGACAAGTAAATAATGTCTTCAGTCGTTGTCCCTCCTTGCTATTTTACATGACGGCAAGATTTTGAAAAGACTTTGGCTTGTTCCCTAATGTTATCCGGGTTAGCACCAGGCAAATCTAGGGTAGCTCTAGTTACTCAAGGACACCTGGCCAACCCTCCACTTATTTTCCTCACACCAAGCATTTATAACTCTTTAAGGGCCATGATTTCAGGCAATTTCCTCCCCTCTCTCACGCCTAACTGGTTAAAATTTTTAGGGCTGTGGTCCATCAAGAATTTTATGGTTTCCCACCTCCTCAGTCTCCCAGTCGTTCTCCATAGTCAAGCCACAAACAGTACTGCCCTACAAAGCAAAAAGGCAGTAACTATGCAGAGTGCAGAACTGAGAAAAATGGCTTTAAAGTTATCCTGTCATCCAGCCTAAGTAGTTGTAGGTATATTATTGGACATGTGGCTGGGTTGTTACTTTATATTAGTTTATTCATTGTAGATATCAATCCTCATATTTAATTTGATATTTTACCCCTATTTTGCAGTTACTGTATTCTTGCTTTGTATTACATACCAAAAACGTGGCACCATACCAAGGAAAAAGGCAGTAACTACAGATTCTCCAAAAACTATTTTGCCACAACTTGGGCTCTGAGTGTGTTAGATACACTGTATTTGAAATAATTGGAACCATTTGTTTTCCTGAACATGGATATACCAAACCCAAACTAATTTGACCATTTTAGGTCAATATTTTCCACCCGGAAGCTGTTCTGGTGCTGAAACGGCTGCTTAAAGTCTCACTTTGCTAAGCCATATCAAGGCCCAAATGGGGACAATTTATTTTGAATAGGACCACATTATTATGTGTGAGTATTAGATTAATGTGTGTCTGGGTTTTTTTCTGTATCTGTAATGTAGTATCTGCTATACCTACAAATCACATTAATGTTAAAGCATTGCAAAACAACTTTTCTTTGGAGCAATATAGGCAAGTTAAACTCCAATTCAACAGAGCAAAACAAAATCATTTTGCCTAAGTGTTTCTAAGGCTTTTTAAACTCTTATGATGATAAACAAGTTGATGATTTTATATGGTGCAGTATCTGTTTCAGTAGGTTTATAAACACAAAGTACTGAATGAAATGAAAACATGGGACAGATATTTTAAATTAGTAAACATACATTTAATAATAATTGTTTATATATATATATATATATATATATATATACATATATAAATCTATATATAAATAAAATAATGATGATAATAATAATAATAATAATAATAAAAATAATTGAACACCACATTTCATATGGTTATTACTCCTCATCCTCCACAACATTGCTCACTGGCAGTGAATACCAGAACACCCTCCTGTTTGGTGGCATGAGAGGACAAAGATTACAGATGATGTCTCTCTTCTTGACCTCCTCAACCCCTCTATTCTGTGGTCGCAAAAGAGTGGGCACCTTCAGCGAGAATTTCTTCATGAGGAAGTCCAATTCCATAAATTCATTCTCCGTATGGGATAGTTTGTAAAAGAGGCTCTTGGAGCCACACCGCACTTGTATCGCCGCCATCTCCCCAAGCTTTGGTGCTTGCGCTTTCTTGACCTTGGCGGTGGAGTGGCCATCCCTCCAATCTAGCACATTGGCATTCTCCAATTTGACAACATCCACCTTCCTGGAGTTGGAGCTTGCCACAACACTCACAAAGTCCTCGAAGTCGTAGACCACACCACTTGGACGGCTCCTCATTTGCTGCTCGACACCATGGTGGAAACTGTATGCGCTCATGAACGTGTGTCCCCTCTCAAAAAACTTCTCCTGTGAAATGGTGTCACTGTTCACAAGAGTGACGAGTGAGGATAGAAGGCACCAGTTCTTATTCTGTGCACTGCAGTTGTCCACCCAGAATATGGTGTGGCGTACATCCCGCTCCTTCTCCAATGCAGTTGTGTATGCTGATGTAATTTCCGCTGCACTTCGCCCAGCCATTCCCTCGTGCCACAATACAGAGATGGTGTTTTGTTTTTTTTCACTGAGGCAAATGTTTCTGGGTATGCCACGATGTGACAAGTAAATACTGCTGACTTGACTCCTGGCATGCGTGGCAGCATTATCACCTTCTGGAGGTCCACACTCCGAACTGATGTCATGTCCGGCCAGTCCCTCTCTGCATCTGCCTGGTAGCTTTGGCGGCTCTCTAGGGCAGACTGCTTATGTTTGTTCCACCTTAGGCACTCTGGGCAATCTGAGCTTTCAGTCTCCCCTGTGTGGCAGTTCACATGTTTACAATCTTCCTGTATGCAATCAGGCGTTTCCTTTATCCAGGTAGTCTGAATGCATCATCTTTATTGTGATGTCACTTGGCAGGTACCGTCGATTTGGGGCATGCTCCCGTCTGTAATGGCTCACACAAGGATGGAAGGACTCAAAGTGGTCATCAAGGGTCTTCACGTCCATCTTGTTGACTGCAGCCTGCCTTCCTCTCTGGTCCTTGGATGGAACCAGTGGCCTGGTGTTCGACTTCCCCATCATGGAAATGACTAGACTGTCATTTTTAGGGTGGTAGCCCAATAATGACAGGAAAAACATTTTGCAGACCTGTCTTGGCTCTCCTTTCTGGTTTTGCAGCCGGTAGATGAATCAACGGCCACGGCGACTTTCTGAGCCGGTTGTTATTCTTTTGGTTGTCATTGGGGTAACTGAGTAAAACATCCATGATCGTCTTTCTGTGTAGGTCATCTCCCAGTATTGACTCCATATCTCCCTCCGTCTTTCCTCTGAAATATGGTCTGTACACCTTCTTCGACATTTGGCACCACATGGCTCTCTCATTGGTGGTCGACGTGATTCCACATCAGGCTGTGGCCCTGGCTGTGGCTCTTGAACTTGTTCCCCTGGGTCTCCAAGTTCCACTTCAGTCTGTGTCATCGTAGGGGTTGGGACATAATCTAGGTCTGTAATGTCATCGTATAAGCTGTCCACGCTGGTGGTATCCAGTAAAGTGTCCAGGATGTTCCACTCCATTTCTTCAGTGGGGGGCAGGACTTGCTGCCTCTTTGATGGAATACCTACATGTGTATCTTAAATGAAAAAGAGAGAAAATTAGTGGCATGAATGTAAATCCACATCTGTCTGTGTCTGTCTCTCTGTGTACTGCAACAAATTATTATTATTATTATTATTATTATTATTATTATATGGACCTACAGGACAACATCTTCACTCTGATCAATATATGTATATTGATGTCTGTATATCATAATATTTCATTGTACAGGGAATAACTTCTATTAGGTCCATGACAAAATAATGCATGAATTAGGTTAACACAATAATAAATTTATAATTTTGCACCCTTAATGAAAATGAAGAATGAAAAGCCAACACACAAAAACGCAGCCTGGCTTCATAAGTTACATTAGGCCTACAATAATAGGATAAAACATAGAAGCTTGCAGTCATGCAGAGGGACAACATTTTCATTGGTTAATATAATTAAGGGGAATCCAAATTAAATATATAATTTTATATTCAGAAGAAGAAACCGTGCAATAAATAAATGCTTAGGAACAGGAACCATTGTGTTTGAGCCTGAGAGCTAAGGGGGGCGTAAATACCTGCCGGCTCGCTCTGCAGAAGTTTGTTTTTGTTGGAAGCATGGATGCTTACAGTAAAGAGAAAGATGTCAGTTTTGCTCACAACTCGCTAACTTCTCTAAACAGCGGACATAGTCTTCAAACAGCGGCCGCGAAGAGAGTGTGTTTTAAGTTGAACAGACACCTGTCACGTTAAAGAATAACTGTTACACCGATAGCTGTGTTTATGGACAGTTATATTCTCCTGCTGGACAACAACGCCGTGAATGATTAGCCTATGAAAAAAGAAGACGCCGCTCATGTAGGCTAATAAGAGCGAAGAAGATCACGTTGGCTGGGTGTTATGGGATAGCCTGATGCCTTTAGAAGTTTTACCTCCGCCCAAAGGTTATCTTTTGGTGCTGTTTCTGTCTGTCTGTTCGTTAGTAAGATAACTCAAAGTACTGTACGGATTTGGATGACATTTTCGGACAACATGGGTATTAGGACAAGGAGCAGATGACTACATTTTGGTGGTGATCCGGAACACGGGACATTTGGAATTTGTATTGCCTCAGTGACCTATTAGGCTACCTTGACAGAGGTTAGTGCTCTCTGAGTGCTTTTCTAGTTTTTGAATATTTGTCCACCGCTGGTTGGATTATAATTTTGTGACATGAACAACAAAATGATGACATGGCATCGCCGATGATGTGAAGTTACAGAGGATAAAGTTACAGCTAGGAGCAGGGAGGATCAGGGACAGGTAAGCAAAGCTATTTAAAACATCGCCTGTCAATTAGCATAATGCTATCTGAATGGACCTCTGAGAGGAAGTCCCGCCCTGGCGGCTGACAGGTGTTTATATTGTGATAGCCTAGCCTCTAAATGTTTAATCTGTCACTGTTACTTACCATTCTCCGGGTATTTTATTTTCAACGCCAGTTCGACCATCCACCTCCCCAGCTCCTCCTTATGCATAACGTGGCATTGCTTTATGTCATGTTGCCTGCTCTGTTCACAGGGGGGATATTTTAGCTCTCACAGTCCTAAACTGTGTGAGCGTTCCCTAATGCTGCTGCTGCTGTCCTCTATTTCAACATATTTCAGTCGATTTTTACTCATCTCAGTATAGCAATACAGTTTGCTAAAACATCATCATTCATTCACACACAGAAAGCGATTTTAATTTAAACTGTCTTTTTGCGAGCTGTGGTAAACAGCGCGCATCTCTGCCGTTCATTCATTCACAAACAGAAACGCGATTCACTTGAGAAGGAAAAAAAACGTACTACAGTATTCCTCAGCTCAGTCGGATCCTTGCTCCTCGAAATACCCGCACTTCTGAGGTACATTTTCCATTATTATTATTCCTCACAGCGCTGCAAGACTGTGTAAACAAGTAATGATCTGAATAAACTTGTGTTTTCTCGAGCTGAATGTATTTTTAATGTGCGGGGTCACATTAAAAATAATTAGATGAGATGAGAACGACTGACATCTCACTCTTTTCTTACAGATTACATGAACTGAGAATATTTGTTTTTTATATAAATTACTTCATTTTAAAAGAAGAGAATTCAAGCTTCATGCCTGTGTGTCTGTATGCCTGTTTGACTGAGTATTCGCTGAGTTATTGTTCATTTTCGGACGCGTTTCAGAATGGACTTAACTGACAGAGAGAAGGCAGAACTCGCTTCGTGTTTATTTTTCTTTATTTGGCAAAAAGCACAACACTTTGTTTTTATTGTGAGTATACACAAAAATAATACACATTTAACAGAATCGATTGATGTATGAAACTTGTTTGTAATATCCAAGTCAACAGAGCAAAATTAATCTCTTTTGAACTGATAAAAAAAAAGTGAGCTGGTATCGCCGGCGATACCGCCGACCCCAGGGGGTTAAAGCACAGCTGCGAACGATCGTGCTAAGTGCATTTTTGTGAAACGCACGTGAAATGAACACGAACGTTCGTAAAGTCGCTCGCAGAAAATCCTCGCAAGTGCTAAGATCCATCGTTATCTGGAAACGCAGCCCAGGACAAGACAAGGAGAGAGTATGGTTGAAAGCACTGATGCATACGTAACCGTAGTTAATAATCTGGCAGAGGAGAAAGGAGAGAAGGGAACTAGAAGTAGTAACGCTAATCAGAGAAAGAGGGGACAGGTGTGGAAGAGATGAGTGTAATAGCAACGTGTAATAGCAACATGTAATGAGAAACAGCTGAGTATGAATGAAATATGAAGTAAGCGTGTGGGTAAGTGTGTGTATAATGGAGGATGTGTGCGGGAGTGAAACAGAGGGTGTGTGTGTATGTGTGAGTGTGAGTGTGACCAGAAGAGGGAGGAGAGATAGAGAAGGATACCAGTTCATGATAATAACTAAACTAAACAAACATACATACATACATGCACAGGTAAAATAGTGAGTGATATGGATCCGGAAGCAGGAAATGGAACTATGGAAAAGATCCATTTAACTATGAAAATAACCATCAGCTTATAATTTTCAGAGCACCTCATTAAAATTGATACTTGCATGGTCTGTGCAGTGGACACACAATTCTTGAAGTTGTTGAAAATTTAAGTTGTTGGTTCTGTGAGAGTCAAATGTTAAAGTTGAGATCGTTTTCTTCTCCATTGGATTAAGAAGATATGATGAACTTGCATGGTTAGTTCGACTCTGTTCTCATGGCTGGAGTGCAGATTGTGTGCAACCCGTTCTCATCTCAGGGCGTCATATAAGGCCGTTTTGTCACGTCTTTCTGCGTTTTCTGCCCACGCATATAGCACCCTTTTGCGTATAGATGACGCACATGGCTTTCAACCAACTTCAATGTAAAACCATCCGCGATGTTATTACACGCTCAGGGCTTCGCCAGTCATCAATTCACCTCAATATTGACCGACTGCACAGACTAAAGACGTTTTCAGCAACAACGACTTATGTTTGCTCTATGATTAGGATTGCCTACACCTTACATAGGTGGTCACTGTTTTCCATTATTTATCTTTCAAGAGGAGTCTATTTGCCATTTTCAACACCCTTATCGTCTGTGAGAGATGCTCGGCTTAACCACCTCCAATGCAACCCACCCGCGTTTTACAGGACGCAGTTGGACTTTGCTAGCCAATCCAAGTGCGTGATATCAGACGGTTTCAGCAACAGTAGCGTGCGTAGGCTACAATTTCATTTAGTTTTAAATTAGCCTGTGGTAGCCTACTCAATTTAAACGTGAATGTGTGCTAGGTATCCTAACTAAAAACACGACAATATAGGTTCCATCAACCCTTAGGGGAGAGTGGGGTGAGTTGTGCCAGTTTTTACTCAAAGTGACTTTAAAGTGAGGCCATGGCAGTAATGCCTTCAACTTAAGGATGTACATATATTTCAGGATGTGGTGCATCCCTGAGAACAATAACTTTGGATCTGAAATAAATTGTTTCAGAAATATAGCTCTTGGGAAAAAAGTGGTCTCATGGCACAACTTGCCCCTGGTGCGGGGGAAGTTGTGCCTTTGGGGGAATACATTGGGGGTAAATTGTGCCAGTGATTTCTGAAGTAAAACAGAACATTTTAATGTTATGAACCGTAATGCTATATGAAAGCAAGATAAATTCAATACAAAATTACTCATTTAAGGTTTATTTAGATACTGTCACCCTGGAATACCATAGTATGCGTTTTTCCTACTATGGTCAATTGCATAGGGATTTTGTATTGAACATAACTCTGGATCACAGTGTCATAGAGACAAGGGGGTGGGCTCATTTTACTCAGACGACCAATCAGTCTCTCAGGATCATTGTGAAGCTATCAAGCTACGCCCTAGCAACCATTTAGAGCACCATAGCAACACAATATATGATATTTGTGAATCATTTCAGGCAAAAAGGCTTTGGCAATAGATGCCTGTTGACATAGCGCTGTCTGTCAATTATGTAACATAAGAATAAAGTGACTAGGCTAATTTCTAAACATCCTATTGTGACATAGGCCACTTAAAAACGGAATAAAACTTCTCTTTAATAACATAGTGCAAACTCAAAACTGAAATCAGTGTTAGCTAAATTAAACAAATAACAGGCAGGCCCAACTAAAACAATGATGAGGCATGCCCATCTCCTCACTTGTCAAGATTATCCCCTGTGAGAATGTTGGTCTAGGTGATCTGGATCTGGCACAACTTAACCCAGGCCCTTTGGCACAAATCACCCCAGACCCACAAGTTTGAAAAACTAGCATGATCCAGCAGTTAAGAGCTAACATCATGCTAACTGTATAGACTCATTGTGTAGCCTACTAAAGCACTAAAACATGTGTGAAATGTTTTCAAACTTGTCTATAATTGTTCAGACACTACAATCAAAAAACCTTAATCATAGAAATTTTACTTTGATAGGGAAAAAACAGTTTTTTGCACTAAAATATGCTTAACTCTCATGCCATGTGTCTCTTTTCTTTGGAGGACGAGTAAAAGTGATTGCTTTTCAAAATTATGTGGTCACATGACCAATTTCTTCTATGGTTTTCCAGAAACAAAAGTGGAACAACTGATCATGAAGTTTTGTTCACAAATATAAAGACATTTCAATATAGCCTACTTGAAAATGTAAATGTAAATTCAAAATAAAAAATGTAAAATATGCATTGGATACTATAGTAGGCTATTGTGCAATTTCACGCGAGATGTTTCCCGATGACAGTGAGTGATTTCCTTTTGGGGCACTATATACAGGATTGAAAAGAACCCCAGCTCTCTCTCTCTCTCTCTCTTACCAGTAGCCAAGCCAAAAGGTAAGTATCGTGCAGAATTGTGAATTTAAACATGATCATCTTTAAGTTTATTAATCCATATTTGTTTGTTTATCGACACAATGGGTTGATAGTGTAGGCCTACCAAAGCATCCTGTTGGAAAACTTTGTAACGTTTCTTTCTTTATGGCCATACATAGGGGAGAAACTACTAGTTACTGAGGTTTTAATGTAATGGGATTAAGCATAAAATTAACCCAGATTCGTTTATCCCGTTTGTTTCAACACTTCTCCTACCTAAACACTAATTTTTTGTCTTGAAGGAATAATAAAAATGTAGGAACTAGCCTGCAGTTAGGCATTAACTGTACTTGTCTAACTTTAATGTTAAAAGTTGGCTAGGCTTACTCTGGTTTTAATAAGCCAAGCTGGCCACGCGAGTGACTGTTTTAGGTCTACTGTCATTTTAGGGAAAATCTCAAACTTCAGTAGTTCACACTAGTCACTTGACTTATTACAACTAAGATTCAGCCAGGCCTACCAGTGTGACTAGTATTTCAGTTTTGGCCATTCAAGTCTACTCTACTTGGCACAAATAGGCTAAAGTAGGCTATCACACTGTCCTGTGGCCCATATTTTCTTTGTGTGGATACTTAATCCAGAGGCACTCGGTGCCAGAACCCTTCTCCACTTCTGCCCTCCCCTGCCCCCGCCATCAGTTATTGTCCTACTGACGGGCCAGCTCATCTACACACCCCACTATCTCTGTGTTATGTCTTCTAGGGTCTAAATGAAGTCTAAGTGCATTAAAAGAGGTGCGGCTCAGGGGGTAGAACTTATTCAGAACCACCTCAAGCACCACCCATTTCCCTACCTATTGATTGATTGTGTGATTGAATGTGTGATATGAGATGCACTTTGAACTGAATCTGATGGCCTCAGAGGATGTCTTGAATTGGTTTTGTCTCTAGTCCACCCAAGCATTGTGCCCGTTCAGTATTTTGGCTATTCTTCATGAAAATACAGTTTAAGTTATCTTAAAAGTTATATTTAGGCTTGGTCTGTCTTTAAACACAATAAGTGCATGTTGAGAACACATCTGTGATAGAAATTGAAGGTGTGATTGTCAATTGAAACATAACTACAGTAACATATGTTTCATTTTCATTTGCAGATATGACAAAGCCACAAACTGTTAATTGCCCCACCTGCCAGGTTTCAAATCGCCTGCCGCAGAATACCTGCACAGCCTGTCTGTTCCCGTTGAAGCCAAAACGAAAGGTTACCGCCAAGTGGGCAGAATCTGTAAAGAGAAATAGAAACGTGAGCAGAATACTGAAGGCTGCTCAGCTGTCTGTAAGTCATTCCCACAAGGACTATTGTTAGTATGACATAAAAGCTTGACCTTTTTGGAAAGCCGAGGGCCTGTAGTTTCTATTGTTTTTTTTTCTTTCTACAGGTCACAGATATCTCTGAACTAACCATATTTTAGCCATGTAGGTCACTTGAAGTGTCTTAAAAACACAATTTCACCATGACAACAGGCCTTGTGAAGCTATTTATATTATTTGTTAAAGTATGCCCATGCACTTTGCTCAAGGTCCTTATCAAGACTCCAAATAGTAACTTAGGTTACCCAAAATGCATACTGACAATAAAAGGATCACTGCTTAAGAACCCCTTTGTGGGAAGTATAATCCTCTCAAATGATGGGTAAAACAGTTAATGTAACACTAAATAGTGTTACATTAGGTAGGTATAGGTAGTAATTACACAAAAATCTCTATTTTTGCCATAGCATGGCTGTTTCAATGGACTACACATCTTCACAACTTATACTGGATAATCTATTTCAATGGATTCTTGTGGATATTTTAATACCCAATATGTTGCATCATATTGCTTAGGATATACGCATATACTCATTGTCTAGTCATTATATTACTACAGTGAAACTAACTGCATAATTGTTTATAATCCAAATATTTGTCTTGTCTTCATTGTTCTTGCAGGTGTCCAAACTCAGTGCTTTGGACTATTGCCCAATTCTTTTCTTGGGACATAAGAACAGGAGAGGGGGAATGGCAGCAGACATTATGCATTGCCTTGAGAACCCTGGGAATCCTGAGCTTTCTATAATTATTAAAAACATGAAAAATCTTTACGGGCACCTTCTACAAAGTAAGATTTCCTGTCATTTTCAACATGAACACAGTAATACGTACTTATGTTCTACATACCTATCGACACTGTTAACAGTGTCAACAGATAGTTAGGTAATCTGAGCATCTATAGATAGACTGTGGTCAAACTATCCAAGTACAGTGTGACCCTAAAAACTTTAAAGTGAGATAAGATTATACATACCCTTCTCGTCACTTGCATTAACTCAGTCAGACCCACCTTTATCCTATCTTAGTAATAATAGTAATAATAATACATTTTATTTGTGGGCGCCTTTCATAGCACTCAAGGACACCTTACAGATTAAAACAGTTAAAATACATTTCAAGGAGGCAATACAGTAAAAAAACAAAACAAGACACAATGTAAAGAATAAGAAAAAAAATAGAATAGAGAAGAAAAAAAAATAGTATAGCTCATTGAGGTAGCAAAACCAACTAACCTATCTCCCAAAAGTGACAAAAGAACTCCAACAGTGTCCTATTTACATGTTGCAACTAGTATAATTACAATGTGTACACATTCATAAGGAAAATTAAAGATCCATGTTAGTCAATGTAGTATGTTGTGTTTTTTGTTATTTATTTCAAAACCTGAAACTTTATATTCTACATTCATTACACATACAGTAAATTCTTCCAAGCCTTTTTTTGTTTTCATCTTGACTGTTTTAATCTTTATGATTACTGTTTTATACAGTGCATATTGTAATATTTTGAGATGCTGGATTTTTTTATTTCCATGAGCTGTAAATTGTAAAATGTCGACCTGAGAAGAGCTCTAATAAGCTAATTAGGTAAAAACACTGGCAATGGTTTCTTGAGCATTTAATCATCCAATCTGGGTAGGGCAATGGACTTTTTTTCACTATATTCAAATTTTCTGAGATGCACCTGTATAGGTCATGTTATATATTTACAACTTTAAACCATAGGAAAACTTAGCTACTTGCAGATAGGCAGCTACTTTTAATTTCACTTTTTCATCTTAACATTCTTAATCTAGTTGTCATTAACATTTAATATTAACATTTTGCAGTATTGCTTGCTCAAGAGGATGTCCCTGAGGAGGTGGATCCTAACCCATCGCAAGAGGAGGTGGTAGAGGAAAACCAACAAGAAGTGGAGGTGGGGGATCCAATCCCATCTGAAGAGGAAGCAAACCCTCCAGAGGAGGAGGTGATGGAGGAGCCAGTGGTAATTAATGAGGATTTTTTTTTTTTAGTTTTGCCTTCTGTTGACTCCTCACTCCCTCCACCACCTGGGTACTCCTCACTCCCTCCACCGCCTGAGTCCTCTCTCCCTCCAGCTACTGGGTCCTCCTCTCTCCCTCCACCAACTGGGTCCTCCTCACTCCCTCCACCAACTGGGTCCTCCTCACTCCCTCCACCAACTGGGTCCTCCTCTCTCCCTCCACCACCTGGGGACTCCTCTCTCCCTCCACCACCTGGGGACTCCTCTCTCTCTCCACCACCTGAGTCCTCTCTCCCTCCAGCTACTGGGTCCTCCTCTCTCTCTCCACCGCCTGAGTCCTCTCTCCCTCCAGCTCCAGCAAAACACGCTTCAAAGCGTAAAATTAAAGGTTAGATTTCAGCTAAAACTAATTACATGTGGTAAAAGTCTGGCTTCAGTTCTATTAAACCAGTGGAGTGCTATTAACACCACTTCTCAGGCAAGTAGATAAGCTAATTCGTGAAATCACCTGTGTTAGGTGCAATACTTGGGAGGACGTTCACTTTCTGAAGCCAGACTTTTGCAACTCTGCTTAATTTCTGACCTGTTGAACAACATAGACTTTGTCTAACCTTTTTTATTGTCATTTTTAGAATGCAGAAAACATGCTAAACAGACGATCTACAATTATTCAGACATTGTGGATAAGCGTGTTGTTGGTGTAAGTATTTAACTAACTAAAGTCTTTTGCAACTAAGTATGAACATAACTCCAATATAATATTGAGGGAATGCACCGACAGCAATCTGTAGAAAAAAGATATTCCTGTAGCATAGCAGCTTTTTTTGTGTTTTGATTTTGGCCGCTCAGAAAAAGGTTATGTGCCATTGAAATGATTTTTGGAAACGTTATGTTAAGGTCTAAACATAAGGTGTTGAGCAAATTGAGTGCGTCAGACGATATTACAGTAGCATTTACAATCTCAGTATTGTTCCACATCTGATCTAAATACTTTTTCAAGGACTAATTGTAAGGGTCTTGTTTTGCCGTGGTTTTGTTTCCCTGCCTAGTGTTGTGTTCCACCATGTCTGCACCTCTTGTTACTTGTTACCTTTGTTTACTTACTGTGTCCTATTCCATGTGTTCCTTTATTTATCCTTGCCATGTGCTTCTGTTCATTATCCCTATCTCCACCCCTCACCTGTGCCCTTCACTAGTATCCTTGCATAAGTGTATAATATACATATACAGGGTGATAACACACAAAAAGCTACTACCACTGCAATGCTATCACTTATTTTCTAACTATAGGTTGGTATACCTTGCCAAAAATGACTATGAGACTTATTCCCCTCAGATGGTAACGACTAACCCCTCCTTCTCAAGGAATACTACAAGGATTTTGAGCAAAACATATGTAATATTACGCTGAATCACGTTTAATCTACAATGGTTTCCAAATGGGAAACTGTGACGATGCCAAAAATGACCTTGATTTTAATATCTGATAACTATGATAGGCCTACTATTGTAATATTCTATCCTTGTCTGGTGTAAGTATTAATTGGAAAGACATGTAAAAAGAGATGAATGAACTCAACTGAATGAATTAACTGACAACACCGCAAACATTATCTATGTATGTGTTTTGTACCCTATGTTTTAGAATAAAGTGACCACTTTTGAGCACACTCCTGTCCACTTGCATGTTCTGCATGTTGTGCTCTTGCAAATATGTTTAAAGTTATGTTTTCCTTGTTTCATGTATTTTCAGGGAAAAGAAGTCAAGGTGAAATGGGCATCTTGCGCAAAATGGTAGGTCCTACCCTGGAATAGATGTACATACAGACAATATGACCGTTAATTTTAAATTTGTTTATTATTTTTCTATTTGGACATTCACTCTCAGAAACATTTTCATCAGTTCTAAAGGTTTTGTATTTGTTTGCAATGTAAGAGTTTCAGTTGTCCTATTAATAACCTTTTTCCCTTTCCTTTTTGGACAGTGGGAAAGAATGGCCTGACTCGTGGAAGCCAGCAGAACAATACCAATGATTGGCACATATTAATGAAATATAAAAAAAAAATGGTTTCTTTTTCTCAAAAATGAACAAAAAAGTTTTTTAATATTTTTATATTGTAATTGTTGTTGTTCAGATCCGAAATACAATGTATTCATGTCAACTTTTGTCCATTGATTTGGCTATTTTCTTTTATACTTTTATACTTTGAATGTTTCAAAAAATTAAAACATTACATCTACATGTTTTTTTTTAGCGTTATTTTGAAAGAAAGCAATAGGCTTTTAGAAAATATACATTTTAGATTGTTAAAATTGCTTTTCCTTAATGGTACACATCTGGCAAACCTTTGATTCACCAACATAGTACAATACAGCACTATCTGTAGGTGTATGTAAACAAAACAATGGAGGAAGTTGGGACAAGTCCTAATTCTTGTGAAATCATATCTACCAAGTGGTGCTAGACTTAGAAAATATATAGGTTATGTGGCGTAGGGAGACCTGGGGGGAGGCTATCCTGAGGAAATGGGATCAGGATCACATGTGGACAGGACACAGCAACCAGGTGAACTGTGTACTGGAAGCACACAAACAGTGAACCCACTCATGCACTACAACATGGGGACAATCAATAACACCAAGTGACCAGCCTCCCTTGAGTGCTCCTACTCCTGTTTGAAAAACAAGTCAAACACATAAACTACAAAAAAAGAAAAGGAACTAAATCACACCAGTAGACCCAGGTTACACACAGGGTTTAAGTTAATGTACTGTTACAACAAAGCAAACACATATAGGATTTTTACACAGTAAGGGAGTACATTACCATATACATGAAAAATGCAAATGGACACCTGCCAGTCAATATACTCTCACAAGCCAGGTCTCAATAGTTGGCATCGGCTAGGCTGGGGAGTCATTAAATGGGCAGGCCTCAATAAACCTGCACACATACACCTAATTTTGCCTTCCCAACCTTCAAAAATAAACAACATAAAAACACAACAGACCTGGAAGAAAATAAATATACACAACTATCTGTAACCACTAAGTCATCATACACAACTACAATGAAAATAGACACATCAATCAATAAAGAAAGACAAACAGAGCCAAAACAGAGGATGAGCCTGATGACACCAACAACCTGCTGAAGCACACAGAAACTATTAATTACTCACCACATTGACAATACAAAGGAGTATTCGTCTATGTCTGTGCAATTTGGAATGTTTGTGTTATTACAAATAAACAATTGACTCCAGGCACAACTACACAATATGCTTACAAAATCTTTAACACATTTTTAATACTATTTGAATAAAGGGTGAATCTGACAATTTTCCTTTGCCTCATTTTCCCACAGGGGATTCCACAGCATCAATACTAATTTGTGGTAGTTTTGCGCAATACAAAGCCATTTAAAAAAAATGAATTTAAATATTAAAGTTTCAGTGTCTTAATTAAATTATTTTATTATAATTACATTAAATCATTGGTGTCATGCTGCTACCTCACCCTTGCAGGCTCACTATTGGCTTATTCAGTGGTTGATGGTGGCCATTTTGGGTTGACATCATTGTAGTCCTTAGTTTGCAGCACTTAAGAATCAGTCTTATACTTAACTGAAAGTTGCTTCTTTATAAAAGTCTCCTAATCTTAGAGAACTTTTAACTAAGAATTTTTTGTGATCCGGAGCATGCCAGTCGATTCCCTTCAAGATTTTCAGCATGTGCTGTCACTCGTGCACAGGCACGCAAAAATGAGGATGTGATTAATCTGTCTGACACTTTTCTTGCTCTCCAGATTCTCCCTCTGAGTTAAGATTATCTGTATATTCCAGTGTGGGTAATGCAAATAATGAGATTCCTGATCAAGAACCTTCTCTGATGATGGGGAGAGAACAACTTGGTATAGCCCAAAAGTCAGACCCTTCTCTAACGCGCTGTTTTGAGGCCGTGGAGGGTAAAAGGGAAGGAGGTAATGCTGATGGGGTACGGTTTTTCTGGGACCGAGGCATCTTGATGCGTGAGTGGCTGTCTCGTAATGCGAAAGAGGCTGGATTAAGTCCTGAGTATCAGATTGTATTACCTGCTGGTTATCGAAAGGCTTAAACTTTCTCATGACCACCCCCTGTCTGGTCATTTAGGCAGTACTAAAACATTCATGCGAGTGGCTAAATATTTTTATTGGCCTGGTTTAAGATCTGCTGTGTCAAACCAATGTCATTCATGTCACTTGTCAACTCACTGGTAAACCCAATCAAACAATTCGTCCGGCTCCTTTGCAGCCTATTCCAGTGATGTGAGGACCATTCGAGCGACTCATTCTAGACTGTGATGGTCCCCTACTGAAATCAAAAGCGGGTTATCAGTATATTTTAACACTAATGTGTGCGCCGACTCGTTTTCCAGAGGCAATAACATTGCGTAACATCAAAGCGAAAACCATTGTAAAAGAGTTGATTACATTTTGTTCAACGTTTGGGTTACCTTGTGTGATCCAGACCGATCAGGGAACCAATTTTAAATCTAAAGTGTTAAATCTAAGTGGGAATTTCCGATAATCACGCAGTGTCGTGCGCATATCATCCGCAGTCGCAGGGAGCTCAGAGAGATTTCACCAGATGCTCAAATCAATGATGCGGGCGCACTGTGTAGAAGCCGGTAAGGACTGGGCTGATAATCTCCCTTTGCTTTTATTCGCGAAAAGGGAAACCGTTCAAGAATCATTAGGGTTTAGTCCTGCGGAGCTCATTTTTGGACATACGGTTCGGGACCCCTTAAAGCTATTACGCGAGCAACTTGTTCTTGATAAAAAAAAACGCTTGTTCTCGTATTCGAGTATGTTAGTTCTACAAATTAAGTCAAATCTCTACTCAAAGAGAACAAAACCATCCATAAAAATGAACAGGGATCCAATCAACAAGATCCCTGGAGTCCCCGCTCTCACTCCCAAGGCTTCAAAACACCAAAACACTCTTTAAAGTGCAAAAATGTAATTTATTAACACAAGTAAATAAGGAGCAACCTAAATTTCAGGAGGGGTAAAAGCCAAAACAAATAACAAAACAAAAGCTAACTAATTTAAGGATACTAACCTAGAAATCAGATAACAAACAAAAAAGAGAAAATGAATAATTTAAAGAGGCTCCCACCTCCCTACCATGCTCTGCTTCAATATGGATTCGGATGAAGGATAAGGCTTAACACAACAAATCACAACTTAGCAAAAGGTAGTGGTTTACATCAAATGTCTTGTGTACCAGTCCTTTAACAATCACTATGTACGGCATACGGCATAAACAATGAACACGTCCGTCCGTGTATATATTAAATTCATAGTTTTTTCCTTATTTATGAATAACCATGCATTTTTTTTAAAGAATTAAGTGTTCCGGATCAATTTTTTTTTATTTATTTATTTTTTTTTTAAGTAGGCTACTAATAATTCTCGACTTGCACACACTGATTTGATTGGACTACATTGGAATACATCACATCCGGTCGGCCGGTCGCATACGGTCTATTCACAGAAGTTCAGATATTTCAATGGATCCAAAGCTCAAATCGGAACCGAATTTTCCGCATCCGCATATGATCGGAAGTCCCCGCAGCTCCCGTACGACTCTCCATTGGAAATAAATGACTTCCGGTCCGACGGCTGTCGTTTGTCGTGTGCAGTGGAAAGGCGGCTTAAGTTGAGTCAAGCTGGATTTCATGAGGTAGCTGTAAATTCTGCAAAGAGGAGTAGAAACAACCCAGACAAACAAGCTCCTCACACTAACATCAAACGCCTATACCCCTTACACGGGCTCTGATTTAAGTTCAAAGCTATATGATTTAAGTTCTAGCTATCTGTGATTTAGCTGATAAAATTCAAACTTCATAAAATTCAGAAAAAAAACTTACTTTGAAATGTTTGAGCAAGTCCACTGCCGTTGCATAACCCATAAACTGCGAGCCCATGTATCTTGAATGGACGTGGTCATCCACCCAGTACAAATATGAAGGTCCAACTGCTTACTTTGTCATCTTATTGAGACTCTCGGCAAACATGACCACAAACCCCTTGGCCATATTGACCTGGTCAGTCAGTTCTTTAGTTATAAAGAGAGCCAACCCAAATTTAGTTATATATGCAGTTTTGTTGCTTCCACACGAGAATGTAGCTGCAACCTCAGAGTCAGGAAACATGGTTTTAAAAATCTCTGTAATGTTCTCATGCAATGTGTAAGAGTGGTGCTCCGAGATTGTTTTAAAGCTACACTGTGTAATTTTTTTTGTTGATTCTTAGCAAAAAACACTTAGTTCTTTCAAAAATATATGTGCTCATTAATGTATATTTACTTCTTTAAAGTAATAAAGTATTCTCGTAAGTTTATAATCTGCCATTGAAAGTACATACGGGTGAGGGGTTCAAATGCCGGTCGCCATGTTGCCCCTCCATCTTGAAACAGTCAATGGTGAAAAAGTATTGTTTACCTTGTAACATAAATCTGTGCTGCGACGGATCACAGGTGATAATTTTAAAGGCGCAATTGGACGAAGTCGAACCGGAAGCCATGTTAATCTTCGAATAATACGGCCACCGTAGGAGTTAAAACGCCCTCGAAATTGAAAGGAACAGAAACTAATGCCGCTTTTCCACTACACAGTACCAGCTTGCCTCGGCTCTGTTTGGTTTTCCACTGTGTAAAAGTTGTACAGATGGTGCCCAACCAGAATGAGACTTTTACCGCCGCCGTTCCCGCGGCGGCAAAATTGGGAAGTGTATTTGCTGCCTTTTACCGCTGAGTGGCGCTGTAATCACAGACTTTGAAAAGTGTCAGTTTATTCTCTTTAATGCCGTAATCTGCCGCGGCAGTAATCTGAGCTGAGGCCACAGATAAATTTAAGATAAATATTGTGGTTAAACGAATTCAAATTCATTTAATTTAAACAAAGTAGACACACGTTAACATTGTGTGCCCAGTTTTTCTATAATTTAAAAGGGCTATGTCAATAGGTTACTTGTCATTTACTTCGTGTTATTTTAATGTGTTTGTAGATTTATTAACTGAAACATAACAGTGAAATAAATTAAAATAATTTACCGTAAAATGAAAACATTTTCAGGACTTGCAGTTACTAACCGATGTTAGTCGGTTTAAGCATTATTTGTTATATTCAGAATTAGGCTTACATGTTGTTATGATTATCAATTGAATTCTTTAATAAATAATCAACCACAATGCCTATTACTACTGCCGCAGCAAAAATAAACCAGTCGAATTTCAAAGTCGTTCGCGAAATTACTATAGGCTATACCGGGCAAGTGACAGGCCAAAACAGCAGCAACTGCGGCATTTTAAAAGGTAAGTTTCCTATCTGTTTATTAAAAAAAAAAAAAAAAAAAAAACTTTTTTCATTATTTGAACAAAAATGAGACTGATTGAATATGTTAAAATATAAACAAACAAAGCAGAGAATAAAACAAACTTTTAGGGAAAAAATATAGGCCTATTATGCTCAGAATTGTTTAACATTAACGAAAGCAAAATATGTAAAAATACATTTCAAACAAAATAAAACAAAACAAATTCGTGGCCGAGTGGTAAGCTATAACTTACGTTTCAAATCCCGAACAAACATGGGCTACTCTTTTATTATTAATTTGATTTGATAGTTCTAAAATATTGCTACACCATATTGTTTTTTTTTTTCTCCTATAGCCTATAGGCTATTAAATATTTTATATTTATAAAATAAAATTACCATTCATTTCCATTTTACATTAGGGACATTTTTTTTTCCAACAGAATGGCTGAATTAACATCTGCATAATAATAATAATAATAATAATAAATAAACAGCACAAGGTCTTGTAAAAACACTTTTTTTTTTTGACACATAATTTTTTTTTTACTTTTAAAACAGAAAATTGTAGACCTAGGCTATTCAGACGATATCTGTGGTCAATGCATTAACAATAGACTCTCGGAGCTTCAAACGATCTGAGATCGAATCTCAGTATAGCCGACAGTGTTTATGTTTTTCCGTTCTTGATGCTTAAATATGCATCTGTTTATTAAAGTCAATCATCTTTTTTAATTATCAATTGTACATTAACATAAATTTGCTACATTCCAGTTGAGCCGCTGCACGCTATGACATATCTGATGAAGGAAGACTGTCAGCCGATTGCACCAGAAAATGAAGATGATGAAGCTCGTCTTTAATCTGCTAAATTATGTGTTTTTTTTTTGTGTGTGTGAATCATTCACGAGATTGAGATGACTGACAGTAATACCCGGCCATAGCAACGGTAGACATTTTCCAAAACAGATCGAACAAATCAGAAAAATACTTTCAATACAGTATTGCTTTCAATTAAAAAATAAACAATGAAAATGTAAAATAAAAATAAAATTAATTAAGTTTGAAAACCCATCGCACATTTCAAGGTATGAATAAAGTGTCGGGACAGTTTATTTATTTAAACAGGGTTGCATCGATTCGATAGAGTTTATTCCCTTTGTGATGCAAAATAAGAAACATTTTAAATTTATTGTCAAATAAATTGCAGCTAAATTAAATAATGAAAACGTACAAAACGAAAAAAAGTTCAAAGCAACATAAATTAAGAACAGGCGTTTTTCTTTGCCTCTCTCGCGCTGGATTTTTTTTTAGTAAGTTTGGTCCCTCACTGCGCGCGGCGGGTCTGTCTCGAAATTAAGCATTTCAGCGTAAAAAACACAATACAGCTGATAATACTGTATATGTCGCTGTGTGTCATCCACACAAATCACGAAAGAAAAAACTGTAACAAATAGCTTTTGTTCCTTCAAAGATACAACATGCCTTGCTGAATTCACCTCACAATAAAACGAGGTGGTCGCGAATTAAAGAGTTCTGTATCTGCTAAATTGAAATTGTGTGTGGAAAACCTTTAAATACAATCAATAAAACTACAATATATAATTTAATAAGATATAGGGCCTACTGTACATAGGCTATATGGACTTTTGGAGATTTTGAGATTAAACCTTAAAATAACTTTGCCTTTGCCTGCTCATCAGGCTGGCTCCGATACTCTCCATATGAAAGACGGAACATTAACACCTCTGTCCTGCACCCCCACGATAAAGCAACTATTGCCTTCTCCAAACCCCCCACAGGCTAGCTGAGTTTGCAAAACAAAACAAAGAGTTTGCAGTTTGCCACTCGTCGTGGTGTGCCAAAACACTTCATTATAAACTTCAATATTTAATTCAAAACAATCTCAAAACGCTTTGTGACATTTTGAAAAGCCGTGGATGCATTACTGCCACTGGAACCACGAACGCAAATACTGGTTCTGATTTTATTGTTTGTCGTTTAAACGTCATATATATATATATTAACAGAACTGCTTTTGAAATCACGATTGGAATTATTATAGGCTACAGAAGTAAAGTCATTGTATAATATTTGTTCCTTAGTGTAAAATGGAAATGCATGGTGATTTTATTTTGTAAATAGGCTATAAGCAAAAAACTATGTTTTAGAACTAGACAAATCTCTCTGCATCAACAATAGACTATAAAATGCATTAATAGGCTAATATAAAAATATCAATAGTCCAGGTTAGTTCGGGATTTGAACCCGTGTCATCTAAATGATCGTAACGTAAGTTCAACCACTCGGCCACGAGTCACTCGTTGCGACATAGCCTAATGTTTCAGTGTGTGTTCGCTCACACGAGCGAGAAGCGCTCTTCATTCAAATGAACGCGCCGCCGCGTTTGTCGAACACTAATTCAACATGCCAGAATAAAACCTGGTTTTAGAACAGTGCATAGCGCCACTCGTCGTGGTGTGCCAAAAAATTTACAATAATTTAGTTTTATTTATTTCAGTGTTAATGTTTGAGTTAAAAAAATCCTCTACAAATTAAATTAACACAAAGTCGGCTATAAGAGTCCTTTATAGGCTAAGTAAAAAGCAAAGGGCTTACAGTCTTAACATTTAGGCTACTTTGCTTAAATTCGATATATTTATTTTCAGTAGGGCCTAATAAATTTGTAGGGATGTAATTTCAGTATGCTTTACCAACGCTATGTATTCAATTAAAGTTCCAAGAGGTCTGGTCTCTATATTTCCTTCCCACCTGACACTAATATGCAAGTGCACAGCAAAAATCACAACTTTTGCTTGCTGCGAACGCAAGTTATTTAAGGTGTCTCAACTGTACACAGTCTACCCTACAGTGTGAATTCGTTACAAGGTTTCATTTAATTATTTTTTTTCCATCTATGTTGAATATGAAAAGTGAACAGCACGAGTAAGATAGGATGCATTAGGCTATATCGAGAGATGGATATGGAGTGGGTCAGACATGATTTTGACCACTTCATAAAGTTTTGTTTAGTAGAAAACCTTTCTTTAAAGTGAATTTCGTTTTCTATAAATTGTATCTTAATTTTAACCAATTTTCATCAACCAATTGCCTGTATTTAATAAGTAAGAGAAGCAAATATAACAGACACTAATCATGGAGGCGCCCGCGCGGTCACTTGCGTTGCACGTCAGCTGGAGCGGATCTCATCCTCCTAACTTAACGAAACTCAGCGTATGCCTCACACAGACATGATAAATACATCAAATACACAAAGCTTGAAATGTCTTCAAACGAAATAATTCAAAACGAAAAGAAAAGGCTATACTCTCTGATAATCAGATTATGTCTTTATGTGCATTTATCTCTAGGTGCGTTCACTACAAATATGGCGATCGTCAACTTCATCTTTGCAGTCGACACTGTCAGAAAACACTAGTTTATTGATAAAAATCAATGCACGCATCACCGTATTTACAAATACACATCTTGCTTGTTGCACGCACACATATTATGTCGACAAAACGATATTATGATATAACGAAATATTATGTTGATATAACATTATTATTAATAATACATCTTTTAGAATATTTGATTAAATGCTGATTGTTGCGCTTGTTCAATTTAATAAAATTAAAACTTTAATTGTGATAATAAAATAATTGAAAATTAAATATTTAGTGGCCAAGTTTTGCTAATTTATTATATAGGCTATTATATGCCTATTGCCTATATTAAGTAGGTCATATTAAGACAAGGCATATATTAAGTTATTTTAGCTGTTATGAGAAAAAATAAATCTAACGAAATCTAAAATCTAAATCTAATAAATCTAAAAAAAAATTCTAACGCCAATTCAACATGCCAGAATAAAACCTGATTTTTGAACAATGCCTAACGCCACTCGGCCTGGTGTGCCAAAACACTACATTTTAAACTTCAATGTTTAATTCAAAACAATCTCAAAACGCGTTGTGACATTTTTTTAAAGCAGTAGCCTAGCCTATATACATTAAGGGCATTGAAACCAGGATCTTAACTAAAACGCGTTCCGCGTAATCTCTCAAAATTTAGGCCACACTACTCCATGTATTTTTTTTTTTAAGGACTGCTTTTGAAATCACTATAAATTACTATGCAATTGTATCGCTCACGAGAGCTCTTCATTTATCTAATTCCTCAATAGAATAGCGTCATTGCTCCTAATATCCTCTCTATTTTTAACTTTTGATTCTATTTTTTCAGTTCTAAAATTGATTCTATCTTTAGTTCTATTCTGTTGTAGCCTTATAGGCCTATTTATATATATGAAAAATATGCCTATTAGGCTTAGGGTTTTATATTTAACCCACTTACATTTTAAAATACGGCAATTGCTGCTGATTTGCACAATGTCCCTTTGCGCCACCTGGCGGTCATTTCGGGAACGACTTTGAAATGCGGCTGGTTTATTTTCGCCGCGGTGATTTCGCCGCGGCAGCTGGCGCGGCGGTAATAGGCATTCTGGTTGGGCACCATCTGTACCTGTACCAGCTTCCAGGTACTTTTTTTCGTACCACCTCCGGCGAGGTTTTAAGCGAGCTGAGGCGATACTAAAATGTGACGTGAAAACACGGCAGACTGCTGATTGGTCAGAGAGAATCGTCACTATTCACTGCGTCATCATTGCACGCGCCAGCAATAGTATCCAGAATAACCCCGCCATTTTTAAATAGTTTGGCCAGAGATTGCGTGATATATCGATTACATATTATGGCAACTCGGAAGAATACGCCATGGTCAAACGAGGAGGTGCAGACTTTCCTTTGTTTGGTTGCAGAAGAAAGGATCCAGTGAGAGCTTGATGGGGCAACGAGGAACGAAAAAGTATACCAAGAAATCTCCGAACTGCTGTCCACACATGGCTACAACAGGACTTTCCAGCAATGTAGGGAAAAAGCCGAAAAGGAACCGAAAAAGCTGGAAGTGGTACGAACAGATGGACGGTATCTACGGCCATAGACCGGCGAGAAACAGGAGGGAGGGTGGACTTGACTCGGCCACCAGTTTGCTGGAGTCGCTGATGGAGGAGGATGGTAAGTGTTTTAAGTTTACATTACATTAACCCTGTAGGCACTCTCTGCTTGAGAGTTTTGTTTTCTGTAGGCTGGCTTTTGGAAAGCTGAAGCTCACTTATAACAACGAACACTGTAAACTTGTGTCGCAGATAACAATTGCTGCTAGCTCTAACGTTAACTAGTTGCTAGCTGCCATTGCTATTTCGTAGTGTGTTGACTTTTGTATGATCTTTCTATTTAAGATTCCCTATTTATTGTCTCCCACTGCAGCTGCAGCATCGGCACCGGCATCAACAACGGCACCAGAACCAACAACGGCACCAGAACCAGTCGTACCATCGACACCCACACGATCAGCAGCGTCGACACCGGCAACCGGTTAGTATAATAGGAGAAAAAGTATACCCTTCTAGCCTGTTGTCTGTGAATCTATACACACTTATTAATATATAATTAATATGAATCATTAATCGTATCAATAACTCATTAATATATAATATATTATTATTAATATAACGTAAACTTACTTGCATAACAACAGGAAGCATTCCCAGTTATGGGAATCAAGGATTCATTAATAAACCTGTTCAGTATTTTTATAACTTTCCAGATGTACACCTATACTGTACACATGGTAATTTAAAGTTGACATTTACTAATAAATAGTGGGCTCAGATGTTAAGTCATTATATTGTTAGATTCTATATATGTAATAGTAAGTTGTGGGCTTTTATGTATGTATTGTTATCTTTTTATGTCTTTTTTTATGTAGCAGATGTAATGATAATACATGTGCATAATTTAAAACACACACAACCTGTGAATGAAACGTGAGTTGTCTGTTTTTCTTTATTGTAACTCATTCATTGTAATTATTTTTTGTCCAGGACAGAGGAAACGACGGAGGGAACAGGAGCATCTCACTGTCCTGAGGGAGATGCAGACATCTGATGACGAGCAGATGGAGTTGAACCGGGCACAACGGGAGCGCCATTTACAGATGGCACTCGATGATGCAGCACATGCAAGAGAACTAGAAGCGGCTTTGAGGAGGGAGGAGATTGCTGCAATGTCGTCCTTCAACCAGGCCTTTCTGGGAACCCTGAGCCAGCTTGTACAGGCACTGAACCGGCGGGACGCTGTTCCACCGCCCCTGGACTGAAACCCCAGTTTGCTCATTTGAACCTCATGTTTGCACTACATGTAACATATATATATATATATATATATATATATATATATATATATATAGTTGGTTGTGTGAATTTATATTTATATTATAGTTCTTTCTATTTGTATGTGTGTGTTTAAATAAAACCTTTTTGAAACTTATTGCAAAAGTGTCTTTTTTGATGGTTTGCTTTTTTACAAGGATTTGACCATGTATTTTCAGATGTTATACTGTGATAACCTTAAAAAAACAAAAAAACAGCAGAGACAACATTTTTAAAGATAATGTATTTATTTCTTAGCAATTAAAGTAACGCATCAGACCCTCTCGTACATCCCTGCCCTCCTCCTCTACACCCTGTGCCACTGCCACCACAGGCTCTGCTGCTGCAGGTGCATCCCAGTCATTGTCGTAGTCCTCTCCATGACTCTCGCAAAGGTTATGCAAAGCACAGCAAGTAAGAATCATAGATTTCACGATTGTAACATCACAGTCATTTCTTTTCATGAGACAACGCCACCTTCCCTTCAGTCTACCAAAAGCGTTTTCAACTACGACCCGTGCTCGACATATCTTCTTGTTGTAGATCTGCTGTTCTGCTGTCAGCCGTCCAGTGTCAGTGAATGGTTTTTTGAGCCAGTTCTGCAGGGGATAGGCAGAATCTCCCAGGATGTAGTAGGCAACATTCACCCCACCAATATTCCTGGTGTAAGCTGGAAAGAGGTTGCCACGGCCGGCCAACTCCCACAATGTGGACAGTCTTAAAACACGAGCATCATGCAAGCTGCCAGGCAGTCCTGCAAACACGTTCCAGAACAGTCCTTTTCCATCTACAACACCTTGAAGGATGATGGAGTGCCAGCCTTTACGGTTGAAATAGTCACAGTCCTGTGGTGCCAAAATGGGTATGTGTGACCCATCAATTGCACCAACACACTGCGGGAGTCCCCATCTGTTTTCAATGTAGGCAGCCATTTCTTCAAACTTCTCCTGGTCTGGGAAACGAATTTGTTCAGGAACCAACAAAGTTTCTGCAGCAGCAGTGAACTCTTGAACACACCGGCAAACAGTTGTTATGCTTACTCCGAAAGGCAGGTACTATTGTGGAGGTACTATCTGCAATGGAAAACGGAGCGAAAAGCGAGCCGAGTCGAGTCGAGTCGAGCTGGTACTGGTAATAGAAAAGCGCCATAATATTCACTGGGTAGTCATACAAAATTTCACCGCTAGATGGGGGAAAATATCACACAGTGTAGCTTTAAGGACCCACATCACCTCTGCCCGAAGAGTTGGTGTCGAGTCACACAGTAAGATAGGATGTTCCTTGGCTGTGGTGGCAATGCTTCTAATGTAGCAATTTCTTCATTACTGCTAGCCAGAGGAGTATCAGTAACCGAAGAGGTCTGCAGTGCACAGAACTGCACAATTGGTGCCTGGCGCTGGCGAGCAGTACTACACGCTGTGTGTTTGGCACCCTTCATATGGGAGTCCAGGGCCGTAACACCCATCGTCTGGTCCATCATGTGCCCGGCCCATTTGCTGTTCCACAACTTCCACCACTCTGTGATCATCAGCTTAAGTTAAATAACCCGATAGCTTGGGGATTTTACGGAGTAGCTAATGTTTCCTCTGCTGTATGTCTTTAAAAAAAAATCTTTTTTTATCCCCATTCTCACAGTTTTTTTAATAGATGACATTTTAACCTATCGAAGACGAAGACTGTTCTTCGCGTGACAATTTTCAGAATAGACTAGAATGAAGTGAAGAGTGGAGGCGATTGATTGGTGGAAGCGTATATTCGAATAAGACGCAGGCAGCAATCACCTGATAGGCCTACATGCAGCAGCAGGTCGGTCGTTCACAAGTTAAATATATAATAAATGCATTTGATTAGTATACCAAATTCAAACGTGACGTTTCAATTCACCCTGCCCTGCTGCACACTGACAATTGATTGACAGACGATCTGACCAATCATAGCGCTGAATCCGCAATTTTGTCAGACAACAAAGCAGTCAGTAGATTAACGTCGGTGGACTTGAAAAACGGTATTGTTTAAATTAAAAGTTGAGACTGTTTCATATCAAAAGTAAGCTGCTGTCTCTTGTCTGTTGGCGTGTAGTCAGTCTTTGCTCCGCAATGCATTTTTCACTGCATGAGTGAGAACATGAAGTGTGGCGTGACTCATGAGAGCGGCCTGGCTTGTCACAGAAACAGTAACTAAAGGAGGCGGGTCTTTGCGAACGGTCAATTACTATAATAATAATGATAATGATTCCATGATAATGCATGTAATTTACAGCAAAGCGCCACTAAATAATAGGGCTAATTTGTGGGGGGCGTGGTGAGGCTTTGGCAATCAGCGTTGCAGATGCCTAGTCAGTCTACTCCACAGCCAATCACAGGCCCCCCCTCCTTGCTCGGGCCCCGGGACTTTAGCCCCGCCTAGCCCTATTGTTAATGCCGCCCTGAGAAGGGGGCCCCTCTAACCTGTGGGGCCCTACACAATTGCATGGGTTCCGTGGTGGTTAACAAAGCTACTGGCAGCAGCAAATGCGTTCAAGGTACGCTTTTTAATCTTTGCTATCTTTCCAGATAACTCTAAATGCAATGGTCATAAATTAAAATATATCACTCATAAATAAAATAAACCACTTTATCAGAACCAGTAATTGAGTAGTCAATATAAGGAGAAATTCATATTATGGTATTGCATTAAGACCATACATTGTAGACACGTTTCAGTAAGGCAAATCATAAACTATAATTGTTATTATAAGCTAATGACTAAATCCATACCCATGTAACACTATTTAAACAACTACAGAAATGCCCAATATATTTGCATAACTATTTATGTTTATTTATTTACAGAAGAAATAGCTATGTTGATGAATTGCATCAAATATCTACAGGTCCTACACTTTATACAGTCTATGGTCCTACATTTATTCCCCTCATCCTCAAATACTCGAGGTCTGATAAATTAGTTAATAACATTTTTAAGAAGTTTTAAGAAAATGGTTAATGGTGCAAATGCAGGCAGATCAATAATACTGTTAAATATTAAGTGTCCCCAACTAAGCAAGCCAAAAGCAACAAAGGCAAAGTTCATAAACTCTCACTCTGACTGACTCTCTTACCAGTTCGCTGAACTACTGAACTAGAGCTGATTGAGACGCACCCAGATTTAATTTGGATTTATTTTTCTTTCTGTTAATTATTCTAGAAGAACTCCTGGTGAAGCGACTGCGATCCACATGACACTATTATAAAGATGCCATTTGTTAAAGAGGAGAGTGATGATAATGTGAAGATTGAAGAAACATGCAGAGTGAAACAAGAAAATACTGAGGAACAAAGAAAGATGGTGTTTATTAAAGAGGAGAACGAAGAAATGAAGATTGAAGAAACATTCAGTGTGAAACAAGAAGATACTGAGGAACAAACAGGTTGGTTTCATTCTCAAAGCTGAATTTAGTCATTTGATCATTATTAAAAACGCTAGCTCTACAGAAATTAATGATATTTTTGAAGAATGTCCTTATTAAGGTGGTTTTATTTTTTCGGGTCACCTCATGTGGACGGACATGTTGAGATTACGTGACCAGACGAATGCTAATGTTGCCATCCACCTGAGAAGATCCGACTTCCATTTGTTAATACAACACACTTTAAACTAGGAAAAATTATACAGAAGAAGCCTTTTACAATTACTTGTGACATTAAACCCAAAATCAACTTCTAATTTAAGTACAAAGAAAACCATATTACTTAATTACATTTATTGTATAAATCAAAGAATGCAATCAGGAGTTAAAGCAAATAAAAATTCTGAGCTTGGACTTTTTTCTGGGGGCGGGGGGTGGTGTTATGTGGCAAAAAATGTAATTATAGATTAGATTTTTAGAAAATTATTTTCCTTGAAACTAACTAGTAACGTATCTGCCATTGCCACTAGCTCTGGACAGGCTCAGACTACAGATTATGGTCGGCTATTTGAAACCCCAATACCAAGAAAGGTTACTCACTACAATATGGTGCAAACGTAACATTTAGGTTGCTTTTGATATCAAGTTTTGCTGGTTAGCTTTGTCCTTGACAGGGTACAAGATGACCTAAAATCTAAAACATGAAATTTCTGAAATTGTTTTGTTCAAAAGAAATAAATGGTAAATTAAATACTAGGAAATGAATATAAAATGGGAAGTATACAAAGACGGTTTACTACAGAAAACTATGCCATGTGTATTTACATAACTGGCATGCTGATTTGAAATGGACAGTTTTGTCAAAGCATTTTTGTCTTCAGCTAATTTTGTACACCGATTTACAAGCGGTTGAGAGATCGGGAATCATGCGCGTAATTTGCACGGGGGTTACGGGGGTCATGACCCCCTCAAAAATCAAATCAAGCTAATATAACCCCCCCAATATCATCACATCATTCAGATTAAAATAAATATGAAATATTCCGAATGAACACTTTTATTCGTTTTCTTTATTAATTTAATTTGCCAGCAAGAAAGATAGTATTATATTTTAAATAATCTGTAATGTACCCCCCCTCGCCCACCGCACCGAATACTTGGTATTACCCAACCCGCTTTCTCTACCAAGTTTGTTCACTATTTTGCGCATGCGCAGTCGCTGGGATGAATGCTTGGAGAAAGCTGACGGTGCATGATGAAAAGGACACTGAAAGGCAGCCAGTCGAGCCAGACAACAATTTTTCATTTTTGGTCGACACCAGCCAAAAAGAGGAAAAATCCTGACCAAACGGAGGTACCCCTATTGCTAAGTTAGCTGTTAAGTTAGCTCAGCGTTTCTCAAAGTGTGGGGCGCGGGCGCGGTCCACTGGTGGGGAATGAGACATGACAAGTGGGGCGCGACAAACAGGTTTTGTGCCCATCTTTTTAATTCCTTTATTTATTGACCATACACTCAAAACAAAACAAAGACACATTTAAATGTAAGCCTTACTTAACCTTTTTGCACACGTAAGTTTAAAAGTTTTAAAAAAGTTTTTTAAAAGTTTTTCAAGGCGACCGTTATTGATCGTAGTATCACTTTATGGTTCCCATGGAGACGCGTCATTCATTGCTTGTCACACCGCGCTGAATGACTGATCTGCTTTTATTTCCTTTTTTATGCAAAATTTCACAAATTTGTTAGCTATTAGGATATATCTGATATTTCGATTGTCAAATATGTGCAAGTGGATGTGTTTTGTTGTTCAAACACCTTACAACGATCGCGTTAGTTGACCTGTATGTGCAATGTATTTTAGGTATCTTATTAAAATAGCTAAAAAAAAAAAATACGTAAGTTACATTATTAGGAATTTACCACCTCCGGATCAATTTGAGATTATTTCTTTATTTCTTTATTTTTTGTTCTTTTTGCATGGAGTTTGCTAAGTGACAAAATGAATCAAAGCACAACTAACGTTAGTCCACACAATTTTCTCAGTTTCTGAACTTGATGTTATCAGAGGCTAAATGCAAACACAATTTTTTTTTATCTACTTTTGAGTCTTATTTCATGCAAAGTGATAATATAATTGCACTTTCATTTTCTCTAGGCCCTATTTGAAAGGTTTTAATGCTTTTATTTGATGTTAAGTTTTTTAAAATGTGATGTTAATAAAATACATTTTAACAGTTAAACTTAAAGCCTAGTTTATTAACATTTTGTTGGGGTGATTGGGGACAGGTGGGGCTCGGAACCCTTTCCTACCTCTGAAGTGGGGAATGGCAGAAAAAGTTTGAGAAACACTGAGTTAGCTGATGATTTGTTTTGTTGACTGGAGTTGGCTGGCTAGATGTTCATTTGCCAGTGTCCTATGAGGTAAAGCCAGAGGGTGCCAGGGACTGTGTAGAACCAATGTCACTGAATTGTAACTTAAGTTGCTGTTTGCTCCAATACAGTCACACGTTTTGGGGGGATTGCATAATTTACTTGTGACTAGAGATGTCATCCATTGACAGCTAGCTGCTATGGGCTAGTTCAGAGGTTACGCCACTCCTTTTGAGCGTGCACACCTGTACTGTACACACATACAATAAATTGACTACATTTGTTGCACACATGAAACAAAATGTCTTCAAAACTATATGTAGAAGGTGGTTACATTTATTTCCATTCCAGTAACTTCACACATTACATTACTGTTTGCACTTGTAGGCTATGCTGCTTTAATTTCTTTGTTCCTACTATTTCGTTTATTTTCTTGAACTGCTATTTCTTATCCTGGACTGCCACCTACTGGATAGAAAAGGCAACAGCCTAGTAATTATGTGAATAAAAATCTACATGTTTGTAGGGACAAAAAAAGGATAAATCATAGGTGGTATTCCACACATTACCTTGGTGTTAGGGTTGTCTACTCTGCACATGTCATTGAAAGTGAGTGGTAACTTCAGTCATTTGCATTTATCGTGCTAAAAATCTGACACCAGACACTATGCTGATGCCTGACCCAAAGGGAAAATTATAATAAAAGAGAGACATGTTGACCTTTAAAGTCTATAATGTTGGTTTGGCTGTTAATTGAAATGGATGCATGCATGTGATTAATTTAGATTCATTAATCAGAGTATGTAATTCATTAGATTTTTTTTTAAATCAATTGACAGCCCTAAATATTATTATTATTATTTTGTGGCAATCTTAATGTGCTAGTAAGTGGGCAAAAGGTGTTTAAAATGCTTTCCAACTTTTTGGTGAGGGAACATGCATTCTCCAAAACTGATTAGGATATACCGCCTTTCTCAAACCATCTGAACATTAACTGAGATTTTTATATATATCAGGAAGAGGGAAATGGCCAAGGAGGCGATAAGAGAGAGACAGATGACCAGAGAGAGAGAGAAGGAGGCGACAGAGGAGGTATAGAAATTGTAGAAGGAGAGAGAGAAGGAGGCGACAGAGGAGATACAGCAATTGAAGGAGAGAGAGAAGGTGGTAACAGAGGAGATACAGCAATTGAAGGAGAGAGAGAAGGAAGCGACAGAGGAGGTACAGCAATTGAAGAAGGAGAGAGAGGAGGAGGTGACAGAGGAGGTACAGCAATTGAAGAAGGAGAGAGAGGAGGAGGTGACAGAGGAGGTACAGCAATTGAAGAAGGAGAGAGAGGAGGAGGTGACAGAGGAGGTACAGCAATTGAAGAAGGAGAGAGAGGAGGAGGTGACAGAGGAGGTACAGCAATTGAAGAAGGAGAGAGAGGAGGAGGTGACAGAGGGTCAGGTGACCAAAGTGAGGGAGAGAAAGCACAGAGACAGGCAGCGCAGGAGGCACAGATGACCAGGTAAGAGACCTTAAACAAAATTGTGCATGCAAACACTGTCAGAACACTGACGTTCTGTGAACTGCGTGTGAATGGTGTCAAGTACCTTATAAAACTCAACTCTAGTATTGCATAAGAGTTTTAGGACTGAAACCACTTGATTCTCCACTATAGCGCTTGGGTGGTTGTCAAACTCTTGGCATTGTTATGGGTTTTAAGTCTAAAGAATTCACAACTGTAGATGCTCTCTCAAAAAGTCTTGACTTATCTTGACATTGACATTGCTCATTGTGCCTAGTATTTTGTTTTGAATGAGAGGATTTGTGTAAAGCAAGTAATTTAGTTCCTGTGGTTTCCTCACAGAGGGTCACATGATGAGGGCAGCAGTCAGGCAAATGAGCAGGTGAGAACGCAACATAATTTAGCTGTGAATAGTGTTATTAATATGTACAATACATTCATTAGGATTGTTATTTCAGAGAGTAACACGTTTTCATGTCATGTTTAAACACAGAATATTGAGCCCCATGTCAGGGACCAGTCGAACACCGACAACAGGGACAGAGAGGGATTTGATGTTTCAGAAATCATCACCTGCACAAAGCCTGCACAACCTGATCCTAAGTTTATAGTAGTGCAGAAGCGAGCTAACTGTGTGTTGTCTTTTCAGCAAAAATGGTTCACAACTTTTCCTTGGTTGCATTACAGTGCCACTTTACAAGGGGTCATATGTTTTCACTGTGCCAAGGTTTTTTTGAATCAGTCAACATTTGCAAGCAAGTGTGACCCTGCCTTTGTAAGTGTAGGCTTTAGAAATTGGAAAAAGGCTATCCAGAGGTTCTCAGAACATGCAAAAAGTCAGTTGCATATCCATGCCATGAACATCTGTGCACAAAAAGGTAACACTGTGGCTTCACAGCTTTCTTCAGCTGTTGCCAGACAACAGGAGGAAGCAAGGTATGGATTGATGAAGATTGTAGGCTCCATCAAATACTTAGCTAGGCAAGGTTTAGCTCTACGAGGTCATGTGGAAGAGAAGGGTAATCTATCCCAACATCTGAAAGAAAAGGCAGAAGATGACCCTGCTTTTCAGAAGTGGTTAGTGACACACAAGCAGGATTACACAAGTCCTCTCATTCAAAACGAAATACTAGGCATAATGAGCAAAGACATAATAAGAGGAATAGCTGACACTATTCGATGCCTCCCAGTCACACAGTTTGCCTTGATTGTTGATGGGACACAAGACATATCAGGTCAAGAACAAGAATCTGTATGTCTTCGTTATGTGGATCATGACTTAAATCCTCATGAGGAATTCATTGGGATGTATTCAGTGCCTGAGACCACAGGAGAATCTCTTGCAAATGTAGCATTAGATGTAATCTGCAGACTAAATTTGCCATTGTCAGCACTGCGTGGGCAGACATATGATGGTGCAGCGAATATGTCCGGCAAATATTCTGGAACACAGGCTCACATTAGGAAGAAACAACCACTTGCTTTATATGTGCACTGTGGAGCACACTGTGTTAATTTGATAGCACAGAAGGCATGCACAGCTTCTATAGTTGTGCGAGATGCCCTTGACTGGGTTCATCAATTAGGAGTTTTGTGTGGACAGTCTGGCAAATTCAAACAGATGTTTCATCAGATTGCGATATCTGACCATGGAACCTCAAGTGCCCTGAAACCACTCTGTGAAACTAGGTGGACTGTTAGACACGGTGCCATCCATTCTGCTTTAACACAGTATGACTCTATCCTCACTGCCTTGGAGGAAATGGCAGGGACTAACTCTCCCACTGCAGCCACGGCAAATGGTCTATTTCAGCAGTTTATGAGAGGCAGTACTGTACTTGGTCTTGTGATGGCACAAGCAGTTATTGGAGAGCTAGAGTGTCTCAACAGGTCTCTTCAGAGAAGGACACAGACTGTTTCTGGCATGCAGGCCGCTGTTTGTAAGGTTCAATCTACTCTCAGTGGCAAGAGGAGTGATGATGCCTTCCAACACCTTTTTGAGAGGGCATCTACAGTTGTGAATTCTTTAGACTTAGAACCCATAACAATGCCAAGAGTTCGACAACCACCCAAGCGCTATAGTGGAGAATCAAGTGGTTTCAGTCCTAAAACTCCTATGGAATACTACCGAGTTGAGTTTTATAAGGTACTTGACACCATTCACACACAGTTCACAGAACGTTTCCAGCAGGGTGGTCTTCTTACCCTACAAAAGCTGGAGAACACCTTGCTTTCTGGAAAGATTGATCCGGTGGTTCATGACTACCCAGAAATTAATGCCCAGCTGCTGGAAATCCAGCTACCTATGTTCAAACATAATTACATGTACAATTCCTGTGGAGAGGCTACAAATATTCTCAAAGATTTGCCAGTAGAGGTGCGAGGCTTATTTACGGAAGTTGAAACTCTGATCAGATTACTCCTTGTGGTACCAGTCTCGTCCTCTGAGGCAGAGAGGAGCTTTAGTGCTCTTAGACGATTAAAGACTTGGTTACGCACAACTATGACACAGCAGAGGCTGAACCATGTTGCAGTGTGTCACATCCATCAGGACAAATTGGACCTCTTAACTAAGAAGTCAGTGTGTGCACAGTTCATTTCTTTTACACCGAGACGTAAACAGGTGTTTGGTGCTTTTATCTGAATGGTATGTGTGTTAAGTTGCAGCCTAATATGTTGTAACATACCTTAAAATGTGATTTACAGATAGGCCTTCTTTTGTGTTTACATGCTTTTGTTTAGATTTTGTTAGTGGATGGTGAGTTTTGGTGATGCCCACCAATATGTGAAATCTGTTCTGAATAAAGGTGCAAGCTGGACTCCAGTGTGCCACCCTGTATTGTGTAATGTATTGAGAGTTGAATTGTGCATAATACATTTGCTGCATGTAGGTGCCAATACAGTGATGCAATTGATTAATCTTTAAGTTCTTGTTTCTTTTTTCAAAAAATATTGAACACACACAAAAAATCTATTAAGTGGAAGCTGCCACTGCTGGCTAGTGCTTAAACTACTGTGTCATTATGGCATAAATAGTCAAGTGAACAGCTGCATTTACGTTAAGTAGTCTAAATCAGTAAAAGTATCACAATGTATTTCTAATACAGGAACGGCAAATTAGCATGTTACCTTTTACACAAGAAAATTATTCAATAAATAAATAAATATGCCGCGAGTTTAACCCCCCCAATGGTAGACCCAAAGTTACGCCCTTGTCGGGAATGATAAACCGTGTTCTGCAATGAACGTGCACAAGCGTATCTTCAAGTCATAAACATGGTCAGTGATTGTCGCCGATACGTCAGTTCTGGTTGCTGCTCCCGGTAGTCGTGTTGTGTGTTGGAGTGTGTTGCATACATTAACTTTCTCGAGCTAGCAAGCACATGGTTCTCTTAATTTCTTACACCAGCTACAAAAATGCTTTTGCGTCTCTGCCTATTCCTTCTATCCGCGCCTACAGTAGCATCATTTATTTTTAAGTCCTTTATAAATCAGGATGTCTTCCCCAGGCTTCATAAACTTACTCTCCATCCTGCTGACTTATTTGGTTGCTACTCTCCAACGTGACGTCTTCGCTCCGGCATCTATGCTTAGTAAGACTTCTTCCTCTTCTTCTTCTTTGGGATTTTACGGCAGCCGGCATCCAAAAAGTTGCATTGCTGCCATCTATGGGACTATCACCTCAGCATACTATATTCGGCTATAAAGCCCAGTGTCTAATAAAAAATTGAAAAAACTATATTTTCCCCTTGACCCTACTTCTAAAATACTTTTCAAAGATACTTCTTTTAAACCAACTTCACACAATTCTCTGATAAGATCTTGTCTTTGGAGGTCATAATTTCTACAATACATCAAAACATGTTGTACCGTCTCAGATTCCTTACATGAACACAATCCACTCTGGGGGGTATTCCAGAAAGCTTGGTTAACTTACCATTTGGTAAATCATAACCTCTGGGTTGATTTACCCCAAACCCGCATACCATGAGTATGTCGGTTCCAAAACACCTGAGAAGAGTTAGTTTAATCAACCTCCTACTGGTTACCCAGAGTTAATGCGCGCGCACGGCGAGTACATAAAGACATTTTCAATGGATCGCCGATTTCAGGAGTCACCATGGAAACCCAGGGAGAAAAAAAGCGAGCTACATAGGCTACTTAGGTGAAACTGAGTTGGAGGTTTTAATGCTTGCTTATGAAGACTATAAGCCCATTATAAAATAAATAAAGTTTTAATAAAGCACCATTTTAAATCGGCATTTTGAATGCATTTTACAGTCATTGATTCACTTGTATGCATGCTGCTTTGACTGCATATGCTGTGTACTGTAATCTTATTACTAGTACTCTTAGATGCAGGGCCGGCCCTGACCAATTTGCTGCCCTAGGCAAGATTTTACCTGGCGCCCCATGCATCACAGCCCATTTCACCCTGTCATTGTGTTCATGATTTAGCATATATATATATATATATATATATATATATATATATATATATATATATATATACACACACACACACACACATTACAGCAGAACTGTTTCCAACACTCATAATAAATCATCATATTAGAATGATTTCTAAAGGATCATGTGATAGACCGGATGACACTGAAGAATGGAGTAATGATGCTGAAAATTCAGCTTTGCATCACAGAAATAAATGATAATTTAAAGTATAATAAATTGAAAACAAATTATTTTAAATTGTAATAATATATCAAAATATTAAAAATTGTTCTGTATTTCTGATCAAATAAATGCAGGCTTGATGAGCAGAAGAAACTTCTTTCAAAAACATTAAAAATAGTAATGTTTCCAAACCTTTGGCCTGTACTGTATCCCCCCAAAAACTGCACAACTGTAGAGTAAAACATTAATAAAAAAGTGATAATAAAAAATGCGTCTTAAAACTGACATGATTGTACAAAATCACAGTCTGGGGACTCAGAACTCAGAACAACTGCTAACATTAAGTTTAAGGTAAAAATAACTGCCATGAAATTATAGTATCTTACTCCTATGCAATAAATTGTTCATTCAAGTGTTGATTAAAAAAAGAATGCATGAAGCGAGAATAAAAAATGTTTTGTTTAAAAGCAGCTGGTCTGTTCTTTTGTTATATTGCATGTTCAGATATTTACACAACAAAATATATTGGAAGCCATGAAACTTTTAAGAAAATTATCAAATGATTAATGAGTTAATGACATAATTAAGTGATGATTGAACACCTGCTTTTAACAAGCACTGAAAGAAAGAGGAAAGAGATGAGCAGAAACACAGAAACTGCAACTGACTTCCACACAGCCTTAGATGAAATAAACTGTAAAATAAAAGAAGACATATATGGAGCAGATCTGGTGTGTTCAAAAGAGCATGACATATTTTCATTTAAGTGTCATCAACATATCTTTTTTCTGGCCAGGATTTCGAGATCGTCCAAAATGCCCGGGATTCGGCTTTTGCTTTCTACAGTCACCATTCATTATGTTTACATTATTACATTGTTTGACACTGACACGTACGTGCCAGCTTTGCAGGTCAAGCATTCTGCTTCACACGGATCCCGATCGAGACGAAAACACAGGAATTTTCTTAGCAATGGTAAAACGCACATCAACCGATCACTTGTTTAGCGTTCATGTAAACACTACATTCAGATTCAGCAATCGGAATTAATTCAGTACTACTGAATCAAAAGGTGTACATGTAAACAAAATGAATGGCGACGAGAAAGCAAAAGCCGTATCCCGGATATTTTGGGCGATCTCGAAATCCCGGCCGGACATGTCCTGGAATATGGTCACCCTAGTTTAGCTAACTTAGTGAAGTTTATTAGTACCAGACAAAAAGACGATGTCTACGTTATATGTTTACAAACTGCACATGGAAACATTGTTCGTGATGTCTGCCATCATATTCCTGTCTCTTGTCAACACTATGTAAGTTAGCATGTATTAATATATGCATTTGAGCCGATGCGGCGTGGGAACCGAGCAGTGGTACGTCGTTATGTCGAACAGCCGGTGGTTTGGGGTGAAGAGCGGGTTGGCAACGCTACCTGGTGTCAGTGTGGCTGTTGTACTGCGATGCCCACCGTGTCAGAGTCCATCTGCTGTATATAACAACGTTAGACGTCGTTAGTTGTTCGCGGTCAAAACACCGTGGTGTAGACAGTTTGATGTCGGGATATTCCTACATTCAGCCAGGTTTATTAAAGCCAACCAAGCCCGTGACGTCACATGTTAGAATACTGCACAATCCCTGGCTGCGAAAGAAATCATTCTAATATGATGATTTATTATGAGTGTTGGAAACAGTTCTGCTGTAATGTGTGTGTGTGTGTATATATATATATATATATATATATATATGCTAAATCATGAACACAATGACAGGGTGAAATGGGCTGTGATGCATGGGGCGCCAGGTAAAATCTTGCCTAGGGCAGCAAATTGGTCAGGGCCGGCCCTGTCTGTCTTTATCCTCTTCTCTTCTTTTTGGCACTGTATCTATCGCAGACTATGCTCATTTATAATGTGTCATGTAAATTCGGCCTTCCGTCACAATCAGGAAACTTTCACCGTGTCTAGAACTGGCGCGAGCTGCCAGGCCCGTTTCTACGAGCTGTGTGTTTACAAAAGCAGTGCTGTCTACATTGGATGCGGCGTCGGGCACGCTACACAACAAATTACCAACAACTGATCGCGCGCGCGCTCTGTTTCTGACGCACTTCAAGCACTCGATGGGCGGGGGAAGATTGAAGAGCCAGATTTTATTTTTATTTTTTTGCTTTATTTGGTAGTATTTCGAATTAATGGTTTTAAAATAATAGCCTATTATAAAAAAAAAATATGTAAAAAAAAAAAAAAAAAATTTCACTCGTTCACTCATTCTGGCGCCCCTATGGATGAGTGGCGCCCTTAGCATTTGCCTATACCGCCTATGCCGCGGGCCGGCCCTGCTTAGATGTTCCTATAATGTCCTTCTTTATTAGTTGTATTTGTTTAAGAATATACATTGAGTATTGAATATGCATGATTATCTTATTGGTTTAATTATCTTGCAGTTGCTGATGGCCACATTGTATTATTGGATCCTCCTGCAACACCACACTCTGTCACAGTTGTAAGTGATTATTGTCTTTAGGTTTCTGTTTGCTAGACCAAGCATCCTTCCTTATTTTCACTGTAGACTGACGAATAAGAGACCACTTCTACTGTGACAGAAACAGAAAATGTGGGGAGGCCCATAGAGGTATGATGCATAGAATGAATTCCCCCTTTTTTGCATAAGAGAATAAATAAATTGTCATTGTCATTTTACAGAATATGGCAGGAGATTTTAATACAGATGAGGGTCCATCTACCTCCACACAGAATCTTAGCATTGTAAGAAATGTTCTGCAGTTCTCCTTCCTCATTTAAAGGAGCACTTCACCCATGGGAACATTGATCTTCATTGAAAGTGGGTCATATATGTAGTCGAAATGTAAAATAAATTTTGAATTTGGTGCCTTCTTGACCGAGGAAAGAAAGAAAGTAACTTCAGGACGCATTTGTATGAAAGACAACAACTCCCACAATGCACCACATTGCACAGCTGCGCAAGCCACTCCCACTAATCCAGAACAGCATATGAATTACTCATCCGTCCATAAGGCTAGCTACCTACAACCGGAGCTTGAAATTCATTTCACACAAAATGTCTAACGTTAGTTATTTGGCGAACTCATTAATGAATTACTCCTCATTTGTATTTCTTTCGAAATGGTGAATTATTGCATGGTAACGTTACCGGGATGTTCAGTCAGATGCGGTGCGACCGTGCGAAACTAGGATGGTTCACAACACAAACGTCCGTGTCCTCGTCTGATTCAGAGATTTCGTCTAGGAGAAATTCTTTGCCGCAGACGGACTCTATCTCTGTGTTCGTAGCGGTTCGTAGTTGCATAGTGAGATCACCGGCGCCACCAGTCCGCCCTAACTCGAGCCAGTCTGGGCTTCTCGTCCGCGACAGGCAGGTCTTCCGCCTCGGCTGCTCTTCGCTATAATGCGGCTTGTAAAGGTAGCCACAAACACCCGATTCGAGCAGCAGACTTCCGAAATCCTCTTCTTCTACATCATATTGAGTAACGTTACCCTCCGCTATTGTCATATCTTCACAGCTGGCTCCACAGTGCCTGTTAGCTTAGCTTCCAAACAAGATGGAGGATATTGCTTTCAGTTTCAGAAAGTGAAGTCCCACCCACTGATCTGTAATAGGTCTGTAGCGTGAGCGGGTCCCGCCCCCTGGAATAATGAGGAGCTAGTGTTTGTAGTCTCTACACTTTTCAATGAAATGTGACTTCCTGCTTATTATGACGCAAAATGATGATTTTTACGTCATAATAAGCAGGAAGTAAAACACTTAAATCCTTATTTCTCCCATCTCAGGGAAAAATGAACGAAAAATCCACGTTTATTATAATATATGACTGGGTTTCTAACAATACAAAGCTTAATGCAAATGGGTGAAGTGTCCCTTTAAATATTTGGTCTGTGTTTGTATTACAGACTTTATCAGTCATGTTTAATTATTCTGTCTTTCTAGTTGCCTGCCAAAGAGCTGTATAAGGTCCACCTTCAAAAGCAAATCAGAAAAAGTGACATGGAGATGGACCTTATACAGCTTCAAATGGAGGAGAAAAGGCTTAACCTAAAAAAGGCCAGACTTGAATTGCTGGAGCACCAGCTTAAGGTGGAAAACAGTATGTGAACATTAATCTGTCATTTGTTGTTGAATGAAATCTAAAGCAATAAATACAAATGTATTTTGTTACAAGAAATAAAGAAACAATGAACAACACTTGACTGTTAACTGGTTTTAATTAAAGTGATTTTGGCAAATCATGTCTCGTACCACCCTGCCATCTCTTTGGTCTACTGGGTTCACTGGGGATTCCTCTTGGCTATCTTCAAGAGAAGGGGGGGCCCTCTCACCTCTCAGTGTGGCAATGTTGTGAAGAACAACACAAGCAGCTGTGATGTCACATGACCTTTCTGGGCTGACCCTGAGCCCACGCAGGCACTGAAACCTTGCCTTCAGGATGCCTATGGTCATTTCCACCTTGACCCGTGTTCTGCTGTGGGCCAGGTTAAATTGTGCCTGTGGTCCAGGCTCAGGTTCAGGGTAGGGTGTCATCATATAGGGCAGACAAGGGTACCCTCTGTCCCCCAGCAAGTAACCACTGAAGTGTCCTAAAGGTAGTTAAAGTGTATAATTGCATAAAAAAACATAAAAATAAAAAAAAACATTGTGTAAGGCAAAACATACCCTGTTGAAATTTGTGGCACAATGATGACTCCCTAAACATTCTGGCATCATGTACAGACCCTGGCCATTTGGCTTCAACGTTAGTGATGAGGTGGGTTGCATCACATATTACCTAGTTAGTGTTGACCAGTAATGAGGGTGATTTAATGGTTTAAACACCCAAACATTTAGCACCCAAAAATCTATTGTCACCTGCACATTGATGCTATGGATTGACTTCCTATTAACATAGTCTCCTTTATTGACTGAAGGAGCTTTAATGGGAATGTGGGTTCCATCAAAGCACCCAATCACATTTGGGAACCCTGAAATTGAAAGTTATATAATTAGAAACATTTAAAATTATTGTGACTGTATACAGTATGAAGATTAAGTAGTGCTATGTAACTAAAATGGTCTTTCATAGAATATCATAGAATGGACAAACCCGCCACTCTGTGGAATTCCTCTTTAATGACCCTCAGTGGTTTATGGCCAGGGAACTGCACAAAAGTGTGTAGGAACCGTTTGAATGCAATTCATACTGTTCGAACAGCCCTACACACAGTTGCCTTTCCCACATGCTCTGCATCGCCTATTGTATACAAAAAAAAAAAAAAGTTAAACAAATGGAGTTAAACATTTAATTCCATTATCTTCGTTTAATAAATTAACGATTCTTTTGAAAAACGGTAAATATTCATTTGGATACGAAAACACATCGATACGTGGTCGTATCACCCTCACGACGGAAAAGATTTCGTATTATCTCTGCTTCCACATCCACTGGATCGTCTTCAAAAGGGCACGCCATGCTCCGTCACCTCTCTGAAACAAACTAACCCTGGAACATAACCTGCTACCGAGCAGGTTATCTTCAGAGAGTAAGTTCCTATGGTTACATACATACCCAGAAAGTTACCTCCGTTTTTGGAACCGAAAGTTGAGCTTATCCGCTTACTTACTCTTAAACATACCCGGGTATGTCACATAACCTGCTTTCTGGAATACCCCCCTGGTGTTTTCCTAAAATAAATAAAGTGCTGTTTAGAAACGTGTGACCTATCCTCATTCTGGAAATAATCACCTGCTCTTTACGTTTCATCCCTTCTCTTTTAAAAACATTAACTGAGTCATTTACCCTACTAGACAATGAAAATAGGTGCCTCCCTTTATTTTCTTGCTCCCAGATCTGTTGCCATTTTAAAATTGTTTCCTGCCACACAATACTTTTACCCTCCCCCTTGGATATGCTTAGTAAGACTTGGTTGCTGCTGGATCTCAACCACACTTTTTCCAAGACCGGCCCCATTCTACTTCTGATTGGCTTGTAATGTTAGTTTGATTGAGAGTGAAAGCTGTGTTCCTCATACTATTGGTAGGCGAACTCATGAACTTGAACATGATATCAACAAGTTTTTTTAAATGTAGGACTATTCTTTTTTCCCCTGCTGTCAAACACTGCACACCAGAGATCCGGCATGATGCCGGAAAACTTTAAGCCCTGTGCAATGTGAATGATTAGTTGTATATTTGTTGTAGATGAGGGATATTTTTTTTAGAGTATAAATACATAATCGTGTTTCGCTTGATCCTCTCAAAGTCGCAATAGATTTTCTCCTTAGCATAAAGGTTGAGAGGTCCATCTATCACTGTTTTCCATGTTCATAGACATGGTCAGTGGAGTAAATACATAGGCTATAATCTGTGTGTACAGAGCTTTTTCTAAACGCCGGGTTCTGGTGTTTCATGTGCGTTTGGCCAATCAGCCTAGATTTATCTCACTGATCGTTCTTATTGTGCTGGGTTAGACACTAATTTAGTTCCCCCAAAAGGTGTTCCTAGGACCTAAATCGTTCCCAGTTCTTGAGGTGCGAACACGGAAAGCGGGTAATTCCGCCATTAGTTCTAAGAACTATGAAATGGTTCCTCTGGTGAGAAAGCCTCTAATGTTGGTGATGTGTCCTATAGAACATCGGTTCAATGGAATGAGTGTAGGTGAACATTGGCTGTGGGTAAGTGGTGCAGGAACCTGCCAGAAAGCCCTTGCGATTGGTGGTGCCTTTAAACCAAAAGCCCAACTCAACCACATCTTCAAGATCAAAATCTGCCACCTGAAATTAATAATTTTTAGTAAATTCATCATCTGTATGTCACCTATATATTAAAGGTGCCTTGTGTAAAAATTGAGGTAAAAATATCCAAAAAATGAGCTACACGCATCAAAAGAATGAGAAGAAATAAGGGCGATGATGTCATTAAAAAAATGACAAGTTATAGTGCTGCGGAGATATCAACCTAAATTAGCTTTAGCATTACTAGCCACGGGCCGACATATGTCGTAATACCAGTTTCGGCCATGGGAGGCGGTATGCGGGCAACATAACCACCAGCCAACCTGCAATACACGAATAACTCGCACGGCTTGTGGGCGTACTTGAACCTGATGTCAATCAAGTGGAAAGTACAGCCCACTACTTCGTTTCAGTTCAGGGAAAAGAACGGAAAAATGTCTGAAGCCCTAGGCAAGAGACCATTACCACCACCACAACCACCTGCTGCAGGGAAAAAACCGCGCTCGGAGTCACAAATTCAATCAGATAAAAAACGGAACAGGACTAGAGTTAACCTTGGAACTGCTTTCCATCGCTGGAGGCAACTGATGGACACGAAAGAGATGAGGTTCGACTCCGAACTTGCCACATTTCTTTTGGATTGGTAAGTAAGATGCTGTTAGTATTTCGCTAGAAGTTTGTTTTATATGTTTGTGTAGTTTTTTCGGTAAGTTATAACATAGAAATGTATCGAAGGCTGTTCGATAAACGTACCAATGTTAGCGATGGCTAACCATAGCCTATCTGTGAGCGTTTGATAGTTAGCTCTAACTTACCCACAGATACGATCCGGTTTTCACCTGTTATCCAAGTTACCACAGCCCGTCTCTAGCAAGCTGATGCTAAAATGTAACATTAGCTAAGAAGCTAAGAAGAGTTGGCAGCTCTGGTTACGTTGGCGCTAGCTTGGTCAACATCAGCGAATGCTGTCTGTCAAATTAATGTAATTCAAACTAACAATAAAAATGTAATATGAACAAAACGAATATGAACATATTCACTGGTAAAGGTGAAGGGGAGTGGCTTGAAGATGTCATAATTCAAAATCACTTGACACCAACCAACTCTACAGTCAAAACGTCCTCTATTGGGAGTGGGCTCGGCTTCGGCTCTAGGGTGGTTGTGAAGGTAGGGGCGGAGCATAGAGACTATGCCGTTACTCGGTTGTTACTCTAGAGTAGACCAACTCACTTTCTGGAGGTATACTGCCCCCATCTGGTATGGAATGTGGAGTATGAACTGATTTTTTTGACGGACATTACACAATGCACCTTTAAGCATATATTCAGCCAACAATCTTACCTCGGCAAAAGGCTAGACCTATTTGCTTTGCAGCCTTGTGAAAAACATGACATGTAGAACTCTTGGCACAATTGAATTGTGTTGTCCATTGTTTACGGCTACATTGTCCACAGAGAGGCCAACACAGTTGCACCATGGAATGCAATTGTCTTGTAAGGTGGAATCAATCTTTTGGAAGATGAGCTCTCCTGTGTCAAATCTGGTTCCACTTGTGGTGTACATATCAAGGAACCAGTGGGATAGGTTGGGACATCAAACGCTTAACGTAGCTTAATGGACTAATACAGTAATATAAAGGACCAAACTTGCACCTTATTGGGGATGTAGGCTATACAATATAGGCTACAGGCAAGCAGATGGACTCAGAATATGAGCGTAACGATCAAAGTTTCATGCTAGGTGTTTCCCAGTGATATACTGGCATAAAGTTGGCTTGAAAACGGAAGTTCTTTAGAGACCAACTCTAAAGTTACATACGACATGGGTATAAATTTTTCTAACTTCAATTGCATTTGAAGATAATGACTTACAGTCATAAAACCAGCTGTAAAGTGTTCATATAAGTGTCAGGCATGATGCACACCTTTTTATATTTAATAAAATAAACTGTCAAGTCATATGTAAATATACCTATTTTTTCAGTACCGCATAGCTCATATGTATTTGAATAAATATCAAGAATCTAAAAGATGTGCATGAAAACCTGAACATGAAACCTACATGAGCTCTTTACAGTTGATTTTATGTCTGTTAGTTACTGTCTGTAAGTCATATACCTAGAATATCAAAATACTGCTGGCGGTAGATCCTTTTCCTATTTATCACCAAAACTTTGGAACAGTCTTCCTAACATTGTCAAGGAAGCAGACTTACTCTGTCAGTTTAAATCTAGACTACAAACGCATATCTTTAACCTAGCATACACATAACACATTATCAACTTCTATAATTCAATGTTAGGCTGCATAGATTAGGTCAGCCGGAACCGGGAACACTGCGCATTACACCTGTGACGAGTACATCAGGATTTATTTCCTATGGGGACAGGGGGGACATGTCCCCCCCACTTTTCAAAATTCCGCTTGTACACTCTAAAAATAGCTCACTTAGGTTCTAATCAGGGGGGCAGTGTTTCGGAAAACATTGAAGCTTCCCCGGGTGTCGCCATTGATTAGCAGACCATCACCTGCTGTTAGCATTCCATTGACTCCCATTCATTTTGGTGTCACTTTGACAGCGAATAACTTTACATCTGAGGCGTTTAAAGACTCCATTTGTCCATTATTTATTTCTAAAGAAACACGAAAATGTATAAAAGGCTCCATTACCTTGTATCTTGCGTTATGGCCCAGTAGAAACAGTTTTTGTAAAAATAGGCTAACAATTGCGTCACCCGACTCTCTGTCGCACAGTAGAGAAATTACCGTATGGACAGGAGGAGAAGCTCGCGGTCAATCGGGGGGACGTGGAGGCAAAATGACAAAATAATTAATCAGAATACTTAGCAAAAGTTGCTCCTGCTCCTAGCTCATGGACACCTCCTACTCACACTCTCCATCTCTGCAAGTTTCGGAAGGGAATGATTCAGATTTCTCTTGGCACAGCTACTAGAAGACAGACGGTTGCTCACGTCACATCTACGTCGTCAAGCTCAGTTTGAGTCTGCGCAGTACGCTCAGCCATCAGGAAGTGAGTGCTTCTAATTGACTTCACTTTTCTCTGTCGCTGTGTCCATTTATTTTACTGTCTATGGTTCAGTGAGCTGGTAGCTCTGTCTGTGAATGTCCTGACCCGCCAGAATCCAATTGTCTTTCGCGCTTGAACGAACAATAACACACACATTTATGCCAAAATGTCCATTTTGTCGAATATCCTCACAAGAACAGTCTTAAAGGAGTTAAATACAATCTTAAATGAAAGTCAAGAGTAAAGGCCCTTTCACACCGGACGCGTAACGAAAAAGCGATACGAAAAAACGAATAGTTCGCGTGCGAATAGTTCGCGTCAAAACCATTCACATCAGACGCGATGCGAAATTGCGAAGTTCGGAGCTTCAACATTCCAAAACATTCGCGCCAACAGTTGAGAAAGATGGACACATCATCATCATCCAGTGAAGACGAGCTTTTAATTTCATTTCACTTGAAAAGACAGAAAAGACGGTTTTGGGTGCACCCAATCTTGAGGAATAGAGAGTCTGAAGGGGAGTATACTAATCTCGTACAGGAGCTAAAACTGTATCATGACCGGTTCCACACTTATTTTCGGATGTCCGTGGGACAATTTGAGGAGCTCCTTCAGACAGTGGCACCGCATCTGACTAGACAAAATACTAACTTCAGAGAACCAATCGATCCGGAGCAGCGTCTGGCAGTCTGCTTAAGGTGATTTGTCCTCCTAAAATCATCAGGGGCTGCGTTTACATGCAATCAAATAAACAATCATTACTTATCGGACTCATTTGGTCTAAAAAGCCTTCATGTAAACACTCGGTTGGACTCGATACGAAAGAAATGGATTGAATGGGGTGGGTTTATTCCCCGATTGAGAGAACATGTAAACACTTGAACCGATTGAAAACCTAAACATAAAGGACTGCGCATGTGCAATGACGTTGAAATAGCGTAATGACGTACCTATGCCACGCTGAACAGTTGTCATGTATATTAGTGACATAGCCCATCAACACACACATCAACCCGATCACATGTTTAGCATTCATGTAAACACTACGTTCAGATTCGTTGAAACAAAAGTTGTGCATGTAAACGTGGCCTGATTGTCATGTTCAATATTACAATGCTTTCAGTTGATTCACAATGAAACACATTTAGCTACCAGTCCTACAGTTTTAATAAACATTAAAATGTACATTAGTATTCAATTGTTTAAGTAGAGCTAAACAAGGTAACACATGTAATATAAGAATGCCAGGATATATCTGAATAAAAGCATCACAGAAAACCCACGAACAGTTTTACCTTTTATTGTTAATAATAACATGTCTGAACAACAATATTTTTACTATTGATAACATATGGTTTATTTATACTCACAAATCTACATTATTCAAATAATTAAATATTCCTCAGATTCCTTAGCACTGGGGATTCTTTCACCACCATAGCCGCTAGTTTCCGCCTTGGAATTTCCACTGTGTCCAACATCGTTAGGCAAACATGTGATGTCCTCTGGGAGACCTTAAAAGACACCTACATGCCAGTCCCCAATGAGGAACTCTGGAAGACAACTGCCCTGAAATTCTCTGAAAAATGGAACTTCCCCAATGGTATCGGTGCTTTGGATGGGAAGCACATTGTGATTCAGGCACCAGCTAATTCTGGCTCCCAATTTTTCAACTATAAGGGCACCTTTTCTGTAGTTTTGCTTGCCTTGGTTGATGCCGACTACCGCTTCCTAGTGGTGGATGTAGGGGCATCAGGCAGCAACAGTGATGGTGGAATATTTTCCAATTCTTTATTGGGACAGGCCCTAAATACTGGAAATTTAAACATTCCAGAGCCTTCTCCTCTGCCATCTGCACCAGAGCTGGGGGCGTTACCATATGTAATTGTTGCAGATGAGGCATTTCCTTTAAAAACGTTCCTTCTCCGTCCCTACCCTGGAAGACGCCTGCCAGATGACCAGCGCGTGTTTAACTACCGGCTCTCCAGGGCTCGACGTATAGTCGAGAATGCTTTTGGCATTCTCAGCCAGTGCTGGAGAGTCTACCAGCGCCGTCTGCAAGTGGCTCCAGAGACAGCCGACAGCATTGTAAAGGCAACTTGCATCTTACACAACTTCCTCCGAAGGGCCAATGGGAATCACGGTGCAGAGCCTGACAGTTCTGATGGTGCAGAGGGCAGTGAGCTGGGTGACATTAGAGGCCTTCGAGGGAACAGGGCATCAGCTGAGGCTCTGAGGGTGCGGGACACATTCAGACATTATTTTAGCTCACCTGCAGGCCAAGTTCCATGGCAGGTTGCTTATGTGAACCGAGGTCAACCTCAATAATATTATTGACTTGATTGATTTCTGAAAATTGTTGCATTCAATTAATTCATAATGATAAGCACAATGTAGCATGCTTTGTTAAATGCAGATTAAAGGCCCTTTTGCCTCCAAAACTGCATTAAACAAAGCATGCTACAGTGTGCTCATCATTATGAATCCATTTAATGCAACAGTTTTAATGTAACATAAAAAAGTATATGATATCATTTAAAGGTTATTATTATTAATTAGTCCAATTTACGTTCCAAAATCCCTTGATTTTAACCGGTTGTGCAGGTGGCCCTGAAAAAGCGAACGCAACATGGTTAATTTGTATATTGTTCAAAAAGTAAATCATTTGAGTTTGCCTGTTAAATCTAAATGTATTTCATGAAAGTAATAATCTTGTATTTGTATATATTTTTTATAGGCTAGTTTGTAGTTGTACTTTAATAATTTAAGACCTTTAAAGCCAGTGAAAAAACACCAATGTCTTGATTATTATTTATTTAAGATGTATACAGACAGAATTTAAAGGACAGAAAATAATAACTGATAACACAATATTAAAAAATAAACTCATAGAACGGTGTATGCTGATGTAGATGGAAGGCTAAACTCCACCCCATAAATCATCTCCTGCATTTTAATTTTTAGCCAGGACTGCCTTTCTGAAGGCATCCTTCTCATGGCCGGGGCCAGGCTCATTAAAAAATGATAAATATCATCTTTCTCTTCTTGCTGCCTGACTTTCTGGTCCTCCCTGGCCTCTTTCCTTGACAGATAATTCTCAAAGAAGTCCTTAGACTTCCTTTTCTGAGGAGGTGGACAGAAAGGCTCTCCCTCACTCTCGGATGTGCCCTGACCTGCATCGTCTACCACCTGCTGCTCCTCCTCAAGATTGCTGCAGACACTGTTCAAAAGCATTCTGTAAACTTTCCTGTGCGACCTTATTATTCAAACACTGCATTATTTTTCAACTTCATAGATGTATTTTAGAGAATAAAAAAAAACAACAACAACTTATAAATCTGAATAACTGAACTAGCTACAGCTACCTTCTGAAAGAAGTAGAAGCCTCAAGGAAGCTCATGCACTCCATATACTTCCACCTCTTCCTAGATTTTCCAGCCTGTCCATTTTTTGTTGACTTTTCCTCTCTCCTTTTCCTAACGTAAGTGTCCCTGAGGTTTTTCCAAAGTTTTTTTGCGTCTTCAACTAAACACAAAGCGTTTTGTAATGTACATTACATGTAACACACGAAGTAACCAGCAAAAAACATTCGACAAAACACTGTAAATATCACACAATAATATATATAGCATACTAAAAACAGCCCTAAATAGTCTCACTACATTTAGTTAAATTTTCAAAGTAAACACGGTATCTATCTTTGACATTATAGCTGCTAAGTATTATCTTCTATCCAAATGTAGCTTAGCCTGCTAGCTTACACAGCAGAGTTCTATACAGCGGCTTTTAGACTATCGCACAACATACTCACAGTCGTGATAACCGAGTTGGTTGGCAATGCCACTCCACACGTTGTCTTTTAAGTCATTGTCCTTGTAGCTTTTGTGACTTTTATCAAACAAAACAGGGTTTGTTGACACACAAGCGATCAGCAAATCCGCCATTGTTGTTGTGACGTTGCCTTTGTTTCCTTGAATGTGATTGGCTGAAGCATTTTCCGCCGCCGCAAAGGTAAAAAAAATCGACATCGAAGCGAATAAAATAAATGTCGTTTTTTCGCCGCAGCAGATTCGCGTTCGGTGTGCAAGCACTCATTACACAAACAGCTGATCAAAAAATAAAACCATCGCGCGAATTATTCGTGCGTCAAAATCGCGTCTGGTGTGAAAGGGCCTTTAATGGGAGAATTAAATGCTTGAGGTCCTGTCAGCAGCAGCAGATTAAAGTGACAGTAGCCACTAATTCTGTCTGTCAGTTAAGTTAACCAAAAAACAAAGGGAACAGAGCAAATTACTCACTGATCTTGACTAAATAACGTTTGTAGCTTTAATAAGGATTAATCTATATTTAATTTATAATTTATGCAGTGCAGACTATTTGAAAACCTTATTCAATTTCTGTATATTTCGTACCTGTTAGACAGGAAGGGCACAGGTAAATATGACATTTATTATGGGATTTAACTCTAAATGCGCAATCTCATTGGCTGATGCCAATTTCTGACAACGTGATTCGTTCAGAATCGTCACATGGTATGCTTTGACGCTTCCTTGTTTGGTTTAGCTTTCCGCAGGATCTTTTGAGTGAATGAATGAAAATGACTTCGCGTCAATCATCGAAAAGAGTACAGCAGTTGTCACTTGCAAGGGGGAAAAGGAAAATTAGTGATGGATTACCCGATGAAATGCCCTCGGGAAGCGCATCTGAACGTAAGCTGTCGATGGGAAACCAGGGTGGTTTAGATATAAGCCAATCTATAAATAAAGGTGAAGCGCACTCTACACAACAGTGGCTGCTTGTTCATGTTGCGTGACTGAATGAGCTGATTGGTGACACTACGAAAATTAAGTACTGAACGCAAATTGGGGGGGAAGGGTCTGGGAAAATTAATGGGCAAAAAATGTAAAACATTACAAAATTATTATAGGGGGACAATTCTAAATAACCAGGGTTCCATAGAGAAAATTAAAAATGAGAAATGCGTACGCATTTTTCCACGCACACGGGATTTATAAAAAATAAACTTGGCGTAAATAAGTGCGCACCGTAAGGATGCTCTTGACCGTGCGTACGCACTCTTTTAGAAGAGTATGTGTTTTGGCGACACCAACTGGCCCAAATAGCAATAACTATTTAAAATGAAAAACTTCTAAATTATCCTATTACATCACCCAATAAATCAAATTGAATTATCATTATCAGCATTCTTAACCAGGTGCAAATACTTTTTTTATTGAATGGGCTATAAAAAGGTATGTGCGTATATAACATATCATCATAATGGATGCTCTAGCGCTGTTAGAAGACCTTGCTAATGACGCTCTACGGAGGGAGCGTGTTTTCAGAGACCGTGAAGATTTCCTTGCTCATGATGATGATTGGCTCATGAGCCGATTTCGATTCCCAAGAGCCATCCTCTTGGAATTGTGTTCTGAATTACGGCCAGTATTGGAAAGACCCTCGCGGAGAAACCACGCGCTGTGTGTTCCTGTACAAGTATTGACCACATTAGGCCACTTGGCCACTGGTACTTTCCAGCGAGAGTTGGCAGACCGATCGGGTGTGTCGCAGTCGCAGTCAGACTACATTTTTAGCATATGAATAAACAGGAAAATCGACTATTTTAATAAACGTATATCTTAAGGGCAGCTGCATCTATTGCTAGATTTGTCACTTGGATATTTTAGGACTTTCCACTTCCACGGAATTTGAATTGGTTGATTTAAATTATCCACAATAAAAAAGCAGAATTTTAAACAGACAAAAACTTATATAATGTGTAGATAAATCAATTACTTACCATCGTCACCGCAAATCACATCCGTATCACCTTGGAATTCTGGAAGAACTCCACTTAATCCTGTTTCCCCTATAATCGCACCCACCCTTGCATCAAAGGCTGAGAGGTCAGTGATTCCTTGACCACCACCAGTTGTTACGACACTGCGCCTGTGTGCACATATTCTTTTTTTTACGACTACTTTTAAGTCAGACCTTTTTTTTTTTGTCTCCTGGACTGTGCGAGGCACCGAGGTAACAGCATTGACTGCTTCTGTTACTTGCTCCCATTCTAATATCTTTCTTTTATTTGAAATGCCCGCAGAGAGCCCACCAAATAAAACTTTTTTTCGGCCCTCCACCTCAGACAGCAGTACCTCCATCTCGCAGTCGGTGAAGTTTCTTTTTTTTTGCTTTTCGTTTCTGCTCTTCCATTTTTAGCCAAACAGATCAATGACAATTATCGGTCGTATTAATATGCAGGGAGATCATACATATTCAAAATAGGCGGTCTTAACCTCCAAATATGGTTATTTCGGGAGGAGATTGGGGTAAGCTATAAGCACGTGCACCTGCGCACAATATTCAGATAATTGTGATTTATAAAGTGAACCTTGCGGAGGTTCTGGCGTACGAACGGTTTTATAAATCTGAAAACTTTTGTGCGTACGCAAATTCTGCCTTATGTGCGTACGCACACTTTATGGATGAAATCTACGCAAAGTTTTATACATGAGGCCCCTGGGCTGGTCTCCTCCATAGCATGTCCTGTGACGAAGTCCCCTGAAAGCTGAAAAGGCATCAGCAAGAGAGGGGTGAAGGGCCTACATATGCTGCAGGCATGGAGAGCTAGGCTTTTAACCCTCATGGGTGAACTTTGTGTTCCGAGGGACATAGATTACTAGAGTTGCAGTTCTGATGATAAGTTTGTGTCTGTATTTGTGGTTCTCTGTGGTTAGTTGAAGGTCTTATTTGGCAATGTTGTTTTATTCAGTTGTCATTGTTCATGGTCTATATTGTTATAAACAATTACTTGGCCAGTTGTTTTGCTTGTTAGCAATGTTTTCATATAAAAATGTGTGGAATTTTACAATATAAATCTTTAAAGCCTGTTTTCTCAAAATGACTTTTCTCTCATACTCCAAGTCCGAAATCTCCACTTCAGTAGCACCTACATACACCAAACTTTCCAGTCTTGTACCTACTTATATTATGAAGAAATTTACAGAAGGATTTGTAAATATAGTATTCCTAGCCTGATTTATATAACATTTTATTCCAAAAAACATGGTGAAAATAAATGTTTTAAGGCTATTGACAGTATATTCTGATTTACAGGATAACAAAAGTAGATATCCATAAATCCCTCTGTAACTTTTTCCCAATCTAATATGTGAACACAATGAAAAAATTATTTTAAATCCTGGCTTTATCCAATTCTCAGATTTCGTTGTTTAAAATATAGGCAAATTAGCACATATTTAATTAGATAATGCCTAATTTGCATATTTAAACATTAAATTACAGAAACCTTGTAATACATTTTTTCTCATCTTGGAATGTTTCATGGTGATATCTGCTAGTTAAAATTTTTACCCTATTCACCTGTAGTGTCTCGCCTTAAATAACTTTAAAGCTGTAAAGCTGTTACTTTAATTTCCTATTAGCACTGCAAAGCTGCTTTGAAACAATCTTGTTAAATGCACTATAAATGAAGGTGACTTGATTTGATTTGACTTGAAATGCTATTGAAGTTATGCTGGGGCCACACCAAAATATATTTAAAATCTTATAATATTTTCAAAATCTGAGAGACCACAAACATGAGGACAAAAAATCCTAAATTTAACAGTTTTGCTCCTATAGGGTGTGGTGTGCTGCAATGCGAAGAAGACAACACACCACACACAAACAGATTTTCAACCAGAGTCCCGACTGTGAACACGGGAAATCTAGCAAAATCTCTCGAGACTTCAGAATAAACGTGGTGGACAATAGGTTGGAAGAAATTGCTATGAAATTGTCAACTCTATTGTGGTATGTTTTACAGGACACGTATAAACACTTGTGCTGTTGCCAAAAATCGACAAGCTGATCCTCCATCTCTGATGTCCATATTCATTTCACTCTGTGCACTGTGCTGCGCCATGACTGTGGTTGTTATGCTTCCGTCTTATATCAGCTCGCTTTCTGATTAGGTATAAGTTCGTTCCACCTGAAAATCAACAGAGTATGTGCACGTTTGGATTAGGATTTCCATAGGATTTCAGGTTAATCCAACTAAAGCAACGAACGCCAAGTCATGTGCTTCATAGCATGGCCGTCTACGCAATACTCGTTCCTGTTATCTCAGGGAACCGAGGTTACATTAGTAACTGAAACGTTCCCTTTCGAAACATTTACTCGTGTAGTTCTCGCTCGTCTTCTGAAGCGGGAAATGCAGAAAGCAAAATAACTTGTGTTCTGAATGGAGCACTTTGGGGACGTTGCCGTGCCATGGCTTGAGGTCGACTTTGTAGTTGCTAGGCCCAAACTCGAGGCAGGAAGCGCTGATGGAGAGCGCTTGTAAATTGCCCACTATCTTGACCGATGCTAAAGCTAGCAGGAGTGCGATCTTGAGCGAAAGTGGCCTTAGCTCGGCCGACTGTAACGGCTCAAATGGGGGCCCTAAGGATCATCGATTTGTCCCTAGAGGGTATGGTTAGAGGGCGAGAATGGTTGAGCCTTCTTGCACCTTTCAGGAAGCGAACAATCAGGTTGCTTTCACCCAACGATTGCCCGGCCACAGGAGTGCGGAAAGCTGCTATGGCCGGCACATAGACTTTGAGCGTGGAGGGGGAGCGACCCGCGTCCAGTAGCTCTTGTAGAAAGGAAAGCACCAGCGGTACTTCACATGAAGTAGGGTTTTGGCTTGCGGGCTGAGCACCAATCAGGGAAAACAGACCACTTAAGGGCATAGAGGCGTCTTGTGGACTCTCGCTGGTAGGTCCGTAAATTCCCGTTCAGGGGCCACACATGGAGGGCCCACAACTCGGGCTGAGGTTGCGAGATTGTCCTGTTCTACAAATAATAAGACAAGGTCAGATACTTGCATGTCTCAATGACAGTGTCCTAATACAAGTTCTTGAGGCTTCAGTTGTTCTTTGCTGACGTTGTATTGATGAGAGAGATAACCTAATACGGGTCTTTGATGATTGAAAAGACAAGGCCGCAGCCTGGCACAAACTGGTTAGCTCAGCATCTTCATGTCCGAATTTCTCCCCTGAATTCCCAATAGCTCATGAGATCTTGTAATCAGTGATCTTTTGAGGAGTGATGATGTCACTCGCTTAAGAGGTGAGTGAGTGAATAAAGAGTTATACTTTCAGAAAGAAAGTTTGTGAACCTTTGTCTTGTAGTGGGTGTTTTGCATAAATAAGATTAGTTGAGGGAAAGATTCTTATAATATTAATACATAACAGAGTTAGCAACATATAAAGTACATGAACATACAGAAAATTTAAATTGCAGGTCATGGATGCAAAACATGCTATACATGTGATCTTTGTTAACTACGGTGAGCAATTCTAAAACATTATTTCAAAAGAGTGTGAATTAATCCATAGGCAAAACCAATTCAAAAGGAAAATCTAGAGATGGGAAACTTGGTCCATTTCTTAAGTGTAAAAATTATGTGTTTTTTGCTGCTATGGTAACCAGTAAACAGTTTGGGGTTTACAGAATTGAAGCCTAACTCGTAGTTTGCTTGTCGGGTGAGGGGTATTGTGAATTATTTATTAAATATAGTAAATAATTGTGTCTGATCTGTCTCAGTCACTACACATTCAACACCTTTTTCAAGTGGGTACACAGCAAAAACTCCAGTGTTAAATTAACACTCCTGGGAGTGTGTATGAGTCCACACTCAAGAGTGTAAAGTGTTAAAATATGAGTGTTAAATTAACACTCAAGAGTGTTAAAGTTAATGAGCTAATTAAGTGATTAATTTAGTAATGATTGATCATTATTGAAGACACCTGATGTTAACAAGCAGAATCACTGAAGGAGAAAATCACAAATTGTAAGCCACCGTTATGGTGATGGGTGTTTGCTTTAGTCGGGCTCTTGACACTTATACATTTACTTTAGATTTTGTTTGGCTGTTGTATCTTATAACTGCCCGATGAACAAAGAGAAAAAGTGATCTGCTGGTGTTGGTTATATTATGACAATCATCATTTGAACTTGATCACTGAACTCATTAAGATCCTTATTTCTGACTTAGATTTATGTTGTTGATTACAGCATAACTGTGAATCTGCATAAATATCCAGAATTTTAGATATAATACAAAAGATTTCTTAAAAGTTGTTTTGAAAAAAAAAAAAAACTTTCTTTTAGGCACACACAGACGTCAAGATTCAGTCTATGCATCTCAACAATGGTGACGAGCAGAATATTCAATTAGGAAAAGTAAATTACACAGACAATTCAGATCATAATTTATTCATACCGCAATGCATGATGGGAGCCATTAATGAGTTGTGATTGGTGGCAGCGACTGCAACATGCTTTATTATTGTCACCATTGTTGAGATTCACAGGCTGATTATTGATGTCTGTGTTTCTAAATAAATTAATTTGAAAGTCTTTTGATCAGAACAATGGTTATGAAATATTTTTGGATTATATGAAAAATACTGAAAATCATGTGCTGTAGAATCACAGAGCTGCTGTAACTAACAAGTTAAGCCATCTCAATAAGTTTTGTTTTACAGATCACAACATGATTATGTCAAAACATAACCAACACCATCAGATCACATTGTCTCTTTGTTCATCTGACTGTTATAAATCAATAACAGCAGACAAGCAAAATTTAAAGTAAACATATAAGTGTCAAGAGCCCAACTAAAGCAAACACCCATCACCTTAATGGTAACTTACAATTAGTGATTTCCTCCTTCAGTGATTCTGCTTGTTAACATCAGGTGTCTTCAATAATGCTCAATCATCACTAAATTAATCACTTAATTATCTCATTAACTTTAACACTCTTGAGTGTTAATTTAACACTCATATTTTAACACTTTACACTTTTGAGTGTGGACTCATATACACTCCCAGGAGTGTTAATTTAACACTGGAGTTTTTGCTGTGTATATGATCTAGTTGTATGTATATTTTAATGTCTGATGCTTTGTGCCATTAAACCAGAGTTAACTTTTATTTGTCTTTTTTGCCTTAGACCTGATGGCGCTGAAAGAGGAGAGTCAAGTACTGAATGAAATGGAAGACAAAGATCAATATGAGAATCGTCATGATTTCACAACTGAAGAAAAATCTTTTACAGAAACTAAAAGTTATTTCACCTGCCACCTGTGTGGAAACAGATTCACTCAAACTGGAAGCCTTAACAGGCACATGAGAATTCACAATAAAGAGAAGCCTTACACCTGCCAACAGTGTGGAAAGAGTTTTTATCAACATAAAAACCTTGAAATCCACATGGTAGTTCACAAGGGAAAGAAGCCGTACACCTGCCCACACTGTAGAAAGAGATTCAACCGAAAAGGAAACCTTAATAACCACATGAGGATTCACACCAAAGAGCAGCCTTACACCTGCCAACTGTCTAGAAAGAGTTTAAATCAGCATAAAAACCTTGAAGTTCACATGGAAGTTCACATGGGAAAGAAGCCATATGCCTGCCAACAGTGTGCAAAGCGATTCAACCGAAAAGGAAACCTTAATAACCACATGAGAATTCACACCAAAGAGCAGCCTTACAACTGCAAACAATGTGGAAAGAGTTTTGATCAACATGGAGACCTTAAAGTCCACATGAGATCTCACCCTGGAGAGAAACCCTACACATGTCCTCTGTGTGGAAAGAGTTTCAGTCAACATGGAAGCCTTGAAGTCCACATGAGAGTTCACACTGCAGAGAAGCCTTTCACTTGCAAACAATGTGGTAAGAGTTTCAACCGAAAAGGAAACCTTAACATCCACATGGTAGTTCACACTGGAGAGAGCCCTTACACCTGCGATGAGTGTGGAATAAGTTTTACTATGAAAGGAAACTTTAAAAGGCACATGGTGATTCACACTGGAGAGAGCCCTTACACTTGCCAACAGTGTGGAAAGAGGTTCAAACGAAAAGGAAACCTTAACATACACATGAGAATAAAAAGGTACCTTGAAGTAAAAGAAAACACTTATTTTATTCAGGGAGTTGAGTAACTTTGAGACTGCAGAAGTCATTAAAAGTTGCATTTTCTGTTGATTTGGTGAAACCAATTACAACATTTGTTGTGTTGAGCTATTTCAATTACTTTCATTTGATTTGTTCGTTGCAAACAGCTTAAAGTCTGTTAATTTTGCCAATAAACCTGATTTGCAATAGGGGTTGAATAATTTTGATTACAACTGTGTGGTTTATAAATAACTACTATTTGCATGCTATGCATTTGTTACTCAGAAAACCCTAGTTAAGATGAAATGATTTGTTCGAGTGCCATTTAGTCAAGCATAAAAAGATATTCTGAGGTGTGGCAATCTTAATATAATTTGCACTAATTTCCCCCACTTATGCAGTTAGGTTTTTTGTACATTTGATTGCATTCCCTCATTACCTAAAGTCATCTTGAATGTTGTTAAATACAACTGAAAATATTGTGAGCATCATAGTGTCACAGTCATTGTCTGCACCACTCTGTCTTCGTCTGCACTACACTTCCCAGAATCCCTCGTGTCTTCACACCTGAACTCACTCCCTCAATTACCCACCTGTTCATCTTCTTAATCATCCGTGTCACCTGTGCTCACCTCATCATTGTTGATTTGTGTCTGTATTTAGTTTCCCTCTGTTCAGTTAGTCCTGGTCGGTTATTGTTTCTGTTTCTGTTTGAGTGAATGTCTTAATAGTAGGGATGGGGAAATGAAGCCTCATGAATCTCTGAGGCTTTCCCCTGACTGTTCCGGGAAAAGATTCAAAGCTTCGAGAGTGTTGAGAACAGCGGCGAGAACAGCGCCATCTGGTGCTTATTTAAAATAAAGCAGCCAGAAGCCTGTGTTAGAAGCTCTGGCAGATGAAGCAACCACAACACACTCCATAGTTTCAATGTTATGTGCACAAATAAATGCCTTACATGTTTGTGTTTGATTTGTTCATTAAAAAAAAATTTAACAATGACTCGTTAAATACGATCTGAAGTTCGAGCCTTCTGACACCCGAAGCGAAACACGCACGTGACTGGACAGAAAGTGAGGCTTCGTTTGTCATCGATCACGTGACTCTAGTAAACCAATACACGCATCGATACGGGGCTTCACTAGAAATTGTGTCGCTTATGTGATACGCGCATCGAAGCTTCAGTGTCATATGTAACATCACTACTTAATAGTTCCAAATTTGCTATTAAATACTTTGTTTTCCTGGTATTCATTCATTGTGAGCTTTCCTCAGGCTAGAGACGATTTTTTGTGGTGTTTTCCTTTTTTTTTTTTTTTTTTTTTTTTTTTTATCATGGACATTCCCGCTGTTGCCCTGCTATGTCTGGAACAGAAGGACTGCTCCCTGGAATCTCACACCAGGGATTTCTTGGAGTTGGCGTGTCTAACACTCTATCCTGACCACTCGCTGTGTGTGTTCTACATCGCCAGCCTCAGCGAGCAGTCCCAGGCACGCCTCCCAGGGAGCGGTCCTCATGAAGATTTCGCCGCATGTGTTGAGTGGGTGCTAGTAAACACCAACTCGGCATTCACCATCGGCCTTTCAGAGCCCGATCTCCACGTGCATCCTGATCTCCTTATCCAGTCTGATCTCCCGATCACACCTCCCGTCGCCATCCAAGGTTCTAAGGTAACTAATCTAATCGACTTCTTCACTGAACCGGAACTCCCCATAATCAGTCCAGCCGAGCCTGCACTTCACGCCAGTCCAGCCAAGACTGTGAGCGTCATGCCCGCCGAGCCTGAGACTGTGAGCATCATGCCCGCCGAGCCAGAGTCTGTGAGCATCATGCCCCCCGAGCCAGAGCCAAAGCCCTCTTCGCCGCTGGTCCCGTCCAGCCCGGAGCTTCCTTCCCCGCTGGTCCCGTCCAGCCCAGAGCTTCCTTCGCCGCTGGTCCCGTCCAGCCGAGAGCTTCCTTCGCTGCTGGTCTCGTCCAGCCCTGAATCGCCTTTGCCGCTGACCTCCTCCAACCCCGAGCCAAAACCCCTTAAATACAACCCGAAACTAAAAAACAGACCGGGCCTCTATTAGAGACCGGCCTTTATTTATCCAAACCTGTAGCCACACCAGGCGTGTAAAAGAGACAGGCGTCTATTTGGGACTCTGCTATTATTTGAAGTTTTACGGTAAGTAAAATATTAGGTTTTAACAATAATAAATACTTGTTAGTGGGTGAAGAATTTCTGAAACGCAACTTGATGAAGAGAGGTTTTCTTTTACGCTGAAAAGAGGTAAGCTTAACATTTTATGGTACACTCGTTTATTGCGTTTTTGGTCAAGAAATTACCTTTTAAACTGATTTTCAGAATTGCTACGAATTTTGCTTCAACAATTACAAAAGTTTTTGAAGTATATGACCAAGCATCCTGTTGGCACGTACCCAGCAAACACATTTACGTTGTGACAACGTCTGTGGCAAGTTACATTTCTGCTATGGCAACGTCGCTGTCTAATGCCTGCAACATTGTAACAACGTAGAATTTTAAGACGCGACAAGGCTGTAGCAACTCTGTTGCGCAACATTCAGCAACATAATTTTTTTTTCTCTGTGCGTTTTCAAAAAAATGAAAAAACATTAACGTACAACAAGTACGCGATCTGTTCAAGAAGTGCTGAAATGTCAATTACTCATCATTAAAGTAATTTTGGCTTCATTATGGCTTGTAACTTTTGGCATAAAGTTGAAATATTTATCATACCTGACCAGAAGATGTTCAAAACTTAACGGTAAGAATTAAAGGATATCTGAATACTAAAAGAAATAGCACTGTTAGAAACTGCTGTAAATTTACAGCAAATTGTCAACAGTATAATCCTGTTATGTTCAAAAGCAGTACATTGCAGTTTTTGTGAAATGACGTAGACAAAGTATAACGGCATTTTAACGTATTTATTGCTCGAAGGAAACAAAACAGTATTTTTGGCTAGCCTACGGAAGACTGCAGTGAGCACCCATGGATTTTTCATCTGTCTTCAAACTGATAATAGGTGAGTTCCCTTTTGTTTTGGTCGTTGTGATAGAAAAATACATTACATCTGCAATTGTAACTAACTTGTATTGTGGATATTGGAACTGTAACTATTTCTTTTATTTGCTCGTTTCAGTGATAAAAGCACCAACTGCGACATTGTGAGTGAAGTTGGATTCCAGACACGGATAATTCCCGATTACAGGGTGAGTTTCATCTAACATAGTTAAGTTCTTCTGCAAAGTTTCTGCAAAGCCTTCAAAGGGTAACTAAACCCTAAACCAATTTTTTTTTAGTTAATTATTTGTAAGACAGTGGCTTTATTAGTGCTGTTCATTGATTCGAGTAACTTTTTTGACATTTGGGTATAAAGTGTTTTAATTCTACAATATAAGGCGTAAAAACGTCTGAGTGCTGCCCTCTTCAGGTTGAACTGTGGCTACTGCAGTTGAATTTTCCTATTGGATGTTGTGGTACTGCGTGACGTAAGCAGGTACTGCGTGACGTAAGCAGGTTCCAGCCCTACCACGCCCTTGATACGAGCTACCACGCCCTTGATACGAGCTACCACGCCCTTGGCAGTATAAAAACATCTTGTTTCATCAAAACCACTGTAACGAGTCAGGAGTTGGAATTGCGAGTATTGAAAACGATCAGGATAGCGTATTTTAGCATCTATTTAGCATAGCCTTTATATAGTTATTTAGATTATTTTGTGTAGCCTAGGTAGTTCATTAGCATAGTTGTTAGTGTAGTATTGTTAGAAGCATAGTTAGTAGCAGTGATGGGAATAACAGCGTTATAAATAAACGGCGTTATAAATAAACGGCGTTATTTTTTTCAGTAACGAGTAATCAAACTAATTACTGCTTCCTCCATTACAACGCCGTTACCGTTACAGTCAATAAAAATGCGGCGTTACTATAGTTGAGCTCACTGAAGCGGTTTTCATTCGAGTAGGCTCTCTCTCAGCCATAGGAGCTGCAAAGTTTTTTTCTCTGGTGTGTGAGTGTTTATGAGGCGCCGGACTGTACAAAAGCGAGGCGAATGCCGCGAGCGCGCTCGACAGTGCGCGAGAGAGACCGAATGTGTCTGAGCATAAATACTTTATTTATAAATAAATTACACATTTCAGCATTAGAATAATATATGTAGCATATTGGTATCATATGCAATGTTTTAATTAGTTTATATAACAAACTCCAAAATAACCTGCAGGGAACGTTCAAACATATTTGTTTGACGGTTGTGAACACGTGCGGCAAACATGACTAGAATTTGGCTAAAATAAATAACCTCTGATGATGACGTTCTCTGTAGGTTATAAAAATAAACCCATAAAAGATTATATTGTATTATTATTTTTTATGTTGATACATTGTTCAGTATTATATTGAGAGCACTTTTTGTTAAACTTACTATTGTGAGGAAGAAAATACTTCAAGTAGGCTATACAGAATGTCTACCAGTTGTAAAGGTGTGTGAGTTTTATCATTTTAATATTTTAATAAATATTTTTATAAGGCTACTATTTATTTATTTTTGGTACATTTCTTAAGAAGCATGATTTATTGACTTATGACTTATTTGTTGGCCAGTTGTGGTCTGTGCAATAAATATTAAAAGTTCTAAACCATCTATTATTTTGTTGTTCCACTATAGTAATGATAATATTTTAATATTTAAGTTAATAGGTGTCTCTCACATTGTCCCACAGCAACATTAAAATAGTGTAGATTAGTGTACAATGTTTAATACTAATAAGATGTTCTATTTAGTGTCCATTTCATTCATTTAACATTTCATATTGGGGGTATCCAAGAAATTTCTTATATTTAAACTTTTTTTTTTTTCTTTTTTTTAAGTAACACAATAGTTACTTTCCCTAGTAATTAGTTACTTTTGTAATGATGTAATTCAGTTACTAACGCAGTTACTTTTTGTGAGAAGCAGAGGCGGACAGAGTACACAGCTTCATTACTTGAGTAAAAGTACAGATACCCCTTGCTAAATTTTACTCAAGTACAAGTAAAAGTACTACAGTCAGATGTCTACTTAAGTAAAAGTACTGAAGTACTTGTTTTTAAAAGTACTTGAGTATCAAGAGTACAAGAGTACATTTTCTAAATATTGCATTACTACTGCCACAGTGATTACATTGGTAAACACAGCAAACACTTGAAGCGAAAACTATCATTAACTTGTTCAGAAAATTGAAATAGTCTGGCGAGGTGGGGCCATGCGATATTTTTTTTTTCCCAGGATGGTAGGGGAAGACTCATAAATATTAATTAGGGAAGTCATCCCTGATTGGTCTGATGACCTACCCCTAACCCCACCCCTAAACCTACCTGTCACTGGGGGTCTTATGACCTCCCTAACCCCGCCCCTAAACCTACCCGTCACTGGGGTTAAGACCAATCAGGGATGACTTCCCTAATGAATATTCATGAGCCTTCCCCTACCATCCTGGGAAAAAAAAATACTCCCGGGATGGACCTGCTGCGTCTTCAAAAAATACTCCCGGGATGGACCTGCTGCGTCTTCATCCATTGTTTCATCTCTTATCTAAATCTGACCATGGAGTTGACTATGGCGGAAAGCTGAAGGTGATTGGATTGTGCAGGCGCCACTAATTGGGACAGCCTATCAGCAATCACATTTGAGAGGGAAACAACAAATTGAGTGTTTCCGAGATGTTCCGAGAGATCTTTGTTCCTTTTTTTTTTTTAAGTAGTAACGGGTACTCATAGTTATGGATAGAAATGTAGTGGAGTAAAGAGTACAATATTTGCCTCTCAAATGTACTTGAGTAAAGTCATGAGTACTCCCCAAAAATGATACTCGAGTAAAGTACAGATCCTTCAAAATTGTACTTAAGTACTGTACTCAAGTAAATGTACTCCGTTACTGTCCGGCTCTGGTGAGAAGTAACTAGTAACTATAACTAATTACTTTTTTTAAGTAACTTACCCAACACTGGTTAGTAGCATAGTATTGCATCGGTTAGGATAGCTTCAAGTTAGCGTAGATTTATCTGTATTTAGTACAGTGGTCAGGATGGTACGTAGGTGTAGTGTTGCTGGTTGCAACAGCACTACATAGCTTTCCAGCAGACTTGGAAATTAGGCGCCAGTGGTTGCATGCACTTGGCCTGGAAGACCGTGAGTTCTCGCCTAGAGCTCAAGTGTGCAACCTGCATTTTACGCGGGATTGCTTCTCCAACGCGATAGAGGTGGAAATGGGCTTCTCCACACAGCTCGCGCTGAAAAGTGACGCAGTGCCAAACGCTGCTCCTCCTGCATGGACTTCACCACCGCAGCAGCGTCTTGATGTGAGTGATCATATATCTTTAATCACAATTTATGGTTAGGCTAAAGTTAATCCTCTGGGGTCGACAAACGCGCCGGTGCATTTTGCCATAATGCTAATGTTTTACCACTCAGACACTGGCCCCATTCTCCCTTGCTTCACTAGCATCGTCGGATGCCGATCGCGATGCGGGAATTAAGACCGCAGTTTGAGCCAGCGGCTCGAATTGATATGGCTCTGGCCCTGTGTCCACAGACAATTCACCCTCCTCCACTTCAGGTGAAGGTGGGGGAGAAAAGTCCTCGACTTCAAATGACAGCTCTGTTGCAAAGCTACTTGCGTCACTCTAGTCACTCTCCATTTTAGAGTCTGACAGCAGCTGTCACTGCGAGTCTCAGGTGCACGCCCCCCCGCTCAGCCCCGCCCTCGGTTCGTCCCCTCTATCTCCGCTGGGCTCTGCCCACTTTTCCAGCATTTTTCAAATATTGCCAGTGGGTGGAGTCAGGCTCTGACCAGGGGTTTAGTTACCCTTTCAAACACTGTTGCATTTAAATTACATCGATGTCTCTGTAGCGCGCTAAAATGGCCGGTGTTGTTGGCTGAAACCGTGCATGCAGCTTGCTTTTCATAATTCGTGAAACCTCCCAACATTAGACAAAACCTTAATTTCGGGGTCGTTGTGCTTTCAAATGTGGGTAAAATTGTTGTACATATCTCTTTTCTGAGGGTGATTTATATTTTGTACTAGTAGTGTTTGTATTGTTACTTTAATGGTGACTTTATTTTTGCATCGATCCAAGTTGTTTGATATAAGTTAAGTGATAGAATAATCATTAAGATTAATTCATATTCAAAGTTTCGTTATTGCTGCTGCAATGTTACTTTGCCAAGCATGTAATATTTATGGATATTTAATTTTGGTGGAGATTCTTCTTTGCTGAAATATTTTTCATGCCCAAGGACTGTACAGATTGACTTCTGTGGACATCAATGTTGTACTACAGTGGCCTATGTGAAGCACATGAGGATTCATAGCAATATCCCTAACTTGCTTCTTCATTGTTGCATCCAAGCCTGCAACAAGAAGTTCACAAAATTAGCAGCTTTGAAATCACATCTTTACAGAGTGTGTGTGGTGGTGCCTAGATCACATTTGTGCCCTGCAGTAGACCTTGCATGCCATGTTGACTTGTGTAGTGCCAAATGTGATACACTGACTCAGTTTTATTCCCATCTTAAAGTGCACATTAAAGAGGGACGAACAGTGGCGGCATATGCCCCTTTAAGCAGTGTGATGCATCCCACTGCGCAATGTGACGTCTTAGTGACGTCATTTTCATGTAATTTTTGGACGTCCAAATTTGGTCCATTGAAGGGGTTGTTTTGTAACGCCAGGCGACATCTTTTTTCGACGTCTTCCGCACGTCATTTTTCGACGTCCATCCACAAAAGTTTGTTTACAATAAATCGCGCTCAGTGCTCTCAAACAAAACAGTTTCAGGCTTCTTACACACACACACACACACACACACACACACACACACACACACACACACCTTGCTTCCTGGGACTCGAACTCGTGATCATCTGCTCCACGTGTCAACGCTCTACTGTTTGAGCTACAGAGAGAGTGAGACAATTTATGATTATCGCGTTTAGGCTAAAAATAGGTTCGGCGCTTGGATCACGAGCATCTTGCAGTACATTTAAAATATTTTAAATATAATATTTTAAATATTTTAAAAATATATTACATTTTAAATATAGCGATTTGGAAACGTGGATGGAGCAGTGAATAGGTTCATTACACAGCAAAATGACACGACAAACTCGCGTTTTGGAAAAGAGCTCTTCATTTGTAAATTAATAAAATTATAATAATCATGTAAATTTCCTGCACCTGTCATAGACGTCCAAAAAATTACCCAGTTCAGGTCCAATGTTGAACGTAAATATGACGTCCAAGTTGGGTCATGGTTGGACGTCCAAATAGTGGACCTAGTTTGGATAATCGAAAAAAATCACCCAGTTCAAAGGTCCAATGTTGAACGTCAATATGACGTCCAAGTTGGGTCATGGTTGGACGTCCAAATAGTGGACCTAGTTTGGACGTCGAAAAAAATTACCCAGTTCAAAGGTCCAATGTTGAACGTCAATATGACGTCCAAGTTGGGTCATGGTTGGACGTCCAAATAGTGGACCTAGTTTGGACGTCGAAAAAAATTACCCAGTTCAAAGGTCCAATGTTGAACGTCTATATGACGTCCAAGTTGGGTCATGGTTGGACGTCCAAATAGTGGACCTAGTTTGGACGTCGAAAAAAATTACCCAGTTCAAAGGTCCAATGTTGAACGTCTATATGACGTCCAAGTTGGGTCATGGTTGGACGTCCAAATAGTGGACCTAGTTTGGACGTCGAATAGATGTCCAGAATTGGTCATGGACCGACGGACCCAATATAGACATGATCTGCACGTCTATCCGACGTCCAATGTTTAGTGGGATCATTTACAGTAATATACATTTACCTCTCACCTGTCAAGAAAACATAAAAAATCAACTGAGGAATATCTAACTGAATCCATTGTTACCACAGCAAATGTAACTGAAGCTGAAAGCTTTCAAAATATTGACAACCGATGAACATATTGATGTAGTTGGAAACAGAGAGCATTTGGAGGTTAGTCCAGAAAATATTGCTGAGACATTATTTTTGAAGAATCTTGCTCTGTTTTATCTAAAATTACAGGCAAAGTTACTTCCATCTTCAGTCATTCAGACTATAATTGAAGATATGCAGTCAGTTTATGACGTCACCCAGTCACTCTTACTTTTCAAACTAAAGGAGAACTTGGTTACACTCCAGAGGCCTCCATTAATAATGTAATGGACAGTCTGAAAGCAGACAATCTTTTACAAGCCTGTAATAGCCACACACTAAAAACAGACCAATGCAGAAAAACAGTGTTCAAGAACAGTTTTAATTATGTTGAACCTATGCCCATTTGTCTTGGACATAATGAAGCTGGCAAGGAGTGTTTTGTACAGTAGGGTTAAGTCAGGTAAAGTGAGACACTTTTTGGTAAATTGCATTTTAAACAACCTAAATCAATTAGAATGTATTAAAATTATATGTGTTTTATTAACAAACTGTTCATCTTTAAACACCATCTGACACCCAGAGCCGGATTAAATAAATGGACTACACTAGGCAGGCTGCATTTTTTTGGGCCCCCCCAAATAAGATAAACAAGTTTATCTTATTTGCTCTGTTTACATTTAATCAACACATTTAATTAAAATTTTCTGCAAAATGCAATAGCTTACAACATTTATAAATGTTGTAATTAGGAACAAGAAGGCAAACATGACCCCTTCACATTCATCAAGACCATTTAGAAACTGTCTAACAATAAATAATAATAAATATAAGGATGGAGGATTTAAACTATGGAAAACTAAAGGTATTCAGACTATTAAAGACAGGATAGGATACTTTTCAAGAAGTATGATACATTTCAAGATTTGTGTGATAAACACCAGATTCCCTCAAAACTTTTTTTTTTTTTTTTTAAATATTCACAGCTTAAAAGTTTTATGTCTTCCAGGTCTACAGATATTATGTACATATGTATAATGTGTCATTAATTGAGGAAATAATTGGAAAAAGAGGTGAAAAGGGCCAATTGTCAAAATATTATAATTTAAAGAGTCTGCTGTAGACAAATTAAACGCATGGAGGAAAGACATTCAAGAAGAAATAGAGGAATTTGAATGAACTGAAGCATGTTTAATGGCGCAAAAACAAATCATTGGATTGTTACATGCCAGAAGAGCCATTGCTTTGAACTGGAAGAGCATGGAAGCACCTTCTATAAAACAATGGATAAAAGAACTTTCAGAGTGCATTGGACTGGAAAGGCTGACTTATATCTCCAAGGGTAAAATAAAGGACTTTGTACAATTATGGGAGCCATACATGATTATTATATCATATCATCTTTTATTTTCATTTTGAATGAGATTTTCATGTAACTTAAAACTTGACACGGAAATGTTGTTTTACTTTATCTCTGATAGGTGCAGGTCTCTGATTATGTGAATGTGTGTGTGAGTGATACATGTTTCTGTTTTTTTTTTTTTTTTTATGTTTGTTATTATTTAAAAATTAATAAAAATATTTGAAAAAAATAAAAAAAATAAAATAAAAATAAATAAAAACAAGCAACATTTACTAAGGAAACCATTTAGCATGCTCCACTCAGGGATAATCTTCAGCCTTCCAGCATCACAGCAGAAACACGTCTTGACGGCATCATCACAATCTTGTGGAGAAATCATAAAAACATAAGACAGCTGTTTGAGATTTGAATATACTTGGTTTGTTTCTCATATTTCATTTCATTATAGTAGAAAGTATAGCTCTATATTATACATTTAATTTATATGCATCTTACATCTGATTTTAATATTCATTTTACTTATTCAGATTTAGATGTTTAAATGGAAAACTTACATTTACAAATGCTTTCTCCTGAGTTTTGATGAGGTGAAGTCCTCGATGATGTCTTCAAAATCCAGGGCAGTTGTGAATCCATTTTCAATTGCCAACAGGGCAAAGGCATTCAGTTTTTTTTCTGTTACTGTTGCTCTCCGGTATGTTTTTACTCGTTTCAACAAAGAAAATGATCTTTCTCCTGAACAGTTTGCAATCGGTAATGTCAGATACATGCGAAGGCAAATGTCCACATTAGGGAAAGCATCCCTCAAGCCTAGCTCTAGGAACTTCTTGTACATGGCCATGACTGATTCTTCATCTTTTACCATTGAGATGAACTGGAAAAACTCTGCTGTAAAGTCCTCCTCAAGATCCTGGGGGTATATTTTCTTCAGCTTTTCTGTGGCTGCACGGATTTGTTCAATGTTCATTGATTTTGTTTTAGTAAGGAAACCAAATTTCTCCTCCACGTTTTTGTATGCGTCTTTGCGTTGTTTCAATTCTTGTGACAAGCAGTCACAGATGACATAATGTGTGTCAATCAAGAATGCTTCACGGCCTGAGCGCTGCACCTCTGGACCTGCAGTCTCATCAAACATAACTTTCTTCACTCGTCTCCTTTTGCTATCTGCTTTGTATCCCTCTGTCGCTGTGAGAGTCTTGGCCTCTGCTTCATAGACATCGAAATCATTTCTGGCCGTGAGAGTCTTGGCCTCTGCTTCATAGACATCGAAATCATTTCTGGCCTGTCCTATGTATTCTATGAGTGAACTGTACAGAATAGGAATAGTACATACATCAATCTGTACCTGTTGCAATGCTTTGCTGGTTAAATTGATTCTTCTCAGCAGTTCATCCCACAGTACTGTCATAACTGCAGTTTCAAGGGTTTCCATCACTGATATTAATTGACTCGCCTCATATTGAGCAGCTCTGGGGGTTCCATGGTCAACTTTGATTTCGTTCAAAGCATCCTGTATAGCTTTGTAGCCAAATCTCAGAGCTTTTGTTGCATCAGCTCTTGCAGACCACCTTGTGCCGGAAAGGCTCTTCAGTGTCAGACCTCGCTCACATTTTGTGAGATGGGCTGTTAAAATCTCCCACCGCCGAGTTGAAGCCAAAAAATGAAACTGCTTCTAGGCAACATTCTGCTGCACATGCACCAACTAAATTAAGAGAATGTGCAGAACATGGTATGAAGTCAGCATTAGGATTTTTATTTTTTATTCTTGCTTGGAGTCCAGAATATTTCCCTGCCATGTTACTTGCATTGTCGTAGCTCTGCCCACGACAGTCCATCAAATCAATATCCAGTTCTTTTAACTCAGATTTGAGTGTTTCCTCCATGTGTTCTGCAGTATGACCATGTAATGGTATGAACTCCAAAAATCTCTCGACAGGCTCACCACTTTTCTTCAGGACATAGCGAATTATCAAAGCAAGCTGATCAACATGTGTGACGTCAGGTGTTGAGTCCACAATGATGGAGAAATACTTGCCATCTTTAACTTCTTTTACAATGGCACGCAGAACTTTCTCAGCCATCAGCTGAATAAACTCATCACAAACTGTTGAGGACAGGTAACTGGTATGTCCCCTGCCCTTGTTTCCATATCTGGCTAGATGCTCTGACAGAAGTGGATCAAAGCGACTAATTAACTCCAAGCAGCCCAAAAAGTTCCCATTGTGGGGTGATCCTACTAACTCATCGTCCCCACGGAAGGGCAGTCCTCGTGAAGAAAGAAACTGAATAGTTGCCACTACACGTTTCAAAATGTTGAGCCAGTATGCTCTCTCAGACTCCTGTTGCTGTACTATGTTTGAATCTATGCGTGCATTTTTATTTCCAAGTGATGATAGACTCAGCACAGCAGTACGATGATCCATACTATTCTCATGTTCATGCAAGCGATTAGCACAGTTTTTCCAGTCATTAAATCCAGTGACAAATTGATTGTCTCTTATACTGAACAACTTGCAGCAGTAACAGAATACAGTGCCAGTAGACGGTGAGTACACTAACCATTTTCTTGACAGGGTTTCTCCATTTAGCTTTTTTCTAAAGAAATGTTCCTTGGTTAAGCTTCGGTTAATGTCTCCATATTTCCTCTGTGATGCAGAGAAATCTCCAATATTTTGACAGGGATGGTTTAGTGCAAAGTACTCACGCATCCTGTCATCAATTTGGTCCCACTTTGCAGGATCAGATGGGTAGCTTGTTAATACCCTTTCTGGGTCTAGAGGCTCCTGCTGCAAAATGATATTGGGCTCACTTCTGGCTGGCTGCTGTTTTTCCATGATCAGCTCGTCCTTCTGTGACGGCGCTGATGTTGACGTTGACGGCGCGGGCGCTGCCGCATTTCCCGCCGCGACTTCGGCCGCATTTCCCGCTTCGGGCCGTGTCTCTGGGCCTGGCTCGGACTCTGCTGACTCGAGCAGGTTCACAGCTGTCGGACGGCTGCCCGACAGAAACTTCTGTAAAGCCCCCCGCTGTCTCTTCTTTTGTTCCTCTTAATTTTTTCTCTTTTTACGCTTTGCCGCACCCGAAAGCATCTTCTTGAATGTTAGCCTAGTCAAAAACACACCTGCCTTCTAGCTTAGTTGTCCCGCTCTGACCGCCGCTGACGTGACGTGACGTCCCCTCGTACTTAACCCTCTGGGGACCAAAAACGCGCCTGCGCGTTTTGCTCGTTTTTTTTTTTTAGCAATGAAAATAAACACTAAATGCTCTGTTAATTTTGATCTTTCATTTTCGTGTAATACATCAATCGATCCTGTTCAGTTTCTATTTTTTTTCTGTATATTCACAATAAAAATAAAGTGTTTTGCTTTTTGACAAATAAAGAAACTTTAACATGATGCGATTTCTGCCTTCTCTCTGTCAGTAAACTCCTGTTTGAAACGCGTTCGAAAATGATCTATAACTCTGCGAAAATTCAGTCAAACAGGCAAACAGACCCACGGGCATAAAGCTTGAGATCGCAGCTTTTAAATGAAGTAATTTATATAAAAAACAAATATTATCAGCTTCTGTAATCTGTATAAAAAGAGAGCGATTCCAGTCGAGCTCATTACGAGCTTATTGACTTTAATTCGTTCACGCCTACTCACGGAGCGCGCTATTCATAAGATAATGTGTTAAGCCGTCTATGCAAAACAGGTAAACGCCCCCAAGCAAATGCATTAAAAGCTTCAAGTTTCATCATTCAGTCACCTGCGCGTTGGGAAGATGACACGGTACACCGGTGCGGAAGCCCTTCAGTTCGTCCTGGATACTAGCGACGAAGAGTCCAGATTTTCATCAGAAGAGGAGCGCGACTACTCTGATGACGACCGTTTGTATTTTGAAGAGCGTCTTGATCCAGCCGTGGATAGAATTTCGGATGAGTAAGTATTTATTCTTACTTGCATTAGTTGACAAGCTATTCAAAACATGAGCTTACATATTATACTGGGTGGACTTGCCATCCAGAGTATTGACATTTGATAGGCTATCTACCTATATTCAACACGATCTAATGAAAGTGCATATCTATACCATGAATTTAATATCTCGTACCATTTCAACGTCAAAAATGTTTTGTTTTGTTTTTTTTGTGTACATATGCTACACCCCTTGGTTAGGAAATTTGTATTTGTATGTGTAGCCTAGCAGTAAATGATATGTTTAGATCATTATGTATGAAAGATAGAATTTAGAAAGTAGGCCTAGTAGGTGTTTAGATTATATTTTGACTATATAAATGCTGCCTCATTATCATTAACGATGCATGCTCGCAAATATCAGTTGTAAATGTGTGTAAATGTGCTGAAATGTGTAAATATACCCAGTTAATGAAGTGCACAAATGTGTTAGGCTAATGTTTGCGGTGTGCCTCTCCGGTAATGGCCCATTGACACGCATAGGCTTATTGCACGCGTCTAAAATTATTTACATCAGTTATTCATTATAGACTAATTCTACTATAGTTATATTTATGTAATAATATTCTTCAACTTTTTTAAAAGGAATGTAGCGTCATCACTACGTCCGCCTGCAACTCGGAGTGCGCTTAGCAACACAGTCAGAAATCAGAAAGAGTAAGTACATATTTACCCACTATTTTACAGATGTTAGTTACATTTTGTTTATACTTAGTGTTAATAATATGAGCCTGTATGACTTTATTATTTATTTTTGGAGATTGGTTGATGTTACATATGTTTTATGTTATCAGCATTGCTAAATGTCCATCAGTTATGCATGTGCTGGAATGGTACTCTGTAAAATATATGATAATAACAGTTTTTAACTTTTTTTAAAAGGAAAGTAGCTTGTTCACTCTCGCCTTCCACTGCAACTCGCAGGACACGCCGTAGCAACGGAAATCAAAAAGAGTAAGTACATATTTATCTACTATTTTACAGATGTTAGTTACATTTTTGTTTATATACTTCGTGATGATACAAATGTAGCCTATATGTGCCTGTGTGGCTTTGCAAAAAATTTGGTGGTATGCATGCACAATATAACAATTTTTGATTGGTAATGTTAATATAAAAGAGCTTATATTGTGTTGCTTTATCAGCATTGCTAAATGTCCATCAGTTATGCATGTGCTGGAATAGTACTCTGTAAAATATATGATAATAACAGTTTTTAACTTTTTTTAAAAGGAATGTAGCTTGTTCACTCTCGCCTTCCACTGCAACTCGCAGGACACGCAGCAACGGAAATCAAAAAGAGTAAGTACATATTTATCTACTATTTTTTTACCTACTACTGTGGCTTTGCAAAAAATGTGTTATGCATGCACAATATTACAATTATTGATTGGTAATGTTAATATAAAAGAGCTTATATATTTTTTGTTTTATCAACATGCTGATTGCCCTGCCCTGACATGCTGATAGTACTTTGATCAACCTTTATTAACCTTTATTAATATTATTATTTTTATAGGAATGTGGCAAAGAGGGCCAAGACAAACATTCAGACGAGCAACAAGGAGTCCACTCTGTCATGGAAAACAGAGACTGACATTGATATGGTTCCACAGACTCTGAGATTCCTGCCTGCCCGGGAACTTGGACCACAGCTGAGTTCTGCTGACACACACACTCCCCAGACTCTCTTCAAAATGTTTTTTTCTGAGAATGCAGTTTCAACTCTGTGCCACAACACCAATGCTCAGGCTGCTGGTGCAATTGCAAAGGGGCGCAAATTTAAATGGACTGATGTCAGCATCAGTGAGATGTACCGCTACATTGGGCTGGTGTTTTACATGGCCATGGTGAAGGTCAGCTCCATCAAGGACTACTGGCGGCAAGACAGTCTTTTCTCTTTGCCTTTTCCTGCCACAATCATGGCAAGAGAGAGATACCGCACCATTTCATGGAATGTGCACATGAGTCACCCAGATGCAGATAAGGAGAATGACAGAAAGAGGGGCACACCTGAACATGACCGTCTTTTCAGAGTCAAACCTCTCATGGAAACTATCCGTCATGCTTGTAAATCCATCTATCATCCTAGAAGAAACTTAGCTGTGGATGAAAGAATGGTGGCATGCAAAGCACACACAGGTATGACACAGTACATGAAAGCTAAGCCAACCAGATGGGCATTTCAAGTTGTTTGTTTTTGCAGACTCCTCAAATGGATACACTTTGGACTTTTCTGTGTACACAGGAAAGAACAACTTTCCCACAGGCCATGGACTGTCATATGATGCTGTAACATCTCTTTTAGACTGTAAAGTTTTAGGCTCTGGGTACCATGTGTACATGGACAATTTTTACACAAGCCCAAAGCTCCTAAAAGACTTGTTTGCAATGAAGTTTGGTGCATGTGGGACTTACAGGGACAACAGGAAGGACTGCCCACGTGATACAACTAATTCACTCTCAAAAAAATCTGCCAGGGGATCCATCAGGTGGATTCGGGATGGACCTCTTGTATTTGTGAAGTGGATGGACACACGTGAGGTATCTGTCTGTTCCACCATTCAATCTGCTTATACTGGTGAGACTGTGCAGAGGAGGGTGAAAACACAAGATACATGGAGGACAATGACATTTCCATGTCCTGCACCTGTGACTGCCTACAACAAACACATGGGTGGTGTTGACCTGTCCGATCAGCTCTTACAGTACTACACTGCACAACACAAAACAATGAAGTGGTACAGAAAGATCTTTCTACACTTCTTGGACATTGCTGCCACCAATGCTTTCCTTATCCACAAAGAGCTATCTGGTAACATGACCCATAAACAGTTCATGGAACAGCTTATTGCAGAGCTCTGTGGTGTGTCACAGAAAGTAGCACCAACACAAACCAGTAGTGACCATGTGCCGGTTCCAGGAGTGGAGCTGATCTCAGATGCAAAGAACATTTGCACAGTTGGACGCAAGATCTGTGTGCTTTGCAAAGGACAGCTTGGTAAAAGGCAGGACACACCTTGGAAATGCCAGGCATGTAATGTTCACTTGTGTCTTCAGTTGAACAGGAACTGTTTTCAGAAATGGCACCAAGACATGTAACTGTATTCTCAAAACAATCGGATTGCTTTGATTTCACTACTTATATCCACCTTTCCAAACTTCCGCTACTAGCCTTAGCCCGCTAGCATAGCAGGCGTGGTCTGCGAGGATAGCGAACTGCCTTTACTTTTGTTTATTTATCGCTCACAATTGCTTTGTTTATAGCCGACTGATTATTTATTTTGGTCACATTTGATTTGCTTAGAGCTCGCATCAACGGAGCATAAGCATTTACTGTGAGATACCTTTTGTTTTTACAAAATTACAATAAAACAGATTGAAAAACAAAACATTTGAATCTCCTCATTCTTTAAGGCTGCCTCACTTGATGGCCCAATTAGCACTTGGGGGAGCGTCTATGTCACACCCCTGGTCTGAATCTCATTAATATTGATGACCCATTACCACTCCCACGCATAAACCTCTTCTGACAAAAAAACTGTTTTACAATGTTTAAATCAATGTTGTGTTTTATGTGAAAGATTAGGCAGGATGATTTTCAGATCATTTTGAAGCTAGAACTCAAAGGGACAACATCAATTAATCAAAAGTCTTGTGGACAGATATTTAATATGTGTTTTGTGGTCTTAATTCAGCAACTTTCATTTTAATTTTTTCCAAAAACCACGCATAAACATTATTCTCTTAAAAATACAAACATCTACATACACGTTGCTCGCATATTATGGTAGGCCTGTTTGTGCTATATAGAGTGAATTTACACCTTTGCCATTAACATGTTTATAAATAACTGAAAAAAGCACAAATGTCAGAGCATGTCAGAACATCTCAACGACCCCAAAAACAGCTTGGTCCCCAGAGGGTTAACTGGCTGGCGCCTCTATACAGTCATGGGCTGGCGTTAATGTGACGTAATGTAACTTAACAGTCTATGGTTAAGATAAACATCGTCACTATTTTTAGTTAATTAATAAATATTGAAATAAATTGTAGATGGGACATTTGTAAAAAAAAAAAAAAAAGTAATTTTTTTTTTTTTTTTTTTAACTTTTTTTCTGTCTGGGCCCCATCCCGCCAATCGGGCACTAGGCACGTGCCTAGTTTGCCTTTGCGTTAATCCGGCTCTGCTGACACCCTCTTCAGCAAACTGGAAGCAATCAGGTTGAGTGGGACACTTTGTTAGGGAAAGTGGGACATTATTTTATGGTTAAAATGAACATGAGAAATACAACCCCAATTCCAATGAAGTTGGGACGTTGTGTAAAACGTAAATAAAACCAATACATGCATTGAAAATGTGTGGCGCAAAATACAACAACAGATACTTTCAATTAGTTAATACTTGGAAGGATTTTTAAAAAATGCATTTCTGGAACTAATGCAAAAATGTTAACATTGTAAACTTCTTTATATTCAATGAATGGAACTTTCATTAAGCCTACATCCTTTTACCACCTTTTAACAACTTCAGTGAACACATCCAAGACAGATGAAGTCATCGTCATCCATAAGTTCGTTGAGCTCTCCGCAGGACTCATGATACCACCGTTGGCAGTGGCAGCAAGCCACCCATTCCTCATTGGCCTTTGGGTCGCTTGCATCCTCATAGACCCCCTTGCAGGGGAGGGATGGCAGCTTTTTGGGGGCGGACACCAGCAGGCTTACGCACTTTGATTGTTTTTGGTTTCTTTTTGTCTGCTTTGGTCTGGACAAAGTTGAAGTGTTCCTGGCTTGTTAGGTGGTAGCTGGGTGACCTTATCATCATCCTCTTCTTTCCCCTCTCTCTTGTAGGTACTTCAATAAGGTCTGGTGGGTGGCCCAGTTGTGAGGGTGGAGGCACGGGGCGCTGGCCTAGTTGTGAGGGTGGAGGCATGGGGGGCTGGCCCAGTTGTGAGGGTGGAGGCTTGTGAGGGTGGAGGCTTGTGAGGGTGGAGGCATGGGGGGCTGGCCCAGTTGTGAGGGTGGAGGCATGGGGGGCTGGCCTAGTTGTGAGGGTGGAGGCATGGGGGGCTGGCCCAGTTGTGAGGGTGGAGGTATGCGCGTGGTATCCACTAGTTTAGTTTTCTTCCTTTCCTACTTTGCTGTCTTTTCCTTTTCTGTATTGCCCTGTCACTCCTTTCTTCTCTCTCTCTCTCTCTCTGTCCCTCTCCTCTCTGTATGGGTGCCATCTTGTGTATATTGAAAAATTATATTCAGACACATTTTTATTACTTATAACCAGGGCCACACGGAATCTGCTGAATTTTTTTGTGATTTCTGTGCGGAATTTTTGGGAAAATCTGCGGAATTATGCGGAATGGTTTTAAATGTGTTAAAGGTGCAATGTGTCTTATTTCTGAGGATCTATTGACAGAAATGCAATATAAGATCCGTAACTATGTTTTCAGTGGTGTATAAAGACCTTACTTGATGAAACGTTATGTTTTTATTACCTTAGAATGAGTCATTTATATCTACATAACCGCGGGAACCCCCTTCTATGAAGGTCAACATATTGTGACGTCATGTTTCTACCGTAGCCGAAAGCGAACAAACAGCGCTAAAGAAACCTCATTGCTTGACTTGCTACTCTCTGCTGCTGACTCAGACTCAGACAACGCCATCTTTTGTCTTACGTCGGCCACCGTAGCTTCTCCTTCGAGTTTGAAAATGGAGGGATAGGCCGTCAGTGACTGGCTGTTTGCAATTCGCAAACCTCACCACTAGATGCCGCTAAAAATCAGAGATGGGACCAAGTCATACATATGCAAGTCTCAAGTAAGTCTCAAGTCTTAACCTTCAAGTCTCAAGTAAGTCCCAAGTATTTTTTTCTTGGGCAAGTCAAGTCAAGTCAAGTCACAGGCAATGTCAAGTCAAGTCAAGTCAAGTCCTGTAGTAGGTCAAGTCAAGTCCAAGTCAAGTCACCTTATTATTGTAATTTTACCTGCAGAATCTGATCTTAATAAAGTGAAAAGACAAGATATCAGTTACTGTCAATAAATTACAATAATTTGGATTTGCATTGTAAATGCTCATGTTCAGTAAAATACATCATGGATTCAAGCAAAATTGTAACTTCATAAAATTATTTATTTTTCACTTCGGCCAACAGTGTTTAAAATGTAACAAAGTTTAATGTTGTACGTAAACTGTGTTTACAATAAGTGTATTGTGATTGTCAAAACATTTTAGTAACTAAACTGAATTGTATTCGGTTTAGTGACAACATGTTACAATGTTTACATGGTACAATTTCTGGTAAGCTACGCTTTTTTATTATTTCAATTCAATTCAATTATTGTGATCTGACTTAATATTGACTCATTTGGATAAATATTAGGTAGGCTACACAAGATAGGCACTAATTATTCTCAAGAAAAAAACAACTCACCTAATGCTGTAAACATACAGAGAGATATAATGCGTTTTTTTTTATAATAACAACTTTATTTAATGATAAGTAAAAATATAATAAATATGTAATATAGTACACATATTTAGCAAAATACTTTTTATAGCCAACTAACGTGCTATAGCCTATATGGTCATCAAATGGCTTTCCTGAGGTAAATGTTATGTGACAATTGTTCTTCAGCTGTTTTATTGACCCATTTGTTTGATTGATTGGTCGATATTATGTATGAGGAATATACATTTCGGTAAGTTCAGCTGTACTGTATCTTTCAACATTGTTCATTCGTGTTTATTTACTAGCTAGAGATGATCGGTTCACTTGCCGCGCTAGGGATCTGCGTCACATTTACAAGCGCCAAAACGGTATTTATTGTTTGAATTTCGTAATAAAAATGACAGAATCTGAGAGCTGAGATTTTTTTATATCGTAACCTGCTCTTGTATCACGATTTTTCTGTGCGTGAGAAAATGAATGAGAGCGTGTGAAGTCAGTGTCGCGTGTGTCTCACGGTGAATGCGTGAGAGTTGGCCGCGATGTTAATGGTGCATGTCTTGCAAAGCGCTGTTCGTCTTTTGCCATCTTGTGAATAATTCTCGAGGCCGAAAGCGATGACCCTCGGTACCCCTCCGGCTGACATGTTGATGTGATATCTGATCTAAGTGGGTGTGGTGTGCAAGGTACGAGAGGGCGCGACTGATGATAGTGTAGTGATCCAGTCATGACAACGCTATTCTCAGCCTGCGCTCCAGCTGGGTAATCAACTTAATTTTTTTTAAATAATTTATATATTTTATATTCAAACTGAAAAAATTATGTGATTAACACTCAAGTCATTCAAGTCATCGTGTCTCAAGTCAAGTCAAGTCCCGAGTCTTGAACTTCCAAGTCCGAGTCGAGTCTCAAGTATTTTATTTTTTGTCAAGTCAAGTCACAAGTCATAAAAATAGCGACTCGAGTCGACTCGAGTCCAAGTCACCAAGTCACAAGTCCCCATGTCTGCTAAAAATCACACACTGCACCTTTAAACAGATCTTAGAGTATTGGAACTGAAAATATTACAAAATAAAATATTAAATATTCACTTCTTAATTTTTATTTAAGGTTTACAATACAAATACAAATAGAAAAAGAACATTTGATCTATGTTATTGTCCATCCACTAAACAGCGGAGAGAATTGTATTGTGCACAGATCATTAAACAAGCAATTGCATATAATTTAAGAATAGGGCAAAATAAATATCAATATTAAAATAAATAAAGTATATAAAGTAATGAACTACTTTTAAGAGCTAAAAATTACTTTTAAATAAATAAATAAATAAATAAATACTGGTGTGACAATCAGTTACAGAACAGTTCATTAAATACATAAATACATAAAAATGTAATTAAATAAATATATTAATAAATACATTCATATATAAAAAAAACACTAATTTACTATTTTACTACTAATTTAGCATCAGAAAAAGTCATTTGACGTCAGAAAAGCTACTGAATGTGTGTGGAGGTTGGAGCTTATTTTGAGTCTCTGCTGTTGAATTTGGCAATCAGCATCATCTTAACATTGTCCTCGGTTAGGCTTCGTCTGTGCTGTGTCAGAAGAGAAGAATAGTGGGAAAAAAAGTCTCTCCACATCCACTGAAGTAGTGGGGAGATGTAGGTACAGTGCAGGCAGTGGGGCAAGTGTTGGCATTCGACCTTCCCTTGCAGCCCACCACTCCACTGCACTAACCTCGCCTGTATCACTCTTGTCCATACAGATGTAGCGATGCCACTCCTCTGCAGACACCTTGCTCAAAGCAGGGACAACTTGGACATAACTCTTCATATCAGGTTTTAAGCCAGATACCTTGGCTGGATCAAAGATTGGGAGGGCTTTAAATAGTTCAGTGGAAGGATGTCTCTCCATCACAGCCTGAAGCTTGGTAGAACATTGTGCCATTGCTTCTTTAAACATCTCAGAACAAGTGTACCGCTCATCGTCATTTAACTCCTTCATCTGCTCTCTGGTGCGGGGACGCCAGTCCTCAGCCTCTGCGGTGCGCCCATACTCAAACAGCATGCTGAGGTCCTCTAGCTGACTGAAGATGGTGGCAGCGATGGGTCTGGAGGTTTCTTCAAGCTTGACCAGGGTGGCAAGTATATCGGAACTATGCTCAACGATGAAGGTGGCGTTTTCCGTTCTCCTTTGTTCTCCTCTAACAAAACTCTAAGATCCCGCACATGCTTTAGAGGACAGTGGCAGCGTTTGCATGAAGTCATGCAAAATATCAATGTTTTCTGCCAGATATTGCACAGCTTTTATCCAGGAACCCCATCTTGTCTGGACAGCAGTTAACACTGGCAGTTATTTTGAACTTTCCGTTCATCAAAGAATCCTGAAATATAAATGTAAATAAAGGTTTTCAACATTGATAATAATGAGATTGAGAAATGTTTCTTGAGCATCAAATCATCATATTAGAGTGATTTGTGAAGGATCATGTGACACTGAAGACTGGAGTAATGATGCTGAAAATTCAGCTCTGATCACAGGAATAAATTACTCTTTATATATTCACATAGAAAACAGCTGATTTACAATGGAATCATATTTAATACTATAACTGATTTTTGTTGTATTTTTAATCAAATAAGCACAGCCATGGTTAGCAGAAGAGACTTCTTTTAAAAGCATTTAAAATCATACCGACCCCAAACTTTTGAACGGTAGTGTGTGTATGTATGTATGTATATATATATATGTATATGTACACACACACACACACACACACACACATTTAGATATATTGTTGTTTATAGCAATTTTGATGAAAAAAAACTGCATTATGGTATTTTTAAGAAGCTGGTTAGTTTTATTGTTTCCCTCTCTTTTTTTTTTTTACTAAGCCTTTATATTTGCTTATGTTTATGCCAGAAGTACATATATTATAAAAACATAGCATAAATACAAATGTATTATCAAAAGGTTTGTAATCAAATAAACTGATAAAAGTGTTGCACAACAGAGGTTTACTGGTTAAATAAAATAATGTGAAATGGTTTGATTTTACTTAAAACATTTATAATAAATAAATATAGTACTATTAGCCTATCAATATTACTTTGAGAAGTACGTTCGATTGTACAATAGTAGTATATTTCTGTGATCATTAATATTCATCAAGTTAAACCAAACTTTTATTTTGACGGGTGTATCTGATGTTGAAATGCTGAACGTCGTGTAGTACACATCTGCGGCACTCATTTACAGAGACTCGCAAAACTATCAGACTTTAATAGCAGTCTTTAATATTCACAGACACTAGTCAATATAGCGATTTGATATTATAATCGGCAGTGAGACAGAGTAGTTATTTCCGCTTTGCACCGGTATTATAACCGGATTATACCGGATATAGCAAATATCATACACCACCCAGCACTGTTCTCATCATGATTACTTTTTATTATTTTTCAACACAAAGAAAATAAAACTTTAAATAAACTTGCCAAGAGCACTCCCCTTTCTATTCGTGTGGCGAGCGTATTTGAGATGTTCCAGTGCCGTCTGTCGCCTCAGGTAATCAACGGAGTGTTGACAGGCTTTACAAAACATAACTCCGCCATCTTCATAAAAATCGTTTGCAAATTCTTTTGCTCTGTCCTGTGCCGTGATTTTTACAGACAAGTGACGTTTCCTTAATTCCACCGCGTTCAGTTTTATTTTAGACATTTTCAACTTTCACTCTCATTATAAAATGTAAACATCAATCAGCACAGCCTACTACCCCCTCACAATCGTGTGCGCACAGGTTGTAGCCTGTCAATGACGGACACTACAATCCGGGGAAAACTGCGGAAATCTGCAGAGGTTTCTGCGGGAGTCTGCGGGCGCGGATTCCGTGCGGGCCTGCTTATAACTTTAAAATGTTATCTTCTTGTTCATGAAATGGCTGCACTGTGTTTGCTAGCATTAGTCCTAAAACTGTCCCACTCAACCTAAAATGCACTGTCCCACTCAACCTAACACTGTCAGGTTGAGTGGGACAGTGCTGTGAATCAAATTTTCACAAATATTTTATACAGTTAGATGCTCATTGTTATTAATCTCTAATACACAGACAGTATAAATGTATGTAAAAGCAAAAAAATTATTGTTACATCATAAGTGACAGAATTATCAACCTTATTATTCTAAAATAGATTTACACTTGCCGGGTGGCTTACCGTGAGGTCCCAGGAGTCAAGCGATTTGAAAAATAACAACCGGACCACATCTGTGTTGTCACACCAATCACAACCTTTATTTCATATCGTCGCTGTCGGGCGGAAACCTCGTATGTCCAAATGTGGTCAATTTCATATTTTTTCACAAATCGATGCTATTAGTCAGTCCCCACATGGTTCTGTGATTTTTACAAATTATTAACCAATCTAAAGTGTTGAAAATAGCTTGAGAGCAAATCTCGTAACTCCATTGGACACTTAAACTGTCTGAGAATCCTCGTAACTCCACCTCTTCTTCACTCCGCGGCGGGAGCTTACGCGGCATAATCCGGCATTTTGTCTCCTCAGGTTTGAACGTCGCAACGATAAGAAATCCTCGTCGAGCAACACGTAAAGCAAGCCTTAACTCTGATTTTATCTGTGTTAAACTATGATATCAGTTATTGATGTATTTTTTAAATGTCTACGTATTATAGGCTTATTATTACTAGGCTTATTATACGTGTGCATTGTTTTAAAATGTATCTAATATAATACTTGAATTGAAATAAATGTTTTGGATACCAGCATTAAATTATTGTTTTTATTATTATTTTACTGACTCGAAGTTGGCACTGTGCATGTAAAATACCCCAAGTAGCAGGTTTTATTTATGGAAGAAAAAGGGTCTGTCTAACGTTACTGGCGCCAGTAGCAGCTAAGCCTATCATTGCATAACTCTGTCTGTTTTTTTAGACAATAACGAGTTAAAATAGTTAGGTTAGATACATTTGAGTAGACTTGTTTTGTTAAAAATCGATTGCTGTAATGCAGAAGGAAGCCCGTGAGCCACGGTAAGTTTGCGTGCAGATTAGGCAAATTTCCGCCTATTAGACAGCCTAGTTACCTCATAGTTTTTTGTTCTGCTTCACGTATAGCTCTTAAACCTTTAAAATAGAGTTTAGGAAGATGTATGTGACCACAGTCGTTAGCTTTGGTTAACTATTGAAGCCTTTTCTCTTGTCAAAAGGCTCAACGCGACCGCCAACTTTGTTTGCGTGCAGATTAATTTCCGCCTATTTTATACAGCCTAGTATTTTGGTATTGCATCACTCATAGCTCTTAAACGTTTAAAATAGAGTTTAGGAAGATGTATGTAACCACAATCATTAGATTTGAATAGCTCAATCGCGCTGAAAGGCTCATCGCGACCGCAGACTTTGATGAACACTGCTGGCGGCAGCGACGTCTGTGTCCGTACCATTCTAATCAATGACAGCGTAACCTCGTATCTCCCCGCTCCCAAGTCAAAAAGCTTGTATCTCGGATTAAACATGATTTTGGGGAAATGTTGTGTTAATGTTGGTATACAACAGTATATGATAGCAATATAAGTTATAATACCAACTTTAATGATACAATGTTCAATAACTCAAAAAATATGCAGTTTTTTTTTATTTCCTGAAAAATAATGGTTTTGGAGATACGAGGATTCCGCCCGACAGCGACGATATCCAATAGACATTCAGCTACAACACAGTAACAATTGTTGTGATTGGCTTACAAAATTAACCCTTTACAGTATTCAATTCAAATTTATTTGTATAGCGCTTTTCACAATACATATTGTTTCAAAGCAGCTTTACAGAAAGTGGATTTCAGAAATGTACATATGAAAATACAGTTAGTTAATCATGTATTAATTTAGGGCATAACATATCGCCAGCGTCGAGTCGTCTCTTCACAGGCGTCGAGTCGTCTCTTCACGGGTGTTGGGGCATCTGAAGTCTCCATGAGAGGCTGGATACAAACTGGAGCTGACGAACTCTATTAGAAGAAGACTAGCGTCCCGGATTAACAACAGAAAAGCAGATGGGAAATAATTAGCATAGCTGCTGTTCATAATATTAATGCATTCGTTCCGATTCAACTGTAGTATAAAAGGTAAGTATTATGTGAATGCTTGACTAAAGAGATGCGTCTTTAATCTAGTTTACAGTACCCAAAAGCTTAAGTGTCCCACTCAACCTGATGTCCCACTGTACCTGAATTCACCCTATATCCCAGTAAAACAGACAATTGAAGCACTTTTTCACTGTGAGTCTGTGTGGAAACAGTACAAAGAAGAACATGATCGTATCCAGTTTAAGAATATTTTTGAAGATGTGTGGGAGAGTGAAATCATCAAAGAAAACTTAGCCCAGACAGAGAGGTCCTCTTTAGGCTTGATTCTTCATCAAGATTCATTTGAAGTAGCAAACCCACTGGGGTCAGGAAAGAAAAAACACAAAATACTGGCTATGTATCTAACACTTGCAGACATACTGCCACATAACCGGTCAAGTACTGACCAGATGCAACTTGTTCTTTTTTGTAGAGAACAAGATTTCAAGTATTTTGGTCAGGAATTGGTAATGGGATGCTTGATGAAAGACCTTCAAGAGACCAATGGCATAGTGTTACCTGATGGAGAGGTATGCAAAGGAATCTTACGAGCCATTGCTGATGGAGACAACCTGGGCTCACACAATATCGGAGGTTTTCTTGAAAATGTCAATGGCAGTAAGTACTTCTGTCGATACTGTGAAATTCACAAAGATGCATTTCAAGCAGATCCTCTGTCCAGAGCCAACACTCGGACACCAGAGTCATACAAAGAGCATGTTCAGAACCTTGCGGTACATATACATAACTAAATTAAATTCTTCATTACCCCAAAGCTCCACTTTCTAGTTCACTATCCACGGTTGATTGAAGACTTTGGTCCTCCCAGAGCACATTGGTGCATGTGATTTGAGGCGAAACACCTGTACTTTAAAAAAGTGTCTCAGGTTGTCTGCAATTTCAAAAACATCTGCTCCTCTTTAGCAATAATATATACAAAGGTTTGGAAACAGTCACTAGTGACCCATCCACAGTTGCCCTCACCAACCAGTTGTGGTTGGCACATGAAGGATGGAATGCTTGTCCCCCAGCTTTTAACCAAAGAACCTGTACAGGCCAGGTGCTTGGAGCTGACGATATGTGGATGCACGGAAAGTGGAAGTCAGTGCAGTACCAGGCAGTGTCGATGTCAAAAAAGTGGAATATTTTGCAGTGGGGCATGTGGGTGTGCCTGTGCAGCTTGGTGCAAGAATACTCAGGTACTCACATCATTATTATTGAGTTTTGCCACATTATATGCAACTATATTGTTTCAGATTATTTGGCATGATATTGTTTTTCCTGTTTTGTAGATTAGATTTCTATTATGCCCTTGGATACATGCATGCATGTTTTGTATTGGGAAGGTATTCATTATCAAAACAGTAAAATCTTCTTTTGTGCCCCTGACCAGGACTCAGACTGAGCACATGTACATGGTCCCTGGGTGTCTTCTATTGGCTGCCTACCTGAGTGCCACTGCTTTGATGGGGAAAAACATACCTTTGCCATACGACTATTACATAGTTATTACTACTAACTAGTTACTAACCCCTAACCCTAAAGAAGTGAGAGAGTAGTTATGTTAGGATGGAATTAATAACTATAGTGATATGTCAATTAAATATAATTTGTGTTACAACCTGGTACATTAATGAAGTCAAAAAGCACCATAGACCACCATCTACAGTTCTACATTTCCGCCTTGACATTAAAGTATTATAACTTGTGCAGCATTGCACTGTCTCTCCCTACAAGCTTTAAACTTGGCTTGACTCATTCACATAGATATGGGTACTGATTGATAGAGGTTTTGGGATACTATGTAATGTTTCCAAGCTGATATTCACTTTGAAAACTCGTTCTCTTTAGGCGGAGATAGTTTTTTTCATGTTCTAGTTCTGTTGTCTCTTAAACTGTACAATAAATGTTCCTTCTGACACTTCAGCAGACACCCCATGAGTGTTGGCTTTCATTTGATACATTTTTTTATGTATATGGTCCTTGTGGTTGTGGAGATATTCAACATTTATTGTTGGCATGTCGTGTTGAGCAGAAAACCAAAATATTGGCCTGAAAGTGCTTGTACAAGTCACACGCAAAAAAAATCAGCTTGACAACCATCATAATATCTTACCTATGGGTGTCTTCTAACTAAAAAAATAGGGTGACAGCTTGTGCAAAAACATGTCCGCAAAAGTCTTAATGGAAGCCCTTTTCAGAATTGGCCCCCTGACTACAAAGAGAAACCAGCTTCGACAGTGTTGGGATTGGCAGGGAGACAAAGTTCCTGGGAGAGACGAGTGTTCTGTGGCAGTGTCCCGTTTGGACTTCAATGAACTTGACAAACCACTGCAAGAAAAGCTTATGTCCTACTCAAAAGGCTTGCATGAGGAAAATATCTGGAGCAGTAAAAACATTTTACTGAATACTGTAAAGTACTCACTGGGAAACTTTTTAATTCTTGATCTCTTGCACGAAGACATACCACAGTTTGTAAAGATCACTCAACTTCTCAACATTAGAGCCAGTTGGTTTATCGTTGGCCAGCTCTTCAGCACTCCTGGATTTGAGGAGGTAGATTTTCATAGTGTTGGCAGTCCAGCTTTTACCATCTGTCAGACCAACATTTCATCTCACTAATCCATCGTCCCTTCAAACCAATGTGAGTGTAAACTGTTATGTTTATTGTTATAATGTTGCACACAAAATCGCCTCTGACTACTAGCACAAATTCTGCAGATTTGAGTGTACTGTATTGTCTGTGCAGTGGAAATAACTTCCACTAACTACTTTTTATTTGTTGTTTCATTTAAAAACAGAGAATGAAGTAAATGGTCCAACACTATTAAAAATGACTGAAAGAATAAGTGAGCGTCTGTTCTCAAAAATCAAAGAGCAGATCAAATTTATGTCTGCATTGGAAGACCTGATATCGTGAGTATTGGATCTGATTTATTTGGTTAAAGTAGTAGTGATTAGGTTTGGGTACTATCCCTATATGACCGAATCGGAATGTTAGGATATGATGAAATTAATATAATATTCTTTATGCTATTTGTTGTTTTTAGCCACCAGGTTCCACACTCCAGTACTGCAGTACATTATCCTCCATTTCTAATGAGTGCCCTTGAAAAGGAGGACCCGCAGCTGAAGGCTCCTACCAAAAATAAGCCAAAAAACAATGTAAAGTCTAAACTTTTTTCTGACATGGTTAGAATTTTTTTTTTGTGTGTCTTTTCGGTTGTTTTTTTAATCTTTGATAGGGATGTCCAAGCGTTGTGGTAGAGGTTAAATAGAAAATACTATTTATAGATTGTCTTATTTGGGAGTATGTTAATGTTTACATAGTTTTGATAACTTCAGGTTCCTTGTTACAGGTATCCGATGTTACAATGTTGTCCACTGTGTTGATGAGCTTTCCATTTCTAAGGGAGAAATATGGCTATGGATTTGTATGTATCCCACAAAATATGAATTTGAAATTCTATAATTTCCTTCTTTTTTTGTTGCATTTTAGTATTATTGAGTGACAGATTGCTGTTTGTTTTACTTTTATGGAGCTAGAATAGTCTCAATATTAATTAGGGCTGCAACTATACACGATATAAAACCGAAATCGCGATACTCAGAGCCACAAACCTGTGTCGCGGTTTGTTAACATAAAAAACAATGTAATGTGACAGTTCTCCATTACGGACGTGACCGCTCTGAAAGCAGCACTAAAAAACTGCTTTAAGACTTTCACAGAGACCTCAAACAGAAAGCACAAAGCCTTTCTTTAAAACAAATGTTGAAGCTGACATTGGCTTTATGTGAGACAGAAGTGGAGAGAAATGGTGTGTATTTATTAACATAATTTATTTCACTAATATGTGCAATTATTATCATGTATATGGCTTGGTTAATGCTGTCATGCCATCCTTCTTCTGCCATCTCTTTTCAAAGAAAAGGAGTCAGGTAACTTTTACAGATAAAGAATATTCAAAATCACACAGGGCCCTATTTTAACAATCTAAGCGCATGGTCTAAAGTGCACTTAGGGCGTGTCTTAATCCACTTTTGCGAGTTTAACGACGGAAAAAATGTTCGGCGCATGGTCTAAAAGGGTTGTCTCTATTCTCTTAATGAGTAATGGGTGTGTTTTGGGTGTAACGTGAACAAAACCAGAGTCTCATCTCCAATTTCCTTTAATAGCCAGTTGCGCTCGTGCCATGCCGGATTAGCTATTTACATGGGGGACTTTGCAAGCTGAAAAACTGAACGCTTCTCTAGCAAGGAAATTGATTGTTTTGGTTTAAATAACACAAAAAAATATTGCGCCATGGACTTACTGTACGTTCACACCACCGCCGGCGAGAGCGGTAAAATTAGCTCTCGCCACCCTGCCACCGACGCCGGAGAAAGAGTCGGGGACGCTCTGACGTCGATTAGAATGCGTGATTTTTTTTAAACTTTAATTAAAGGGGCCGCAAAGCAAATAAGAACTGAACATAAATCAGTACCCTATTTTGTGCAGAGTGGCCTCACGTGGGGTTAAGTTAACCTAATGAAATCTTTTAAATGTGAAAGTAACAAAATGACAGATGGAAAGACCTTAACAATTATAGTTATTTTGCTAACGAAAATAAAATAAAAAATCCGTTTGTGTGTTCTGGCTTTTGTGTTCATGAGTCTAATTTCAACATTAAGATAATGTTTAATAGACTTGGTATTTAATTAACACTGATTTGTGTGCAATCCACATTACAATAACTGTCCTGGTTGCTGCAATTGGTCAATATCATTATTATTTTGAGCAAATGAATTACATTCCCGCTGAAAAAACAAGTTCTAGCGCGAAAATGTTGCCTATAAATAGTGTTGCGCGGCTTTTTCTAATCAAACTGACAACACTATGGATGAGCAAGTTATTGCATTTGGTGTGGCATTGCTCTACCTGCGGAGAAGACGTCGGATATCAGTGTGGGTGCATGATATTCTCCAAGCCCGTCAGCAGCTTGGAGAATATCACCGGCTGGTGCAGGAGCTGCGGTTGGATGACGGTAGATTCCAGCAATATTTCAGACTGGACAGGGTCCAGTTTGACAACCTGCTGTCAAAAGTTGGGCCGCAAATTGGAAGGCAAGATACCAACTATCGGCGTGCTATTAAGAGTCTTCTTACATTGTGGCTAGAGCTTCTTCCCTTGATAAACCCCGTCTGGTCTTCCTTGACTATGACAGGCAAAACTTTTTCGAGTCGGAGCGCTAGTATCTTAGAAAGTAATTTAAGATCCTGGTTTAACAAAGCGATAGGCCTGTAATTAGAACAGTGATCTGCGTTCTTGCCCTTTTTAAGGATAACTGTGATGTCTGCCTCTCTCAAAGATTGAGGTAGAAGGCCGGATGTAAAAGAATGCTCTAGCATAGTCAAAAAAGGGTCCAATAGCACATGGTGGAACTCTTTATAAAAATCGCCAGTCAAGCCATCTGGCCCGGGCGCCTTCCCTGATTGTAATGTTTTAAGTGCAAACAGGGCTTCATCTTTAGTAATAGGTGCATTTAATTCAACCTTCTGAGTTTCAGAAATAGTAGGAAGAATTATTTGAGACAGAAAATGTTCCATATCCACAGAGGCCCCTGGGGAAAGATTTGATTTATAAAGTTGTGAGTAAAATTCTCTGAAAATATTATTTATGTTTTTATTATCAAAATAACGAATACCGGTAGTATCAACTATTGAGGTGATTATTGGAGGATCTGATTCGACTTTAGTCAAGTAAGATAGATACTTGCTGGGTTTATCACCAAATTCATATAGTCGCTGTCTAGAAAAGAGAATAGAACTCTTAGCACGTTGATTTAACAAAGCGTCTAATGCGGCTTGCAAAGCGCATTTATTTTGTAATAATAATGGGTCGGATGATGAAGTTAACATTTTCTCAATATCCTTTAAATCTTTCTCAAGCTTTGACTGGAGCTCTGATTGCCTTCGTTTCTTAGAGGCAGAGTAGCCAATTACTAAACCTCTGATATATGTTTTTGAAGTCTCCCAAAGTAGAGAGGGGTCTTCAGTAGACTGTGAATTTATATCCATAAAGGTTTTAAATTCACTGGTCATATAAGACACAAATTTCTCATCTCTTAGAAGGCGTGAATCAAATCTCCATCTCCTGCTTCCTGCAAAATGTCCAACAGTAGTCAATTTCAGACAAACCATAGCATGATCACTAACAACAATGTTCCCGATTTCGCAAGATGAGACATATTGTATGAGGGCCTTCGGGACAAATAAATAATCTATACGAGTGTGGCATTTATGAGGAGGGGAGTAAAATGTAAATTGTTTGTCGGATGGGTGTAAAGTTCGCCACACATCGAGAAAGCTCATCTCATCACATATCGCAGATAGGGCACTGGCCTGGTTTGTTAAAGCAGAGCTACGTGAGGGATGCTTATCGATTAGGGGATTGAGCAAGCAGTTAAAGTCACCCCCCACTAAAGCTACAGATGACGATATTTCTGTAAATTCTAAAAATGCTTTTGTTAAAAGATCAGGAGAATAATTAGGAGGGCAATAGAGATTCATCACAGTAGTTTCTTCTCCCTTTAAGATTCCCTTAATAATAACATATCTTCCACGTGTGTCCTTGACACACGCCTTTAAATCAAATGGTATTTTCTTACTTATAAGTATTACAACACCCCTACTGCTGGTGGTGAAAGAGGAAAAGTAAACCTGGCTAACCCAACCATATTTCAATCTAAGATGCTCACTATCATTGAGATGCGATTCCTGAAGCAGCGCTTTTTTAGTAAAGCAAATACTTTTCTCTGTTTAACCCTGCCTCGCAAACCCCTCACATTCCATGAACAAAATTTGACATTATTATTAGACATTATCAAGATTATTAATATAATATGTAATAAAACAATAAAGCAATTTCGACAACCTAATGATGCATCGTAAAATACAAAAAATAACCAGATCAAAGCTGAGCATAACGACCAACCAAACCTCACTAAACATGAGGGAAGAAAAGAACAGCAAAGGACAATAGTAGAAGAAAAGGAAAAAGATAAACTTGTAAAGTACAGTAGAAAACTATAACATAAAAGTTCTTTTGAGGGGAGACTTCCCCCAGATTTTATGGGGGCCACCTTTTTAAAATGCGCCTTAAATTTCGTTTCCGCAGCACTGCAGCAGAGAGGTCATTGTAGAAATAAACCCGCTTGCCGCCCATAGTAATGTCGCCTTCCGCTGCTTTCCATCGCGCCGCCGCCATCACTCTCTGCTTATCTGGAAACTAGTGGAATCTGACAATGACCGGGCGCGGCCGCTGGCCATCCCCGGGTTTGGGTGCGAGGGAGCGGTGTGCACGCTCAAGCTTGACACGGCCACCCTTCATATCCACGCCGAGGAAAGTTGGCAGCCAGTGTTCAAAAAAACCTGGAGCATTTTCGCCTTCTGTGTCTTCAGGGATATTAAAGATACATATATTCTTTCGCCGTCCCCTGTTTTCCAAATCGTCAATATGGTCAGCGAAGGCCTTGACTTTTTCTTCTAGGGCCTGTGTTTTAGCAGCGAGAGGCTCGGTAGCCGTTTCTAGCTGTAGTATTCTGGCTTCCGCTTCGTCCAGGCGCTCATTAGCTCGTGTCAGCTCAGTTGTATGCAAGGCGACTGTTTTCACCAAAGGATCCAGCTTTTCGCTGATTTGGAGCATGATCTTTTTTGTCATTTCCTCAAAAGCTTTAGCAAGCCCGGGCTCCAGTTCAGGTTCAGACGGGTTGCTGCTGTTTTCGACGTCTTGTTCGCCATGTTGAGCTAAAACTGTGGCCGAGGTGTCCATAGCCTGTTGATCCAATTTGACGTTCATTCGCTTACTGGAGGGCATCGTTTCGTGTTGTTTAGTCCAAAAGTGTTCCAAAGTCATAATACAGCGTCAGCATTTGCAAAAAGAGGGAAATATCTAACGGAATATATTGCAAAATGTTTGGGCGCCCGCGGAACTCCCGCAAACACGTCTGTCCCTTATGCCGCCATCACGTGTCTCTCGACTCATTCTTTTTATAAAAAATGATTTACTAACATTTACAATACAGTTTAGCTTATCTTTTATTATTAATAGTAAAATTCGGTCCGATTTTCCCTTGGCGTCTGTCGTTGCTATGCAACCATGCTCTCCACAATGACAAAAAAGTTTTAGTGGCTAATGGATTTCCACCGCCGAAAAACACTTGCTGTAGCTCTGTTACAAGATTTATTTACGGAGAAGAGAAAAACACCCGTAGTGTTTGGGTGCACCCGCATCCTTCATGTCTTTCTTCATGTCGCTGTGCCTGGAAAAAAACGAGCGCGTCGCTTCTATTATAAGTGCACTTACCGCGCGCCTACATTTGAATGAACTTGAGTGAATGAACGCGATATGTGAACTGCCTCTTGGCGAGCAACTTCGATACTTTTTTGCTACTTTGTAATAACTTTCTGCGGCCAGCGTTTCTGGAAATGAACGAGGGTAAAATCTTTTTTAAGACCTGACTAAATGAAATTTAAGACCGCGGATGAAAATCTGGCTGTTTTTAAGACGTTTTAAGGCCTTAAAGTTCAGAATTTAAGACTTTTTAAGACCCCGCGGGAACCCTGCTTCTAAAGCACTCGTTTTTCTCTCTTATTCTCTTTTCCTTAATTTTTCCATCTTTTTACATAACTTTTAACTCTTTTACTGGTAGCCTGGATCACCCGGGTAACATAGTGCTCTTTCTAGTGATACTCAGTTAACTGCTATGACCTAAAAAAAAAAGAATTCTCTTGGCAGACGTGAAACTGTCATGTCTCTATCTGTAAGCAATATGTAGTGCTTGTTTATTGGTTATTGGCACACTAGTGATTTTAATACACCATATACCCTTTTGTTTTTGGAGATTCAAAACTTCAAAAAATTGCTAGCAAACAAACAAATATGGTGCATTTAAGTAAAACAGACTGGTTATTGTATATAGTTGAATATATAACTACAAGTGTACTTGTAATAATATTTATAACAATGTTTTCTAGGTTTCTTGCCACTGGGGACTCATTTAGGACCATAGCATCCAGCTACAGGGTTGTTGTCTCCACAGTGTGCGAGATCGTAAAGTGTACTTGTAATAATATTTATAACAATGTTTTCTAGGTTTCTTGCCACTGGGGACTCATTTAGGACCATAGCATCCAGCTACAGGGCTGTTGTCTCCACAGTGTGCGAGATCGTCCCCCAGGTAGTGACTGCCATCTGGGACTGCCTTGTGGAGGACTACATGGTTGTGCCCACCACTGATGACTGGAGGTCCATTGCAAAGGGATTCCAGGAGCGGTGGAACTTCCCTCTGTGTTGTGGAGCGGTGGATGGGAAGCATGTGGTGATCAAGGCACCCCCCAGATCAGGATCCCAGTTCCACAACTACAAGGGAACGTTCTCCATCGTTCTGCTTGCAGTTGTGGATGCGAAGTATCGCTTCCGGGTGATCGATGTTGGGGGGTACGGCAGGACCAGTGACGGTGGGATTCTGGCAAACTCCGCCTTTGGACAGGCTCTCCGGACTGGCACACTTCATCTGCCTCCTGACCACCCTCTACCTGGTGCTGAAGACAGAGGACCCCAGCCCCATGTCTTCGTGGCTGATGAGGCGTTCCCGCTGCTGAGGAACCTCATCCCTGGACGCATCCTTCCTCCAGAGAGGCGTGTCTTCAATTACCGCCTCTCCAGAGCCAGGCTAGTGGTGGAGAACGCCTTTGGCATCTTCTCCTCACAGTGGAGGATGTACCGCCGCCTCATCGAGGTCCACCCTGAAGTTGCGGAGAAGTGTGTGAAGGCGACGTGTGTTCTCCACAACTTCATGAGGTATTCGGAAGGGAGAGAGGCACCTGCTGTGAGGGGCGCGGGACAGGCTGGAGAGGAGCCGCTGCCAGGTCTGGGTCGGGTTGCAGCAAACAACTCCTCCAGAGAGGCAATCCGGGTGAGGGATGTCTTCATGGCACACTTCTCGGCGGAGGGAGCAGTACCATGGCAGCTGACAGAGTAGCGTTTGAAGTCCTCCTCATGACTTCCGCACAACGGCTCTTTTAAGAGCCACCCACAAACCTATAAAGAGCATGACTATCTTAAAACTGGTTTTCCTCCATTATTATTGTTATATTTCATTTTTTTTTTTCCCAGGTTGTCAGCCCCAGTTCCAGGCTGTCAGGTCCACCACAACATGCATATTTATTAAGTTTAGAGTGATTCATTTTTTCAAAATGGCAGGTTTTCAACGTTAAGGTAAAATGGTTTATTTATTTTTGTTTTCATGATAAATGGAGCCAGTCTCCAAAATTAATTAACCTGTCCTGTGATTTTTTTCCCCCTCAAAATCTAGATAAAAATCAATACGTCTCATATATTGAAATCAAGTTATGTGATAAAAGATTTGCTTTGTTGTGCATTAGAACCACACAAGGCATTTAGTCATATTAAAAAATAATTTATTGGTTTAAATAATATTTAACAATATGAACAGAATTGAAAAAAAAAAATGAACATTTACAAACTATTTACAGGAATATAAAGGACCTCGCTCACATCATTTAGCCGCGCTAAACGCCTCATTCGCACCGCAGGACCTCCAGACGCGCATAAATGCGTCTTTGCATTGACTTAACATTGAAATCACTCGCGCCAGACGCTCTATTCGCGTTTGGTGTGAACGCAGCATAAGGTATGTTATTTTATATATACAGTACTATTTTTTATATATACAGTACTATACATTACATTTTTTATGTTTTTGAAAAAAGTCTTATGCTAGGCTGCGTTTTTTAAAATAAAAAATACATAAATTTTGATCAAAGCTAAATTTTCATAAGCCATTACATCAGTCTTCAGTGTCACATGATCCTCCAGAAATCATTCTGATATGCTGCTTAATATTTTTTTTAATATATACAACGGTTCTTTCTGGTTCTCCAATCTGATTGGCTGAGAGCCTTTTCTAGTCGTGCGATATTCCTCCAGTATTATCACTCTAACCGTTTCACCTTATGTATCACTCCACTTGCAGCACCTGCCATGGCGGTCGAACAAATCTACCATATTATTAATAAATACTGCTGTAGTTGTGTCACGAAATGTAGTTTTAAGAGTTTTTTAGGCGAGAGCGTAGTAATTTAGACCTCAAATATGTGACTAATATATATTAATAGTTCCTATTTTACAATCTGTTCAGATGCTTTCGCTGGCTCGAGTTTCAGGCCGTCACCGGCTGTTCAGCACTCATGAGAACAGAGAACAGCTTCATCTCGGCCAGTCCTTTGGGAATTTGCTGCTGGCTCTCATGCAGGGTTGCCAACCGTTCCGTATAATACGGAATCGTCCCGTATTTGACACATAAAAGTCTTGTTCCGTATTGAACTGATACGGAACGCACTTTGTTCCGTATTTTTGAGAATCAATTCAGTGCAAATCCATGACAGACACATAGCTTCTAATATAGCCTATGTCAGACTATGAACGAAGACATTTGTAGGCTATGATAAGAAAAAAAAAACCCGACGGTGCGGTAGATACTATTTTCTCCCCCTGTTTGTCTATGATCAGCGTATCGTTTTTTTAAAGTGACAACAGCGGGAAATGTAAAAATTAGTTGTGTTGTGTTTATTTTTCTTCAAATGCACTCTAAGCCGATGAGTTTTTAATGTTATATGTTGTATTTGTTTAAAGGGACACTTCACCCATTTGCATTAAGCTTTGTATTGTTAGAAACCCAGTCATATATTATAATAAACGTGGATTTTTCGTTCATTTTTCCCTGAGATGGGAGAAATAAGGATTTAAGTGTTTTACTTCCTGCTTATTATGACGTAAAAATCATCATTTTGCGTCATAATAAGCAGGAAGTCACATTTCATTGAAAAGTGTAGAGACTACAAACACTAGCTCCTCATTATTCCAGGGGGCGGGACCCGCTCACGCTACAGACCTATTACAGATCAGTGGGTGGGACTTCACTTTCTGAAACTGAAAGCAATATCCTCCATCTTGTTTGGAAGCTAAGCTAACAGGCACTGTGGAGCCAGCTGTGAAGATATGACAATAGCGGAGGGTAACGTTACTCAATACGATGTAGAAGAAGAGGATTTCGGAAGTCTGCTGCTCGAATCGGGTGTTTGTGGCTACCTTTACAAGCCACATTATAGCGAAGAGCAGCCGAGGCGGAAGACCTGCCTGTCGCGGACGAGAAGCCCAGACTGGCTCGAGTTAGGGCGGACTGGTGGCGCCGGTGATCTCACTATGCAACAACGAACCGCTACGAACACAGAGATAGAGTCCGTCTGCGGCAAAGAATTTCTCCTAGACGAAATCTCTGAATCAGACGAGGACACGGACGTTTGTGTTGTGAACCATCCTAGTTTCGCACGGTCGCACCGCATCTGACTGAACATCCCGGTAACGTTACCATGCAATAATTCACCATTTCGAAAGAAATACAAATGAGGAGTAATTCATTAATGAGTTCGCCAAATAACTAACGTTAGACATTTTGTGTGAAATGAATTTCAAGCTCCGGTTGTAGGTAGCTAGCCTTATGGACGGATGAGTGATTCATATGCTGTTCTGGATTAGTGGGAGTGGCTTGCGCAGCTGTGCAATGTGGTGCATTGTGGGAGTTGTTGTCTTTCATACAAATGCGTCCTGAAGTTACTTTCTTTCTTTCCTCGGTCAAGAAGGCACCAAATTCAAAATTTATTTTACATTTCGACTACATATATGACCCACTTTCAATGAAGATCAATGTTCCCATGGGTGAAGTGTCCCTTTAAGTTAAAAATAAAACGTATTATAAACTAAACAAATGATCATGATAGCCTTTATACTTCACATCTGTGGTTCAGTCTTGTATACTGATTAGGCCTACTTTGCTATTCTTTAAATTTAAAGGCCTAATAAGTTGTATTATAATATGCTACAATGTATGAAATATATTTATCTATACAGGTATGTATCAATAACCACCACAATTGCTGTGAGCTTGACCCTTTTAGCTGCATCATGTATATGTTGTCGTATATTTCCTAGCCAGAGCATGAAATTAATTATGCGCTCTGCTCACACACAGGACTTTAGGTGTGTGTCTGCGTATGAATGATTCAAATTTTTGTTGCAATAGCGCCACGTTATGAATTCTGATAGTGCATATATATAATGCGAGGTCCTGACTCTCTGTGGTCATTAAAAATGGCAGGATGTCCTTCGAAAAAGAGTAGGGGTGTAACCCCGGCATCCTGGCCAAAGGCCTCTATCCATCAGATAATCCCCATATATCATCCCCATATACTGATTGGCTTCAGCACTGTCTCCTCTCCACCAGTAAGCTGGTGTGTGGTGGGCGTTCTGGCGCAGTATGGCTGCCGTCGCATCATCCAGGTGGATGCTGCACATTGGTGGTGGTTGAGGAGATTTCCCCTCCATGTAAAGCGCTTTGAGTGCTGAGAAAAGCACTATATAAATGTAACGAATTATTATATATATATATATATATACACACACACACACACTCAAACCAATTGCTATCTGTTGGTTGAGACAAGGCAAATTCAGAGACTTTTGCAGAGTATTTTCTGTGCGGATCTTGAGATTTTGAAGCTGATTGGAGGATTTCTGAGAGGAGACTTTTATTCTAGAAGGAGATCAGAGGATATTTCCTCTTTGACCACTAGCATTGATTATTGATAATTATTTAAAAATTACTAGCTATATGATGTCTGAAATATTCTAGCCTCAGGCTGTTCCAGATCCAGGAGAGCTGCTTCCACAGATTCTTCACAGGGCATCGTTTTAAAATGATTGACTAAATTTATGTGATGGCCTGAAGTATAAACAGCAATTAAGGCCCAGCAATGTGAACAGACTAACTTTTCAGAGCTTGACTGGGCAACAAAATGTGAAGTCCTTCAAAGCAACCGTGTCACTCATGCGTATGTTTGAGAAACGAATGGATGCACTAAAGAGTTGTTGAGTTTCAAGCCAGAGGAAGCCCACATATTCATCTACTTGCTTGGGTAAAGGATGCACCAGAGTTTGAAAAGGATTCTGATAAGATTGTGTGACACTATTGATCACTACATAACATGCAAGTTGCCTGATTCTACAGCTCATCCTGAGCTTCATCAAATCGTCAATCGGCGAGGCCCGGGTCAGAGAGGACAACCACCCCGAGGACCAGGGAGAGCCTAAAGAAACATCAGGGGAGACAGTGACAGGTGTGTTTCCAATGAAGCCACATTACAAGGCATTTATGCTGTCATGTTTACAGATGAAGAAATGTAATCTCTCTATGACTATTGTTACCAACGTGTTTAACATTTAACAAAAACATTTAATATTGTCTTGACAGAAGAAAATTATCAGAGAGGGGATCATCCAAGATCCCCTGCCTCTTCTCCTGTCTTCCCAGTCCCTGGTCCCTCAGCCCCTGCTGCTGAACCCACGGGTGTGTGAAGGCAATAGTACAAACAATATTTCAACATGTTACGTGCACAAAACATTAAAAGGTTAACGTAGGCCACAGCGAGATGTCTTAGCTAATTATTGTCTTGGCAGTCTACAGAAACTTTATTCATTTAACTTTAACTTTGTTTAGTAAAGTGCCTTTATCTAAAACAATTATGGAGAGCAATTTAACACTAATTTTGACCAGCAGCCTAATTCCATGAATGATTATTTACAGGTTGACCAGGCAAGGGTCATGTTAACTTTTACCCACCCGAGTGATATAATTGACAGAATTCTCAAGCTCTTCTGGGATTGTGCGGATGAAGCCAACTATGAATTCATGCCTGTGTCATTTGAAACAGAGCAACAATCTGGAAATGGTAGAGCACAGGCTACCAGCTGTTTATGGACAACTTTAACACAAGCCAGTGCCTTATTACGGACTTGCTCACTAAGAAGACTTGGTGTGAGGCACAATACGCACCAACCGGCAGGGCTTCCCCAGAACAAAGGAAATTACATCAATCACAGAGTCCAAAGGGGAACCATACGAAGACTCAGAGACGGGAAGCTTCTCTTTGTGAAGTGGATGGACACACGAGAGGTTACAATGTGTTTGACGGTGATGCAGTCCTTAGGCGTGTCAAGAATCCAGAGGGTGTTCGGGAAAGGTGCAGAACGCCCGATTCCAGCGTCAGTGAAAGACTATAATAAATATATGGGAGGTGTGGATCTGTCAGATGCCCTCACTGGGTACTAAAATGTCCAGCACAAAACAACAAAATGGTACAAGTCTTTGTTTTTCCATTTCATTGACATTGCAGTGGTAAACGGTTTCATTCTCCACCAGCATCTCTCCAAAGCTCAGAACAAACGTCCTATGGACCTCCTATGAGCAGGGAAAAAACCTGCTCTGGAATTATTTTGATATAGAAGATACACACAACCGATCACCACAGCAATGACTAAAAAGCACATCAATGGATCACGTTTACATCTCTCATCCGGATTTGTGCCTTAAATCGGGTGTGTTACACAGTTATCACAATCCTGTGTACTGTATTTTGCCTAAATAAGTATTTGTGGTTGATGTGTATTGTTGTGTGTTGCGTTGATATGCCATATGAATGCATTAAACGCTGGCAGTTTAAAGCTCACAGAAGACAACTGGCGAAATAGAGGAAAAATTTCCAAACTGCATTGGTGCCTTTGATGGAAAGCATATTTATACACATGTGTATATATATATATATATACACTACTTTGTTATATTAAACTTGAATTCAATTTCAAAGAAAATAATATATAATACAAAAAAACACATTTGTGAGTGTTTCTAATAAGGCTTGTGACAGTGCAGACTGAGGGGTCGGAGGACGAGCTGTCCGTTTCTCCAGCTGCAGCAGCACCACCACCACCACCGGTCCTGAAAGGACCTAAACAAAGACCTTGTGTGGCTTCAAAGATAATTCATTTAGCAGTAACAAAATGCTTGAATGAGGAGGATGTGACAGTTGCAGACGTTCAAGGAAAAACCCCAGTCTGCCAGTTTTCCAAGTAGCCTAGTCACATTTGTGTTGCATGTACAGTCAAAAGCTTTGATGTTAATAAAGCTCAGACTTTAAGGAAACCAAGTTGCTTTATTTGAAACATCACAAGGCTGAGGATCAAGTGACTGTAATTTGACTTCTTTTCTCTGTATTTTTGGGAAGATCATATGTGAACAAAAGTGGAAAACGTGAGAAAAAAAAAAAAACACATTTAAAATTATGGATACAATATCTAGTTTTCGCTGCTAGTCTATGTTCCTTCCACATGTGCATTTTGTTGAAATGTAAGCTACTATAAGATTGGAAATGTATTTTCTTGCCACTGAAAAACATTTTGAAATATATTTTGGTATATGAAGGTTGAAAATATATTTAAAATATATGAACAAAAACACTTGCGCTTACGCGCTCTGCTCACACACGTGATTTCAGGTATGTGCCTGCGTATGAGTGATTCAAATTTTAGTTGCAATAGCGTTGCATGTTATGAATTCTGACTGCGCATATATATACACACACACACACACATTCGAACCGACCGCTATCTGTTGGTTGAGAGACGAGGCGAATTCAGTGACTTTCGCAGAGTATTTTCTGTGCGGATCTTGAGATTTTGAAGCTGTTCAGAGGATTTCTGAGAGGAGACTTTTATTCTAGAAGGAGATCGGAGGACATTTCCTTTACATAGCTTCTTTTTTTTTAAAAAGGTTCATATAATTTCTGAGGACACTTTTATTTTATTGTTCTTTTCTTATTTTAGAAGGAGTTTGATTTAATTTTAATTTTATTAAATATTTTGGGAGGAGTATTTCTGAGGAGAGTTGTATTTTATCAATTTTTTTGTATTGTATTTTGTACTGTTTTTATTGCAGTTTGGAGGAGGATGTCGATGACTCACATGGGTGAAATGTATGTATGTAAATGAACATAAATATCCCAGCCTCAGGCCTCTCCAGATCCAGGAGAATTCACCTTGTCATCATCATCTTTGTCCCTCTCTGAGGTCGATGAGAGGGCGAGTTAGCAGACTTAAAGTGTTCGAACTGCTCAGGCCGTAGAGGCTTCTCCTGTGATCAAGAGCTCGATAGGTGAGACTGAAACCAGGCTGGGCAGTGTGAAGTGTACATGTAGAGATGCTGCAAGTTTTTAACATGTTAATGTTCGGTCACATTTACAGTTGCTCAGCAAAATTTCTTTCTGGATTTTTTCTCCCCAGAAATATTTTAATTGGACGTTAGTCTAACATTTGGAGAAAATTCAGAGAACATTCCCATAGTGTTTGCAATAATTCTAAAATAGAGTGTTCCTTCAAACCAAGAAGAAACATTGAAAAAACATTGAAAAAAAGTGGATGTTTTGAACATATAGAGGACATTTTCTTAACGTTAGCAAAACGTTCTCAATAAGCCATAAACTCAATGGTTCTTGTGCTGTTTGACACACACCCGAAACACATGCACAGAAAGACGCTTCTCAGACAGCATATGATCCCCAATAGAGCTCTATTTCACAACTTATTTCTCTGTAATTGTCAAATACACACAAAATGGTCAAAAATGACCATGGTCTCATTAAAGCTAGGGTAGGTAATCCTGTTCAGAAACACTTTTTTTTATACTGGGTGAAATGGTCCTTCCATCCTGATAGTAGTCAATACATTATGTGTTTAGAAAAAGGAATGAAAACAATCAGACCTCTGTAGCAGCTGCAGGACAGTAAAAACTCTGACCAATCACTGCCACTCGGTCCGAGTGTAAAGAACCAATCAGATGCCTTCATGTCTCGTGCTCGCGCCCCACTGCGTGCGCTGCCCTGCGTGCACTCATCACATGTCACCGTTCCCGGAAATATTCAGCTCAAAGCACCTGCATATGCAGTCAGCGAAGGCAAACAAGGCAAAAACTACTTCCTCGGACCCTGCCCGCACTCTTGAACGACCTCCTCTGCTTCGCCCTCAACCCCGGACCTGTCCTCGAACCGACGATGCGGTACTTGTCTCCGGACTCGGAGTGTACGTTAGTCTTCATTAGAGTCAACAATGTTTTCATCATGGAAACTCTTACATGCAAAACACCGTATATGTTATGAATCTTACACGAAATTCACCTTCATCACAGTGTAACTGATGGTAATGGAAAAACGTGTATCAATGCAACCTGTTTTTAGTTTTGCCTTATAAATATAGCTCGTTACCTATAAATATAGCTCGTTACCGAATCAAACTTTACCAGTATCGATATGCTTGCTTGATAGTGAGTACTAAAAGAAATCTTATTTGTTTATATTCATAGTGATAAAGTTAGGTATTTTATTACATGTGATTCTGACATGATGTCACTGTATGTACTGCGCTCCTTCCTCTCCACTCGTCTCAGGTAATAAATGCATCTTGTTCCAGCTGAGCCTGAGCGTTTGGCGTCGCGCGTTCATGTGTTTTGGGGGCGTCGCTTTGGAAGGAGCTCAGAAGGGAGGGGGTGGGAGTGAATGGAAATAATGAGCTGTGTTTATTGCAGATTAAAAGGTCTACAGTCACTCGATTTTTATATTCTCTTTTTCAGAGTACTTACATTTTAATTATGTATTGGTATATAAAGACAGTTTAAACAAATTTGGAATGTTTTTTTTTTTTGAAAAATCCTACCTACCCTGCCTTTAATAAGACATGACAATACATTTAATGTAATATAAATATATTTTAAGATATGGCCAATCTGATCTTTGCCATTACCAAAACTGAGCCACGAGTGCCATAGTTGGATGGCCAGTGCTTGCTGCTTGAGCATAGAGTGCATTTCACGCAAATATTTTTGTCCTTTTGAGCAATAAACTGAAAGTAATGTGAATATCGCCACTGGCTGAAACCCCCTGTCACCGTCTCCATTTCCCGCTCCCTTCGAACCAGCAGCTACGTCACTCAAATCGATCTCTATGACAACGGTGCCCAGGGAAGCACACACACACACAGGCATGCAAGCACCACTTAAACAGATCAGTGCTTTACATGCAGGCAAACACGGCTTGGGTAACGCAGGAAAGCACGTTCCTATAGTCTAGTAAAGTAGTGTAGTTACCGATATTTTTAGAGTAATGCGTTACTTTACTTCGTTACCCCAAAAAGTAATATCGTTACTGTAATCCGTTACTTTGTAACTTGTTACCCCCCAACACTGATTGTGATAATTGTGAAATAAGCTTTTGGGACATTTAAGCAGGCTTTAAACAGAAGTCAAGCTAATAGTATAGAAATATTTCCATTACTTTGGATTTGTTACATTACAGATAAGAATTTGATAGTAAAATGTAAATTATGTCATTATATTTGACGTCAGAGATATTACTCATAGTTGGTTTCAAAAGTTTTTCTTCATTTCAGAAAAAGCTACAGAATGTGTTAAGAGGAAAGGAATTGTTTCTCTCTTCAAGTGTCACTGAAGCGTTGTTTTCGCTGCTCATTTTTAGTGATGTAACGGGAGGGAGTGCGGCCAATGTAAACAATAGGAAAACAATGGATCACAATGAAAGTTTGGATGCTGAGGAAATTGTCAATGTTAACTCGTATGACCTGAGCCAAATAATTATGATTAGAGGCTCAGATCACAATATTGTACAGATTATTATCATGTATCAGCCAATAGCAGAGCTAGTATTGGTCATCTAGGAATATTGATAATTACCAATATCAGAAACTGATAAGCTTTGATCAGACATATGCCACACTCGGTAATATCTGTCCACACCAACGTTACGTGATATAGCGGTTTGTCATCACCACAGGAAAGTCTGAACCCGTATGTGCCTATGTGCACTTAAGACACAGGAGCATGGACCTCTCCAGGCCAGCAGAAACAAGTATGTTTAGCGCAGAGATCATTTATTACTTACAATATTATTAAAGATTTGAATATCAAAAATATATATTTTTCTCAATTAAAAGTTGCCTATATTAAGGCCACGACTACCTTTTGATGCCATTGTTATGAGACAATCAATATTGATATTTTGTCCCTATCTCCAGGTAATGCTACACAGCATACAGGCAGGTTGTCTGCTGGGCCTACGGCATTCTGGGAAGGCACATCATGAAGCCATTATACTAGGGCTGGGTAAAAAATATAATCGATTCTCATTTTTACAAACCTATATCAATTCTTAAATCCAAAGAATCGATTAGTCATCCTGTTTTCAGTTGAAGAATGGAACACAGCACATCCCATCTCATAAATCACAATAATCTTTGTGCTTTGTTACTATTAATATGAAACAAAGTCTCAGATTTCAAATTACTGCCATTTTCTTACGAAATTCAAAAAAATTCATTCCGTTTTGGCGCTTTGGCGTGAGATCGCTCTGGCGCACCTCAGCTCTAGAGAAGCAGCAGCATGATCTTCTCTTCCGCCTTAAGCCTTGTTTATACTTTCGAGTCTCCGCAGACGGTTACAAAAAAAAGCTGTGAACACCGCCAAGCGAAATGGTGTCTTGCGCACACAACCGCCCAACACCGCAATTACGTCATTTTCGCTGCGCGCACCTTCACGCTCATGCGGACGCAGCGAGTTTAAACCTAGCTTTAATAATACCAGTTACAGCGTGAAATAAACATGAATGATCATCTGAAAGTGTGTTAAAAGATAGAGTACAACTTATCGAAATCCGTATCATCTCACATGGAATTGCTCAGTGTTTCAACCGTGGAAAGATGTCATTAAAGTTGTTTACAGCTTGTAAACAATGTCATGTAACGTCACATTTACCTCAGAAAAACCATATCCAGTGACCAAAAACTCGTTAGTCAGCTAGAAAATTAACTAGAGATGAGCATTTTGCTAAATATATGCACTATATTACACATTCATTATAATCTTCAACGTTCTTCAATATTTATTGCATGTTTGAATAAATCTGGCAAGTTTTTTTTTTTTTATGACTGCCACAATTAAATGTTTATATTTCATATAACTTTATTATTATAAAATAAATAAAAGTGTGATTTAAGTGTTTGTGGGTGATTCTTTAACTGTGGTACTTTTCTTGTCCCTGGATGAAATAATAAAATCTTCTTTTTTGTTTTTGTCATACTTACTTCACCCTAAGGGTAACTTATCATTATTTTTATTATATAATATGAGGCCTTTTATGCATGGTTTTCCCTCTGTCCCTAAGCCAGACTTTGTACCTTCAACCTCGCTTAATTCTAAATTAAATATTTAAATAATATAGATTTTAAGTACAAATGATAAAATAATGTCTATTTCAATTATACATATTATATATTGCAATATTTATTCAAGTAGAACCCTTGTCCCTTGGGTTCACTGTCATTTCCACCACACTGTACAAAATCATAGACTTTGTAAGTATTCTAGTAGCTGTGCCAAGAGAAATCTGAAATCACCGAATCTTGCAGAGACGGCAAGCATGAGCACGAGCAACTTTTGGTAAGTATTCTGATTAATTATTTGGTCATTTTGCAGTTTTTATTTATTTTCAAATTTAACTCCAGTACGCCATATTAAGTTAATGCATAATATTAAGGAATTATGTATATCGTACATCCTCTGGTGGAGGTAATATTGATTTTTGTGTGTGTGTGATTGGTGCAGACATCCCAAGTCTCCCGGAAGTTCCGGGAGTTTCCCGCATATTGATAGCGGCTCCCTGATGCCCGCAAATTATGCTGCCTTCACGTGCTATGGAAAAGATGATATTTTCCACTTGTGAACTGGTATTTACCAGTGTGTTGTGTTCAAGTGCTTTTGTTGTCGTAATGTAGTACCCGCAAGGTCTGTGTCAGTAGAGTATCTTTTTTATCTTTACAAAAAACAAACAAACAAAAAAAAAACGTAAATGTGGTGCTTTCTGATGATTACAACATAATTAATAATTAAAAAAAATAAAACATGACATAAAATGATTAAATATGAACCAAGGAAATTGCGGCGAAGTTGAAAATTGAGTGTTAACGCATTATATTACAATCGTTAATGACACAACATTGCATAGGCTACAAAAACTATCCGCTAACAGTATTCACGACCCTTGCGTTGCTCTCCGCCGTTTTGAAAAGGTCAAAGGTTATCTCATCTCGGCAACTCGTGCATCAAAATATTCTACGAGTTGCCCAGTGGAAAATACCACATGAGGGGGTGTTCATGTGCATTTTCCATGTCGGCTTTTGGTATTTACCATAATTACCATAGCACGTGAAGGCACCAACAGTTAAAATCTCCCGGGATCTAGAGCGAGCGAGCAAGACCGATCATGGGAGACAGAAACTGTGTTCCAAACCGTGTAGCGCGCGCACGGTGGAGAGGGAGCGAGAGACCTTGCGTGTGTGTGCCTCATGAAGCGCATGTAGCCTAAACTAGAGAGCATCCTGATTGGCCTGTTTCGGTAAATAAACCAATCAATTGTCAGTGTGGGGGGTTTTATGTCTTCTCCTGAACCGAATTAATCAGTTCAGTGTATCTAGAAACAGGAGCGCCATGGCAGAGAGAGAGTGCCACAAAATGAAAGTATAAGATACATTTTACGCCAGAAGTGTACCCCTGTCTTATAAGAGTAAAACATAATGACAGTCTTGCACGTTGTACAGTTTGTAACAGTGACTTCAGCATTGCCCATGGCGGGTTAAATGATTTTAAAAGACATGTTGAGGTCAACAGTTTCATTTCATGTGCATATTATTCAGGCCGGCTATTTGCCAAGGCTATATGAAAACAACAAACTCCTTAGACCTGTTTAAAGTTCCAATGGAATATAAATAAAAGTTACATAAATAGTACAAGCAGCTTATATAAATAGTAAAAGTAATCTACATATTTTAACATAATTAACAAGTAATTTCATGGGATATACACCTCCCTGAAATGACTTTTTGCAGGTTGGGATGTCTGTTGGTGGTCAGTGTGACAGCTAGATCTTCTAGGGATCTATCTATCTATCTGTCTGTCTGTGTTTTTGCATTATGTACTAATCAGTGTGAAATATATCGTTATTTTATAAACAGGGTGTAACTCAGGGCTACAATGGGACAATTTTTGCTTATGGACAAACAGGGAGTGGCAAGTCGTTCACCATGCAAGGTGTTTTAATCATCCCTAGATCTTTTGAGCACATCTTTGAGGCAATCCAGGTAACCGATTTGCATATTATGTGATTTTATATATAGATAGGATGCATCATAGTATTATAAATACACTAACATTCAAAAGTTTGTGGTCAGTAAAATGTTTAGAGCCGAAATACTATATATTCATTGTGCTAAAGTTTTTAAGTGACATTTAACCTGAACTTTTCTATTAAGCATGCAAAGAACACAAAATTCCTTGTACGGGCCTCTTGTCAAAAGATCTCTGATTTCCTCCTTGTATATTTCCAGGTAAAAGACACCAAGCAGAAGATGGAAGTATGTCTCTCCACTGATCACACAAAGCCATTGTATATTAGCTAAAATGGGCTGAATGTCTCAATGCTGTGTTTTAGCTGAAGGAGCATCCTGAGCGTGGTGTGTATGTACAGGATCTCTCCATGCATACGGTGCACAGCGTTGAGGAATGTGAGAGGATCATCAGGGCTGGAAGAATTGCTCTGTGGGATCCACACTCATGAACAAAGATTCATCTCGTTCACACTCCATATTCACCATTCACATGGAGAGCTGCTACACAGGTTTGTGTCTCAGTCACACATTTCTACTGAGTTCTGCATGAATAAATCTATATGCAGCATCTCTGTAATTTTCATATGTAATTTTAGATGCTGCAGGTGAAGAACATATACGTGCTGGAAAGCTCAATCTCGTGAACCTTGCCGGGAGTGAACGACAGTCGAAATCCGGTGCTACTGCAGATCGCCTTCAAGAAGCCATCAAGATCAACCATTCTCTTTCAGCCCTTGGCAATGTTATATCTGCATTGGTGGACGGTCGTTCCAAGCACATCCCGTTTCGTGATTCCAAGCTCACTCGTTTGCTTCAAGACTCTCTGGGAGGAAACACACGTACACTCATGATAGTATGTCTCTCATCTGCCGACAACAATTATGAAGAGAGCATCGGTACTCTACGCTACGCCAACTGCGCCAAGAGAATGCAAAACCGCCCGGTCATCAACATGGACCCAAAAGATGCCCTCCTTCGTGAGTATCAAGAGGAAATCAAGAAGTTGCGGGACTCAGTTGTAAGAAACACAACATTTGTGTAAATTTGAAGCTCTTTCAATAGTGAAAGGAGCACAATTTCAACTTATTTTTGTCTTTAAACAGCACTTTTGGCTGGTCAGAATTCAGGAGATCCTCCAGCTGTTCTGTCGTGACCCCAGAGCAACACATTAGAGAGCGACAGTATAAAAGAGGTGTGTACATGGTGTTAATGGAAGAGTTTTAAAGTTGTTGTTTCTGCACTAGGATGAGGCCTTCATCTCGGAAGATCTTGAAGAATTTGAGGTAACTTTCTATTTTAATGTGTTTTTTTTCATTGTCAATAGAAATACTTAACCATCCATTATTTGCAATTTTTTTCCTGTGTATAGCATAGCATGGCGCTAGCATGAATGTATGCTAAATTTAAATTGAGGAATATGAGAAGACACTAGCGAGGATGCAGGCCAACTTTGATGCCATAAAAGAGTCCACAGTCAAACTCCAGGAGGACTTTGCTGGCTTGAGAACATACAAGACCAGACTCTCTTCTCTGGAGAGGTCCAGAGCTAGTCAAACACACACAACTGGTAATGTTGAAACTAGTTTTCTTTCAGTACAGCTTTAGGTTCTATTTCATCTTGATCTGGCTGAATTGTCATGGTATCTCTAATTAAACAGGTGGCCTTCATGTGGACCATCCTAAAGAAGAGCCCATCACTGCACCTGTGGCCACACAAGAACAGGTGAATGTTGACCACGATGTAACAAGTTGCTTTGATTTTGCCTAAAACAAGTCAACAAATAAATATACACACAATACATAATGTATACTATATAAATATACACACAGTATTTATGCAGTACAATATACACAGAAGTAGAGTTCTGTATATATAAATATACAGTATATATATATATATATATATATATATATATATATTCTAAATGTACAGGACTAAATATTGTGTTTTGAAATAGTAAATGTATAGGATCTATGATCTACAATTTAAAAAAAAGCATATAAAAAGTTTATTGTTTTTGTCTTAACTTCTAGATTATATTTCTAGTTTTGCTATTGAGAAGAAACTTTAGAACCAATCTCAAATGTCCAACCATATGTTGGACGAGATGGAGAGAGATGATTATCTAGCCACCATCCGGCGTCTAGAGTGGGAAGGCCAGCTCCTTCTAGGAACCTTGGAGCGCATGACGCCCCTGGTGCGAAGGGACTGTAACTACAGCAACCTGGACTAGCTGCGGAGGGAAGCGGTGTGGGATGAAGAGGGAGGGACCTGGAGACTGCCAGAGGTTGTGGTGCAGAAAACCACCTTACCTGCAAAATATGTTTGAAATGTTCTTAATCTTAACCCAGGGTTAAAAGCAGACTGGGTTTAAAAAATATGTTAACCCTGGGTTAAGTGTAGTGTGAAAAATGTTTAATATCCCTAGGACCTTATGAATATGAAAAACATCCATAGCTTTGACTCATGTCCAACTGACTCTCTTTTTAGCAAGAAGTGGGGAAGTATCGCTACAAGCATGGTTCGAATTACGTGGGAGCCAGTGGGAGCTGTATGGAGCTAGAAGAGTCTCAAAAAAGATAAATGCACACACTCATTCACATATGCACACACAGGGTACACAAATGCACACACAAGATTCACAAATGCATACAAAATTATATTCAAGCACTTGTGATATGAATTCATACCAAATAGGTGTATGTAAGGAAATAACATACTAGGCACAGGCTAATTGTTGCTAACTAAATGCTAGTTAACATTATTAATTAAACTTAAACAGCTAATGCAAGTCGAATGATAAGTTAATGTAAGTTAAATAAGTTTATTTAACCACCCAGGGAGCGCATATTTTAAATATAATTTAAGCACGATGAAATTAGGCATTGGTAAAGATAACATGCTTGCTGGGCACATAATTAACAAGGTTAATTGATGCACATGATGTTGTATAACGTTAATGGTCGCCGAATATAACCACAAAATGGCGTTAACTGTTACTTACAACGCAAGAGAAATGGACGAATCAGTCATATAAAAAAGTTATTCAGTAAATCACTTTGGACAAAAGCGTCTGCTCTGGCCTGTTAAATAACATATAGATAATAGATGGACAATAACGAATGTCACAAATAACATCTATAACTAATGGTTGCACTTTTCATTTTTCTTTCCTCATAGGTTCAAATACTTACGTTTTAGCTGCACTGAAGTGGCACTGTTACACCATGCCTAACAACAAAGGTTAGCCATGTAGCTATAGTATAATTTAGATTAAAGTCAAATATTGAAAGCAACACATTGACCGTAAGAGAGAATAAAATTATAAATATTGTCATATTATTATTATCTGTTTTGTTCGGATAGAAAGAAATCAATGGCCGACACAAGTTACTTGTGTGTGTTAAAATAGAGCATCGATCTCGTCGCAGCATTGAAGCAGGATCTGCAACATCTCCATCGGCGTTTCCCTCAGATGGTCATCGTGCTGTCTGACATCACCCAGAGACGTCGGTGGAGATCGGGCCTTCCGGGGAAAATTGACAAGTCCCGTAAATGGGTGAACAGTGTCATGGCTACCTTTGTCTTGGGAATGCAGGGGGGTTTGCACCCTCAAATTGTATTTAACAAGCCTCAACTGTTTCTTAGGGACAAAGTTCATTTATCCACTATGGGTAATGATTTTTTTAAAAATAATTTAGCTGAAGGCTTGAGAGTCTTAATCCAGTAGGGGTGATGCTGGATTAAACCTCTCAATATGTTTTAAACATGAAACAGTTGAAGAATGTGAAATTATTCTGGGGTTGTGTTTGTGCCTTTTGTCTTTAGTTTAATACATTATCACATTGGTAGACATAACACTGTTAAATAGTCACTGCTCTTTCTCCCCTTATGTATCACCCTAGCCATCCACCCCATGGCCTCTCTCTTTTCTTCCCCACGACAAATGTAGCTAGAGAGGGGATAGGGATTTTTTATTTATTATTATTACTTTTTATATTGTTTTTTAAACAGATTAGATTAATCTGATTAATTTTAGATTAGGTTAGATTTATCTTTATTGTTATTGTGTAGAGTACAAGTACAGAGACAATTCAATGCAGTTAGTGTCTAACCAGAAGTGCAAAAAAAGTACAGTATAGACAGGTAGTGTAGCATTATAAGAGCAGAACACATGGGTATGCAGTATTAAGAATATAGACAGATATGTACAGTATGTATAGATATGTGCAGTTTAATAACAGTAACATTGTAAGAGTAGTGTGTAAGGGAAGGAGATATAACACAATACTTGTCTTGAATGATGATCAGAATGAATAAGGGCTTTGACTATTGCCAGGTAAAGCGCAAGCAAGCTGACCTCTAACGGTCAATGACGCATCAGAGTAAACTCACATTGAACATTAATGTGTGTGTGTTTGTTTTGGAAATCAAATCATATAGTATAGTAATAACATAATATAATGTATATTAATATTACAATAATATTACTATAACATCTTACGCTATATACAATTACAATATGACATCTTACATTAAAACATTATAGGCCTGACAAGAAGTGGCTAAAATCGACATTAAAATATAACCTACTTTTGGATTGTAATCGTTTGAGTAGCCTGTTCTTGGTAATTTTGGTTAGTTAAAATTATAATAAAACACACATATAATAAAATAAGAAATAACAGATAAATAAGTACATGTACATCTCAGCACATGCACATCTCAGCACAATCTTCCAAAATTATTAAAAGTGATTCAAATAGGCACAGATGCACACATACATGCATAAACGCACATTTACAAAAAAAAAATCCATCTTATTCGTTTCCTTCTATCGACATCAAACCGAATAATAACCCATCCAAAACAGACTTAGTATATAAGCCAAGGAACCATACTGTAAGTATACAATATACTATCCCCTCGAGTCATTTTCGTATCCATTCAATATATTCATTTTAAATAGACTCTCTTCAAGCGTATCCTATATCTGTAAATAAATAAAGGAATAACGTTAACCGCGATTGACATTGAGATGTTTTTTTTTTCATTGCATGTATAATTTCATGATAATTTCCCCATCCCCGCTAATATAGATACCCCGTTACCCATACTTCATTATTTAATGAAGTAGATAAATGATTTAAAGTTCGTGGATAAATGTTACTTCATATGTAGGCTATTCACTTGCCACATACCAAATTATGTAAGATACATTACGTAATAACGTAAGATACAAGGTAATGGAGCCTTTTATACATTTTCATGTTTCTTTAGAAATAAATAATAGACAAATGGAGTCTTTAAACGCCTCAGATGTAAAGTTATTCGCTGTCAAAGTGACGCTAAAATGAATGAGAGTCAATGGAATGCTAACAGCAGGTGATGGTCTGCTAATCAATGGCGGCGCCCAGGGAAGCTTCAGTTTTTTCTGAAAGATTACCCCCCTGGAAGTTGCCTATCTATGTCATTTCCGCCACACACTGTCTCTTCCGCCATGTCATTTCCACCACAACACATATTTTAAAGTAAAACATATAAAAAACATAGTCAAAACAACTATATTCAGTGGTGTTGATAATTGTGCAGTTAGGGGTAAGATATGTGTATACACTTTGAGAAATACATGATTTTGAGCTATGATAAGTAAATGAAATGTTCCAGTGATCTAGTTTTAGGTGTTTTTTAGTGAAAACATTGTAAAATCTTATGTGCTGGAAATTACCGTTTTCTTGGACTGTCAGATAAAAATGGCAAAATATATATATACAAATCATCACAGCCAACTTAAAGGAAGGTTTCTAGACAGATTTTCATCCAGTAAATATGCATCCATAAATGATGAAGAAGTGGAGGCGGTAAGAAAAGACTTTCAACTCTAAACAGTAAGTAGGCTAACAAATATGGTTAATGTAATTTATGAATAATCGAAGCAAATCATTCTCCATAACGCAGTCGCAATTAATATCTCATATAATCAGTAAACCATTGCGTTACCAAGGCAACGACTGACGCGTATTACATTTCATTTCATTTTGAAGGTTGTTTGTATTTGCAGTATGTCTGTCTGGATAACGCAATGCCTCGCCAGGAGGTGTATTTGCAGTGCTCTAAAGTTAACAAAAGGGCCATGGAGCTGCTGGTCCATCAGGTACGGCTCAGGCGGTGTGCGGAGCAAAAACTTGCTCTCACCAAAAAGGAAAATCAACAAATAAAGAGCCAACTGGGCAATGCTCTTCAGGAACTGGAGGTTGCCCAGGCTTCATTTGTGTGTGTATGTGATGGTAAGTATTTTGTTTAGTTTTGTTATGTTGCCAAAGACATGACTGTCATGGTATAATTGTGTAATAATATTAGCAAAAACCACTCATCAGAGTGTGAATATTTACATTCACACAGATCAGACTCAGTATGAATACTAAAGTAACTGATTGAGTTTTGAGGTCACACTATTAGATGTGAGATATTAAAGGTGTCTTTAATTAGCTATTTTACCAAAATCTAGGTTGATCAGTCACGTGTTGTGTTATTTCATCACAGTTTAAGAAGAATATTATTACTGGGATGTTGAATGTTGAAACTAAACATTTAATTTGTAGGAACAACTGACTATTAAAAATGTGGGTATTGATTGTATGGTGCTGTACATTATGAATCAATGTTGTTGACTGCATTAAAAAAAACCTTGCATGTGATAAAAGGCATTGTCATAATTTTGATTTATGTGTGCAGATGTGACTGAGGCTGCAACTCAAACAGAGTCTAACGAGTCTATGGAGACCTGTGGACAGCAGTGTTGAAAATATTACTGATCTGAACTGATCTAGTGAAAAAATAAATATTTTAATTGGTATTTTTCTTGTGGTTTTTGAAAGATTGTTAGGTAACTAGTTTCTGGGTATGTGTGTAGTTTAGAAAATAATGGGAGAAACAGAAGGGTTAAATTTTAAAGTGTAAATAAGAGATACATTTCTTTGCAAAGGTAAAATCATAGACTAATTATTTTTCTTTGTAATACTATTATCAACAATTATTGGTAAATGGGAAATTTATCAATTTAAAGACTCACAACACCCTCATCGGTCCGTCAGAGATAAAGCTCGACGTGAACTGCACCGTAAAATAATTGTGAAATAAAATATCAGGCTTGTTTTGACAGCAAAAGCAGGACCAACTCAATATTAGGAATGTGGTCATGATAATATGCCTGATAGGTCTGTGTATATTTTAACAGTTGCAATTTTGTGTTTTGAGTTACAGTCAAAGTAAATAGTTGAAGAATTACATTGACATTTTTTACCTTCGATATTATAGTAGGCTAATGAAGCCTAGTAGGCTGCAACCGACTCCCATAGTTTACAGCATTAGTTGAGATTTGTTTTCCTTGAGAAAATTTGCCTGTACCTGATAATGACCAAAATAATCAATATTGAATCGAATTGTGAAATTTGTCAATACCCAGCCCCTCCTTATACCTGCATGTGTGTCAGCCATTAGGAGACCGTTTCCAGAGGAAGAGGGACTTTATAAAGGCTTTGAACAGCCCCATTTCGGTGAAAATGAATAATAAAATAATTTAAAAAAATAACAATTGCCTTGTATAAAAACTTTATATGTAGAAACAGCCAACACAAAAATGTAAAGTTAAATTGGTTTTGTACAGATTGAAAATGAATTATAGAACTATTTGATGATAATAATAATAATATATAATAATAAGGCTGCATACTAATAACAAACACATAAATGCATTACCTACATTAAAAATTTATGTAAGATATGTTCATGGATTCATTTAAGAGGCATATTTAGTAAAACAGATGTACATGCCTACAGTCAAACTAAATTCAGACACCTTCATTCACTAGGCTATGGTTTAGGAAAATGGTAGTAAAATATGACAAGATCTCGACGTTATCAAATCGGTTGATTATATTTCACTGGTTTTGTCCATCCTTCTTTTAGGCTGTCTCTCAAATTAATTAGTTTTAATATGTGTCAACTGTTAAATTTAAGCACAATTTAGGTCAATAAAATACCAAGCAATGCTTCATTTTGTTCAGTATGTGTTCGTTGCATTAGCAATAAAAAAATTTATTAAAAAAAAAAAACACTTCAGCAAAACATGGTCAGGTCAAAGTGTCTGGAGTAATTTTGGGTCCCACATTTTTATACATTTTCTGCCAGTCCACTGTATGAAGCATTTTTGGTCAGTAGGTGTTAATGTCAGTTTACTCTATTTTGCTATCCTTCCTTCCTTACATAAATTAACGATAGTGTCCTGCACCCACTAGTTATATCGGGTGTCTAAATAACCTTTGGTCAAACTCAAAAAACAACACTGCAACTGTTAAAATATTCACCGGAATATACATAGAGAATATTATCATTACCACATTCCTAATATTGAGTTTGTCCTGCTTTTGCTGCCAAAACAGCCCTGATATTTAACTTCACAATTATTTTACGGTGCACAGTTCACTTTCACGTCGAGCTTTATCTCTGACGGACATAGTGTTGTGAGCCTCGCTTGGTTTCTTGCTTCGGCATCCCGTGTTGAACTGCATCATATCGCTGGATAATAATCCTCAGATATAAAGTGAACGCTACACAACACCGCGTGTTTGAAGCAGAAAAAATAAGTGAAGTCCGTCTCTTCATCCGCACAAAACACACCCAGACACGTTAGATATCATAGCACCGTACTTTTTCTTGCTCGTTAAACTGTGGACTCGATGTCCTAACATTTGTGCAGCCTCCACAAACATAATTATTTACCATGACGATGATCAATCGAAATACAATAGGCTAACTACTGAAGACACACTGAATCACGACCGCTCTCACTGAACACCAACCGAGTCTGAGTCTGCACTGAGAGAACAGCCCGCGAAATGACTCCTCCTCGTGACGCAATATGACGCACTTATTTAAAAAATGCGTTTTTTTTAAACGGTCACGGAAAACAAGCTTTATTTTTAAATAAAGTAATTGTGAGATATGTATGTATTATTCCAATTAAAGTACTACTAATAATTAACTTTTATTGTACACTTTTTATTATTTGGGGAATTTTTATATACAAAATTAGAAATGCTTAGGATCCAAGTCAAATGTATATAAGATGTAAATTCTGTATACTATATTGTATACTGCTAAAGTTAGGTGAATAATAAAAGAATAATAAAAATAAATTTAAAAAACGGTCAAGGAAACTCAATTTGTCTTGTAAAACAGTTTAAATCATGCATTAACTTTTCATATGGTTATGTATTAATTTTGGATGAAAAAAACCCTGCAATATGGCCTTTAACATTTCAACTGTTTCTGCTATAATAAATTAGGTTACATTAACATCAGATAGAGACTTTTTCTCACACTTCTCCTGAAACAAAAACTAAAGTTATTCAAAACTCTGAAATTTCAGAAGAGATCTCAATAACATCACACACTGTGCTCAGACTTTCCTCCTTAGCTAGAGACAGTAGTATTCACTTTATTACTTTAATTCACTCACTCCAACACTTTTGTGGATAGAAACTTTGGTAACACTTTATTGTACAGTGTCATTGTTACAAATTACATTCAGTTACTGTAGTAATAACTATAAAATATGCATAATTACATGCAATTGAACCCTAAACCAAACCCTCATCCTAACCCATAGTAAGGACATGTAGTTCATTATTATTACTCAGGACTTAAATGTATAATCACACTGTAATACTGACGCCTTAAAATAAAGTGTAAATTAAACTTTCACCAGATTCTGTCAAAATAAAAGCTTGAGGCACAAAGGTCTGTAGATTTGAAAGTGAAAAATTTTAAACATAAATATTAGTAATTAAAACAAATGTTTTAATTTTACAGTACAATTGTATTACTGCAATAGTATTGCATTTCTGTTTTAAGTTTATAATCTTAATAGAGATAAGGCAGTAAAGAGAGAATTTTACAATGAAGTTAAAAATAATTATAATCATACTTCAGATGAGCATTAGCGAAACGTCACTCATATTACGTATTCATAACACGCTCAGTCTCTTCCAGTGATGCAGCTCCATTACACTTCCACAAACAATAAACATACACAGGTAATGATTTCCTTGTATTTTTACAGTAAGTTACTGGCAGCACGGTTGCCATCAAGTTGCTGTATTTCTATTTAATTGTACTGTGATTCAAGTTACAGAGTACAGAACAGTACAGTACTGTATAACTACAAAACAGCATTTTACTGTATTTTTACAATTTTATACATTTCTCCTGTATTTACAATACTGTAATATCTATATTCATACATTACTGCAAAATATTATAATGATAATAATTACTATTAATGATATTATAAAATATAACATATAGTGAGTAAAGTCTATTGTTGGTAATATATATAAAAATCTAAACATTTTTGGTAGTGTTTGTAAATATATCTTCATTGGTATTCTTTAGATGGACAAGTTTAATAAGGATGAGTAATGATGACAGAATTTTAACTTGTAGCTTTAAATATGTAAGAAATCAATTGTGTGGAATAATAATTTATCCTGCATGTTTTTAAAAATAATCTAATTTAAGTAATTGCAAGTTACAGCATTTTACTGTATTTTTTTCATGTTGATCCTATAATTACATATTCAATACAGTGTTAAATTCTGAACATATTGAAAAAGGCATCTAGACCAAACATTTATGAATGATCTGAATTTACACGCATCAATACCCAAATTCAGAGTTTTTGTAACCTTAATATTGTTCTGAAAATAGGAGTGCTATATAATCTAATCTAAACATGGTGTCACATTTGATAAGAACACATTCACAAAAACATATTTAATGTAGAAATCTTGAAACAACACTTGAAATGCCAGTTTGGAGACTGAGATTTATTTCTAAACTTGGCCATTAACCGTTGAACACAGCTCTTCAGATCACAAAATAATCATAATGGAAAATCATTACTTTTTTCATATGAAGCTTCTGCTTGTAGGGTTTCAGTTAAACCACTCAACAGCCTTGAACGACCAAGACCAAAATACCATTATATCATGAATCAGAAAAATCCTATAAAGTGCATCAGAAGTTTTTCCAGTCTTTGGCGGTCGAGTTCTGTGTAGATGTTCTGGAACACTGCAAAAAATGCTGTTCTTACTTAGTATTTTTGTGTTGTTTCCAGTCCAAAAATCTAAAAATTCTTAAATCAAGAAGCATTTACTAGAGAAGTAAAACTACATAAGAAATTCTATTTTGTTTTCAGATAAACAGAAAGTATCTTAAGTGATTTTTGCTTAAAACAAGCTAAATTATCTGCCAGTGCAGTAAGGAAAATAATCTTGTTTTAAGATTATGTTTTTATTAAGTTTTTTTGAATTAAGTTTTTTTTTCTTACTGCACTGGCAGATAATTTAGCTTGTTTTAAGCAAAAATTACTTAAGTTACTTACTGTTTATCTGAAAACAAAAAATAATTTCTTATGTAGTTTTACTTCTCTAGTAAATACTTCTTGATTTAAGAATTTTTAGATTTTTGGACTGGAAACAACACAAAAATACTAAGTAAGAACAGCATTTTTTGCAGTGAAGGTTCTGGTTCATAATGCATTGAAAGTCAGCGTAAACCCAAAACAGGGCAAATATAGATTAATACACATTAAAAGCAGTCAGACCACACTTGTGTACTAAAAACAAAAGAGGGAAAATCAATTAATTCTAGTGTGTACCTTATTTTATAATGAATACAATAAATTACTTTTGTAAAACTACATTACATTTCTACGTTACATTTCTAGTTGTTTCTTACTTAAAACAAGAAACGACATCTCACTTCCTCAAATCTGAGAGGAAACAGTCTAGACAAGTCCTAATAGCATGGACAAAAAAAGCTAGTTTAATTTCAGCAGTTTATTAACACAACTGGTTAAAACTATGTAATCTAAACATTCACTTAAGAAACAATATGTAGAAATATTACCTCATATGTGTCAACCCACCAACGTCTCGTTAGCCTCATAGCATAATTGCCTAAGTCATATTTCAATGTCTTTGGAAAACAAGAAAAACAAAACAAAAATGACTTAGGCAATTATGCTATGAGGCTAACGAGATGAAGAATGCTGAGGAGGCACAAAAACGCTCCAATTCGTTGGGTAAATATGATATTTATAACTTTATAATCATTTATAACACACTTTGTAAACAACAAACGACATCCATTTCATTCAAATATGAGTGGGAAACCAGTTCAGAAACATCTATAATATAAACACTCTTGAAGCTCAGCCGCGAATGTACAAACTGAACCTCCTAACTGTCAACACAGGAATAAAGCCCGCGCTGCGTCATTTAATATATATCCTGAGGGAACACCAAATATTTTTTGACCAAATTATCCGGGTTCTGACAGAAACATTACCGAAGACATTTCCATGCTGAAAAAAACCCAATAGAAACCATTAGGGAATGCTAATGGTTTCCACTACAAAACCATTACAAACCATCAGCCGATAACCATTAAAACCATTACCAAGTGGTGTCCATTACGTAGTGTGTTTTGGGCCATATTCCATTAGGAATTATTGGTTTGTATAGGTTTCCATTACAAATTTGTATTGGTCATGATTTGAATTTTTAATGGTTTCCATTATAGTCAAGTCATTTTAAGCCAAAATGGGGGTCAACCTAGGATAAATTGCAACAGAAGCAAACTTAACTGATTTTTTATCCTCAATATGTCCTGAGTAAGGAAAAAAAAAAGCCCTAAAGAATCCCATTAGGGGAAAGTTTCGAAAAGACCCAAATATAGGTCTTTTTCTCACGTGAATAGGCTTATAATTTAACCTTTAGATATCACCATGAAAATTACTGAGTTGATTACTTTCATTAAGACAAACAAAACATGAATTACAAGTTTACATTTATTTTGGGGGGGGGGGGGGGGGGGGGGGGGTAATATGAGCAAATGGTGCATAATGCTGTATGCGCTAATTTATGGAGTGGTCTAACAAATTAGCTCTAAAGAAATATTAATAACCAATCATAACTTGTTATATAATTGATTATGAATATTTGGATCAGTTCATAGAATTAACTTAATGTAGTAAAAATAATGTTACAATCAATTAACCTGTTTGTCCAGTGAACACTCGGTGTTAATTGTTTATTAATTCTAATAAATGTTTATTTCCGGGTTATGGGAAATGTCTTTCTTACTGTACAGTGCTATTCAGAGCCTGTAGTCAAAATCTATGATTAGCGATTCCAGTATATGAGCTTGAGACATGGACAACTTTACACATGACATGAACAAGACTTTATTAACTAGACTAAGAATTTAAACTACTTTAACATAGACATACAAGCATGCATACATACAGTTTACCAAGAGAAAGAGAGCTGAAGCAGAATACAGGAAAGCAAGAAATTATAGCATTGTTTGAAATTCAGCAGATCAACAGCCTTGAGCAAACCATCAGTTTAGTTCTAACACGCCCTTCTTTAAAAGGGGTAAGGATACTTAAATAATGAGACTAAGTTTGATACTTGCATGTCTCGCCCATTTTAATTAAACTGTCCTGATGCAATCTGTTGAGGCTCCAGGTGATCTTTGCTGATGTGGTCTTGATGAGAGAGAACCAGTGGGAGTCAGAGTATCTTTGGTTAATGGAAAGACAAGGCCGCAGCCTGGCACAAGCTTGGGGGTCCTTAGAAACTTCCAGTTCAGCATCATCTTCACATCAGGATTCCAGAAAAGGACTAAGAGAGTAAAGCCTGTTTTATGCTTCTGCGTCGAACTGCCGCCGTAGCTACGTCGTAGGCTGTGTGTAGCGCGCGTACCCTACGGCGTACCCTGACGTGCACCTCTCCAAAAATGTAACAACGCGTCAATTCTACGCGGACACAAGCGCTGTGATTGGTCTGCCAGAACCCCTCCCTCGGGGTTTCACACGCTCCCTAGGTACGCGTCAACGCGGACAACGACACAGAAGTATAAATTAAAACCAACACGTTGCCTACGGCGTATAGGCTCCGGCGTAGGTCCGACGCAGAAGTATAATGAGGCCTTAAGAGGCGTGATCTTGTGATCACTGATTTTTAAAGCGTGAAGATGTCACACCCTCTGGATGGTTGTGAACCAATAAGAAGTGTTCCCTTTGGAGGGAATTTCTTTACAACCCATTGTGTTCTAGCAGGCCTTTGAACATGTAATTTGATTGAATGTTTAACAAATGGGGGACGAAGATTGGAGTTTATAGAGACTAAACATGCCACACATATGATTTTGGTTAACCATAGTATGCAAGTCTGAAACATTAACCCAAAAGAGTTACATAGGCCAAACCACATAAAAGGAAAATCATGAGATGGGAAAATTAGATATATGTTTATACATTTCTCAAGTGGTTATATATAGAATATATAGGATTAAAATGGTTTATTTCTCCTTCTCAGCAAGAATTAAGCGTTCGTCACGGCCCTCTGCAAATTCCTTTTTGGGGTCCTAAAAAGTCTTATCAGTCTTAATGTGTCCTGTAACAGGACACCCAGTTTTGCCAGTGTGTTAGCTTCATTTGGGATGTTAGTTTTGAGGGACGTTTTATAGACCTTTGTGGGGAGAGTGAGTTTGCTGGATTATTCATTAAATATAATGAATAATTTGTGTGTGTCTGATTGGTCCAGATGCTGCAGTGGGGATGGCACAAGTGTGGCGAGGGTTTTGTGCCAATTAAGACAACCCTACCTCCTGCTCCTGAGAAGCTCATGAAGGTCATAAGGTGCAGCTGCCAGTCTGACTGCAGCACCCTGAGATGCAGTTGTAAAAAAAACAATACAGAATGCACCCCGCACAACTCAATGCAGATGGCCTGTGACGAGAATGAAGATGAGATTCTCTAGTGGTGCATTGTGTATGTAATTTGATTGTTTGATCCAGCCAATATTTATTTTACCTACCTTTTGTCTTCTGCATTCTTCTTACCCTTGTCTCCTGTTCTTCCCTCAGACTCGTCCCAACAGTCCCACGGACCCAGCCCCAAACCCAAACCCCATCTCTGCAGTAATAAGAAAGGCTGGTTTAAAGTACTTCTTCCTGCCTCTATGTATTAATGCTCATGGGTAGCCTAAATGGGTTCCATTTAGACTTTAACATTAAGTATTTCACTGTTATATGTCAACCAGCTTCAACAAGACATTTTCACCTGGCTATACCCAATGTTTAGATCTGTTGTGGTATTTATGCAAATTAGCACATGCGTAATTAGATTATGCACCGTTTGCCCATGTTAACAAACAATTTAAAAAACTTGGAATACATTTTTTGTTTTTCTTGATGTAAGTAATCCACTCAGTAATTTTTATGGTGATATCTAAAGGTTAACATTTTTAGCCTATGCATGTGAGAAAAAGAATGAATTATTCTTTATTCTCCCTATATTTGGGTCTTTTTCTAAACTTTCCCCTATTGGGATTCTTCGGGGCTTTGTTTTCCTTACTCAGGACATATTGAGGATACAAAATCAGTTGAGTTTGCTTCTGTTGCAATTTGCGGGCGTTTGCTTGTATTGGTTCTGATTTGTAATGGTTTTCTTACAAACATGTATTGGTCATGATTTGTACATATTTAATGGTTTCCATTGCAGTTTTGTATTGGTTCTGATAATGGTTTCATTACAAATTTATATTGGTATTGATTTGCACATATTTAATGTTTTCCAGTACAGATTGTATTGTTTTGTATATGTTTACATGCTTTTAGCTATTAACAATTAGGACATTAATTATAGTTTTTAATGAATTAATTTGAATCATTACTACAATTATACATAATTGATATGAACTTAATACCTGTTGAACCATCTAGGCGTAACTGAGACTAAATCATACACCTAGTCAAAGTTTTTGTTCCTGCGGACGTGAACTGTAATGTTTGTGGTTAATTTGTGCAGGATAAGCGATATAGCAGACGTTAATATGAGTGTATCTACTGCACACTACCGACATCTTGTGTAATAATCTAAAGTACGGGCTAGAACTGTACAGTAAAATGTAAGCACACTTCATGCACTGCTGTCACTGTAATATTTCACTAAGCACTTATATGATAAATAATTAGCCAAAAATTAAATGTTATGATACTTAATACAACAGATCTTTCTGGCTCTCATTCCTGATTGGCTGAGAGCCTTTTCCAGCAGTGCTATATTCACACAGTAATATCACTCTAACCGTTTCACCGTTTGTATCACTCCACTTGCGGCAACTGTCATGGCGGTCGAGCAAATCCACCAATTAAAAAAATAAATCAAAAATCCTACTGTTGTTGTGTCACGAAATGTAGTTTTAAGAGTTTTCTAGGTAAGAATGTAGTTATTTAGACCTCAATTATGTGACTCATATATAATCATAGTGCCTATTTTTTTTTTTTTTTATCAGAACAAGGTACATTGAAAGTATTCAGTGCTCAAATTAAAGAGAGAGGAGTATATTCTTCTCAAAATAGTTTATTAAAGGGTCCCATGTTTTATAAAATGTTCTGGTTGATCCCCTGAGAAAATATTTAATTTTTTTCAGTTTTTAGAAACATCATTAGATCACTAAGCCATGATGACATATTAGGTAGATTGTGTGATTTCCACTCTAGGAGAATTCTTCTTCTAGCTATTAATGTGGCAAAAGCCAGGGCATTCTCTTTATTCTTATCTATTTGGAAGTCATCACCTCTGACTCCAAACAGAGCCATTATTGGATTAGGGTGAATTTTCAATTTAAAAGCTGAATTTAAAATCTCAAAGACTGAAAACCAAAATTGTCTCAGTTTAGGACATGACCAAAACATATGGGTTAGATCTCCCTTTGATGCCTTGCAGTGGTCACACGTTTAATCTATATTTGGGTACAGTTTAGCCAACTTTGTTTTACTATAATGAATACGGTAGAGAACTTTCATCTGAATCAGATTGAGTCTTGCACAATCATAGTGGCTATTTTACGATCTGTTGAGGCGATTTCTAGAGATGCGAGGTTGGCGGTTACAGCCGTGGATAAACAGCGGATCGGGCGGATGACGTGACGAAAAATAATATTTTAATTAAATTCGGGCGGGTGGCGGTTGAACCAATCAAATGAAAAAAAGTTTGCCACTAAGCAATCCTGCAAGCTATGAGCCCAGCTTATTGGAGGAGGCCTAAACGTCACGTAGATGAGACCGCCTGAGTTATTTTGTTATTTTATTTAGATATTAGTTATATTTTAAAACAGCCAGTCATTGTCAGTGTTGCCAACTTAGCGCCTTTGTCGCTATTTTTAGCGACTTTTCAGACCCCTTCAGCGACAATTTTTCAAAAAAGCGACTAGCGACTAATCTAGCTACTTTTTGAACAAACCTCAGTAACCTCCAAATGTTGCCAGCATGAGTCCTGCGAGCGCGAGGTTTGCTTTCTCCTTGCCGTCACACACCTCTCTCTGCGTCTACCCTGTTCTGTGAATGGCTGAGGGCAGCAGCACGGCAGCTAACAGACGTGAATGAGCAGTGTTGTTTCCACGGATGGACTTATCACTTATCTTTTGTTTATATTTAAAGTATTTAGTTTGAACATTTTATTTTCCTTTCTTTTCTTGTGCTTATTACTTGTAATACTCACTATCACAGTGCTTTAGTTCAGTTCCCGAACTCTCTCAGTTCAGATAATTTTACACATATAAAAAATAGTCATTCAATAGCTACTCGTTCTATTGTCTGACAAAAAAATATAGTAAATGAGAACAGCTTTATTGGACATTCGGCTATATAGCCTATATTATATTATATTATATTATATTATATTATATTATATTATAATATTATATTAAAATATAGTATATAGGCATGATTTTAATGAGAAAAAACATTAGGCAGGCAGAACGAAAGTACGCCGCGATGACGTCATGAATATGCTAATTGACGTATGACGTCATCTAGCGACATTTAGCTACTTTTAGGGGAGGCGTTAGCTACTTTCCTTTGAAAATAGTTGGCAACACTGGTCATTGTAGCCTACCACTCGGGGAACAGGCATTTAAAATAAAGACAGATTGTGGAGTGATATGACTCAGAAATGACTGAATGGCAGCACGAGATGTTCAGAAGAACGCAAGAGCTAAACTTCTACAAGCTCAATAACATCCACAGCAAAAAAAAAGTTAGTAAGAAAAATAGTCGGACAAAAGCTGTATGGTGATGTGACCCAAAGGTGATGTTAAAGGGGTCATATAATGGTACATGCACTTTTACAAGTTGATTGCACTGAAATGTCTGTTGGCAGTGCCTGTACACAACCATCCTATCATGATAAAAATCCATCCAGTGGTTTTGTTTTAATCTCCTTATATGTTTGACCATCTCTGAAATCAAGCCGTTCGATATTGTGACGTCATAAGATCGTACGCCCCTCCCGCTATTGTGATTGACAGCCGTGTTTCAACACAAGACCCGCCCTGAGCAAGCTGTGACAGCCGTCGTCATAGTAGTCCGCCATTGTTGATATGCTGGAGTAGAATGGCGTCTAAGCGATTGTGGTGTTCTGTTCTTAGATGTAATAAGGAACACAGCAGTCATTTGGATGTTCCTAAATCCGAGCCGTTGAAGAAGCAGTGGCTGAGTTTTGTTTTTGAAGCGATATGCCCAAAGGATTGACGCGGGGATTCCCTCACGGGGATTCCCCACGATCATCTGTGCTTTCATGTTTGCGCGAATCATTTCACACCAGACAGCTTCACAAACGAGAAAAAACGGATCGGTACCAAAGTGTTCCTGCTGAACCTCCAGAAGATGTGAGTGTAATGTTTTATTAACCTTTATATTAGTATTTATATTATTCTTTGCGAAATTTGCAAACCTTGCTGCAGGCTTCACGATGAATGCATCTAAGGTTTACACTCAGGGTACATTACGGCATGTTTTCTATGTCTACGACGTTCTCAATATAATTCATAATCCCACATTTATAACGAATAACACGTGGTTATTGTGTTAGATACGGTCAGAGAATGTCTAATACGGTGTACCCACAGAACAGAGGGGCGGGGTGAGCAAAGCTCATTATCATTTAAAGACACATGCACTGAAACGGCGTGCTGAAAACAGAGCTGTTTTTGACCAGGTAAAATTAGTGTTTTCTTACAATACTAATGAGAATTTTTAATTTAAGTATATTACAAACTTTTAATTTAGACCCTAAAGAATCATATTAGCTTGTACAAAAATGGCATTATATGACCCCTTTAATAATAATAAATACTAGATGGAATAGCAATTGGCATTTTAAAGCACCCTAGTGGCAATTTTGGGAACATGCCATAGCTTACAACAACCTATTTTTGTGAAATCATACTCAAAATAAAAAAAAATACTGCAGGACTTGGGACTTTCAGACCACTGTGGACATTTATACTTTATTTTTATGAAATAAAGATATTTTATTATATTTACAATATTTCAGTTACACTACACTTGAACAATAACTTTGACTGCACATGACTGACACTTCCTCACAAACATCCTAAAAACCGATATAAACAGCATATAGGGGGCAGGGATCACTCATTTATTGACTCATTTGCCATTTCCACAGTTAAACACAACTTCACAAGTTTTTCATTTAGATTTATATTTAGCAACCCATAAATAGCCTAATACAGTACTCAACACTATTGGAACACACTGCCTTTATACATAAAACTCATTTTATTTAACAGTTTGAACATAAAATAAAAATGTTATATTTTGTTTTATGGAATTAAACTGATTTAAGGAATTAAATTGATGTGTAATTCCGTAAAATACTGGCAAGTAGTCCCAATTAAGAAAACACTGCCTTAAAATGGTCAATCCTCTTTTTTTATACAAATCTCACCTGTACACATTCTGGAGGGGTCGAGCAACTGTCCTCTCTCCGTCAGTGACGTCACAGCCTGCCTTTCATACAGACCAGTTAGGACATAGCAATAATAAATTAAAAGACTAAAATTTCATAAAGTATGATAAGATATTCGGCGCAAAACAAATTTGATTTATTGTGAAAGGATGCGAGCAGCACGTAGACAACAAAAGACAGCAGAGCCCAACCCAGCAGGTACCGGACGTCTATAACGTTAGGTTGACGTTGGACATGACATCGGACAGACATTGCATTTTGGTTGAAAATGAAAATCGGGTTGAAGTCAAGTCAATTAAATGTTGACTTAACGTTGGATTTTGGTTAGGCAAAAACAAAATCTCAACATCAGCTGATGTCGGTATTGGACATCAATTTAACATTGACATTAGATGTTGAATTTACATTGAATTTTGGTCACCCGATGTCGCAACTGAAATTTAACCAAATATCAACGTCTTATGACGTTGTGTGCCTGCTGGGAATAATCTGTTATGACTCATTTAACAGGAGCTTTTATCCAAAGCGACAAGTAGGAGAGCATTTAACACACACTCGGCACAATCCGGTGCGACGTTACGAGGTCCATACGGGTTCTGTTGTCTTACACATCTTACTGCGTTACAGTAGGTTAAATCAATTTTAAAGGAAACTTTACACGTGATTCATGTCATTGCGACATACTGTAACACATACTTACAGTGTGTGTTTGAAAAAAGGATGTAATCGTCCTCTGCTTTTTTCTGGGGTGCATTTTACCCCAGGCGGCCAAACAGCAAAGTGACTAAACAAACGAAAATTCGCAAGAGCAACAAGAGACTTGAAGCTCATGGCAGACATGCCCAAGAGATGATTCACGCTGTGATTGGCTGAATGTTAGTTCAAATCAGTAACAAATCAGAGAACACGGGCGGAAATATTGGCGCTGGGTCAAAAAAAATGCAGCGCCCCAGTCAAATGCAGCATACATTGTGTGTGTACATTCAAAACCAAAGGTGCGTTAAAGACTCATCTGGCAAGATTTCACTCTGAAAAAAAGCAAGAGAGTTTTCTACATTCAGTTGTTCAGTTTGTGAGTTCAGTGACATCTGTGAGGAAAAGACATATTTTAGCCATCTTGCAAGCCATCTAAAGCAACATGAGACTGTAACATGCCCTTTTGCAAACTGTACAGTTGAAACAAATATATTATCAACTTTTAAAACGCACAAAAATCGCAAACATAGTAGACAAACTCCACAGGATTTAAAATGATCTGTTTTAAGGCATTGCCAACAATTTGTAACTGGAGAGGGGAGTAAGTGGCAAAGGGGTCTTTTTCATACATATGTCACCAAATAGAAAGTACATGGTGAGAGAAAACAAAACACAATTCATTAGATGTCTCTACCTGAGCAACAGATAACAGATATATTTTCATAATTACAAGATTCTAGAAAGTTCTTCAGCACTTCAAGTGGCTTTCTCTATATTCTTTCTCTTGTACACTTCTCTTTCTACACTGATAGAGAGACTACAAAAATGATGTAAAGGAGCTTGAGGAGAGGCTGAAAAACCAAGGAAAAGGAGATAAGGCGTTTGCGAAAATTAAACTTTCAAATGCAAGAGGGTAAGCATTTCAATTTTACAGTTCCACCTGTACTGCATTTTGCAATTTTTTTACCTTTTCTCCTAGTGAGTTTTGTGATCAAAATGACGTGGTAATTTCAAGAAATGTGCACCCAAAAATTCACCCTCAAGTTATTACAAACCTGTATGAGTTTCTTTCTTCTGTTGAACAAAAAAGAGGTTTGGAACAGCTTGAGGGTGAGAAAGTGATGACAACAATTTTATTTTAATTCGATCATTCATACATGTATCGCCTTTGCTTTGTTTCACACTGACCACTCACTGACAGAAACATCTTTATCATTATGAAAATAATATACAACTTTAAAGGAACCGTATGTAAGAAATGTATTTCAATTAATCATAAAATGGCCCTGATATGTCACTAGACATTAAGAAATCATGTTAATTTCAAATACTTATATCACTGACAACAATAGTCCGGCCAGGATATTGTCATTTAAAAGTGAAGTTGCAGCCCTCAACTGATGTTGATGTTGTCATGTTGTGTTTTGGCCTGAATTACACCGCTCTACAGTAATTTGAAAGTGATTGCAGTACCAGTTTTGACCACAATCTTACATACAGTTCCTTTTATTAATTAATTAATTACACTGCAAGTCTTAATGCACAGATCGGATCTTTTGACCATGTCCTATTTTTATTTTATTTTTTTGGCCCGCCTATTACATTTTCTTTAGACACTATTGGAATCTGATATCTGTTTTTACATTAATAGTGAAAAACTGGAGGAACTGATTATAATATTTTAATAATATAAATACTACAATTAATAAGTCACAACTCGATTGATGTGTGTGTTAACTGTTCATTCCTTTGAATGTAGGACTTGCTGATACAATCACAAAAGCTGTCAAAGATGCCATTCAGGCAGCTCACCAGGATCCACTTTAACACCCACCTAGCCACTCCTAACCAAACTGGAGAGATAAAGGTATCATTTACATAGTCAGGAGAAATGATTTCAGGCCATCCTTAAAAATATTCTTGTTTGCTGTAACCTGACCGACCCAATTATTATTATTTTTTTCTTTTAGTCCGACCGACTTGCCGGTTGCATCTTTGCATATTATATATTATTGCATATTATATATATATATATATATATATATATATATATATATATATAATAAAAATAAAGTTATATTTTAGCAAGTAATCAGTATATTATGTTACCATTAAAGATGCGCACATCAACCGCATTTATAATTTTCTCTCAATTTGCGTCTCGCCTCCCATACACAGTATGGATTATTGGATTATTTAGGCCCTCTTTGGCAGCTAATTCCAAACTTGTTTTCAAATTTTAATGTTATCAATCTCATTTCTTACAGACCATGTCAAAAAGACGAATTTTCCTCTAGGTCAAAAAACAAAACATAAAAAGGCACTGTTAAAGACTTTTAAAGTTAGGACTATGCTAATTTAGCTAACTTTAGCTACCAACAATAACAGTCTGTGCTTATCAAAGACAGGATTACCACTGTGTGTCGACATATGATTGGGGATATCTATGGAAGCTTGTTTCCGCCACTGAATAATAAATAAATAATAATAATTGCGACTTTTTATCTCACAATTCTGACTTTTTTTCTCACAATTGCGATATATCAAGTCAGAATTGAGATGTAAACTCGCAATTGTGAGATAAAAAGTCGCAATTATTATTATTTATTTATTATTCAGTGGCGGAAACAAGCTTCCATAGATATCACCACAGTCAACTAACTTAATGTTATTTTATTTAACACTCCGCAAATTGACCTAAATTAGACACATGCACTGTGTGACAGTTTAAACAGGGTTCTCAAGTCTCACGCATTGGCCGTGAGAGACACGCAATTCAACCAGTTCACACGCTCACACGCCACACAGTGTATTTCTCACGCTGAAAAGGCAGTGCCAACCAAGTTGTCCTGCAAGCTTTATATATAACATTGTATATGAGGCGCGGGCACACAAAGTGAGGTTTCCTGCCGCCAGCACATATCTCGGCCAGATTGCGTTAGATGCGCGAACACACGGAAGTTGACGGAACATTCTCGGCCACCGTACGTTCGTTACTAGGTAACCAAGAACATCGCGCGAACACACGTCGGAGAAGGTAAGTTGGAAGAAACCTCGTCTAACATTTTTAGGCTAGAACATTTAATATATAGCCCATCATCGTATACATTATTATTAATCAAAAACTCTACAACTACTTTGCAACCAGGCCAGAAGCTTTGGCTCAGTTTGGCTAGCTTACGTTATCTGAAACTAAGGGAAATCTTAGTGGGTATGGGAAGGAATGAAGATGTATTTCTTAATTTTCTTTTAAATTATATATTATACTGTATTAATAGTCTTTCTAGTTACATTAAGGCTACATGTATTAAAGCAGAGTGGGTAATATTTTATATCCTGTCAAAACATACATTAATCATTGCCATTGCATTTGTATTTTTCAAAGATGTCAGGGAAAAAGCAAAAATATATTTGACCATTTGAGATAATAATTAGCATTGTACCAGAGTTTTTATAAGTTCAAGAAAATGATAATATTATTCATGACTCAAAAATGTATATTAGAAAAAAAAACACTATAATAAGTATACTACAACAAACATTTAAAAAAAAAAAAAGTATGTTTAAACTAGTGCTGTCAAATCGATTAATCGCATCTAACATAAAAGTTTGTGTTTATATAATATGTTTTAATACATTTGTTTTTCCAAACTGTTTGGAGCAATTTGTTATATTTTTGTCATTTTTGTATATTTGTAATTTTGAAATATAACATTAAAGAGTATATTTGATGTGATGAATTGCTCTGTCATTTATCAGATTTACCAATTGTTATAATTTCAATTTGTGCTGGTTAATTATGAACAATGGGTAAAATTGGGGGGCGGGGACGAGCGGGGGCGGGACTCCATTAGGGCTCCTCCCCTAACCGCATGTGATCTCACTCCAAGCTTTTGATAAAAAGTAGTTTAAAGTTTAAATTAGTTTGAAGACACACACACACACACACACACACAGACAATTTCTGTATTTTTTTGAATGGAGGAGCAGGAGTTGGTAAATCATACGTTATCAAATCTATTTATGAAGGAGCAACCAGGATTTTGCACAGGCTTCCATGCATACGAGAGCATACTGACATTTCCAAGCCAACTGCAGCCTTTAACATCTCTGTTAAAACACTGTTTTATTTCACACTGTTAAAGACAACTGCAAGTCTTCTGAAAAACTGTTTGATGCATTGCTAAATTATGAGACACAATTGCCCTGCTCCCTTCAAAATGGACAAAAATGCATATTCTACAAGGGGGTAAAATATTCCCCCTACACAATCAAAATTAATCTATTACGATTGTCACTTTTAAAGTGAAATGTGAAAATAAATTAAAAGTGTTGCGCCATTATAGATTACTTTTATTTTACTTTTTTTTGTTTTTAGTGTTGAGCATTACAACCAATCACACACGACTCTGTTGATCTCATGATGCAATGCCCAATCAGATGAGTTTAGATTAGTTATAGATGAAGAAAAGAACTGCGGATTCGCGGGAGTTTTTGCCGCCTTCATGAGTGCTGCTCACCTCAGATAGTCAGTCAGTCAGACAGACACACACTCCGATAGGATACTGTCAACTCGCTCGTGGAAAAGTGCAGGTAATATGTAAGTAAGATATTAATTAATAATCCTTTTGTTTTTTCATGCTATTAAAATAACAATGTCTTGTTTTTCTAATGCGTAAAAAGCAATTAACTGATTCCTAAATGGTTCTTGTCATACAAGAATGACATTTCCCCCCTCACATAAAAAACGTTTAATATTCTTTTAATCGACTTTATTCATTATTACAAAATCCAGAGCAATAATCGGCAATAATGATGTTTTTACAGTTAAGATAGTAATAATGACTTAATTAATATCTATTAATAATTCATTAATAATGCTTTGTTTTAAACAACGTTGAAAATTTAGTTTTTAAATAATTAAAACTATACTTTAAATGTGAAATTAAAACTGCCACTAGGTGGCAGCAAGTCACTTTTATTGAGTGAGTCATTGAGATTCAGCCTTTTACAGTCTATGGATTCATTCAAATAGCTAATTTATTCATTAACGAAGCAGCGAGTCATTGATTCATTCATCAACCAATTGACTGTATCTGGAAAATTAGTCACAGCGAAGGACATTACAGTACGTCAACACAGTGTTAATGTTTTGTTGCCATCCTGAGGGTTAGAGGAAAATAAAATACAGGGGAGTGAATGTTGATTATGAAAAATATACAGAACATAAACAAGGGCTTTTGTTTGCTCTTTTGTGAAAGGCTGAGGATGATGGTGCTAAAGCTAGCATGTGCTCCACAATTGGACATGAGTCATGACTAATTACTGAGGTCATTTTTAAAATCATATGTTTAAAAAATATCACACAAACAACTTTTTGAAAACAGAATCTTTTATTAAATTTAAACCATGACAAAACAAAGTTTATAAAAGTTAAAAATGAAACAAACACGATAAAAACAAAAACACTTTAACCACTAAACTAACTTATTAATATAAACTAACTGAACTACTACTATTTAATAAAAACTAACTGAACTACTACTATTTAATGAAAACTGAATTAACTAATAAATTGAACAAAAAAATAATAACGAACTAATACTGATTAAAATGATTTTATTCTTCATGCTTGAAATTAATTGATATCACTCGTTTCTTAACATGCTTTATTTGTAGGTGGACCGGCAGCTGGTGAATGAGTTCTTCCACACTGCCATGGTAGAGGTCCGCCGGGACACTGAACTCCGTGAAGTCCTCACAGAGGAGAGTGAGGCTGCCATCTTCCTCGGACACCCCTACAACCTGCACCTCAACAGTCTCCTCCTTCCTATCAGCAGTCTGGATTTGAACAAAAATACAATTTACATTCAGGTTTAGATCTCCTTAAAAGCACAATGAATGTATGAATTAAATGCTATACATCAGTGATATTGCACCTACTAGAAAAATTACGTATTACTACAAGAAAATTATAGCAACCATGTAACCAGCAATGAGAATGGTTAATGCTACAATTCTAATAATATTTTATTGGGTGCTTAACATCATGTTAGACTTACACTATGCACAGTTTTTAATATTTCTAATGGGGTGGGGGTTTGTTACACGAGTTATGGATAGGGAGGGACAATATTATCGGATCATCATCAGTAAAGGCTTAAAATGTAGTCATCAGCCTGATATGGAAAATTATGCTGATTATGTGCTTGCAATAACTTTCATGTATGTTAGCGATAAGGTCAGGAGTGTGGTCATTCTTGAAGTGAACGTTTGCCTGTGATGAGATTCACTTTAATGGATTGCAGCATTGAACTTGACAATGCGAGTACAGTTGCGTCTGGTGCATAGAGATATATTATATAGATATATTCTAGAGAAGCAGCTAATGTGTTTTGCACTGTGTACCTTCACAGTGGTGTAATTAGATGAATTCAGTTTCCCACGTCCGCTGTCCCAGACGAACACCTTGAGGTGTGTGAGCTCCAACTCATCTCCGAGGTAGAGCTCACACAAGGCTTCCTCCCTCCACAGGGAAACTTCCAGGAGCCTCTGTCCACACCTGATCCAGGACTGGGACCGGGTTTCCCTGGACCTCTGCCATCCTCAGCGCTTGTATCTGCAGAACAATAGCCCAATGGTTACGTTGTGTTAGGGGTAAGTCATTCAGGTCAAATCATGCAGCTTTGGGACCGTGGTTGAGTTGTCTAGATAGTTGTGAGTAATATTTTTATGGTTCAGCTATTTATTTTTACTAATTTTAATATTGTTTCTAGCCAATGGAAAAATTAAACCTTTTTGTAAAGAGTCTCAGTTATCTTGATTAATTTCCAACTTTGATGTGATACTTTAAAAAATATATTAATATGTCATATGCTTTTAGGCTTGCACCTTCATGAGCGTGAGTAAATAAACCTGATTCTTTATTGTCATCTTCATGTAAACACCAGAGGAATGCAGATGAACCTGTTTTTAGATATTCAGTAATAATGGCATTAAAACAACTCACCTTTTCCACCTGTCCTTGAAGGGAAAGGTAGTCTGCCCGAGAAAAGATGTCTTCCTCACCTGTAACTGGGTGTGATGGAGGACACAGTGGCAGCCTTTTCCTCCTCTTCACTGATAATTATTGGTGCTGCCCTGAATTTTGTTGATGCTAAATATAAATTTTGTCGCCCATATTTAATTCCAATGGTTACATTTTTAAAAAGTAACTCACTCCCTCCTCGAAATAGGGTGTCTTATTATTATTAGCACATAAAACAATTTTTTTGCCATCACTTAAGGCGCTAGTTGCAATTTTAATTGTTTGGCCAGTCTTAGAAAATGAGACTGCTCTTAATGTTGTTGTATTCTCAATGCATTTACAGTGGATTGGTGCTGGGCGCGTGTGTGGACTCTGTGTTGCCATCTAGAGGGAAAGTACACAAAATACTTAAGAATACTTGTAATTAAGATTATCCGTTTAAAAAAAATCTTACAACACGAGCTCTTAACTGTCACCCAGAATTTAAATGCAGCTTAATTTACTTCAATATACTCATTATAACACCTTAATGTAGTGAAAAACCTTATAAAATACATGTAAATACTACACAAGTGCAAGAAAACAACAACAACAAAAAACATTTCCAAGTTCCAAAAATACAAAAATATTTTTCTCACTGCCTGACAGGACAGTTTTTCAATTTTTGAGATAAATCTTTACTCCACAAAACATTTTATCAATGACTTTCAATGAATAAGTTAATAAATAACAATAAATAAATAAATTCTTATTTGAAAGTCATTGATAAAATTTATTGTGAGGTAAAGATTCTGATTTCTTTTTTAACTTGGAAATGTTTTTTCTTTTTGAAATGTTAATACAGTATTGAAATAAAACGCATATTCCCCTGTCAGAGACTGTCCTATCAGGGTAAAACTTACATTATTGGAATGTCTTAATATTTAAAATTCATTTAATATAATTTATTGTGAAATTAACTCAACAATCATACAATCTAGGCTATCTTTCCATCTCACCTCTAGGAATCTGCAGTTGGTTGTGTGTGAGTTGTCTCCAGAGTTCTCCTGTGCAATGAAGTGGACTGTGGCTGTGTGAGCTTTTAACGGACTCTGGGTAACACGCATCTCCTGCAAGTGAGTGCGCGGGCACGTTTTGATAAATATTTTTAACTTGTAATTAATTGTATGTATTGTAATTAATATTTGTAACTTGAAATTAAAATAAAAGGCTTTGCACAGCTTTTAACGGACTCTGGCTGCGTGCATCTCCTGCGCGGTCTGTGTGTGAGCACGCTTTGATTAATATTTTTAACTTGTAATGACTTTTATTTAAAATAAATCCCTATTAAATCTATTTTGCCTGCATTTTTTTTTATTATTAAATTAATTCCGGATGATTAAAATTGATCTACACGGATTTCCTATTACTCTTTTGCTGACTTCTAACGTGTCTAGTTGTTGCCTAATGTATTAATTAAATCTTTCTGTGTTTTATTACGGACGAGCCCCCATTTTTTATGCCCAGTGGCTTTAAAGGGTTGCAAAAAATTCTGTGTCGTTTTGATGAATATTTTTAACTTGTAATTTAATTTATTGAAATTAATATTTTTTTAACTTGTAATTAGTTTTATTTAAAATAAAAGGCTGTGCGAGGCTTTTAACAGACTCTGGCTGCTCGCATCTCCTGTTCTGTGATGCGCGCATTTTTATGAATATTTTTAACTCCTAATTAATTTTATTCATTCTAATATTTTATATTTAAAATAAATCCCTATTAAATGTATTTTGACTAATTAAACTTGATTACAAGGGTATTAGGTTTTATTATTTAAACGAATGTAAAGGCTGGCCAATTAGACTGTTAAATGCTGCATAACTAATGAGCGGTCCTTCTGGATTTTTCCAGGCCTGCTGTTTGCGTTGGGTGAGTAAGAAAAGATGTCTGAGGTAATTAAAATGTGTGTGGGTCAACGATTTGAATGCAGTTAAACGTATTGGATTATAAATGTTTATAACTGCTGAAACACAAATAATAGTTTATTTCCATTAAGCAGTACGATAATTATGTCTCTTGTCGTGAGGAAGATTGTGTAACGATTTCTGTCTTCCGTCTAATTTATGTTAAAAACATTCACTTATATCCCTAGTATTCGTCATTTTGATATTAAATTGGGCTTTTTGTTCCTGTTTATATGAAATGCGGACGCAAACGTAATATCGGTTTTATTCATACTCGGCGCTGAAAGTCCACAAGTTAGACTAAAGTCAGTCATAAAACACTTGAATCAGTCATGAATCGTTCCAATAAAGCTATCACTGAATGAAAAGTTGATAGAGACTTTTGACTGATGAAACATGAAAACAATAAACACTGTTATATATAAAAAACGCCATTGTATTCATCTTATTGTCATGTTGATATGGAATGCCAAAGCTGACTTTATTATAAATAAATGAATAAATACATAAATAAAGAAAGAAAGAAATGTACAAAGAAATGTAAAAAAGCAAAAATACATAAATAAATATACAAAGAAATGTAAAAAAAGTACAGATAAATGAGTATTTATATTTTTATTTCCTTATTTATGTATAATTGTATTTTTTCACACATTTATTTATTTTTCTATTTATACCTTTATTTATTTCCACTTTTATGTATTTCCACATCTATTTATGTATATATGTTTTTATGTCTACATTTATTTATTTTCACATTTATTTATTTCTACATTTATTTATTTCCACATTTACTTATTTCTACATTTCTTTGTCCGTATGCTAATGAGGGGGGCGTGTTTTACCTCAGACATCAGCAATCGAGCTTAGAGTGGCAGTGATGAAACTTTGAGGCCACAGTGACACCTTGTGGTGTGACCAAACAAAACGCAAGTGTGTGGACAATATCACATTTTAAGTCATGTAATATCACCCTAACTGTATGTAGGGTAAGCTTTGCACGTGACGTCACGCTCTACTCGCGCGAATTCTGAACACCATGACGAACGGTGGAAGAGCTATTCTGTAGATGGACGGCAAGCCAAACGAGTACGTGTTTGTGTTCGTTCTTGTAATAAAATAGTTATTTCGTGTTGTGCCGTGGGCTGTGCTAATAGACAGGGTAAACCCAATATATCTTTTTATCTAATACCATTTGATGGGGAGAGAAGGCAGCGATGGGTTGCTGCTATCAGCCGAAAGGACTGGCAGCCCTCCAAGTACTCCAGGATTTGCAGCGAGCATTTTTTACAAGGTAAGATTTATGTATTTCCCAGTTACGTGTACTTCATTTGTGTAATACCATACCGTCATCCTTGTCCAGATGGAGACCCAGTCAAATTGTCATTTGTAACATGAGTAACCTAAGTTAGCTATGTAATAAGCAAGTACCAGCTAGCGTGATAGGGCTGTGCAGTCAACCCATTCACAAAAGTAGCTAGCTTAATGTTAGGAATACACTGATCACCCGTCTCTAACAGTGTCATCTGGATCTGACACAAATAACAACGCAGATTTTGGTGCCACTTAAATGTCTATGCTTCTCTCTGATGCTCATGTAAACATTGCCGCATGTGAGGCTATTTAACACTACACTTGACAGCAGGCAACGTTAGCTAGCAGCTGGATAAAAACGGTTAAAATGCTGACAGGTAAAACTGTGTACAAGTTTGTCTGTTTCAATGTAGAGGATTCCTCTGCCATTGTCGGAAAAACAACACAGAGCAGACCTCGTGCTGCATTCAAAGTGATTGTAAATTGCCCTTTTCCCATCCAGAGGTTGTTTTTGTCATTTAATAGGAATTTACTTTACAAACAGAAAATGGATGATGTGTCAGGATAGTTAGAGGCTGGGACCATGGTTCTAGCTCCCTCTTGGTGGTACTCAGGCAGATGATTTGTTTTATCAGGACAGAAGAGTGATGACCCTTTATCCCCTGATTATGTGCCGTCAGTGTTTGTGCACACCAAGTCCCCTGAGAAGCGGCGAGCCCTGGGAAGTCTAGGGAAGTATGAGGTCAGAGAGGCAATGAAGAAAAAAAAGCGTCAGGCGTCGTCCAAACGTGAAGCTGCCAGGGCACTCCTCAATCTGTCAGCTGAGATGAATGTGTTATGTGAGGTTGAAGAGGAGATTGTAGAAGAGGCTAGTATCAGTGAAACTAGTGGTAAATGTGATGCAATGTGCCAAACCAACCTCACTTCAGACTACATTGAGTCTCTTGAATTTGAGTGTCAGCAACTCCGGGGTGATACGTTTGCTCTGAAGGAGAAGCTGAAGCCCTCAGATCTGGAACAGAGCACTTTTGAAAACAGTGACAAACTTAAAACCTTTACTTAACCTTTACCAAACTTAAAACCCCAATTATAAAGTGTTTATGGCAATGATTGATCTGGTAACTCCATTACTTAAGGAAACATCACCATCTTCCACCAGCTACTGTTGACATTAATGAGGATCAGGCTTAACCTTCCGATTGCTTTTTTGTCATATCTGTTTGGTGTTCATATGTCTACAATTACAAATGCCATTAATATACTAAATGACAACTTAGTACCTGTGTGTGTGGTATGGCCTGACAGAAATGATGTTCAAACATCTCTGCCAATGTGTTTCAGAAAGTCTTTCAAGCATTGCATGTCAGTAATAGACTGTTTTAAAATTACCATTGACAGATCTAAAGATTTGAAGGCAAGGGCCCAGACATACTCTCAGTATAAATCGCACAACACCATAAAATACCTAATAGGTATAACTCCACAAGGGATAATCTCCTTCATCTCCAAGGGCTGGGGTGGGCGGTCAACTGATGCTCACATTACAGCAAATTATGTTTTATAAACAAAGTTCGGGAGGAGCACGTTCAAATAATCAATCCAATCTACTCGTCATCAAACAATTATGTCTACCCTAATCAGCATGGCAAGAAGTATATATATATCCACTCTGTCAACTCACCTAATATTCCTTGACAGTTTTCCAGCATCCCTCCACCACCCCGACTCCTCACTCTTGGCTCAATCTTTTACAGCCAGGAATACGGGGGGAGTTCTCTGGGTTCGGGCCGAATACCGAGCCCGGAGCCCTCTCCTCGGACAGCACGCCAAATATGCTTTTATTCTATCTGACTTATTCGTAAGTGTGAACTAGTGAAACAGTGGGTTTTTGGATAATCTCCTACCAGGAGACTTGATCCTAGCAGACCGTGGCTTTAGGATTCAGGAACAAGTTGGCTTGTACTGTGCAAGCCTTTACACGGGAAAAACAGCTGGGCGCTGTTTAACTGGAAGATTCCAGAAAACTTGCAGCAGTCCGCATACATGTTGAGAGGGTAATTGGTCAAGCACGATCCAAGTACAGAATGTTGCATGGACCTGTGCCCATTAGTCTTGTGATTAAGTCATCAGAATAAGAAGAGTTCACCTCTCTTGACAAAATAGTCAGAGTGGCTTGTGCCCTGACGAATCTGTGCCCCTCAGTGGTGCCAATTGATTAGCTGAAAAAAACTGTTATTCTTTAACAGAGAGGTTTCTAAGTTAAACATTTATTTGAGTAACAATTCCAAGTGTAAATAGTTGTACCAGTACATTAACAATCAATTGTTTACTTATCCATTAAAATCAGCTGAAATGTAAGAGTTAATTGCATAGAACCCATATTTGTGGATGAGAGCTCTTTTAAGACCATCTATTATATACTATTATTGAAGTTATGTATCAGGCTAGTGGCTGTGTAATGTAAGATGGTGTGTACAGTGGGTCCTGGTGACTCATAGGCCATGAAGAAGGCCTTTTCCATGCATGGCATCTCATCATCAGTCTCTTGAACAACAGACACATATGATGGTGGATGAATTTGCAGAGGGGTCAACTTTTTGATTGAGATGTAACCACCGGTTTGTGCTTTAGTATTAAACAACGGGAAAAGTAGAGCATTTATCAAGGTCTCCTATTTAGTCAGTATTGTGTTTACATCACACGGTTTCACCAAAATGAAGCTGTCACTCTGTTGTTTTATAAACCTCTTAAAATTGTCACGTGTCAGTTCCCTTAACACATTCACACTTTGTATTAAATTGAAACATGCAGGACAAACGTTATAAAAGAAGTTGTATATGAGTGTACATTATGTAATTTAGGTTGGCTTTTATAAACGTGTTGAAAGATGTTTTTGTAAAATAAACCATCCCTCAAACTTTTGACTATGCTGTTGTCCTGTATAAAAGGATATTAAATGTATGTAGAATTACACACTGGCAAATCTTACTAATAATTCAATTAAATTTTATTTATAGTATCATATCATAACAAGAGACACTTTACAAATAGAGTAGGTCTAGACCACACTCTATAATTTACAAATACCCAACAATTCTAGTAATTCACTTCATGTTTTGAACAACGCCCTACTACTCCTCCAATTCTTGTGAGTCTGTGGACTGTGTTTTGTCTGACAGCAGTCTATCTGGGCATGTATATGTCTTGGCCAATAACTCAGATAAAATGGCTGACCTATACAAGGCCTCAACATTCTGCACTGCTTCTGTAAAAAAGTCAGCATCAGGCAAAAAATTGGATGTAGAACATACCATGAAGTCAGAAAATTACTGCTTCGTCACAAACAACTGGGCTTGCACCTGGTAGTGGTATTGATGATCTCTATTAAGTGCATGTGTACCATCTGTGTTCTCAATGCAGAAATGTTTCTTTTCAGTGGCACTGAGGACTCCGATGTCTTTGGCACAGTGTGGGCACTTGATTTCCAAAATACCATCGCCACAGCAGGAGCAGGACAGCAAGGCATCTGGAGATGCTCCAAGGTAGGGACGGGAGATATCAATGTGGAGACCACTTAGGTCCTGATGCTGTTGTGCAGCGTAAGCCTCATATGTCTCTCTGGCTTTTTGTTCATGTTCACATCCCCATCTGAAAATTAAAAAAATAATGTTATTAAGTCATCGTAGCTCTTTTTCATAGGATTTGTTCTCTCATTTCCCCAAGAACTATAAGTACTTATAGATGTCGGTACCAAAAATTGGCCTAATCTTAATAGCACATAATATTCTCTTGTATCATATTCTATTACAGATATCCAGTGATGGGAATAACGGCGTTATAAATAAACGGCGTTACTAACGGCGTTATTTTTTTCAGTAACGAGTAATCAAACTAATTACTGCTTCCTCTATTACAACGCCGTTACCGTTACTGTCAATAAAAATGCGGCGTTACTATAGTTGAGCTCACTGAAGCGGTTTTCATCCGAGTACAGCCATAGGAGCTGCAAAGTTTTTTCTCTGGTGTGTGAGTGTTTATGAGGCGCCGGACTGGACAAAAGCGAGACGAACGCCGCGAGCGCGCTCGACAGTGCGCGAGAGAGACCGAGTGTGTCCGAGAACTCGTTTGACAGTGCGCGGCAGAGACCGAATGTGTCCGAGAACGCGCTCGACAGTGCGCGAGAGAGACTGAATGTGTCCGAGCATAAATACTTTATTTATAAATAAATTACACATTTCAGCATTAGAATAATATATGTAGCATATTGGTATATGCAATGTTTTAATTAGTTTATATAACATAAACTCCAAAATAACCTGCAGGGAACGTTCAAACATATTTGTTTGACGGTTGTGAACACGTGCGGCAAACATGACTAGAATTTGGCTAAAATAAATAACCTCTGATGATGACGTTCTCTGTAGGTTATAAAAATAAACCCACAAAAGATTATATTGTATTATTATTATTTATGTTGATACATTGTTCAGTATTATATTGAGAGCACTTTTTGTTAAACTTACTATTGTGAGGAAGAAAATACTTCAAGTAGGCTATGAATGTCTACCAGTTGTAAAGGTGTGTGAGTTTTATCATTTTAATTATATGCACTAGTGTATGTGTATGAATATTTTTATAAGGCTACTATTTATTTATTTTTGGTACATTTCTTAAGAAGCATGATTTATTTTTAGACTTATTTGTTGGCCAGTTGTGGTCTGTGCAATAAATATTAAAAGTTCTAAACCATCTATTATTTTGTTGTTCCACTATAGTAATGATAATATTTTAATATTTAAGTTAATAGGTGTCTCTCACATTGTCCCACAGCAACATTAAAATAGTGTAGATTAGTGTACAATGTTTAATAATAATAAGATGTTCTATTTAGTGTCCATTTCATTCATTTAACATTTCATATTTGGGGTATCCAAGAAATTTCTTATATTTATTTATTTTATTTTTTTAAGTAACGCAATAGTTACTTTTCCTAGTAATTAGTTACTTTTGTAATGATGTAATTCAGTTACTAACGCAGTTACTTTTTGTGAGAAGTAACTAGTAACTATAACTAATTACTTTTTTTAAGTAACTTACCCAACACTGCAGATATCACAGAGTAGTTTAAAAAGGTGTGAATGAAATATAACAGGAACCATTTAAAAGGAACATTAAGAATAAATAGGCAAAGGACCTACACCATACACCTGGGATTAAAAATAGATAAGGGCTGTGGCGAGCAGGACGAGGCCGAGGGCCGTGAGAGGGCGGCACGAGGCCGGTGAAGATTACTGAAGAGCGACACCCGCGCGACGCACCGGTCTCATATCTCTCACGGAGGAGCGGAAGCATAAAGGAGTAGCGACGACAGTGAAGAGGGAGAGAGGAACAGGCCTGAGTTTTATGTTATGTTTTGTTCCCGTTTTGTGGGGCCAGCAGTCTTCCGCGAGGGGCTACTGGCTTACACTTTCATTTTTGTATTTATGTATTAAATATGTTTGAAGGTTCGCCGGTTCCTGCCTCCTTCTTCCCATAACATCTGAATTGCGTTACACTTTTTTAAAATTTATTTTTTACCTTCATGGTTTTGCTACGTCGTGGGGACTCCTGACTAGGTTACACGTGGGGACACCAATTTCTAAATACAATAAAGACATAATTTTTAATCAGAAGTGTCTGGGGGAATTTTTGAATCCCAAATATCAACTTTTTTTTCAGAAATTCTTAATTTTAGTTTGGTGAATATTTCTCAGGTTTTTCTATCCTGGTGGGGACCTCCCTATTTTGTCTTACCCCAAACCACCACCGAGGGGCGCTATTATGAGTTAGCTGTAGGTTATCTAGTTTTAATACAAATTTAAACCTGTACCAGATTAACAATAAATATTAAGTTTAGAAAATCATTAAAGAGTTGTTTAAAAGGGAGAATTGTCTATACTTATATTTTTATGGATTTTTGCTTTATTTAACAATTTACTAATTCCCATAAACTCTTGTATTTGTTTCCAATCTCTGACCAGTTAGGATTTGGTAAAATGTCTTGTGAAGTAAAAAATGTACCAAAAAATACACAATCCTGTCAGTACCAAAAGGGCCTCCGACAGGTTTTCTCTCTCTCTTTTGTAACTCAAAACTCTGACAGGATTTTTCTATTTCATACTTAACAAGAATTTATTTATTCATTGAAATTCATAAATTTCTTGTAAAGGAAAGATTTACCTAAAATTTTTTTTACTATCCTTTCAGGGGAGTGAAAGCAGGGCTTCTGACAGGATTTTTCTTTTTCCTTTTTCCTTCACAAGAATTTTATTTATTTATTTATTAATTGGAAGTCACTGATAAAATTGCAGTAAAGATTTATCTCAATGAACTGTCCTGTCAAACCGTTTTTACTGTTTTTACTTCAAATTGAGAGAATTATAATTTTTTTACTTCATACTTTACAAAAATTTTGTGTGACTCACAAGTTTGTTGACTGTTTAGTGTAATTCACAAGAATGCTGTTTGCGCGTGTGTAGTAATAACATGTATTTTTATAAGGTTTATCACTACATTGAGGTGTTAAAATGAGAGTATATACGACAATTCACCACGACGTCACAACAGCAATAGACATTCTTCCGGGTGGCAAAAGCTGAAGCGTTCCTATGGCAACGCTAGTAAATTACATGGAAGGGAGACCCACCGTCGACAGTAAAAATGTAATAAAAATAAAAAATGTAATTAAATATAATGCGTTTTATTATCATAATAACAACTGTGTTTAATGATATAAGTAAAAAATATTATAAATATTTAATATAGTAGGCCTACACATAATTAGCAAAATACTCTCTCTCTGGCTCTTTTTTCCAGCCAAAATAACGTGCTAACGTTATATAGCCTATCGTGGTCATTAAATGGCTTTCCTGAGGTAAATGTTTTGTGACATAATTGTTCTCCAGCTGTTTTATTGACCTTTGCACGGTTGAGAAAAACACTGATTGGTCGATATTATGAGGAATATACATTTCGGTAAGTTGCGTGAGAAAATGGATGTGTGGCGTGAGAGCGTGTGAAAAGTGACAATTGCGTGAGTCTCAGTTGGTTAATATTGTTTACTTCAGGCAGTGACTGGCAATGAGTCTGATCTTCAAAAGAGACAAGTTTACTAATATTAGTCTCAAATTTCCCCGGCTGAAGATAAATGCTCTCCTGTGATTTTGTAGATGTAACGTTAGATTGAGAATACACGAAGCAGAGTTGAAGCAGAAATGTAAACGTTGGATGAATCATATAATTTAGGGGATCGTTAAGATTTCCTACTTTTGACGACACGACGTCAGAGCCGTTGAAAAACAACAAAAGTAGGAAACTGTTGCAGTCGCCGGCTGGATCTCCTCAGTTAGTCAGTTGAAGCTGCTCGCGTTCTGAATTTGATTGTACGGGTAAAAAAGGATTTAATTAGCTGCGTTTAAAAAAAAAAAAAAAATTATTGAAATTGCGAATTGAAAATACGCCCATTGGACAAGTCAACTTCACAAAAACACAAAAAAGTTTTTACGCTAGCATGAGGTGATTTTTCAAGCAATTCGAAAAAGGAATATTTCGCAGAACTGCAATAGTTTTTTTGTGCATTTACAGGTCACCTGACGCAGATGACGGTGTATGTTTGGACAGAACACGAGATGAGTTCTTCATTAAAATCATAAAAGACAAAAGTATTATGGAAATACTGAATTCTAAACATCAAAGAAATGCTGCAATGGACATGATTGTTGGAATGTTATCGTGAGAGGAAAAATTGATGTTTTAGACAGAACATCGGTTAATGGAAACGCCGTCATTTCACAGTAGTTTTTTTTAGAAAACATATAGAAAATTTCACAAAAGTTTTGTGCAAATCTGTAATGAAATGCGGCTACTATCTACATAACAGCTGATTGGTTGCTGTTGCATCAGCGGCCAATGAGCTGCAACTCAAACATTCAAATACTTGACATCCTAAATAGAGTAATCTTATGATACATCGGTTCCTTTTTTTTTTTTACAAAGGTTTATTTCTGATAACTTTGATGTAAATTTCTTTGTTCTTCTGTGGTCTAGTAGTTGAAGATTTGTCTGGTTTGGTACAGTGAGTTTACTAAGAATCTCTGGAAAAACATTTTGAGTTTTTTTGTGGTATAATTATTGATATTTTGTTGAAATATAAAAAATGTATTATTGGCTATACACATTGAGAGAGAAGATTTTTATTTATTTATTCAATCTTATTTTGTTCTAGGCTAAATATTTTAAACACAAATGTAAATTCGGTAAATGTAAGCTGTGACAGAGTGACCTGTCCCTGTTGGTTAGCGCAGCACTTACACACATACACACCTCATCTTACCTCGTTCCTCCGTTCCCTGCTGGGGCGATGTGGGTGCACACACACGCCATTAGCAAGCTGGTTTTCACACACACAAACTTATCCACTCCATTTCCATCCCTGACAGAAAAGCAAAGCAACCGGAAGTCGGCTCGTCCATTGTTTGTGTTTAAGGGGGATTATGTAAATGTGGCGTTATTGTTATGTTTATTATTATTCGTCTATATTTAATATTTGTTATTTTGTCTGCATTTTGTTTCTGATGTCGTTAATTTATGTGTGTGTGTGTGTGTGTGTGTGTGTGTGTGTGTGTGTGTGTGTGTGTGTCTATATATATATATGTATATATGTATATATATATATATATGGGATATTGGAAAATGTATATACTTAACTATACTTACCTCACCAATGTTTGTGATGGTTTTAACCCTTTAAGTGTCACCGTCCTGCTAGCGGGACGTTTAAGTTTACTTCACTATATTACAATTAAATCCTAATCTAATCATGACAAACTATATATCGTTGGAAAGGTCTAAGACTTCTAAATAGATATTTTAGGACTGTTACAAATTATATAGGAACAGAAATAGATGAATTTATGACAAGAGTGCACCTCAAAAAATCTACATAATAACAGGAGTTTTGTCACAAAAAGTCGACGCACACACTTTTAATAATTGAAACGTTGGTTTTCATGCTAAAATTTAATGAGAAAACATATAATCTAGTATTTGTCAATAAAAAATTATAAAATAATATTATCTTCTAAAAAGTATAATATATATTATCCTCTAAAATATTATCTTTTTTATCGCCTTTTTTATTACATTACATTTTAGTAGTTATCATAAATTAGCTATCATTTGAAAGCTTACGATCTCAGAATTCATCCTGTGAAATTGGCCATTGTGTTACCATAGACACGGTACTAATTTATGATCAAAATATTTTCTAACCTTGACAAAACACATATTGTCAGAAAGGTCTGAGTCTCAACGTTCCATATTTTGTGACAGAAGTGATATTTGGACAGAAATCTATTAATTTGTTATGGCAGAATGCATACAGTTAAATTCAATGGAATTCAATGACACCCGGTGGCTTTTTTTTTTTTGTATTACGCCTAAACAAAATCTCATGGGAACTTTAATTTTTGTGATATCAACTTCAAATTTGGAACACAACTTGGTTAGATATATGGCTTTGATTTTATAGTAAAAAATATTTTGTAAAATAGATATTTTATATAAAAGATTTTTTTTAATATAAATTCTATTTGATTTAATGTAAATTTAAACTTCCATAACTTTTGCTTTCACTTCAGCAATAATCTGCAATTTTTTTCCCTTTAAAACACGACCAAACTTAGGTCTATACTCCAAAGCATTCTTGAATTACAACCATTTAAGCTTGAATAGTGCATTTTAATGTCCATTCTCAAAAAGGGGGGTGACAGTTAAGGGTTAACTAAAGAGGCGGGGCTTGGACTATAAAAAGGAGCCCCAAACTAATCTAGGGTGTCAGTTAACCTGACCCTTGATGAAGTTTGTGTGTATATAGATTTATATCTTTTTTCTTTTCTTTTTTTGTGCAGTTTTGTTTGCCATTTTTCACTTATTTGTTACTTTTGTATATAGTTTTGGTCATATTTATTTCCCTCTGGGACTGTTTCACCTCTCGAGCACTGTCAATAAACAGCGCTTTACACCTAACATTACTGCGAGTATTGCCATCATCATTTATTTAAAATTTTGCGAACCCATTTTTTGCCGGACCGCGGGCCTGCGAAGACCCGTTGTCTCATATAAACCTTTCTTCAATATTTGAACATGTATCTGATTTCTGATTCTTCTAATAAGAAAGCTGTGACAACTGAATCTTTAAAAAAGACACTTAATATTCTTTACTCCCTGATATTAATAAATTGTAAATCTGCAATTTTTGTGTTTTATAATAATAATAATAAAGTGTATCTCAGTCCTATATTGTCTCCCTGCATTGCTGACTTTACATGATCTGTCACCCAATTCAGATCAAACGGGGACAAAATGTAGTTTCGGGTGACTCTAGGACGAAGGTTGATGGTTGTATGTAGTTTTATTTAAACTTGTAACAACATGAGTGTGAATATTGACACAACAAGCTAATTCTCTTCAAATCATCTAAATATTGCATTATAGATTCTAGCAATTGGGAAAATGGTATTAAATTCAGAAGTAAAATAAAATATCTGTGCTGATTCTCCGTTATTAGGTTACTCAAGTGGATGTGTTTCTCTGTTAATTCACTCAGAAATGAAAATTCTGTCACCCTTTACCTTCCCTCGTGTATTTCCAAACCCAGAAGACTTTGTGTCACAACTGAAGATAATGATGTTAGAGAAGGCAACACTTTAAAACATGAAAATTATATTTTTATTGCCTTCAACAAGGTGTTATTGTTTTGGAAGACACTATATACACTGAACAAGAACAACCAAAACTAAAAGGCTTAAATAAACATTCAAAAGTTTTTACGAAAAAAGAAAAAGGGACGAGGAGCTGACTAATCTATATGTACAGGTGATGAGGTCTAATTCTCAACGGATCTGATTTCCATCACCTGTTGATTTATGCGCTTCAGCACAAGTTTCATGGGAAGTTTGCCGATGAGATCATCTGGATTACCAGAGAAGATGTTTGCTGGAATAATGTAGATCACCGACTCACTGCTGAGGAAGAGACCAGTGTCGTTGATCTCAGAGACACCGATGATTTCTGCCTCTGTTTCCCGGACCCTCAGCGATCTGTGGAAAACAAACCAGTACGGGAAGTTTAGGTGTATCGGTACTGGAACACTTCATCACTGTTACTATATGTATATCAATTTTACGTGTTAAAATGTCCTGTTAATTTCTATTTTGACTTTTTTATAACTTTGAATCACCCATTAGATACACAAAATGTATTAAGACCCAATGTTTTAAAGCAGTTTTTTTTTTTTTTTTTAAGGCTATCATAATTTTTTATGAAGATCACGCAATCATGACGATTACAGTATATGTCACTCAGGCTTCACTAACATGATTGGTACCATAGACCAGATTAGTAATATTATATCAAATAAAAAAAGGCAGTTGACTAAAATCTTCCATATCACAAATGTGAAAGCAAAATTGCCAGGATCTGTGCATTACTTAAGAATTTTCAGAGATTCACATTTATGCACATTATTTTTAAGTGGTGAGGAAAGTTCCACAATTAAATATCAAGCTCACTGTATTACATACACTTATGCTGATCCTAACAGAACTGCATTTTTTCACAGGTGATTATGACATGTTCCTGCCTGCAGACAGGTGTTTTATGACCCCATTCCCTGACCCAAACCAGTTACAATGCAGCTCTAGCCAGGACAAGGGCACACAATGAAATGAACTTTGGCTAACTAAAGGGAAGATGTCAGTGTCTGAAAAGTCTGAGGGGTTGTACACCTGACAGGGCCTGTGACATTGTTGCATGTGCCATATTACACAACATTGCCAAAAAAACAACACTTTTCATTAAATGTTTAATAAAAGACAAATATGCTTAGTTCCTTGAGTTTTATTTCAATTGTTCTTTGTAAAGAAAAGCCAGTGGTCAAGTGCCTGCAACAAGAGATATTAGACACATGCCTCATGCAACAAATAAAAAGGAAAAGTTGTCTATCCACTGCCCACCTGTAGGCCTATGTCTCCTCTGTCTGTGCAGACTCTTCTGTAGGCCTTTCTGTAGATGTGGAATCCTGCAACTTATATTGCAGCCATAAAGCATACAAGTATAAATGAAGTAAAGTTATTTATGCACTTGAAGGTAGGCTAGTTCCTCCATATGACAGTTATCTGAGCGGGTTTATTCACTGTCCAGTGCAATGGAAACAAATGGACATTACAAAGTCGTATACTTTCTTTCCTTTGGAAAGTTAGAAAATGTCCACTTACTGCACATATTTCAGCCACCACTTTCTTGGGAACAGATACAAGTGTTGGTGTATTGTGTAAAAGTGCACAAAAGAGGAAAACACAATGTCATTACAATGAACTACACTCGGGAAAAATGTGATCAATAACTCATGGCAAAATATTTTTACATTAACAAGTTTATCAGTTTTCACTTTTACAAGTCAAAGCAATTCATCATTACTCAAGATTTAACAGTTGAAATGACTATACGGCCTTAATTTAATGCAGCAAGGCAGTGTAGGCTACTAAGATCTTTTCTTTCTTTTTTTCTCAGCCTTTTTTTTTGGTTGCTTTTATAAACAGACAACCATTTATTTAACAGTGCCTTTTATAAAAGAGACTATAATATAACTAAAAAATACCATTATGTAGAATATTTTTGTACTTCACTTTTATTTGTTCTATGTTCTAGTGTGGTGACTCTGACATTACAATGAACAAAGTAATTATGCAATTATTAAAATACAAAAATATAGGCTAATAAGTGATAAAAACATCTAACATGGCCACTTCTAATGGATTTAAATTGTCTGCTACTTTTTGCCAGGCCTCTCTCCTGGCTTTTGCAGACTTTGAGGTGTTCCCTGGCGTTTCGATTAAACATTAAAATTCCGAATAAACTTCGACTATTAGTTCTTGCTCTGCTGAGGAGAAAAACTGTGCGCACTCTTTGGCCATGCTGAGCAGCCAATAGCAGCGTTGCTGATCAATGTTTCTACTATCGATACATATCCCCTTTTAAACCAGCGCATGAACACGCAGTTATCTCAGATAACTCAATCCAGCGATACTAATCATAAACAACAAGTGTGTTCGAAGAACCCAATTAGCCGGATCAGCAATTAAGCAGCGATTTAAGCAAATTTCACAAATGTACTATACAATACATGTTAAGAATTATTTTAAAACTTTTTTATTATTATTCTCTTAATCTTATGATAGGATTTCCTAGAGTCATTGCAACATGTATGCAGTCTATTGCTCCAATCTCCACTGCTCTAGGGGAACATGAGGCAGATTATGTTAATAGGAAGTCCTATCACAGCCTTAATGTTCAGGTAGAGATGATGTGAATATGCGAGATGATTATTTTCTGTGAGATGAATCTTTAAATGAATAGTAACATTAACAGATATAACAATGATCTACTAAACATTTCATCTGCAGACGACTTGTGGTGGTCATGAACGTATGATCACAAGTTTGGATGCCAAATGGCCTGGCTCCAGTGCTTGACTCATGATTTTTCTGTGAGTCTGTGTTGTATCAGCGCTTTGAGGAAAGCAAGTTAAATTTGGTATAGTACAAAACACTTAATTTGAACTGAGATAGAAAAACCTACACAATAACCCCCTATCATGACCCTCAGACAGGGCCACAGCACCACTTCAATGTGGCCCTCAGTTAAACCAGAGTGAAGATAGAGATGACCTTTGGCCTCCTAAAGGCACGTTTCAACTTTGTTCGGCGCTTCAGAGTCACCACAGCGGACCACCCAGCTGGTGCAGATGTAGATGCAATCACCATACAATATTACACTTAATAAAAGCACATTGAAACTGCAGATAGGTCTCAAACTGGTTTATTGGTTTTGTGGGATGAGAGGGAGAGAGAGAGCAAGAGAAAGTTACAGTAATAAATATTCATACTAAAGTGTTACTTGGTTAAATAAGTTCACATACTGAGATCAGTTTTATCCAGCTGTTTGATCTCCAAATTTTTTTTTTTTTTTTTTTTTTTTGAGCCTCCTCAGCTCAGTCCAGCTCCTTTAGTGAACAGTCTAGTTCAGGTCTCCTTTAGTGTGCAGTCTAATTCAAGTCTCCTTTAGTGTGCAGTCTAGTTCAAGACTCCTTTAGTGTGCAGTCTAGTTCAAGACTCCTTTTGTACAGGGCCCTGACTGAGTCTGTTTCCACCTGAAACATAATTCCACCACAAACATGATCATTCCAAGTTTTCTGGAGGCTCATCAAATCACAAAAAGTTCCTTGACTTCCTACAAACACAGGACTGACTGTAATTTATGTCAAGGGTTTTAAATCCTTACCTTGTTCACATTTCTTCTGAAGCCCATTGAGGTAGAGGCCTCAGTTTCTGGGGCAGGTTGTGAAAAATCCTACAATAAAAGTGATGTGTAAGGGCCAGTCCCTTTTTTATGCCACACATTCAAATGTTTGCCATAATAAAAAGCCTAGTGCATTCACATCAGCAACTGTCTGAGAACACACAGACAGAGTGTCTTCATCATTTCCTCCACCATAATAAATAAAAATAGGCCAATGTAAAGCATAGCTGTTGTAAAGCAGGTTCCCTTTCGTAGTCACTCCGAGTTACGTCGGATGACGACGAATGGGGTTTCGCTTAGAAAGCCTATCATCTTCGAGTATATAAAACGAGCCAATGGCAATGAAATGCCATGGGTCTGCGGAATTTGCATAGCGTAACTCCGCCCCACCCTGGGGGTATATAAGGAAGTGCGCTGGCAACATGCAGATATGTTTTCGCTTCGGAGCCAAGAGTTTTCTTCACTCCTACAAGCCATTCTGTATCATCTTCACTCTACGAGACGAGCGGCTCTTCAGTGTGTTGGTGTGACGGCGTGTTCCAGCGAGATCGCATTGCCTGCTGCTGATCTGTGCAGTGATCTGCCGACAGTGTGTGTGTTTCTCCCTGGGCGCTTCAGCACTCTGCTGAGCTTTTCCTCTCTCTAAAAGAGCTGCACGCGGCACGTCTTTCTCAAGACGGTTCGCCCGTGTATTACTGGATGTGGGCGCGTGATTCATCTGCCTAACGGTCACGAGCGCTGTTTCGCGTGTTGGGCTTAATCACGCTCGGCAGCGCTCGCGGATGAGTCATGTTTTCTTTGCGGGAACGTGACCATCGCGATGTTTATAGATCGAGACTCAATGATCTCCATGTGGGTAGAGTCCCCTCTGCCACACCCCAATCTATCTCTTCCTCGAGAGGGGATACTTTGGCTGGTGGCCAGGCTGATCTGAGGGTTACAGTGTGGCATAATACCGACGAGCATTCCTCGGGCCACGCCCCCCTCCACATCGCAAACCGTGGGGCTTCCGTGTGTGCCTGGTTCCTCTCGGGGACCCAGTGTTTTCATTCGGGGCTCCAGCAGGTGGTGTCATGTCACTCACAGCATCACAAGGCGGGCTTGATTCCTCTGGAAATGAGGATTCGACTGCGTTGCCTCCCTCTGGAGTGTCAGCGTTAGTCGGGTCAGATCCAGAGCTGATGGCCATGCTTTCCCGGGCAGCTGAAAGCATCGGTTGGAGTGGCGTCGCCCTCCCCCCGAGCGCTGTAGGCTTACGATTGGTTCCTGGGCGCGTGTTGCTCTCAGCACTCGCTCCCAGTGCCTTTCTCCCGGACGTGCATCAGGACGCCTCCGGCTCGCGAGAGTCCCGTGACTTATCGCGCCCCGCAGGCGTCCTCCGCCTTTGCTGCACTCGATCGCGTGGCGATCATGGGCTGTATGTTCTCTGTCACTATCGTGGCACAGGCATGCAGTGCTGTGTGTTGCCTTCGCCTTCGAGGCAGTGCTGACTCGGGAGTTCTGTCAGACCAGGCCGCCGTGGAACGCTGGTCCTTCCCTGGCCAACACTGACAGAACGCGGAAACTCGACCACGCCCCACACGCAGGGACGCTATGCCTCCGATGTCTGGGCTGGTCGATCCGCCACGCACACTACTGACCTTGCTCTACGGGCGACATCGGTACCTGCATGATCCCGGGGCCAGGTGATGTCCACAGCTGTGGTCCAGGAATGGGCTCAGCCAGGTTGATGTGAGGGGGTCTGGGAATTCATTTTCTCAGCTCCCCCATGTCCCAGGCTGGGCTCCTCAGCGGTGTGGTTGAGGACTGTACCCTACAGTCTTTGACCCCCCAGAAGCAGACTGAGGCCTTCTGCACCGACGGTCATCCGTCTGTGCGGTCTCCTTAGTCTGCTTCCCGCCGAGGCCGCCTCCCTGCGGCCCCTCCCCTCGAGCCTTCACTGGCCCCGGGCAGGAGAGGGTTGCAGGAGGGCGGCACCACCGTCTCCACCCCTTAGCCGGCCAAACACCAGGCTAAGCAGCATTCTTGAGACAAGTGATTTGCTCGGCGGTGTGGTTAAGGACTGCGCCCAACAGTCTTCGACCCTCCCCTGAAGTGGACTGAGGCCTTCTGCACCAATGGTCATCCTCCCGTGTAGTCTCCTTAGTCTACTCCCCGCCGAGGCCGCCTCCCTGCGGCTCCTCCCCTCGAGCCTTCACCGGCCCCGGGCAATGCCCCTGTCATGAGAGTGGAGGTCGCCACCCTACTGGCGAAGGGTGCGATCGAGATTGTCCCTCCAGCCGAAATGAAGTCCGGCTTCTACAGCCCCTACTTCATTGTACCGAGGACAGCGATCGACCTGAAGGACGTCTACTTCTATGTCACCATTCTTCCTCGACACAGACCGTTCCTACGGTTTGCTTTCAAGGGGCAGGCATACCAGTACGCGGTTCTCCCTTTCGGGCTAGCCCTGTCTCCTCGCGTCTTCACGAAGGTCGTCGAGGCAGCCCTTGCTCCTCTACGGGAACACGGGGTTCGCATCCTGAACTATCTTGACGACTGGCTGATCCTAGCTCCCCCTCGAGACCAGGTTTGCGAACACAGGGACCTAGTGCTCCGGCACCTAGCTTGTCTGGGCCTTCGGGTCAACTGGGAAAAGAGCAAACTCTGCCCCGTGCAGAGGATTTCTTTTCTCGGTATGGAAATTGACTCGGTCGCCATGTGCGCACAGCTTACGAGCAGGCGCGCGCAGTCACTGCTGACTTGCCTTCGCCAATTCGAGGGCAAGAGTGCGGTTCCACTGAAACTATTTCAGAGGCTCCTGGGGCATATGGCATCCGCAGCCGCATTAACGCCGCTCGGATTGCTTCATATGAGACCGCTTCAGCTTTGGCTTCGCGATCGAGTCCTGAGGTGGGCATGGCAACACGGCACGCTCCAAGTCCCAGTGACTCCGACCTGCCGTCAGACCTTCACCCCGTGGTCGAACCTCAATTTTCTACGGGCCGGAGTTCCCATAGAACGAGCTTCCAGGCATGTTGTTGTATCAACGGATGCCTCTGCCACGGGTTGGGGTGCCATGTGCAATGGCCATGCTGCCGCGGGCTCCTGGACAGGACCCCAGCACCTTTGGCATGTCAATTGCCTCGAGTTGCTGGCTGTACGTCTCGCCCTGCACCGCTTCTGTGCGTTGCTCAGGGGCCAACACGTACTAGTCCGATCAGACAATACCGCCACAGTAGCGTACATCAACCGTCAAGGTGGTCTACGCTCCCGCCGTATGTCGCAACTCGCCCGCCACCTCCTCCTATGGAGTCAGAAGCATCTGAGGTCGCTTCGAGCCATTTATATCCCGGGAGACCTGAACCAGACGGCCGACGAGCTGTCTCGGCTTCGGCCTCTCGCTGGAGAATGGAGACTCCATCCCCAGTCGGTTCAGCTGATTTGGGATCAGTTCGGGGACGCACAGGTAGACCTGTTTGCCTCCCACGACTCGTCCCATTGCGTCCTGTATTATTCCCTGACCTAGGGCACGCTCGGCACGGATGCACTGGCGCACAGCTGGCCGCGGGGCCTCCGCAAGTATGCGTTTCCCCCAGTGAGCCTTCTTGCGCAGACTCTGCGCAAGATCAGGGAGGACGAGGAGCAGGTCATTTTGGTTGCCCCGTATTGGCACAACCGCACCTGGTTCCCAGAACTAGTACTCCTCGCGACAGCACCTCCCTGGCCAATTCCCCTGAGGAAGGACCTGCTTTCTCAGGGACGGGGCACCTTATGGCACCCTCATCCCGATCTGTGGAACCTCCACGTGTGGCTCCTGGACGGGACGAGGCAGGTTTGAGTACCCTACCACCAGCGGTGGTGGCTACCATCACTTCCGCTAGGGCATCGTCCACGAGACATGCCTATGCGTTGAAGTGGAACCTCTTCGTCAATTGGTGTTCTTCTAAACATGTAGAACCCACGAAATGCCCCATCAGTGTCGTGCTTTCCTTCCTGCAAGAAGGGTTGGAGCGAAGGCTGTCTCCCTCCACCCTGAAAGTGTATGTTGCCGCCATTGCCGCACATCACGACGCAGTTGATGGTAAGTCCTTGGGAAAGCACGACCTGATCGTCAGGTTCCTGAGGGGAGCGAGGAGACTGAATCCTCCTCGTTCTCCCCTCGTACCCTCTTGGGACCTCTCAGTGGTTTTTTTGGGGGTTTTTTTTGTTGTTTTTTTGTGCTGCTCTGTTTTTTTAATGAAAGAAGCTGAAGTTTAAAACCCTTATTTTTGGATTGACTTGTTAGTAAGCAGTCTCTCACTGTTGCAAAATCTGTAATGAGGACTACAACTGTTGACAACCTTGGGCTGAATGAGTCCTTGCCAGCATGTTTATGCACTGCATGATGATGAAGGCCTCCAGCATGTCCATCTTATACTGCAAAGATTGAACGCTGAACCGATAGAGCTCAGGGAAGGAGGACGAAAAGAGATCCCTCAGGACCACCCCTTCCTGAGGGGAGCGATTCTTCAGCCAGCCCTCCAAAATAGGGCTCCAATTAAGGACAGAAGAGCTCATAAACACCATCCCATTACGGGACACTGTGGCCGGGGAGGCGTTATCGATGTTGTGTGGCTCAAACACAATCTTGCAATTGGGGGCCATGGGGATGCGGTCACCATTGGCCAATGTCAGTGTACGGTTATCATCCAGGACTGAGTTTACGTTTTCAATCCAGATAGCATCAACTGGCCCATCAAGAACAATCCATATGTGTTCCCCCTTCTTTGCTCTGAGTGTTTTCCTCCAAAGAGTGGAAAAGATTCCATCAGTCCAGTCGTTGGTTGCCACATCGAGTCGACCAAACATTTGAGGTGCAGTAATAGCTTTAGGGTTCATACGCATCTCTCTGTGAGGTTGGCCACAATCAGTCATGGCCTTCATAAGGGTATGGATGCAGGTTGTTTTTCCTGCTCCGCTGGGTCCTAGTGCCATCATCCCATGACGAACTCTTTGAGTCTCATATAGCTGAATGATCTTTAACCTCCACGGTGGGTGATTGATAAGACCAGCCTCAGTTACCTGTTTGTCTATGGCTGATTCCAGATCAGGGTATCCAGCTTTATCCAACTGAATTCCAGGGAAAAGATCTTCAATCAAACTGAGGAACAATGGCTCATCCTCATCAATCAGTTTGGACAGATTCATGTCTTGCAGAACTCTCATGACAATAGTAGACTCTGTGTCATTGGGATTGGCCCGTTTTGCGGCACCAAGAGTGCGCAGGACGGACAGAATATTGCGCAGACCAAAATCATAATGGACCTGTTTAGAGAGCTGCTCCTCACACAGTTTGTACAGAGTGAAGAATTTCCTGGCCAGCTCGATATTGTCAATGAAGCCACAGCTTGCGAGTTTCACTCTGATAATGATCTGTCTGTCAGGAACCATCATCGCCACTGAGCGGAAGTTAATTTTCAGATTCTCTGGAAGTTCCTGTCTCCCTGCGTATCCAGGATTCATCGTGAGGAAGATGCCAAACTCAGGGTTCATCTCTACATTATCTCCATCAGTAAAGATAAAGTTCTTCCGCCGTTCTTTCTTGCAGGTGAGCACAATGGCGATTTGTTGAACCGCCACTGAGAGCACCGGCAGGTCGATACGGTTAAACTCATCAAAACATCCCCAGGAGCCAGACTGAGCAAGACCTTTGAATATTCTGCCCAAGCCTCTGAAGTCCATCTGGTCAGAGCAGTTGAATACCACCACATATTTGCCCAGGCAGCGGCCCATGTCCTTGGTGGTTTCCGTCTTTCCTGTTCCTGCTGGCCCGGCTGGAGCGCCACCCATGCTCATTCCCAGAGCTTGAGCTAAAGTAATGTAGCATCTGTCAGTGAGAGGAGTGATGACCAGCCTGTCAGTGCAGCCTAGAAACTCATTCTGATAAATGAAAGCCACATCAGTGATACTGATCATCATTTTATCCGTGTCCTCGTTGAAGTAAAAGCGGCATTGTTTCAGCCATTCAAAGTCTGTGGGGCTTTTGATGTGCAAACGACACAAATCATCAAAGATGTCCCTCTGGTGTATGTGAATGGTGATTAGGGTTTCATACTTTGTCCGTTCAACAGCTCCAAGGTCCTTTGTGGTCATGTCAATTAAATTGTTGAGGAGCTCAAGAAAAAAATGGTTGGTTTTAGCCATGATCTTACAGTCATATCTGGCATTGCTCAAAGCATCCTCAGAATCTTTCGTCCAGATCATCTGGATTCCTAGTAAACCAACCTGTGCAGGAAAGGAGTCCAAAAATTCAATCAACTCAAAACCAGAGTCTTGAATAGCAAGTGCAGCCTGATGGATGACAAGGTGCAAAGACCTCTGGGATTCTTTCAGTAGTGCATTAAGCCAGACCTCCACATTGCCCTCTGCTATGACAGGCCTTTCCAGCTCAACTGTCTCACCCTCTCGTGATGATATCGCCAAAACCTTATCATACATCTTTTCATGGAAGCGGACACATTTGATGTTGTCAAAGATGTTGAGCAGGTGAGCCTGGATGGTGTGCGAGTCAGATGCTTGGCCCAAAATCTCCAGCAGTGCAGGATCCGAAACAAAGAAGAAACGTGGAAACAGCAATCGCTTTTTCTCCAGGTACCCTGTGAGAGATTTTTGACACATCTCTAGCTGTTCCAGCAAGTGAGGCAGCAGCTGACCCATAGTCTCATCTCCCACACATGACTGGACTACATTGGGCATCTCATGAGCTCGAGTCATGATTTTCACCCACGATTTATCGATGTTGGAGAAACGCTTTGCCTCCTTTGGAAGCTGTTTGGCTATGTCTCCACCAACAAAAACAGCCTCAAGGTAAATCCAGAGGTTTTGTACAGTCATCCAGTTCTCAATGATATCTGTTGTATTGGAGAGGTTCTGAACCCACTTCTGGATCTGGGCTTTGAACGGTGTGTTGTATCTGTTGCTCATAAGGGAACCAAGCACCATCAGGCTGTCCTCCATGTTAGTAATGATCTCAGATGTACTGTCTCCTCTCAATAGGAGCTCGCCTCTGGTTTTAAAGTGGGCAAAGGTAAAGGTCTTGTTGTCCCATTCCGCAATTACTTGCTTGAGTTTCTGCTCGATGTCACGCTCCTTCACAGCACTCTATTTCTTCTTTGTACTTCAGCAGTGGGGCTTCCATGATGTTGCGAAGCTTGAAGTTATCAGTTTCGACCTCAAAGGTGTGACTTGTAACCTCAGTAATTCTCTTCCAGTGGCGAGTCATCATTGCTTTGTTAGTCATTAGATCCAGCAAGGGGCAGCACTCACTAAATTCGTCAATTGTTTTTTTCAGGTCAAGAAATGCCTGCCACTCTTTAAGGGCCCGCGGCAGCTTACGGCACCATAACAAGTTTCCTAACTCCTTGTCCTCCCATAAAAGGTGCATAACCTCAATAGTGATTATCAGAAATTACTGACAGACATTCTTCAGAAACAAATCTAAATGTAAAATATAAGTGCAAACTTTTAAAGAAAATAATAATAAAAAATAAATTAATTAATTAATTAAAAAAATAAATATAACTTGGGCAAAAGGACAGTAAAACTAGCTGTCCAAAATTAGCACACCCTGTATGAATTAAGCTTAATCAAATAGCAGGAACTTTGTGGTGAACACGTTCAATATAAAACAACTCAACTTTGTCAAGTTTAACAAACAATCTAATGTTAAATTCACTAAACAGCCCACATTATCCTTAACAAGTAATAATTAAGCAGCCTGCTCGCAGTATGATGGAGTCTGATTTGAAAATTAAAAGTTGTTTGTCTGTATGCCAAAATTAAAATCTATTGCAAAACACTATTATTGTTTTGTTGTTGTTTTTTTTTTTATATAACAAACTATAAATAAAATGAGATTTGAAGGGACCTTGTAGTTAGCAAGTTTGAAGGAAAAAAAAATGAAACAACTTTGTCCAGTTTAACCAAGTGTCTAGACTCAAATCCGCGGGGCCGACGGCCAAGCCATTACTTAAAATAATGGGGGGGGAACGCCAAAAAATCAAGACCGCTCATAGTAGAATACAGTCCGTCCGATTTACTATGAGTCCAAGCTCTGGATGAAGTTGTTGGCTTCCGCCTCTCAGTGGTTTTAACTGCCCTGCAGAGTGCTCCCTTTGAGCCTCTGCAATCAGTGGAGCTTAAGTTCCTGTCAATGACAGCGCTCCTGGTTGCATTGGCCTCCATCAAGAGGGTAGGGGACCTGCAGGCATTTTCGGTTGACGAAGTGTGCCTGGAATTCGGGCCGGCTAACTCTCACGTGATCCTGAGACCCCGGCCTGGATATGTGTCCGAGGTTCCCACCACACCCTTTCGAGACCAGGTGGTGAACCTGCAAGCGCTGCCCTTGGAGGAGACAGACCCAGCCTTGGCACTGCTCTGTCCAGTACGCGCCCTCCGTGCTTACGTTCACAGAACGCAGTGTTTCAGGACCTCAGACCAGCTCTTTGTCTGTCATGGTGGGAAGCTGAAGGGAAAAGGTTCTCTCGAAGCAAAGGTTGTCTCATTGGATAGTGGACGCCATTGCTTTGGCTTACCAGCAGCAAGGTCGACCGTGCCCCCTTGGTGTGACGGCCCACTCCACCCGGAGTGTGGCATCCTCTTGGGCTCTAGCGCATGGCGCCTCGCTAACAGACATCTGCAGAGCTGCAGGCTGGGCGACACCTAACACATTCGCGAGATTCTACAATCTCCGAGTTGAGCCAGTTTCTTCTCATGTACTCGCTTCAACTAGCCGGTGCTAGATTCTGCTCAGGTGTCTTCGCTTGCTCGCCATTCCTCTCCACGGACGGGATACGTGAGATATTCTCCTCAAGTGAGCCTCATAAGCCCTGAGTCTCCTCCAGCACTGTTGACGTTAACGCCAGAGTTATGCCACTGGCAGCTTTCGCGCTTGGCTAGGTGCCTCCATGTGCATGGTTCCCCCTCCGGGTGACCCCCACATGTGTATTTCCACTGTAAGCCTCTTTGAGCATGTGTCTTTCCCTCGGCAAGCCACCTTGCCACCCCTGGGGTTGAAATATTCCACCTGCGGCTGGACACCCCAGTGATTCTCCATATGCAGCCCCTCGGGGTCATATGTGTATTCCAAGTCCCCCCCTTCGGGTTGGGCATAATTGCATATTTCCACTGAGATATGCTTCCCAGTGTACCTTGGTATTCCTGTGTTAAGGAGTCCTTCGTCCGTGCCAGTCTCACAACAGGGAGCTCAGACTTACGCAGGGCACTGGAAGACAGTCGAGAGGTGGCGTGATTATACTGGGAACCCCATTCGTCGTCATCCGACGTAACTCGGAGTGACTACGAAAGGGAACGTCTCGGTTACGTATGTAACCCTCGTTCCCTGAGTAGGGAACGGAGATGTTACGTCTCCCTGCCACTTCCGCTGTACCGCTGGAACGCCTGAGTTCAGTCTCGGCTCCTCAGCGAAGACATATCTGCATGTTGCCAGCGCACTTCCTTATATACCCCCAGGGTGGGGCGGAGTTACGCTATGCAAATTCTGCAGACCCATGGCATTTCATTGCCATTGGCTCGTTTTATATACTCGAAGATGATAGGCTTTCTAAGCGAAACCCCATTCGCCGTCATCCGACGTAACGTCTCCGTTCCCTACTCAGGGAACGAGGGTTACATACATAACCGAGACGTTATGTTTGGTGTTCTGTCTGCTGCATACTGACCTCTGTGTGGGAGACTGTGTGTATGTGTGCTGGCTTCAACAGGGACACTGTATTTCCCTCTACTGCAGAACATACAGTCAGCCATATTTAAAACTTAAAAAAAGTAGTAATGTATTGCACACGTACCCAGTGTTACTTGCTTAGAGGAACCAGCACCAGGGTCAGACTGTACAGCACCTGTAATTCCATCCATAATCGGCCGTCCCTTATTGCCTACTCAGAGCCAACTCCTCCGCCAGTGTATTCTGGTTTTCTGAATTTAACTCTTTATTTCTGTTTGCTGCAAACAAGTGTTTGTGATAAAATGTTCACAAAAGTAATAAAATGTTGTGGTAAATACTCACCACTTTAAATTATATTTTTGTATTTTGTCTTTATCTGCTGCCAAGAACATTTGGAGTTGGGGTTGCATCTAAAAATCAATGAATATTAATCTTTCTTAATACATGCACATTTTTTTATATATTATAAAAATAGGCTATAGGCTATATTACACATATAGGCTACACATACATATATACATAATTTTACATAAATATAGAACGTATTTGTTTAACTTACACATTAACAATCAGCAATCTTTCTCCAACAGTCTTCTCTTGCTTTGGCAGCAGAGACCGTATTGTTTCGAGCTTGAAATACATATTTAAATTCATTGTAATTCTGAATGATTATCTCTTGCTCCTCCGCGGAAAAATATATCGCTCTCGCTCTACCCCCGATTGGTTGTTCAGTGTCGACGTCACTCTTTTATGTGCACACGTGCGTGGAGTAATCATAGCTTAAAGTCCCACTCCGATCATATTTTGAGCTATTTTTAAACATTCTCAGTGGTCTTTAAATGATGATTATGCCGTTTTAGCCAAAATCACAAAACCTGTGCCGTTTTCTGGGACTTCGCTTCAGCAGAGCGGCAGTAGCTCATTAGCAATTCGCCTCTGCAGTTGTGGGCGGGATCGCTGAACTAGCTCCCGACAGAAAAAAAAAAAACTTACCGGTAAAGACACAAGCTGTCCAGTTGATGGTGTCTTGATGGAAGGCACTGCATCCGGCTTCAAAAATAATTTACTGACGAAGCCCATTTTTTTCTCCTGCCAGTTGGTGAAACAGTCTTCTGTGAAGTGCTGACTGCAAACCGATGTGTGGTTTTTAACATTGCCGTGACCAAGGAACGTAATCCATTCATCTCTCACAGCAACATGTTTTGGTAAAGCATGAAAGCTAATACCAATATCTCTCCTCTTAGCATTGCAACCCGCTACTGCACATAGGTGTTGATCCGCCATCGTCTTCTCTACTCCTCAGAACCTGAGCGGGCGGGGCGGAGGGGAGTATGAGCTTGTGGCCCCGCCCAGTGGAGTTACTAGGTCACAACTCCAGTCTATTTTAGCCGGCATTTTACCGTCTGCTACTGATTCACAGCCATTTGAATGCAGAAATACTCAGAAATACAACTTTGAGCTTATTTTTCTCAAGATATGTCCTCTAACATCAGAAAAATGCCACAAGAACATGTTAACACCTAGAAAAACATGATTTTCATCGGAGTGGGTCTTTAAGGATCAAAGCCTGAGTTGACAGAGAAAGTTGATGAGCTGCATCATGGTACCAATAAAGCCTGATTGCATCGGTTTGGTTTTGTCAACTCAAAACTAATCCTGTAACCCCGAGTTCGTTCAACTACTAGGGCTGTCAATCTTCCTCTATAATACTATTCGAATTCCATTCCTTATTTTATTTAATATTCGAATAATATTCGAATATTAAATGCTCAAATTCATCCTATTATTAATATTTACGACATTACACAGTCTTATGGATTGCCAATGCCAATGCGTGATGTTGATCGGTCTCATATCTTCACAGATAAACCGTGTCAGTTTGTCTGTTATTGCCTTTTGGTGGACAGCTGGTAAGCCCCGTGACGAGGAGAGAGGCAGAAAATAAGTAATTCTTGCCTGTTTTAGCGGCGGTTCCTCGGACAGATCGCCTAGCTTGTCAGTCAGGGTGTAGCGTTGTCATAAAAAATAACGTATATTTTTCTCTCTGTTTTGGCCTTCCGTCCACACTGAGACAGCGTTTTAATTACTGAAAACGCACTCCAAAGTGGATACATTTGAAAACGCCGTTTTCACGTTGTAGTGTGGACTGTGAATCAAATTGTCAGGAGTGGTGATCTCCGTTTCCGTGGAGACATTGCTCAAAGATGGCGTTTATTAAAACGGAGAACGAAGACATTAAGATTGAAGAAACATTCAGTCTGAGACATGAAGATACTGAGGAACAAACAGGTTAGTTTCATTCTCAAAGCTGAATTTAGTAATTTGATCCTTATTAAAATGTCCAGCTCTACAGAAATTAATGATATTTTTTAAGAATATCTAATGTCCTAATTGAGGTGGTTTTATTTTTTCGGGTCACCTCATGTGGACGGACATGTTGAGATTACGTGACCAGACAAATGCTACCGTTGCCTTCCATCTGAGAAGATCCGACTTCCATTTGTTATTACGACACACTTTAAACTAGGAAAAATAATACAGAAGAAGCCTTTTACAATTACTTGTGACATTAAACACAAAATCAACTTCTAATTTAAAAACACTGAAAACCATATTACTTAATTTTACACCAGTATCAAACAAAATTCTTATTTTGTATAAATCAGATACAATGGCTGGGGGTTATTTGGCAAAAAAAAAAAAAACATTATTTGAAAATTATTTTCCTTTAACGTATCTGCCATTTGCCATTAGCCCTGGACAGGCTCAGACTACAGATTATGGTCGGCTATTTGAAAGGTTACTCACTACAATATGGTATAAACATGTAACATTTAGGCTACTTTGATATCAAGTATTGCTGGTTAGCTTTGTCCTTGACAGGGTCTAAGAGGACCTACAATCTAAAACATGAAATCTCAAAAATTTTGTTCAAACTAAATAATTGTAAATGAAATACTAGGAAATTAATCTAAAATAGGAAGTATACAAAGACGGTAGTGCTGGAATCCATATCACGGTATTTTTCAAAATTATTAACGGTATATGACGCTATTTTTTTTCTTTTTTGAAGCATGACTGGGTGTTAACCACATTTTCTACTGAATGAGAGAGGAAATACTGCAGTAGATTGACTTAGAATGCCCTCTTTTACTGTCATGAGTGAATTTGTCAGCTATTATTTTACACAGATTTACAAATTGTTGAGAGATCGGGAATGATAAACTGTGTTCTGCAATGAACGTGCACACACATATTTTCAAGTCATAAACACGGTCAGTGATTGTCGCCGTACGTCAGCTCTGGTTGCTGCTCCCGGTAGTCGTGTTGTGTGTTGGAGAGAGAGCGGACATTTTTAAATCTGGGTTTTTAAAATCTCTAATTTAAAGGCAAACATAAAATGTGCGCTTCCACACGGGCATTCATAATGGTGCGAAGGAGCACTGATTTGTTGTTGTGTTTCTCATTAAGAATAATAGGCTAATTAACTAACCAATAAAGCAATCCACCCCGAATTGGCGCTAATTTGAAAACGAAACTAAAATACATTTCAAGCAAAAATAATATTCAAAGATTGCTGGGTATTATTCGATTATTATTTGCAAATCGCACCCCTCCCCACATGCACGCACACATGCATGAATAGGCTACACACCAGAGCATGTAAGCGGAGCGGAGCGATGTGTCGTTTAAATATAACTTTATATTATTTAAACATATATGAAAGGTATTTTTTTAAGCTTTTTTTTTTATTTCATCTATGTTGATTATATGAAAAAGGTACCGCATGAGATGAGTAATGGCTCGTTTCCACTGAGCGGTACGGTACGGTACGGTACGGTACAGTACGCAATTATTTCCGTTTCCACTGTCAAAAGTTGTGAATGGTACCAAAATGCCAAACCGTACCGTACCCTTTTTTCGGTACCCTTCCGTTGGGGTACCTAGCACAGTGGTACGGTACTAAAGGGTGGAGCTTGACTCACTGCAAAACGTTGATTGGTTGACAGAGTATCGTCACTTCCGCGTGCTACAAGGGGACTGACAACATAAGAAGCGACATTTTTTTTAATATAGAGTTGAAAAACAATACTACTGTTATTGTGTCACAAAATGTAGTTTTAAGAGTTTTTCAGGCAAGAATGTAGTTGTTTAAAGCTCAAATCTGTGGTTTATTTATAAAAGATTTATGAAAATTTTATCCAGGTTGTGAGATCCAGACGATCACCGGGCGCTCAGCGCTCATGTATCCCCCCTGGTACAGCCTTTCCCCGGGCCAGCTAGTCATTCTGACGTTAGCCGCTGACTCTGACGTCTCTGTAGTGGTTAAACATGAGATATAATTCGTCTTGTGTATATCTAACGTGCGATCTTTGGTCTTGTGATTCTATAATTTTTACCCTGGCCAATCGTTGTGTCTGAGGGCTGAAGTGAAATTTCATAGCCTGTCTTTATATTTAGGTCATTTAACTTTACCATTGTAATGTTAGACTAGAGCGCTGACTTTGTATGTTTGACTGAATTGTTTGCTTTATTTCTTATTGTAGCCTATAGCTTCTTGTACCTTTTACCTTTTACTTATACTTTTATAATGGCTGTTATTGATAAAACTGAAATTTAACAAAATGAGACTGGGTTGAGTTTTTTTAATTTTTAATTTTATTACAGTGTAGATGATCAGAGTACAAATGCACATATTGCCTGAACCATATTAATAAGTTTAATATTTTTTTAAATTTAAACAAGAAGAGGCAGTGTGGTGTTTTATATTTCGTTTTGTTATAAATAAGCTAACGTTACATTCTGTGAATATAGCCTAATCAATACGCGGCTATAATGTCTAAGATTTAATAAAGGGGTCATGACATGGTTTTTTCTTTTCTTTTATTATGTTCCTTTAGGTGCAATTATAGTATTACTATAGTATTTTGGACAAAAAACGTTTAAAATTGAGTGATTTATGATCTTTTCCCACCCTGTTTCTCATCCTCTGATTCAAACAGTCTGTTTTGGGGGTGTTTCCCCTTTAAGAGTTCAATGTTAACGCCCACTGTTATTATTGGCTAACGTCAGTGCCTATGCATCAATTGTTAACGCCCCCTTGTCAAAACGTGCGGATTTTGCGGAGCTGTGTTTACCGTTACCATAGTAACGGGTGATGCGTGCGAGGCGATGGCGATTGCAATGATGTTTGAGTCGGAATCAGAGGAAATGAACCATCAACACAACTAAGAATGCATCAGCCCGTCCACATAGAAAGTGTGAAACTATTTTGTCAGTTTGACAGCCTACATCTTTTAATAGCCTACGGGGCATGAACATGACGGTCATGAAATCAATAAGTAGGCTAAACTAAGTAAAAACACGGTGATTATTCATAATGAATTAAACTGCAATTAACGTTTTAAAAAAGTTTTAAGTTTTAAATAGCCTACATTACTTACAGTTTGCGTCGTCGTTGTTGAGCCCAGAATAGTCCACACGGCCTTATCTTATACTAAGGTTTTCTGGCAAAGCCAGCATCATACTGCGATTGTTCTCAACTGTCACTCATCCTTGAAATGTGGAGAACACACGCTTAAATTAACACTGCCGTGACTGGGACGTCCGCAAAAAATAAACTGCATCCATCTTCCCCTGACGTCTGGATCTTTCAGCAGCGTATATTATTCAAACATGTTGTTTGTCCACAGCCAGGAACAGCACATCTGCGTGACATCGCAATCTTCTTGTAAATAGACCCACTCGCTACACGTCGACTGAACACATGTGAAGCGCGTGACAGATGCGATGATGAAATGAGGCGTAGTTATCTTGCGCTTGAAGCGTAGTTGTCTACGCTGGAGGCGGTCATATGCAAACGACTGGTACGTCACTTCGTACCGTGACGTGACTTCATACCATGGATCCAGAACGAGCTGTATTTAGAGCTTGATTAAATGATTCGTTTATAATGGGGAGGACGTCTTAAGCTATGAAACTTGCAGGACGTTTTAATGGTACAAAGACCTCGGCAAATGATCAAGGCAAATTTGGTTTCTCATGTCATGACCCCTTTAAATAAATAAAAACAAAAAGAGGCAGAGTGGTGTTTTATAACATAGTTTGTTTTATTGTTGCCTAAAATGTACATACAGAGAGAAGTAGAGCGAGCTGAGTGACACTTTCAAGAGCACGCTGTTCCATTTGGAGATTTACTCTCCAGTGTCCTTCTCCTGGTTAAAGTTAAAACTTTGCGTACTTGTTATTGAGAATCGCCTAATGTCGGCGCTTGTATTCTTGTGACAAACATGCTAAGAAACAAGAACAAGATCTTCTGTATGTCATCCATTGTTGTTTACCATGTCGCTTTTTTCTTTGCGCGAAAATTACGTCGATCGCTTCTTTCTGATATAGGCTACACCACACCTATCAAGTAAAGGGTACTGTTGACAGTGGAAATGCAAGCCGGATCAGGGTTTACCATCCCGAATCGTACTGTACTGTACTGTACCGTACCGTACCGCTCGGTGGAAACGAGCCATTAGATAGGATCATAAAATGCCCAATATATCGGGAGAAAATTGGAGTGGGTTAGACATGATTTTGACCACTCAAGTTTTGTTTTGTAGAAAGCATTGCTTTAAAGTGAATTTCATTTTTCATCAAATTATAAATTGTATCATAATTTCAATCAATGTTTCACGCACCGGCACGTGTAATATGTGATTAGACTAATGGCATAAATTATCTACTAGTCGACTAGAAAAAAACTTGAATCTAATGCGTTTTTGATTTGTTTATATTTATGTCGGCTACATAAACATATCAATGTTGAGAAAGCAATCACGACACTAGCTTTTAAGGTGTAGTATGTAAGAATGACAACTAGTGGTCGAAATAGGCACTGCAGTCGAATAGGCTCGCTGACGAGGAGCCTACTGGCGCCCGCGCAGAAAACATTCCTCCTTCACACGAGGGGTGCTAGTCTGCACGGGTTAAAATCACAGGAGACATCTCTCCTTGTGGAGATAGTGAGGCACGCAGAATCTGCACCGGCGTGAGCTCACTAAATCCGATCACTCAGTCATCTGGCTCCGCTGTTTCTTTCTCCGATGTTCCAGAAAAGAAACGGGAGAGCATGAGGGGCGGAGCCGCTTTCTGAAAAGACGGTGAGAAGGTTTGATATAGAATCAATAAGGCCGGAAGATCGTCGCTGAAGGGTAATACATCTGAAATCCTATGGTGAAATTGGCTGCTTATACAGGCAAATGCCCCGCCCATATTGGTTTGCGCAGATTCACCACTTCACCATAGGTTCATTCTATTTTGTTTCAAAAACATTTGGCATTAATTTTCTTCCATATTTTTTGTTAAAGATGGACTGGTCATGGACTGGATTATTTTATTATTTTATAATATTTCCAGGGGTGCCCTTACAATGTTAGTATGATTTTAACAGAAAAAAATGTAAAAAAATTAAGAAATAAAAAGCATTTTTCCAAGCCTGATTTTAGCCTCTGATTTGAACGCTCTGTTTTAAGGGGTGTGTCTGTATGCAACTTCAGTGTAAACGCTCGCTGCTGTGTTTGGCTGACATGTTTGCATATGAAATAGCTAGTATTACATGTGGAACTCTCTCTCTAAAACTTTTACTACGTTTTTACTATTACAGCTATCGAGATTAAGGAATCGTGAAAGGTATTGGTTGTAGTGATGAGCATTAAGCTGATGACAGACAGTCTGTTGATCGCGTATGAAAAGATCTTATCATTGCAACGCAATTTCTGCACTCTCATAAATGCTTTAACCAGAGGTGTAAAGTCCAGGGGTCAGAAAGTAAAAGTCCTGCCATGTGTTTATTCCTCCCATGAACTCAGCCAGCTGATTACACTAATTAGTTCTATCTCCTGGCTGAAAAACTGTGCTAGCAAATCCAAGTGATTGTAACAATACTGAGGAGAACATTTACTTTCTGAACCTGGACTTTACACCTCTGGCTTACACCGTGACCAAATAACAATGCAAACACGATGTAAATACAGTAAGAGCTTCATTGTACTGTACATTGTAACAGCGTCATGATTTTGTGATGATTTATTTCAATGAGTTTTGGCAAGTGTCCAGATTGACAGCTTGGGCGATTGGAAAGGGAGCGTTCTTTGATAGCTTTCTTTTATATAATTGAATCACAGTTTAAATAAGATTATTTTCATCCTAATAAGAGAAACAACGTGAAATTGATTTAGTCACTGGCCTTGATCACCGATCAGGCATTAGAATAAACATGACTACTTGCATGTTTGTGGCATTGCTGGCAGATCCATATCGTAAAAATCTGTTTGCCAAGCCTGCGCTGAAATGTACTAAATAATCCACAGTGAAATACACCGAATACAAACAAATAATGCACTGCTGACACATTCACATTAAAAAACAAACCACTATCCAAGCATTAGGATCGTTTGGAAGATAATGGTATGGATCCTGTCACTGTAGACCTTTTTTCGTTCTCATGTCGCTGTTCACTAACGCTCTAGTGGGCGGGGCCAAAGACGCAGTGATTTAGACGTAGGCGTTGAAATTCTTCTGCAAAGGCGGTCTACAGCTGCCCTGTGATGTCACAATTCTCCACTTTTTAGAGCCTGTCATTTGCTGGCCTTGGTTTCAATAAAAGCAGTTTTTGGAATAACAAGAAAGTTTTGAGTTTTTATAGTATAACAAACTCTTAACTGTCAAAGGATCAAGGAACATTTGAATTATCATTCTATGACCCCTTTCAGACACCTAAATTTACTTTGAAAAAAGCAGGCAGAAAATACAGTTTTGTGTGGATCACCATTCAATCAGATTTTTTTTTTATTTGCTGGATATAGCAAGTGATGACAAAATAAATACATTAAACATTGATCAGCATGTTTAGGGACATTATTTAGGTGCAAACCAATGAACAACCATTAAGGGATTCAAACAAACAAAGTGATTCAAAGACAAAACAAAGACAAAGAAATTTTTCCCCTGAATTCCCAAAAGCTCATTTGATCTTGTAATCCGTGATCTTCTTAGGAGGTGAGTGAGTGAATAAGAAATTATACTTTCAGAAGGAAAGTTAGTGATCCTTTGTCTCCTAGTGCGTGTTTTGCATAAATTAGATTAGTTGAGGGAAGAACTTTCAAGATTCTTATAAGAGTAATAAATAACACGGTTATCAAAATACGTATGGTTTTCTGAATGAGCGTGTAAATGCACATTCAGAAAATTAAAATTGCAGCTCATAGATGCTAAATGCTTAACATGATATTTTAACTACCGTAAGCAATTCTAAAACATAATTTCAAAAGGGTGTGAATCAATCCATAGGCAAAAATGATACAAAATGAGAGATGGGGAACTTGGATATGTTTATCCATTTCTCAAGTGTAGAAACAATGTGTTTTTGCTGCTATGGTAACCAGTACCTGGTTTGGGGTTTACGGAGTTTTTAGTCTAACTCGTAGTTTGCTTGTTGAGTGAGGGGTATTGTTAATCTGGCTGTAACCAGACCAAGCTCAATCTTTTAAGATTGAAGATTAGTCTGGGGAGTCTGCTCTGTATTTTCTACTGCACAAGATACATGATCAACCGGGCATAGTTTAAATGACTCTATAGGCAATTGGATAGTCCTTCAACCAATCAGACCAACGATCCGGGTGACGTACTTTGAGCGACGCGAAAACTCCAGGCAGGAAACGTGTCAACAAATGTGTTTGTTTGGAGCATTGATCAGCGGTTTGCAGAAGCAGCAATGGCATAGAGTGATTTTTGCAGGTTATGCAAAAAATAAACAAAATGAAAGTGAGTGGTATTTACACCCACTCGAGCGATTTGTTTGCTAAACTTAAGAAGCCATTGAACATCGTTGAGAGGTTAAAAGGAATTGGATTGACGGTCGTGCGAGAGCCAAAAGTGAGCCAAGTGGATAAGCCACTTTGTGATTGGTCCCCGCAGATTTGTAACGGAAGCAGGATACAAAAATGTACAGGTTTCCAGCCTGAGCTGCAAGGCGAAATCAAATCGCCGGCAGATCGGGCTGGGTTTACCCAGTCTAGGGTATTGTGGATTATTTATCAAATATAGTAAATAATTGTGTCTCTAATCTGTCTCAGACACTACAGATTTAACACCTTTTTCAAGTGGGTATAGGATCTAGTTGTATGTTGGTTTTAATGCTTTACATGTTTTAATGTCAACTAATTTTAATCAAATTTTTACAATGGCTTGTCTACAAAAAGTCAATGGTTAAAGGCTAACGTTAGCTATCAAAATATTTTCGGGGAAAAAAGGGGATAAAACATACATTAACGGCTCAAATATTGTTACAAACCATCTTTACAAATATTAAATGGACTATTCATGTTGGTGTATCGATGAGCTATAAAGTAGTTTGATTAAAAAAGAAATCGAATGAGTATGATTCGCTAAATAAAATTGACGATACTCACGTTTCACCTTAAGTTCTTCATGTTTATCCGATCCAATTTGATAGCGCTGTCTCGAAAAACGAGGGGTCTGAGAATGCGGGACTCTGGGTGCGGGACTGTAGCTGCAGGCTCCGAGCAGGAGCAACGCGTGAACGTCAAGCAGGAGCGGGGGTTTTGGCGCAGAGACTATTTTTGCTGCGCTGCTCACGCACAATTAGAGTGAAAGCACACTTTTGATGGACAAAATAAATATTTCATATTTGTGTCTAGTGTGTTTTAACAAGAACTGGAGTAGGCTATGTCAGAAAAGAAAAGAAAGATATAAAAATATTTATAGAAAATGTACCCATTTAAACTTGTTTTTATTATTCAATTTTCCAATCGTTTCCCTGCACTTGCTCCACTTGCCCGAGCTTACCTCTCTGCGCCATGTACAAGCGTTGACAATGAGTGCTTGTTTAGCCTGGCTGGACATGTGGCAGATGAGAGAAGAAATTGATATTGAATGTGAAAAGAAGGAAATGGTTCTTCCATAACACTGCACTGTGAATTTCCCACACCAGGAGTAATTTACATAGTACTATATTAGTTATTAACATTATCTGTTAAAAAAAAAAATCTGTTCTATGCAAAATGTTCTATTAAAGAAAAGATAAAAAATAAATATTTGTGTGTGCTGTAAAGTGGTTAGAAAAACTTAAATCGGAATCGGCTAAAATCGGTATCAGCAGGTCAAACTCAATGAAAAATCAGAAATTGGAATCGGCCTAGAAATTTGGAATCGGTGAATCTCTAATGGAGCATTTTTGTGTCTCCTCAGCATTCTTCATATCCTCCTGAGACCCAAGGAAAAAGAGTGTCATGAATTGTTTTGTTTGGGTTATGTTTTTATTCATTTTTTACAATTTAGAGTTTTTAAATTTTACTTTTATTTTTCATTTTAAAGCATGTCCAGTGTAGTGGACCACATGACTAATTTAGATTGAAAAGACGGCTTAACTCAGAAAACAAAAACATTTACAGAATTTTGCTGTAGAGTGATATTAATCCAACAATAAATTTAACATAAAAACAAAACAAAAGCAAATTATCATTCTGTATTGTTTCACTTACTTTGCGGTGATGGTCCTGGAACAGTTTAGTTCTAAAAGACAGCCGAACTCAGATTTTTTTACTGAATATGGCTGTTGAGTGAAATTAATCCAAGAATAAATTCAACATAAAAAAATCAAAAGTAATTATTATTCTGGATTGTTTCACTTGGTTAGTGGTGTTACTCCAGTTCTGGACATTCCAACAACTCTTCAGCCAGGTACAAGAATTTATGGTTGTCTTCTAGGTTTAAGTGACTGTTCTACTGACAGAATTAAAAGAGCTTGGGAGGGGGAGTTGGGAGAAAGTTTTGAAGAGGACTGGTGGGTGCGCGCACTGGACAGAATACGTTCTAGTACAATTTGTGCACGTCTTGGCCTCATTCAATTTAAAGTACTATATAGAATTCACTTTTCCAAGGCCAGGTTATCTGAAATATTTCCTAATGTTGAAGACAGATGTGACAGATGTCATGCACCTTTGTGCAATTTGAGTCATATGTTTTTTACCCAATATTTGGGTCAGTTATTTTACAACCATGTCTAAACTGTTAAAAATTAGAATTGATGTTTGCCCCACCATAGCAATCTTTGGGGTATATTGATAATGAATTAATACATTTGTAACTTTTATCGTGATTTGAAATTTTCATACCGTCCCATCCCTAACTTCTGGTAAGGTCTAGTGTTTTAGTGCATTTTATTATACAATGGTTTCAGGGTTTCAAAAACGCAGCAGTCATCTACATCACTCATAATAGAGCATCCTGATTATACTTGACCTAAATTACTTACTTTTTCTTTGATTGGAATTGCAAAGAAGTAACATACCTCTGTCTCTCATAATCCTATTTTTTATGTTTCCTGGTGGCATAAGATGCAGCCGTGTCCTTAGGATCTCCGCCTTGTTTTGACATTTTAAATGTTTTACGCATTTCTTTACATCTCCAGTGCTTATTTGTTTTATCTATACCACATCTTGATTTTCAGCTCCTGAGCCAACAAGATTTACTTTTGCTCCAACGTTTGTTACTGGTTCTGGTAAAGCTGAAATCACTTGTGATACCGGTTCACAAACAGATGTCGAAGGCAGACTGTTGCTCTGTTTCAGAAGACACAGGCATGAATTCATAGCTGGTCTCATCACCACGATCCTGGACGATCTTGAGAACTCTGTCTGCCATGTCACTCAGGTGGGTGAAAGTCAACATGACAGCAGTTCCATGACCAGTAGGATGGGGCAAGCCTGCAGCAGTCCTCGAGTGAGAATCAAAGTATCCGTACCTTCCAGATCCGTCTCTGAACACAGCAATACACTCTGGAGCAACAAGGAGTAGAGCATGACTGACATCTGTGGAGAGACACTGTAGCCTTTCAGTGAGAGGAATCCACCACTCTTCAGTGCCAGGGGTCCCTGTGGCTGTGAGGTATCCAAACATCACTCCTGACTTCAGCACACTGTGTGTCCAGTTAAACGATGCAACACTAGATGGTACTTCCTCCATAGTCAGATGGTTGCAATAAGGGGCTGTTTACACCTGGCCACTTCATGCGTTTTCTCAGATAGGATAGCTATCCGATCGTGAAAAGACCAGGTGTAAATGCCCTCCGAAACGCATTTGAGACGGATTTGAATCCGATCGCTCAAACCACTTCAGGAGGTGGTCTGGGCCGCATTCCAGACGAAACTGGACAAATGTAAATGCATCTGGTTGCTCAAACCACATACGTCAGCGCTTCTCTCCTCCCAAACGGAAGTACGTCACTCGCTTTAGCCGCGCCAGAAGCAGAAACAAACATGGATGATACTCAGGGATGGAGCAGCGGCGAAACTCAGACACTTATTTCTTTATGGAGCGACGAAAGCGTGCAGCATAATTTATCAAGAACTTATAGGAACAAAGCAATATATGAAGACTTATCGCAAAAAATGACGGTTACAGCCGAACCTGGCAACAGTGCCAAAGGAAAATAAAAAGTCTTAAAATAATTTACCGCAAAGCTAAAGATAATAATGGTAAAAGTGGACGGGCCAGAGTAACATGTCCATTTTATGAAGTTTTGGATCGGGTGTGTTGTGGCAAAAACAATAACTAACAAAACAGCATCAGGCATAAGAGACATCAGGATTCAAATTGTCCTTAAAAGATATTTATTTCTTGCAAGAAATGTTCCCAGTCTACCCACAGTCCAGCTGCAGGCAGAGTGAGACCCAGAGCAGAGGTTGACCAGCTACTTTATAGTGTTCTATTCAAAGGCTATCTCTTACAGCCCCCACTAAACAAAATAACAAAAGGGACCCCCCCTTGAACCCTCCTCAGCCCGGGGGTCTTCTCACCTCTGAAGTCTCACACACATCTTCCAGCTGTATCAGCATCATAAAAGAAACTCAAAATACATCCAAAGAACGCATGGCATTCATATGCTAAATCATTGAAAATAAAATACAAAGAAAAGATAAATTTTTTTCCACAACAATTCCTCCTCTTTATCATTCTCTGATAAACAATTTGGTTTCATTAACATTAGGTTTGGTCATAACAACTTAATTTTTTTTTTTTTTTTTTTTTTTTTTTTCAAAATTAAAAAAAAAACGATTGTTTCTAATTCTGCATCAAACCCATAAATGATAAGAGTTGTTTCAAGTCTTTACATCACAGTTACCTTTCATATCTGATTTTCATATACCTGATCACTCTACTTGAACCTTGGAAGAAATAATAAAAATAAAAAATAAAAAATTTAGCAGCAAGCAAGTAAACATTTTATCTGAAGCCGGGCTAAATGGATAAGCACTGCTACCGCATTCCCGATAAATCGGACCCTCAGTCACTCCAGTATAACTTAAAGTATAGTAAGAATAAAGGATATTATAATACCGAAAAAACATAAATGATTATAATTTCAACTTCTGTTACTCGTACGATCTGCATAATTTTGTTCACCCTTAGGATAGACCGTACCCATTGATAACAAAATTATCAGAATAACACATACAATCATAACACTATGTATTCAGCCTTTTTCAATTAATCACAATATTTTGTCAGGAAATGGTTTTACTTCTAAAGCTATATTTAATTAAAATCTATTTAATAAAATCTAACCAGAAAAGTTTTATAATTTGATCATTCGTTGTTTGAAATTATCCCTGACTTTTCCATTACATACCGTCTTTTTTCTAATCACCATACTTCACATTAATTAATAGATCTTCTACCTGAAAACACATTTTTCTTTGCACAAGTCAAATTATTAGATTTATATCAATACTAAGCCCTAATTTGATTCAATCAAATAAAATCACAAAACTTTTCTTCAACCATTAATTGGTCAACATTTTCTCCAGATATGTTGATCATCTCGTTGCCCCATGGATGTTCCGTTTTCACCAATATGACACTTTGCATGCCGTAGAGAGGATTTTCCACCGTAGGCAGGGGAGATATGTTTCTAGCACATATCATTGATCCCCCCCACTTTATTCTTTGCGTTGGCGTGTGGGGTTGCTGACGTTGGTTTTGTAGTTTAAGGTGAGATGCTTGGACTCAGGTCTAACACTCTTCAATCATTTTCAAATCCTTACAAGATTTTCCCTTAGATCACGATCGCACCCCCACTGGAATGAGTCATTTACTGTCTGCTGTCACCTGTGAAAGCAGACCTTAAGTGATTTTGTTAGTGACCGCTTGTCTTGTCGTCCCTTTTGGTTGTGACCTGTGGAATTTTCAACCTGAAACATATCATCTGATAATTTCTTGCTCATTGAATAGCACTCAGGGTCCTTTTCCCCTGAAAAAAACACTCAACCCACATTGCTCATGTTAACAAAACAATACAGAATCAGTTCTGTTTGATTCAATCCATCCTGACATCCTGCAAAATTAAAATTTTAAGTTAAGCGCTGCGCAAGGTTAGGCACTGTTTCTTTCTGCCACAATAATAGCCCAGGCTAGGATGTTTAGCCGTAGCCATTATTTTATTGGGCACATTCTGCCCTGACGTTTCCTGTTGAAACAATCTTTGTTATTTGCACACTTACAGACAGATCCTTTTAGCAAATCTGAACCCCTTAGTAAACCATATTTGGCAACTGTTATCATCCTCCTCTTGATGCACGACCCATCTCGTGCATCAAAATACAATTCTCTTGCTTTTATCAGACGCTTTTATCCAAAGCGACCCACATTTCAAGGTACACATTTACATTCTTATTAGTTCTTGCTTTCCCTCGGAAATCAAACCCATGATCTTGGCGTTACAGGTGCCAAACTCTAATGTTTGAGCTAAAGGAAAACTGCAATATTTGTTCATATTTATTTGGTAACATTTGTTTGGATAAAGTTTGCTAACCCAAACGTTGTCCTTCAGCCAAATTTCCCATCTTTCTCTGCCTCTGAAATAAAAATATTACTTAAAGCCACAATTTCATCTTCTTATCAAATTGTTTTTTAAGGCAACGGCCCCTAGTCTCACAGCGTTTCTTGATTTTCAGGCCTATTGTTTGGTCTCTTAATCAACTGTCATCTACGAACATTCTCCAGGTCATCAATTGGTCAGGTCAGGTCGTGTACACTTCGTCAACGTCAGTCGAATAACAATCTCCCCTTTTTACAATACATAACTGTTAAGGACTCTCTGGATAATCTGATATTTATTTAGCCTACGTGTTTGTTGCTGTCAAATCTATAACTTTTTCTCAACACATGACTGACGGCTATCTACGACTTCACAATTCTAATTTACACATCAATACTTAAACCTGTCCAGAAAGTAATTCAAATCTACTGCACATCATAAATGACCAAAATAATAATTAATAGACAGAGCTCGATGATCAATCAACTTAAAGCTCATCCTATGTTCTGTGTTGCCTTCTCATCAGATTGACTCACAATCCTCAGCTTATTTTCAAATTTGTCATTTGCCTTAACCCATCTATAATGCTAAAACACTCTTTCCAGAGGTTAATGACAAATTTATACACACTATTCAGACAGAATAGTTGTCCTAAACTAACACATACTGTACAAAACATGAATTAACACTCACACTCATCCCTGACTATGAACTGCTCATATTTCTTATTCATATCTTTTCTCTAAAAATATTTAAATTTTAAATGACATTTTAACCTTACATTTTCCTGTATCTTTTATCTAATGTTTTTATGGCCTCTTAACCAGTTTCAAAGCATGTCTGTTCATTATTGATCTGATTTTAGAAAAGTCAGCTGGATTGTTTTGGTGCATAATTATTACTTTGCTTCAGCTTTCTTTGGCTGACTGATAACAGAAGAACAGACAGAGTACCATCCCAAGCAGTCTCTTTCTCTCTCACTATAAGCAAATAATCTTTTCAACAGCCTCCTAGGACTGTAACTAAAATAATCATAGTCATATTCAATCGTTCTATGATCTTTTCTAAGGTTATCTTTAGTTTAAATACTCAATTTACCTAACCTTTGTTTTCCAGAAAATTCTCTTGAGTCATCTTTAGCCACCACCATGTCTTATAGTGGTCCTTTGTCATGTCTAAATGATCTACAGGAGTCAGAACTGACACATTAGTTCAGCATCGACACAAATCTCTGTGTTTTCCTTGCCCATCAGGCAACTAACATTACAACTTTTTTTTTTTTTTTTTTTTTTTTTTAACTGTCTCTACAACAGATAACCATTAGTTCAATGGTCTCTGCTGGCTCCTGAATGCCCATTCAGATCAGCTCTTAACCTATAATTGTCTTTTCTTCAGGGTGTTGTCCCCTGGCATAGTTGCAGACACTTGTCAGAAAAACAAGCCATTCAATCAACGCGGTTTCTGGTGAGTGGTATATAGAGGAACTCACATTTTCTGGGTCAGACGGCCGTAACTTCTTACAGCTCATCTCGCCTCTCAATGATTTGCTGATGCTGCTGGCCTCACAGTCACCGCTCAACTCTAATACCTTTCTCACATAAAAAAAAACACCTCCATCAGGAGATGCCCAGTGTTTGTGGCGTGAATTCCCCTGTCTTAGGTTGCCCTTTTGGCCAGAGGGTCTTACCCGTCTCTGGGGTAAACACTTCGTACACACGTGGTTACCGCTCTTTACTAGGGGTGTGCATTGGCACTGCCCTCACGATTCGATTCGATTACGATTCACCAGGTAACGATTCGATTCAATTCGATTCTACGATGCATTGCGATGCATCAAAATTCTACTGCACACAACAAGGCAAAATATTCATCACTCATGAGGCAATACAAGCAGTCAGATATTGAACAACAGATTTTATTGGCTGCTATGTGTGTATTATCACTCTCCTGTATCTTTGACATAAATGTCATTAAATAAAATATTTTTCAAACCTGAAAAAGAAAGCATAAATCACTGCTTTCAGTGCTTTGAATGAGAAATGTTTCTCTTCTCTCTGCTTGAGAACCATTTGAAATTAAATTTCAACTTTATTGTCCAACTCAAGGCCAGAAAATAAACAGTGTAGGGTGTAACGGTTCACAAAATTCATGGTTCGGTTCAATACGATACACTTGTGTCACGGTTCGGTACGTTTTCGATACAGCAAAAAGAAAGAAATGCCAGAGAAATTTCCTTGTTTTTTAGTTTTTTTTTATTCTTTTTTTATTAGAACTAACATCATAAAGTATGACATTTTTTTTCTTTGAGCAATGATGGAGCTATAATTGACTCTTCTTAGGAGCATATAAAACAAAACAGCTCCTTGGAAAAAATTTAATGTAATATTTTGTGCTTATAAACAAATGTTTATTTTAGTTCAGATTAACATTTGAGGGCAGCAATGTTATTCATAATGTCGAAATAAATCCGACATAACGTTACTTGAAAGCATTATAGCCTACTATTCCTGCCAAACTTCCAAAGTTGCAGTTAGTGTTACTACAGTAAAGCCATGGTGAATGTTGCTGATCTGTGGATAGTTCATTCATGTCACAATGTTTCTTCCTGGTTTCCACGTCAGCGCTGTTTGATCCGTTAATAACGGAGAAATGTGAATGTTTCTCACTAGATCTCGCAGCGATGTTATTACGTTAGTGGCGAGTTCAAATGCTTTCTTTACTGGATCTCTTAGCGTTGTGTAGTATAAGATCGGCTCGCGCTGCGTTGGTCCAAACTTATAAACAGTCCGTCACGAGTAGCTCAGTTTCGTTCCGCTTACATTGCGTTTGCCATTTGATGTTGTGGTCGCGCCAGCGTCTACATTATGAGCGCGCTCGCGACGCGCTTACATTTGAAATAACCGTTCGGTTTGAAAATGCGTGCCTTGTACCGAACGGTTTAGTACGAATACGCGTACCGTTACACCCCTAAAACAGTGACATAATCGATTATGGCACTTTGCCGCATCGATGCTGAATCGTGCATGCCCCGCATTGCGATGCATCGCCGAATCGATTATTGTTGACACCACTACTCTTTACCATCACAGAATCTGTGACCGTTTTCTTCAACATAATCTGTTGTTTTCTGGAGCTTAGGAAAAGGCGCATTCAAGAGTCATCAGAGCCATTCGGACCTAATAGTGTTCACAGGGAGACAAGTTAATAACAACAGTATTTAATCACTTAAATTCATTAATCATCTTAAAGGTAGCAACCTAGCTGCTTAGATTATAGTCAGTGAATTTAGATCACAACCGTACATTCAGTGTACTGTTACTTCTGTAGCCGGAGCCATCGGCCCTGTTTTATGGTGGAAGCTAAAATGAGAGCTAAAAGTCTCTGGTCCTAAAATAAACAAGTCCTAAACAGTATTATTTTAAAGACTTCTTTAAAGTCATTCAGTTTTACTTCTAGAACATTTAGTACAAATTGCCCTTTGAATGGCAACGATTTCCTTTAACATCTCTGTGTCTATGATTTTCAACTGAAACACTGTGCTTTACACAGGCTCAGACAACAGCTTTCAGCTGATATCGAATGAGAGAGAGAGAGTCTTGAGGCATCAGGACTGGTACACTGCATTCTCATAAACCTTTAACTTCAGACTTTATCTACCATCTTTTTCAACTGTAGCCCATCTTAAGGCATCTTTTCCATAAATTACATGTATTGTAATTTAGACATTACAAATATCCACTCAGAATGAGTCTCTGTTGCACTGAAACTGTGGCAGTTTCAGTCACAGCACATGCCAGATTCAGATAAGCAAACCTGATTTGGCCAAATCACATTCTTATCTTTTAAAATCAACATTAACAAGCCTTTGTTTAATCAAATGCCTTTTACACATTTTACATTTAGCAACTGTTAATCCTGTAACACTGCTTCTGTTTATTTTATCTTAAAGAAATAATAAGAATTATTCTAGTTCTTAATAACGTTTAAAATTTCATTTCAATTTTAGTTGTCAGGTTTTCAATTGCCATAATTTAATACCTGACTTCAATGTTTTCTCTAGGAGTTTATCAATCTGCTTCTATGATTCAACTTTTGAGGCTGCGCTCCCTGCTTGTGATACATTTTTTTTTTGATTATCATTATAAATCATTCATTAGATTTGTCTCTCCATACCATCTAAAACCTTATCAAAGCGTTTCATTCAAAACACAATCATCCTTTTAGTGACCGGTACTTTTAAAATATTTTGCAACTCATTTAGTCTTATCCGTAATTTTATGTCAACCGGTACTTTTTATAGTTCTTTCCTTTCAAAAGGAATTCCTTACACTTAAATCTTTCAATCTTCTTACAACTTTCAAAAGTTCCAACTATCAACTTTATTTCTCCCTCATTTACTTTTACAGTCATACAGTGCGCATACAGTCACTGAATGACCCAGCTGACCGCAATAAAACACTCTCTGTTGTTCTGCCTTTTATCTTTCTAACAGCTTCACCCTATTTTGCACTTCTGAAACATTGTGTTGTATTCAGGAAATGCAAACAGACCCATTGATAAGCAGTTCTCTGTCTTTTCTTTTACAGTCCCAGTTGCAAATTCAATTTCAATAGCTGAAACAATCTTCATCATATTAACATTGATCTACTTTCTAACCCATATTAACACAGACTTTTCTCTAAATTTGTGTCATTTTGGCACTTTCTTTGTTTGGAGCCAGTCAAGTTATTGTTTATCTTTCCAATCACAATCAAACTTTTACAAAACATCATCTGCAAATCTCTGCAGCTGCTTACAGCATTTGCTCTCTTTTATCTCACTATTTATCAGGACTGTTCAGTTACCACCCTAGACTGAATGTCTGGCCTATCCTAATTCAGTCAGCATAACAGTCTATTGCATTGCAAATTGCATAGACGAATCATTCGTGTGCTAATCCCATCAGTCTGAGTGATACTGGGACTCGAAGAGCCATTAAAGACAAAAGGTGTGTCTTGGGGCTACTGGCTCGAGCCATTAACGACAATAGGGTGAATTATAATAGATGGCTTAATATCAACAAAATATCCAATCTTTGGACATTTTCTAATTTGATATTATCATCAACAACACTGATTACAAAACAAGTATACATTTAACATTCAGAAGCTGGTTTGAACAAGCAAGCGCTGTTGCTGTACTCCCAGCATAGCTGGACCCTTTAGGTTCAAAAGACAATCGTTTTACTTAATGAAACATTCCTTATCTTTATATCATGTTAATCCCTGTTAATCATACTCAATGCCTTATTTTTATCTAAAACTCACTTTTCATACCATTTCAACTTAATTTACCTTAACAGGCGTTCATAAATAGTTCCATGAATTCTATCTCTTACAGTACATGCCAGTTCTTTCTGCATCGACTCTGTTCTCTTTTTATCTGCTTCTTTTCCATTCAACAATTCACTGTTTGTAAATTCTATCAAGAAAAACGTTCTAAAAACATTCTATCTTTCCCTAAATGCTAATCCTTTCTGCATTTATTTTCGTTTTCTTCTATCTTCTTCAGTTCAACAAACTACTGTCTGTTCACAGTTTTACACTCATGAACAAAAACTACAACAACCCTTTGTTTAACAATTTTCCGTTTCCCAATTTCTTGCATGCATTTCTGGCTGTAATTTTTTCCCCATTTTACAGAAAAACTGGTGTAGCCTATAAAATTTTGTTCAAGCTTGCTTTGAGATGACCCCATATTGGCTGATTTCTATCTCTCCTGGATTTTCCTTCGACGCGCGTCTAATAATCTGTTAAACGTCTTCAACAGATCCGATTTTGTCACCTCAAATCGGCAAGGTTTAGCAAATATGCTTCCTGTAATTACGGTCTACTCAATCTTTCCGTGAGCACTTTCTAGCGCTCGATTAATTCTGGTTCACCTAATTAATCAGGTGTGGCTCTTCCGTCCACTTTTACAAGACTTCCTCAGGTTACAGAGATTTTGAGTAAAACTAATTAATCAGGTGTGGCTCTTCCGTCCGTGTGGCTCTTCCGTCCACGTTTACGAGCTAGTTTTCGGCATAAAATTTGACTTGACTTTTGTGTTTGTGAAGCTGCTTTGATACAATCTGTATTATGAAAAGCGCTATACAAATATACTTGACTTGACTTGATTTGACAATCTCCCCCTCGAAAACCTTCTCTGCCCGTACCAAAGAGATAGTTCCAGCCACTATGGTTCACCCACAGTTATATCAAATTACACCACACAAATTAAAATAATTTTACTGTCTCTTACCCGAGATGCTTTTACTGCCACCGAGTTCTTTCTGATTCCAGTGGGTTCCTCCTGGCCCTGATAGCAGTTTTGGCTCTTCTCTCTCAATTCGGCGAGGTAAGACTAAAGCCTTTTGTGCTTTAGGGTGATCAGTCCGTCAATTTGCTTTCTCAGGACCAGAAGAAACCTCATGGAGTCCGACTTCTGACACCAATTGTTGTGGCAAAAACAATAACTAACAAAACAGCATCAGGCATAAGAGACATCAGGATTCAAATTGTCCTTAAAAGATATTTATTTCTTGCAAGAAATGTTCCCAGTCTACCCACAGTCCAGCTGCAGGCAGAGTGAGACCCAGAGCAGAGGTTGACCAGCTACTTTATAGTGTTCTATTCAAAGGCTATCTCTTACAGCCCCCACTAAACAAAATAACAAAAGGGACCCCCCCTTGAACCCTCCTCAGCCCGGGGGTCTTCTCACCTCTGAAGTCTCACACACATCTTCCAGCTGTATCAGCATCATAAAAGAAACTCAAAATACATCCAAAGAACGCATGGCATTCATATGCTAAATCATTGAAAATAAAATACAAAGAAAAGATAAATTTTTTTCCACAACAGGTGTTAGGAGATAAGCCGTCTTTCGTACCTGGAGAAGGCGAGGTGCTGGATACGGCCAGTTTGGCAGAAGACAATGTCGACGTTGAAGGAGGTTTGTATGCTTGGTCTGTGCGTTCAAGTTTTCTAGCTAGTTAAAAATACGTTTAGAATGTGTATATAGTTCTGTAGTTACTTTTATGGGCCAAAAGTTTTTATATAGTGAATTATCATGACAACTAGTTAAAAAGGCTTATAAATGGGCCAAGTCATTTTTATTTTATTTTCTGTTGTCATTTTTATCTATTGTTGTACACAGGTTTGATAAGTATTTAGTTGACTTAGTAGTAGGGGGTGGGTAGGAAATAATAATAGCTAGTCTGACGAAAATCAGTTAACTTTAACCCATACAAGTGATAATAGTAATTGTAGTAAATAAAAAAAGTGTCACTTTACCATATTAACCTGTTTAACTTTTTAACAGACGTGGATGGGACTGATTCAACCGATAGACCCTCTTCCGAAACCACTCCTGAACCCACTCCCATACCCACGTCAGAAGATGATGGTCAGGAGCGTGTTTTTGAGCATGCCAACAGAGATCAGGGTGCTGTAGGTAAGTGCTTTTAGGGAAAATTCTGTAAAAGCTGAGATAAATATATAATATTTGTGTTCTGTGGAATTAGCATTTTTGGACACACTAAGTAAATAATGTAGGTTCTGTACTTTTCAAAGCAAACTTTTCTTCTTATTTATTTTAGTTAGGGCAAGTTAGGCATTTGATTTAATCTACCATTTTAAACTAACAATACATCAACTTGGTCTTTTTTTTAGGATCACGGAAAAGGAAGAAGACAAAACTAGAAGCCACAGTCGAATGCTTTGCAAAGGCCCTGTCCGATAATCTTTCAAGAGAGATGCAGTTTGCTATGCAAATGCAAGCAGCCCAGAATGAACACGAGGCAAGAATGTTTGGTATGATGATGCAAGCCATAACAAATACACACCCCATGCCACCCCAAGGCCCCCCGTATAACATGCCATTTCCTGCACAAAATCCATACTTGCATCCTAGCCACACTAACTCACCTGGGCCCATGGCTCACAGTCCACAACCTACGTACCTGCCACATACTCCCTCATCAAGCAGACACTATCCACTATGAAGACCAGGAAACCCATACATTCACTCCACTGTAATTCTTCCAGAGGCACAATTTCTTGTTTTTGAAAAACAAAGTGTAGTAGTAGGGAATTTCCCTTTCCCTTGTTTTGTATTCGTTACCCTTATATGGTAATGGGTGGATGAGGTAATTAGGACCGGTGTATTTAAGTGTGTAAACAGGAAGCCCTAGCACGTAGGCTTTGTCATACCCGCCCCTCTTCTCGTTACTGGTGTCATGTTAGCCGAGGTAAGTGACGGAGGTTATGTACAGTTTTGTGTGGTTTTAACAAGTGCTTAGAGTGTTTTTACCTTTTTAAGTGATGGCTGTAGCTGTCTCAGCGGCGGTCCCTGGGAGTTGCGTCAAGCGCTCATGGAATGTTGAGAACATTCGCGAGTGCATCCTGACCTCGTGACGTGTGATTCTCGTGTGGTATGTATGCTTTAGTGAATGTTTTGTATCTTTTGATTGGAGTAAATCATTGTCTGTTATGTTTTGTTTTGCAGTCTCGCGTACCTCGTGACGGTTAACTCAGGTCATGCTGCTGTTTTTCATGATTAGGTTATTTTCTTATGACTAGATAATAGTTTCTGGTTTTGTTTTGTTGTCATTTTTATGGTTTGGGTTTTGTTATTTCTCTAATGACGTTGGTTAGACCAGTGTGATTTGGGCCATAGTGGCCGTGTGGTGTAATTGTATATCAGCATGTAGTGTCTAACACCTGTTGAGTATTTTGGGGTCCTCGACGAGGTAGGACGGATTATTATCCGCGCACCAATTGATCTGGTCCATCATATTTGTGTCTGATGTGATTGTGATGTTTGTATTTGTATTGCACCCACTAATCTTTCTTTTTTTCTTTTGGTTTGAGTCAAGGCTGAGTGTACCGAGGGGGAGGCTAGTCACCTGGGTGAACACATTTGTTGTGAGGTTGGAGTACCAGGGTTGGAGCACCTCTCCCTATTTGGTTTGCCGTGCACACATAAATGGTTGAGAGCACAATCGTTTACAGCTAGCTTGCCACCCCTAAAGTAAACTTTAGCCTTGTAGTTTATATTTTTTTTCTGTATTTATTATTTTCTGTTTATTTTGTGGGGACGCTCCATTAATTTCTTTTGTGATGTTTTGTTTAATGTGACTCAGTGTTTGAATCAGCCATGTGGGGAGGAATGCTCTTTTAACAATTGACCTATCCTATTCTTATAATAAACTTGTCAGTGATTTACCCTATGAATAAATGATGCCAGTAGAATATTTTCCTCACAAAATAAAATTATTTATTTTGTTTATTGGATGACACGACTCTTGTCTTTTCTCTGCACCACCGAACCTGGGTTCCTTTAATATTTCCTTGGGTGCAATTCCCAAGGTGGCGTAGTCCGTGCTATCTGGATTTGGTTATACTAAAAACAATACCGCTCTGGTTACAAAAGTTAAACATTTTTCACCAAGTTAACACACTTTCAAGTGGTTTTTGCCTGTTAAATGTATGTTATTGTGAGCCATAGACATTTCTGTTTACCTTTTGTACTCAATTTTGACCTCTTCAGTGGAGTTTAACCTTTCACACTTGAGCATTGTGTTATTATGCTCTTCATGTACAGTTTGAGTTATAAGATGTTTCTTGTTAAACACAACAAATCATTTTGCCTTTGGGTGTTGCACTTTATTTCCAAATATTGCATTTGTAAATGATTAAAGTCTGGTTTATGCTGCTATTTACTTAACTTGATACAGCCAGGCACATGTCTTTTTTTTTTGTTAAAAAATAAACAAGTTTCAAATGTCCACCATCTTCAGTTTGGTTTTTAACACTCTGACAAACATAACTTGGTAGAAAACAGAAAAACAAATGTTTAGAAATAGATGAGCTGCATCTTAATTTCAGTGAACAAGTTACAAATGGAAAAGTGATTGCTGCTACTGTTGTCCCTGCTCAGAGAAAAAACTGGTCAAAGCAATGCGAATTTTATGGGGTTGTTTTTCTTGGTGCCGCAGAACAGGTGCCATCTCCTGGGTCTCTTCTTGAGTGCCAGGCTCACTAACGCCCTGTAGCCACTCGTTGTCAAAATGTTCTCCATTCCGCTTGCACAGATTATGTAGAATGCAGCATGCTGTGACGACCACTGGCATTCTTTTCTTGCTTGAGGAGGCACCTCCACTGGCCCTTCAGCCTCCCGAACGCACACTCTACCGTCATTCGTGCTCTGCTTAGGCGGTAGTTAAAATGTTGCTGTTCCACAGTCAACTGGCCATGGTCACTGTAGGGCTTCATCAGCCAAGACATGAGCGGGTAGGCTGCGTCCCCCAGGACTGTGATTGGCACCTCAATGCCTCCAATGTTGCGTGTAAGCTGTATAAAGAGAAATCAATTGCGATAAATTATTATTGTGGCATTGCTTGCATATTATATATATTAATTGCTTATGTTTTTCTCATTTGCAAGTAATTTGTCAATAAAATGAAGTATGGTGATAACAGAAATGTATATCTTGGTGTAAACACATACTACCTATATTTTTTATTACTAATAATGATACTAAAGGCTGCTTTTACAAATTCACACATTTTTCTCATCTTTACTGTAACATTTTTATAGACAACCTATGTTGATAGTTATTCTGTTATTCTTAGGACAACAATGAATGATCATGTCTTTACCTCTGGAAAAAGAGCACCTCTCTCTGCCAGGTCAAAGATCTCTGAATTGCGGAGAACTCTGACATCATGAACACTGCCTGCCCAACCGACATTGATATTGGTGAACCTAATGGAGATTGCTAATTAGACATTGACTGTATAAAAAATACTATACATAAACTATACAAATATATAATATACTTAATGTAAAAAAAAATCTTATTAAATCGGGACAAAGTGATTTATGTCCATGTAAGGACTTTGTACATTAGCAAACTTTGTAATAAATAAATAAATAAATAAAAATGTTAGTGGTTACTTACTGTGACTGATAATCTACAACAGCTTGCAGGATAATGGAACAATGTCCTTTGCGATTAAAATAGTCCTTGGCGTTGTTTTGTGGAGCCGTTATCGGGATGTGCGACCCGTCGATGGCACCTGCACATTGAGGGAAACCCCATCTTCTCTCAAACCCATCCCTAATGTCCAGGAGCCTCTGGCCTGTGGGCAATTGAATGCATTTCTGCATGCAGGACACCAGCGCACTGCATACTTCCCACACGCAGATGCATACTGTAGACCGGCTCAGCCCAAAGAGGTGAGAGATGGTGTTATACCCGCTGCCTATAGCGAGATACCACAGGGCCACGGCGACGCGCTTATCGACCGGTATAGCCTGACGGAGATGAGTGTGCCTCCTCATTAAATAACTTTTCAGGCAGACACAAAGGTAATCGAATGTACGGCGCCCCATTCGAAAACTGGATTGCCAGTCTTGTTCAGAAAAAGAAGCCTGTACTATATTTTCCCACCAGTGTTGACTCCGAGCTTTCATCCAAGTATCTCGCTGGTTTTTAATTAATGATTGATGGTTCGTTCCAGGTCATGTCTTATAAGTGCATATAGAAACTTGGGATTTCATCATCTCACTCTTAAAACGTATTCTTTCCTCACTCTCTTTCTTTCTGCAACTCGTATGAATGTGTGTGTGTGTGTTTGTGTTAGATATTAGTTTTATGTGTTAGAATAATCAGTAAAATCTTGTTTGTATTTTAAAGAGAAGTATTACTTGTGTTATGTGCTTACGAATTTAATGTCTTAAACTTCTGATCTAAGTTACCTTGCTAACTATAGTGTTTCACTATAGTTCGGATATTTATATCCGTTGCAGAGTTGATAGTTACAGCCAGTTCAAATGAACCGCGAACGAGTCATTTGCTCGGTTGTAATAAGTGACTCTTTCGAATTCCCTATGAATTAATTAATAATTCCTTTGAGCTAAATTGACGAATCACTAAAATTATATATCTATATATATCTATATATCTATATCTATATCTATATCTATATCTATATCTATCTATCTATCTATCTATCTATCTATCTATCTATCTTACATCATGCAAGGCAATTAATAAACGGACGCATGCGTACGATCTCCCAATGGGTGGAGTTACTCCACCCTGCTACACTTAAAAAAAAACTAACGTTAACTTTACCAACATGAATCTGAAACGAAATAGGTTTTCTCAATCCTAGCAAATCGCTCCATATTATGTGAATGACGTCAGGCAGTTATAACGGTATTAACGGTAATAGCGGCGCTGAAAAGTGTAATAATTTAATGTGCCTAATGCGCCATCTCTCAACCACAATCGGCCCAGCTACACACAGCCAAAACTTAGCCAGATCTGGCAACCATTACTGGGCCAGAGCTGGCTCACTTCCGGTGAGCCGATGCCAGTACACAGCCGAGTGAGCCGACACTCAGCCACGATTGGCCCGATTCCGCTGGCTACATGGGATACGTTTTTCTTACCTCTACCTATTTTATTTTTAAAACTCATAACCTGAACGCATCACACACACACACACACACACACACACACACACACTAATCCGGAGTTTTCGACCCTCGAAAACGGACACTGACTCTTCAGTCAAGTCCGAAGCAAGACAGTCGCAAGTGACGCAACCCATAGCAACGCATTATGGCAACGACACCTCAGACTGACAGAAACGTAAAAATAAACGTAAATTTAGGCAACTTTAGTTTTGTACATTGTCATGTTAATTATAATCCTTTTTTTTTTATTAAAGTAAAGGGGCACCCAAAGCCCCCCCACCCCTGCACGTGCCCGCTGCTGCACTAAATGTTAATTTCAGTAGGAAGACGCCAGAAAAGACGCACAAGTATCGCTGTGATCGGTGAAAATAATATAGAAATGAGCCTGTCACTTAATCTAACTGTATAAAGTGTGTTTGATGGTTGTGTAAATATGAGAAATACCGTGAACTTCTCCTCTCCTCAGAAGACTTGACGCTGAAACTCGATGACTGAAGAGGCGTGAGCGAGCGGTGACGTCATCCGCCGCCAACGGTAGATGATCGAAGACGCGCCAAATACTATTCATAACGACAGAACATCTATAGACATCAACAATAACACACACACACAAAAAAAAACTGGTCTTTATTCCAGCTGCTCTCTTTCTGCTGGTTGTGTGAAGCTGTGTTGAGATGGAGATCATTTCAGTTTATTTAGTAGAAACTGTGAGTTGTTTAAAGTTCATTGTTCTGACTTCATAATATTGTGCCATAATTAAACAAACAAATCCAGCATTTTGCAAACAAACTCGATCTGCTTTTCAAAGGAAAACTCAACTCGCAAACAAATAGAAAGCAATGTGCAAGTACAAAGGTAAATTCGAGCGAAAATGCAATGGAGTAACACATATGCATTGTGTTTTGCAAATAGAAATAAATAAGCCTAGATCATATTTCACAAATAAATACAAACCATCCTACAAATTGCATGTAACCTTTGAACAAATACCAAATCTAGTGCATAAAAATGCATATCTGTCTGTTATGATTGTGAGACACAGACACTTGGCTTTTTATGAGATCTCTCGGCTCGGTTTTCTCACAAATGTGTCCAGGCAGATTTTCTCACAAATGCAGTTGAGCAACTTCCTCTAAAACAGTAGATGGCGCTAAGATAGGGGATTCATTTAGCGCTAGTCTCCCGGGAGAAGCACTGATTTCAAACTTGCCTTTGCCTACAGCTGAGGAAAATGACCAGTGAACAGGTGTGTTTCTGTCTTAAATATGAGAAATACTGTGAACTTCTCCTGTCCTCAGAAGACTTGACGCTGAAACTCGTTGACTGAAGAGGCGTGAGCGAGCAGTGACGTCATCGGCCGCCAGTGGTAGATGATCGAAGACGCGCCAAATACTATTCATAACGACTATTCATAACAGTGACGAAGACGTCACCTACAGACAAAACAAAAATATCTTGGACATATTGGTAGCAATCTTTCTGCACCTTCACCCAGAGGCCGGGTGGGTAAATGCAAATATTTCACTCCGTTGAGACGGGTGAGAAACAGATTTAATGGCCAGCTTTTTAAGTTGTCTCGTCCTCAGCTTTTTAAGTTGTCTCATCCTCTGTCCCATGAGTGTGTCAATTGTGTGTACCTCATCTACTGTCTCGAGTGCCGTAAACAATACGTGGGCCAAACTAAGAATGAGTTGCGCGTCAAGGCCTATCAACACGCACATAACATCGTGCACAAGATTGAAAAACGAAGATAGTTGGTGCAGCACTTCTTAAAGCATGGCCTTGAGTCCCTTCGGATGATGGGACTCCAAGCAAATCCACTCTGGTCTCTAATGGCTCGTTTCCACTGAGTGGTACGGTACGGTACGGAACGGTACGCATTTATTTGCGTTTCCACTATCATAAGTTGTAAATGGTACCAAAATTCCGAACCGTACCGTACCACTTTTTGGGTACCCTTCCGTTGTGGTACCTAGCACAGTGGAACGGTACTAAAGGGTGGAGCTAGACTCACTGCAGAACGTTGATTGGTTGACTGATACCCCTTTTCCACCAACAAGAACCGGGTGCTGGTTCAGAGCCAGAGCCAGAGCTGGTTCAGAGTTGGTTCGACTGACGAGCTTACTAAGAACCGGTTTGCCTTTCCACCGGCTAGAGAGCCACAACAGAGCCAGATCTTACGTCACTGTATACGTCTCATGTTGCCCAGCAACCGCTAGTGCGGTAGCGCCAAACACAAACACGCCAGGCTTGTTCGAGATGCATCGGCTTCTCGCAGATCGATCGCCGCATGACATCAAAGCACTGCGATAGCGATCTAAAAGCACAAGGAGTCGTATGCTCTCCAAACACTCCCGCAGCTCTGATCGGTCCTCGCCGCTCCGATGCATCTCGAACAAGCCATCAACAATAACGGACGTTGCAATACTATGGATGCTCATGGGTTTGCAAAAATACATCGGAATCCAACGCGTTCGTGCAGCTCGCCGTAACTTACATAGACGGATATTATAATCGAGCTGCTATTAGCTCGACTAGCTGCTATTTAAAAATGGCGGTCACAAGTTTCTATTCGTCTTGTTGGTCACGGTAACCCCGCCCCCAGCCCCTGACGCAAGCGGTTCTTTCTTGGCTCCGTTCTAGACCCTGCAATGATTTGGTGCTACTTAAGAACCAGTTTCACTGGTTCGGAGCTGGTGCTTTGGCGGTGGAAAAACAAAGAACCGATTTGAAACTAGGCTCTGGCTCCGAACCAGCACCAGTTCTGCCTTGGTGGAAAAGGGGTAAAAGAATCGTCACTTGCGCGTGCTACAGAACGACAACGCAACACAAGAGGCGCCATTTTTAAAACACACACAACACCGTTGCAAAACAATGCCGCCGCGAAGCATAACATCACCGTGGTCGACCCAGGAGGTGCAGACCTTCCTTGGTATCATCGGTGAAGAAAGGGTGCAAAGGGAACTCGATGGCATGGTGAGAAACGAAAAGGTTTTTCAGCATGTTTCTGAGAGGATGGCTGCTGAGGGTTTCCAGCGGACGCCCGAGCAGTGTCGCGTTAAAAACAAGAAACTGCGGAGTGACTATCGTAAGGTGAAAGACCACAACAGCCGGAGTGGTGTTCAAAGAAAGAATTGGAAGTGGTTGGATATGATGGACGCCATCTACGGACACAGACCGGCGAGTTTGGGAAGAGAAGGAGGCATTGATGCGGCTACCTCGTTGCTGGAGTCGATGATGGAGCCTGCCGGTAAGTTCTTATAACTTTAGTTGTGAAAAAGTATTCAACGATCACGGGAAAGCTTACTTTCAATGCACAACTTTTGAGCAAGCCTGTTGTTTGTTGGTTGTTTGCCAGCCAGAGAGGTATCAACCAATAATTTGCAAGCTAGCAAGACGCTAGTCTATTAAGCCAGTGGTGGACGGAGTACATATCCAATACGTTACTTGTACAGATACCCTAATAAAATACTACTATTTACTATTACTACTAAACATATTCTACTAAATAGCTATTAAAGAGAGATGGGTCTAATGATAGAACTTAAGGTAAGAGCTCAGTCTGAAAATTATTGTGAAATATCAGAGAGAGATGTGAATTATGTCCACATTCAATGGGCTTAAACAGTACAGCAATGTTGCTGGGTAAAAAGTACAATATTATGCTTTGGAATGTAGTGCAGTAAAAGTTTCTCAAAATAAAAGTACAAAATAAAAGATACCTGAAAATGTATGTACAGTATAAAAAAAAAAAGCTTTGTTACTGACTTCCGCTGTAATTGGCTACCCACTTACAATGTTGTATGTTCTGTATTTACGACGCGGGCTCCGACTGGGATGGGTCCGCGGGTGGTGGTGGGGAATCGGCGGTGCGGGTGGCGCAGTGGGAACTCGAGGCTGTTGGATCTGCTGGGTGAGCCCGGACACCTGCGCCACTAGAGCCTGAACAGCGCGAGCTGTCTCGTTGAGATTTCTCTCCTGAGTGTCCATTCTTTGCATGCATTTATTCATAAATGCCTCCATTGAAGTTGTAGAGCCACTCGCTGCTTCCATGCTCAGGGTCAGATCGTTCTGTAACGAATGAGAAGAGGAAGCAAGATGCAAGTAAAAAGCTCTTTATTGTATATATGTTATAAGGAAGGTCAAAGTCCAGAACAGACAGGCTAGCGGCGCAGGGACCCCGATGGCCAGATGAACCCGGTGAGTGGAAGTGCAGCAGTGCGGTGAGATGAATCCAGTGATGAGAATAATCCAGAATAAATCCACAGGAACACGAACAGGAACAAGAAAGGCACAAGACTCGAGACGCAGACTGGAACACTACCGGGACACCACAAACAACGATCTGACAAATATTCTGGGGATATCTAATTTGATTTTATCAATAAATTCCACTAGAAACAAACCTTGTTGTATTATTTTAATTTAATACTGTGAAGCTGCTTTGATACAATCTGTATTGTGAAAAGCGCTATACAAATATACTTGACTTGACTTGACTTGACAAAGGAGATGAGAAAGTGGTGAGCATATATAGGGTGATGAGATGAGCTGCAGCTGGTGACGGGAGTGATGAGCTTGATTGCTGATGAGCGCTAATGAGCCGGCACGCCCACACAATCAGTACACACACACACACACACACACACACACACACACACACACACAACAACAGAACACGAGACAAGAAAGAGACAAAGGATTTATGAACCGTGACAATCATAGTCATAGTCATAATCATAGTCATTAACCACAACTAGTATTGGGCTTGTAATAATAAAGGCATCATACAGATTCATGTGAGAGATTGATGATCTCAAGATGTAACCTTCACAGTGCTTATTAATATAATTAATAGACTTTTTTCAGATCTCATTTGTCCGATTTTAACAAATATAGGCCTGGTTTCACAGGCAGGGCTTATTGTACTTATGTACTTATTCTTACTGTAGGGTTATTTAATTTATAAGAATATTGCTTAGCTAGCACATGACAGTACATGAGACGAAATACATTGTAATACACGACATTAAAAAGTTAGCTTAGCTCAAGCTTACCCTCCTGCGTCGTCGTTTTTGTCTTGCCTTGTCTTGACTTGCGCGGTTGTCTGTCTCGTCCCAGCTCCTTAAAATTTCCCGAATTTTTCGGCTGTGTTTTTCCTTGCAGCCTGCAGCCTTTGCTCAAACAAAGCTTGTCTCCTCCTCGTGACAAACAGCCACATGCCGAGAAGCAAGAACAAGATATTCTCGATGTCCTCCATTGTTGTTTACGGTCTTAGCTTTCTTCTTCGCGCGAGAATGACGTCAAGCTATTTTCCGTCATACACCACGCCTATCAAGTGACGTTATCACTACTTTCCGGCATACACCACGCCTATCAAGTAAGGGTACTGTTGGCAGTGGAAACGCTAGCCAATTCATGGTTTTCCGACCCGAACCGTACCGTACTGTACCGTACCGTACCACTCAGTGGAAACGAGCCATAAAAGAATGTTTGTGGGCCGAAAGAGTTTGGATCAAACGCTTGGACGCCCTGTATCCGAGGGGGCTTAATGAGACGTAGTTTTGAGTCAGTCCCTTCTTCTTTCTTCCTTCTTCTACTCAGTTGCTACCCTTCTAGCTTGATGTTTCAACTTATGTATTTTTTTGCTAGGGTCACACACACCACCACCCTAAACCTAACCATCTGTACCCTAGGCTGTCTTACCCGCGGTCACACAGCCCGCCATGTGACAGCCCGGGCTCCTTTAGCCCTCATCCTTTATATATCTTAATATAACATACACCTTTTATAAGTATTATTTCATATGTCTGGGCACCGAACCCGTTACTGTTCTCCCCGGGGCCATACAGCCCACCATGGGGCACCCTGGACATTCTCAGCCCTTATTATTATTCATTAGTATAATAAATACCAGTTTTAAATATTATTGTATTATATTTGGGTACTAGATGGTGTTTGGGCAGACCAGTGGAGACACTTTCACTTATGGTTATCAGGAGGTCGGGTTACGGAAAGGTTCAGGAGTATGGGAGAGTGCGTGCCTGTGGACTTGGTTTGTTCGGAGTGTGGACTGTGCATAACCAGGTCTGGACCTTTAGGTCTGGACTTTGGATGTTTCATTCCCCTTACCAGCCCGTGCCTCCGTCTCTGAGCTTCGGGCTGGCTCGGTTTGGACCTCGGTTTGCAGTGTGCCTTTAAATACACCACGCAATGGGAGGAATGAGTACACATAAGTCTGACACAGCCGTGACTAACTTTTCTAAAATGTTCTCACTTTTAGGAAATACTATTAAGGAACAAGAGATATATGGGTACAGCAACTACAGCAGTGTGCGCTGTGCAGTAAAATACTTAAATAAATAATGATAAAACAATTTCATATACAAGTATATATAAAAAAAAAAAATATATATATATATATATGTGTGTGTGTGTGTGTGTGTGTACATAGACATATACAGATATACAAGCATAAAATAATTATTACATGACATAAAAAGATTTTACTCTGGGAATGTAAAAAGGCAGACAAGAGAAAACACAATTAGATTTTTTTCCTGACATGTATAATGGACTGATACACAGTGTACCCTGATTCTGGGTCACAGAATAAATAACGAAGTATAAACGAATAAATATTTTATGCGCAAATATGTCTATTTACCATCAAATAAATGTGGCCTTAACGACAAATATTTACAAGAACTTCAAATAACTCTTAATTAATTAACACTCATGATTGATTTATGAAATATATCATAACCCAGAGCTTTGGACGTAAGATAAAGCACATATTTATATATTTCTGTTTAAGACAGCTTTATTATTTTCCATTCACATGTCAATCTCATATTATTATTATTATTATACACTGTTGTTTGGTAGAGTTAGCATGGATTAAGGAACTGTCTGTGCTCCTTATTTTCAATTTCTCAGTAAAACGGACCAAGATTTTTCATTTTAAAACAACATTTCACACGACCATAGATGGACGTGACGTCATCCGACATCGTCCACACCAGGGAAACACATTTCAATTTTAAAATGACATTCAAAATAAAAAATTACCCAAATAACATTCAAATGCGATCTTGGTTACATATTTAGGCTGATTATATGCATCTATACTCAGTATTTTAACTTTAAATAATTATTTCCCTTTGTGAACCACTTCCACACGACGAACGATGATCGTGACGATATCCGATGTCGTCGCCACGAGGTGAATACTTAATAAATTCAAAACAGCGTTAATAATATAAAAATAATTTTTTTCTCACTCCAATATGGTTAAACACGGTCCTGGGTATATGTTCATGTTACTCTTTCACACTTAATAACCAGAATTCGATTTAATATTGTAATTTTATGTTGTTGTTGTTATGTTGTTTCATTGTCTCTCCACTCATTGCTTTACCAGTGCATGAGGTGAGAGTGACCTACTTACACAAAAACACTGTGTAACTTTTATACATCTGTCCTTTATTACATTTACTCACAATTCGCCGATTTACGTTTTTGATTTGACTGTTTAGACTCAGTCCTGGAGGGCCACTGTCCTGCAGAGTTTAGCTTCAACCCCAATTAAACACACCTGAACCAGATAATCAAGGTCTGATTATCTAATTCAGGTGTGTTTAATTGGGGTTGGAGCTAAACTCTGCAGGACAGTGGTCCTCCAGGACTGAGTTTGGACACCCCTGGTTTAGAGCCTATTTTGGCCGTTTTAGAAAAAAAAAAAAAAAAACCTTTGAATTATTATTATTTTTTTAACGACAGTCTATATTTAGGGTTGAACGTGCTTACACGGAAATCGCTCTGCTGCATTACAAACCAAAAGAATACTATAAAACCATAGAAAAATAATATGTATTATAAAATATCTTGTGTAAATATATAATATATTTTCTTTTTCTATATCTTTACCTACAGTTCGATTTTTAAACACGGATTTGTACAAAATCGCATTTCATGTGTGTATACATTTTATATATATATATATATATATATATATATATATATATATATATATATATATATGGAGTGTTAGTGTTAGAAGGTCAAAGCAAGATATAATTGTTTGATTGTCTCATTTCATGCACAAGATAAGGCCAATTTTCACACATATTTCTTCTGTCTAAAAATGTCCTAATGTGGCAAAAAAACACTTGCTCTCACACACACTCGCTCTCACACACTCTCGCTCTCACACACTCTCGCTCTCACACACTCAGGGACAAACGAACATGGCATTGACCTTCAGGCCTTGTTCATCAGCACAGTATGACAAAAATGTTTCCATGTCATCTAGACACTGGATTATAAACAAAAAGTCATCCTTTGCTTCAGGAAATTCCCCCTTCCTGAGGGCATTTTGTTGTTGATCACTGTTCATCTGCAGAAAAGCAGGCTCTGTCACCTCCCCACAGAATAAGTCTCTGTGACTGCGTACCCAGTACAACGCTGTAAGAAATTCTCTTACAATGATTGGCTGTTGCACCTGGTGAAGTAAATATATATGATGTCACAAAATAATTAAACTATTTATCCAGAATGCATGCAACTGCTTGATATATGACCAATAAAATAATTTACCTTATCAGTGTCCTCTTCAACCACAACTCTTTTGCTATGCGACAGTTTGGTGGTGGTGGATTTTGACACCCTAAAGACAGGCTCAATGGTTCTGAAGGAGTTGGGATGCTTCTTTTTTGCAAATCTCTGTCCATGCCTTTGGAAAATATGTAAATGTAGGCACTCTATTTGTATAAAACCTTTTTAGTGTCACTTTTCTAACAGTGGCTAAATACAGCCAAGATACTGAAAAGTTTATCTGTAGAGTCTGTCTTACCCTTCTAGGCAAAACCTCTCCATCAGCTGAATGCAACCATTGGCGAATCAATGGCACCTCCTCCTAAAAACACACAAAAATAAAAATAAAAAATTGATATATACGAGGAGTTTGTTGGCATACTTGTGTGAAAATCCAGTTTACTTCTGTGAATATTAATGGACATTAACTACAGATACTGAGAGCATACTGTGAAATACAAATAACACTGTAAGACTTTGATTTTATTATCTAACAGCTTTTGACAATTATTCTTACCGTCAGCATTTAAACAGCACAGGAATTCTCTGTGCACAGTTGAAGAGAAAACTGTAAAAGGAAAAGTGCATCCACAGTTAGTTTAAAAACAACTGCTAGCTTGTTTCAACATTTATACATGCATACTTAAATTAGCTTTGCACAATTTCATCCTATAAAACATACCCCAAGGTCTCTTCCTGTTTTTCCACTCCAGGATCTTGCAATGTGTCTGGCATTCCAAAGAAAACACAAAATACATCATATGTAGTTAAATGATCAGTTCTGTATGCTGAGAACGAGGCTCTTAAATGAACTTGAAGCCTGAGAACGAGGCTCTTATGTGAACGAAGCCTGAGAACAAGGCTCTCTTTGGAAACAGCCCAGGTTCATTAGAGAAACATACCAGTGGCAAAAAAAAAAAAAATTACAGAACAGATGAACGTGATTAAGTCAGTGATTTTATTACGTTGCAGTTTGTACGTATCATCGCAGTACTGAATTGAAATGTCCGGTGAGTTGCGCTATGAATGCTCCATCACGTTTTAAAATAACGTACACCTACACTAAACCTACCCGATATGTTAACAAAAACAAATGTGACAAAACCGCAATCATAACCATGCCAGTTTAGCTTGTTTTTTTTAGATCTTGTCTTTGAGCTCTTTATTGTGACTTCATCGGTTACAGGATTCATACTCGAACTCTCCACACTGCAAGTACAATTCTGTACCAGCTGAGCTACTGAGCAAGCTTAGTATGTCAGAAAAGCCGACCATATGGAGCTGGTTAAGTGATGCAAACTCCAGAATGTATTAGTTTACGAATCATGCACTATGGTAAAAAGTGTTTTGAGGTCATAACATAATATTGTGCAAGGAGCCACGTGAAAACAAGCCATTAATCCATAATCTGCCCTTTTAATCATAATTGTGTATAAAAATGATTGCTATTTTACTGCCTCTAGTGTTCATTTCTGTTGGAAACTGCAGTGACGTCCGTTTTGGTGCGTATTTTGCAAATATATTGCCACAGGAACGTTTTTTCCAATAAGCCTGTGTTGTGAGCCTGTGTGCAGAGGGATCATCAGTTACATTTGCAAGACTGGTGTAATTGTAGACAACACCATATATGTTGAGAGTGACTAGAGTAGGGGGAAAAACAATTAAACCTTTACAAAACTTCACCTTGTTGACAAACTCCTTCCCTTGGTCTGTAATGATTTTCCTGACCATGCCGAACAAGTACAACTTTGTGGTTATTAATGCAGACACCTCAGCTGCTGTCTTAGATTGCAGGGGTTCTGCAATCACCCACTTAGTGTACAGGTCTGTCATGGTAAGGACATACTTGTTGCGTGCCGTTTCTGGCAGTGGTCCAATCAAATCCAAACCAAGCACCTCCCAAGCTTCTTTTACCTGCATGGCACAGAATTAGCATTAGTCAAATGCTGGTAAACCTGTACACAAGCTTGAGACTAGCTTGTTAGTCTCATCAGTATGCTAAAACATTGTAAGCAGCACCTTAATGGAATGCAAGACTGGTACAACAGTCTTGATTGGGTCATTCAACTGGCAGCGGTGACAAGATCTGACCTAAAAAGCAACACATTTTTTTGAACAAAATATCTAGAAAAATAGCCAGTTGATGAGAGACGGTATTAACATTAAGTGACATGGCATCTGTGGCTTTAATATGTTAAGTACAACTAAAAATGTATCCAAAAATAATTCTTCAAAATCATTTGTTGGGATATGTATCCAAAAAGGATTACATGCCGAGATGCTAGCAATCTTCTTTAGTTATATTAGGCTATTTATTCAGGATTTAGTGTCACAATTACATCAGTATAGCTGCTAAACTGATTTGTCAGTTACTACTGGAAGTGTCACAACATACGGCGACATGTTCTGCGACTCAGTGTCAGTGTTTTGCGAATGTCACTGAGACATGCCAACATCCAGATGTGCCACTACGCATAGCAACATGTGCCATTGGCTTCTGTGCGTCAGATGCCATGTCACTTAATGTTAATAAAAGTCACTTAATGTTAATAAGTTGGTGATGATAATACAGTTGTCAACATTTGAAGTGGATCAAAACCTTTCATCAAAGTTACATATGACTTTTGAACAATACCCGTTCTGGTCTTAGGACAACTTTGATGAACTTTTTTGATCCACTTTAAATGTTGACTACTGTAAATATAACTTCTAAATCAAGGAGATATCTAACAATCAAAGGTGGAAAAAGTAGACACATTCTTAAGTATAGATATAAGATACCCATTAAGTATAAAAAATGACCCATTCTTTCACGTCCTGGATAACTGTAGACCAACAGTAGCCAGCAATAACCCTGTTTTGAGTGCCTCTGAGGCCTGGGTTAAAGTTGTCCGCTTCTCGACAGCGAAAACGACAACATGTCTAAGCTCCTCTCGACTTACTTGCAGCAACGCGTTGAAGTATTTTCCGCCATTGCGAACTCCTATCCTTACCGCACTCACATTATGTATGTACCCTGTGATACAATTTTCATCTACGGAAACGTCAGTTTTCAATTTTTTTTGCTGGACTTGACATGAAGTCGCTTCTTGCTTCGTCGTCTTTGCTGATTAAGCTACAAATCCCATAAACACTTTCGGCGCAGCACTAGCCCATACAACATACACAACTGCGTATGCTCAACCAAAATCAATATGCACTAAATTAATTTGCGTACAGACATTCTGTCACAAACACTCCGTAACCTCCCTCTCCAGCCATCAGAGAGCACCTTCGCCTAAATATAGACTTTTCATTACATATCCCATCATGCATCTCCCTGGACTGATTACACCATACACCTGCACTGCACTGATTACACACACCTGCACCTCATGCTCAAACACTCATTTAAGCCACACTCACACAACACTCTGAGCGAAGTCTTGTTTTGCTATTGTGAACATTTCTGAGTGTTTATTCCTGTGATTGCCTGTTTGTATTTTTGACCTTGCCCGTTTCTGGATTTCTCCCTGTCTGCTGCCTGCCTACGTTACCACTTCTTTGATCTCTGACTGTTTGCTGCCTGCCCTGATCTTCTGCCTGGTATTGTACTACGATTTAGCCCTGTCTTCTCTGCTGGTTCTGACCCATAGACTGTAAAAAATATGGACAAAGCGTCTGTGACGTCACCCATAGACTTTCTGAAGAACGGTTTTGAAGCTGTTTATGGGGGGTATGGGCGGCGCCATCTTGGGAAATCCTAACCCCGCCCACCTTCTGGCCAATCCATATATGGGTAAAGGACGCGAGTCCGGTTATTCCAAGTACAGAACAGCGTGCGTCACTCAGCTCGCTCTGCTACTCCGGTTATCTTTGTATGTATATTTTAGGCAACGAAATATGTTATAAAACACCATACTAACTCTTCTCGTTTTCATTTAAAGAAATCTTAAACATTATAGCCACACAAATGTGGTTCAGGCAATGCGTATTGATTATATTCACTGCATAAAACGTTTGCCTAACAAAATGAAATATAAAACACAACCCTGCCTCTTTTCGTTTAAATATAATATAAAAATATTAAACATTTTAATATGGTCCAGGCAATATGTGCATTTGTACTAAACAACAGATGTTGCAGTAAACAACATTATACAGATCATCTTCGTTGTATTAAAATTTAAAATGACAAAACTCAACCCAGTCTCTTTTTGTTAAATTTCAGTTTTATCAATATTAGCCATTATAAAAGCATAAGTAAATGGTACCAAGAAGCTATACAAATAAAGCAAACAATTCAGTCAAACATACTAAGTCAGCGCTCTCTAACCATACAACGGTAAAGTTAAATAGCTTATAAAGTTATGAAACTTCCCCTCAGCCAAAACGATTGGCCAGGGAACAAATTATAGATTCACGAGACCAAAAATCGCCTGTTAGATATACACAAGACGAATTATATCTCATGTTTAACCACTACAGAGACGCCAGAGTCAGCGGCAAATGTCAGAACGACTAGCCGAGGAAAGGCTGTTCCAGGCGGGGTACATGAGCGCCGAGCGCCCGGTGATCGTCTGGATCTTACAACCTAGATAAAATTTTCATAAATCTTTATAAATAAACCACAGATTTGAGCTTTAAACAACTACATTCTCGCCTGAAAAACTCTTAAAACTACATTTCATGATACAAAAACAGTAGTATTATATTGCAACTGTGTTAAAAAATGGCGCTTCTTATGTTGTCATTCTCCTTGGAGCAGCCTATGCTCGTTATTAGCTGTCAATCAAGCTGTCAATCAAAGTCAACCACGCCCTTATTTGTCATACATTTCATATCTAAATACGATCTAAATAAAAATTCACCCCCTCACAGTTGTCAGGCACTCGGAACCTATCGAAAAATAGAATAAAAGTCCATGGGACCAACCTGTAAAAACATGAATTTATGCTGTGAAAATGGACATTTTAACATGGTGGTCTATGGACATTTGCTCCCTTTTGGGACCTCCCCCTAGTGGATTTTCGATGTATTGCAGTTTTTCGCACTTCCGGGTAGGCTTCATTTTTCAGATTAGAATGTTGCCGCTTGTTCTGACCATTGCCTGTGTAACAGGTACAGAAAGTGTTCTGTTAAAACATATGTATTGATTGTTATAATTCTCACAAAATTGTTTTTCACATGCACCTGATATGATTGCCTAAGTGAGTTGAGTACGTTTCCCCTTTAATTGCTGTGATGTCATCATGAGCCTACATAATTTCCTGTTTTGCCGCCGCCTCTTCCTCTTGACATTGTTAATGCATGGAAGAGGTGGGTTATTTTTGGCTCCTGCTAATCCTTATTAATCTTTATTTTAATTGTTGCTTTTATGTCTATATCTTCGCTGCAAATTATGTGTATTATGTTATTTTACCTATCTGTGTGGTTATTTTTGTCATTTCACCCCGATTGAGATATATTTTTGCATCTGAGTCTAAATGTGAAACGAGAGCACATGTGACAAGTGTACATCACATTTGTTTTATAGATTTAAAGAGGGCGAATCTCACTAAGAGGCTGCTTTTATTTGTTTTATATCAGGTATGTTTCTCTGTATTGCTCTTGACATTGTTAATGCATGGAAGAGATTTAAAGAGGGCGAATCTCACTAAGAGGCTGTTTTTATTTGTTTTATATCAGATCTCAGAGAGTAAAACCCAGTGAAACCGCCGCCTGTTGTCCCGTGTCTGTCTTCACAACGCAGAAAAGTGATTTTATAACTGGTGTCGCGAGCCACCGGTTACACGTGGTGCCATAACCCTTCGGATTTCGCATGATCGGCTGATTACCAATCGCCGGAGCTGCTGCTTCAACAGACGACGGTGTGCCGTGAAAGATCGCTGGATGTGAGAGTGTTTCGCTGATCGCGGAGGCCGCAGCTCATTTCATCTCGTCCGATCTCGTCATCAGTGTTCTATCTTCTGTTGCGCATATCACAGACGGTAAAGGTTGAACGGTTGCCTTTTACGAGGTGTGATGAAAAACTGGTTTGATTTTTATTAATGACGATCGCCTTATGAGCTTTGATGTGTTAGAAAAAAAAGGAAAAAAAAAACGTTTCTTTTTTTGCTGCTGCACGCTCCTCAATGACAGTGTTTTTGTGATCAAAACTGGATTTTTTTTTCTCTTTCTCCTCTTCTCCGTGCAAAGCTGTATTGAACTTTTTTTTTGCGCTGCTGCACACTCGATGACTGAGTGTTTGTGATCGTCACATACTTTGTTTTCCTCCGTGAAACGTCACACTGAACTGTTTTGAGAGTCTAAATGAGTATTTCTGCAAACTACACTTATCTGCATATTAAGTGATTTCAGTGTTTTGTTCTTATTTCTTCCTCATTTTCTGAAACTGTTATTACATTGATTTATTTTTATTTTTATTTTTTTCTCTATTCAAACTGAGTCATGTTTGAGGACACTGTTAGTCAGGATAATTATAGCCCTGTGCAACGGCCTAGTGCCATGTTCCCAGTAGGCAGGGGTAGTGGGGCTGTTCTTAATCGTCCTGACAATATGTCTGGAGTTTCACCTCGATGTTTTGGGAGAGGGAGGACATTCTTTAATGCAGAAATTGACAATGTACTTCCATCTGATTCAGCAATTGGTACCTCTGTGAGCCCCGCTGCTTGTTCTACCCCTTTTGCACGCCCTAACACTGATCGTGCAGTTACCCCTGAGTCTTTGGGGAGTATTATTTCTGATTTGGCACAGAAAATTGGTGAAAGCATTTCAGCAAGTCTCAACTTAACGCAACAGCCCAGCCCAGTGCAATCTAAGTCAAATGTACAGCATTCAGGCGAATGTTTTGATGCTTCTAATTTGAAAGTCATTGTCCAACATGATGTTGCGCCTCCACCGTTCTTTAGAGGTGATCAAAGTGATTCATTTACTGTACATGAATGGGAAGATTTGATGTACAGTTATTTGAACAGAAAGAAATGCACTGATGAAACTGCCTCTGATCTCATTTTGAGCAGGTTAGCTGGAAAAGCGAGAGATGTAGTCAAAGTGTCCTTGCGCAGCTTCCCTGGGCCGACTGCTGCAGTGCTCCCCACCACCGTGTTCGATATACTGAAGCGCAATTTCAGTGAGTTGATGTATTCAAATATGCCTATGTCTGACTTTTATAACACCCTGCCTAGGGCGGACGAGAGCCCAATGGACTACTGGATACGACTCAATAAGGCGATTGATGTGGCTGATGAGTGTTTGCGTAGACGGAACAAGTGTGTTGAGGACCCTGCTACTGAAGCTGTTATGATGTTTATCTCACACTGTCCAGATCCTGGCCTTGCTTTGTCTTTTCAGTTCAAGCCTGCTGAACAGTGGAGTGCTGCTGAAGTTCAAGAGCGACTGGATAGTCATCGCAGGACTCTGAAGAGAGCTTTTGCTAGAACTTCACGCTCATTGCCTGTGTCTGCTTGCCATCAGAACACTGTAACTGTCTGCGACGATTCTGTGTCAAGTTCTCCCAAACAGCCTGAACTGTCAAGTCAGATACCAAGTTTAACTGGTCAGTTGAACCCCAACGCTGCTCCTTTTACTCCTGATGCTAGTATGCAGCAGTTGGTTGGCATGATGGACAAAGTCTTATCTCTCTGCACTGCCTCACTGTCCTCGTCCACCCCAAACTGTCCTGTCAGAACTTCAGGCCCCAAGCCCAGTCTGAGCTCAGCATGTAGAGTATGTCAATCTAAAGAGCACACTACACATACTCATTGTATGCGCCAGAGGCTTTGTCGTAACTGCTTCAAACCTGGACACTTTAAGAGCAATTGTCCTAGGACGACAGGCCTTGAGCTGCCGCCTTCAGCCATTCAGTTAAACTAAATAGCCCATGTGCGGAGGGGGATAACATGGGCAGTGGCGTATTTCCCCCAAAAGATGAGTCAGACCCACATGAGATATTTGTAAATAGTTGCAAGTTGTTGCCACCCGACAAAACTGTGTTGTATGTGAGATCTCAGAAAATTGATGGAGCTAGTGAACTCTTTTATGCTCCTGTGACTGTCGGTGGCCAGTCCGTGCTGAACGGTATGTTAGATTCTGGCAGTATGGCTTGCACACTGAGTATGGAAAGTGAATCCAAGTTGCGTGCCGATGGAGTTCTCCCTCAACCCTCAGTGATTCCTGGTAATGTGGTCCTGGTGGGCTGCGGTGGTCTGACTACTCAGCCTAAGTGCACATATGACCTGGAAATCGAAGTCTACGGGTTCAAGTTTGTCGTGCCAACCTTAGTAGTGCCTGGACAGAAGGATGAGTTCATTATCGGCAGTAATGTAATCAAATGTGTGCTTCAGAAGATGAAAGCCGAAAAGAGATACTGGGAACTAATTTCCTGCCAAAACAGCAACCCTGAGTGTGAAGAATTTCTTGAGCTCTTGAGCGGTGTTTCTCGTTGGTCTGGTCCCCAACAGCCCGCTAAGCTCGGCACTGTTAGGCTTTGTCAGGCCGTTACCTTGCTTCCCAGGTGTGAGCACCTTGTCTGGGGAAAACTACCAGCTAACACTAATGTCTCCCCAGGAAGCTCCGTCATCGTCGAGCCCACTACGTCACGTTCAGCGCCACGTCATGTTCTTGTTGGACGTGTGGTGACTCCTATGTGGGGTGATCGATGGGTGCCGATGAAGATCTTAAATCCCACCCAGTCTCCAATCACTCTTCGACGTAACGCTAAGCTGGCTGATGTGTCTCCTTGTTTAGCAGTGGAGGATGTTACAGTGTCACAAGATGTGTGCAAACCTCAAGTTTCTGATGCAGCTTTCCCCAAGTCTATTCCACCTGTTGACCCTGTGCGGTCACTGCACGAGTATGGTTTGGAGGACATTGATATCGAAAAGTGTGAGGTCTCAAAGTCATGGAAGGAGCAGTTGACGAGTCTTATCGTGTCCTATCAAGATGTTTTCTCCAGAGACAGACTCGATTGTGGAGAGGTGAAAGACTTTGTCCACCGAATTCATCTGAGCGATGAGCGTCCGTTTCGTCTGCCATATCGCCGAACCCCTCCTGGCCACTACCAGAAGTTGAGAGAGGTACTCTCTGAAATGGAAGAGAAAGGCATCATTAGCAAATCCGTCAGCGAGTATGCATCTCCTTTGGTAATGGTATGGAAGAAGGATGGATCTCTCAGAGTCTGTACGGACTTTCGCTGGCTTAATGCAAAGACCATTAAGGATGCTCATCCTTTGCCTCATCAGGCAGACTGCCTGGCTGCTCTAGGAGGCAATCTTCTCTTCAGCTCTGTTGATTTGACGTCAGGATTTTACAACGTCCCGCTCCATGTTTCTGATCGTCATTACACAGCATTCACAACACCAATGGGCTTGTACGAATACAACCGTCTTCCCCAAGGCCTGTGTAACAGCCCAGCATCCTTTATGCGCATGATGCTCAGTGTGTTTGGAGATCTAAATTTTTCTAGCCTCCTTTGCTATCTAGATGATTTGCTGGTTTTCGCCCGCTCTGAAGAGGAGGCTTTGAAACGCTTGGAAGTAGTGTTTTCACGGTTGAGAGCTAGTAATTTGAAGTTGGCTCCGAAAAAGTGTCACTTTCTCAGGCGCTCCATCAAATTTCTGGGCCATGTGATCAGCGGATCTGGAGTTTCCGTGGATGAAGAAAAGGTAGCAGTCATTTCAGCCTTTCAAAAGAATGACCTGATGAAGGAAGATAATGTCACACCTTCGCCAAAGAAACTAAGATCATTTCTGGGCATGGTTTTATATTACCAGAGCTTCATCCCTGGCTGTACGCGTGTCGCAAAGCCATTGTTCAATTTGACGGCCGGTCAAAAACGTTTGGCGAAAGGCACAGGTAGCCGTAATCGATCTGGCACTTATCGGGAGTTGTCTCCCCAGGACTGGACTCCTGATTGTGATGTCGCCTTCGAGGAGTTAAAGAGAGCCCTTGTCGAGAGCGTGGTCCTGGCACACCCTGACTTTGAGCATCCATTTATTCTCTGCACTGATGCATCGTTGGACGGCCTAGGTGCAGTACTTTCTCAAGTTCCCAGTGGTGAGGACAAAGCACGTCCCATAGCCTTCGCCAGCAAGTCTTTGAGCCGCAGCCAAGCCAATTACCCTGCACACAGACTAGAATTCTTGGCCCTCAAGTGGGCAGTGTGCGATAAGTTCAGTCACTGGCTTAAAGGTCATGAGTTTACCGTGTGGACGGATAATAATCCCCTTACCTACATCTTGACGAAACCTAAACTGGATGCATGTGAGCAGCGCTGGGTTTCAAAACTTGCCCCGTACAACTTTAAGATCAAGTACGTTCCTGGAAGGTTGAATGTTGTGGCGGATGCACTCAGTCGTGACCCGTTCGTCTATCCAGTGAGTCAGCGACTTCTGTCCGAGCCTTACTCTGAACTGTTGAAGTATGTTCACAGTGTGGACGATGATTCTGTACAGAAAACATTCCATCTCACGTGCCAGCCACAGACACTTGAAACTGAACTCAATCTAAGCTCTGAGATCAACTCTTCCATGACTTCTGAGGATGTGTCGTCTATCTTGTCTGTCTGTGATGATTGGGATTCAGGAGCTGTATCCAGGGCAACATCCCTGGCTGATCATTTGACTTCTTTGATTCCCGACTGTCAAGACGTAATCCATGCCTTTCCATTGTCTGAACTGCAGTGTCAGCAGCACAAAGACGCAGTTATTTCGAGGGTGGCTTTCTATGTCAGCAGGAAGCGCAGACCTACCAGGCGTGAGCGTGCGAATGAGGATTTGCTAGTTTTGAGGATTTTGAGGCAGTGGGAAAAACTCTGTTTGCTTCATGGCATCCTGTATAGAGCTGTCAAAGATCCACTCTCTAAGCATAAAAAGTTTCAATTCGTCCTGCCTGCCTCTATGAAACAGCAAGCACTCTCTGGTGTTCATGATTTGGCCGGTCACCAAGGTCAGCCACGTACCCTGTCTTTAGCCCGCCAGAGGTTCTATTGGCCTGGGATGGAACGTGATGTGCGTGACTACGTCAAGACTTGTGTCCGTTGTGTCCTGAGTAAAACTCCAGAGCCAGCAGCAAGAGCGCCCTTGGAGAGCATCAAGACCACTGCCCCATTGGAGCTCATCTGTATTGATTTCTGGTCTGCTGAAGATAGGAACAATAAATCTGTGGATGTCTTGGTAATTACGGATCATTTCACCAAGTTAGCTCACGCTTTTCCTTGCCGAAACCAATGTGCTAAAAGTGTTGCTAAGAAACTGTGGGATGGCTTCTTTTGTATCTATGGATTTCCCCAGCGTATCCATTCGGACCAGGGAGCAAATTTTGAGAGTGAGCTGATAGCAGAGCTTCTTGATATTGCCGGTGTTGACAAGTCACGGACTTCCCCGTACCACCCAATGGGGAATGGTGGAACTGAAAGGTTTAACAGAACGTTAGGTAACATGCTGAGATCGCTTCCACCTAGATCCAAGCAAAAGTGGCCACAGTTGGTACAAACAATGACATTCATGTATAACTGCACTGCCCATGAAACAACTGGGTTTGCCCCTTTTTACCTGATGTTCGGGAGGGTGCCGAGATTACCTGTTGACCTTATGTTTCAAAGCGTGCTTCGTGATGAGTCAATCTGTGATTACAATGACTATGTTCAATCTCTTGTCAGTGATCTAAAGTCTGCTATGGCGCTGGCCCAAAAGAACTCTACTGCAGAACAAAAACATCAGTCTGATCAGTACAATAAGAGAGTCAAAGGATTGCCTCTGTCAGTTGGTGATCATGTTCTTATTGCCAACAAAGGCTGTAGAGGTAAACGGAAGCTTGCCGATAAATGGGAACCCACCATGTATTCTGTTGTTGCCGCCAAACCTTCACTGCACATTTACAAGATCCGTGACAAATCTGGTCATGAGAAAGTGGTACATCGGAATCTATTGTTGCCAGTTAACTTTCTTCCTTTGCCTTCAACTGAGTTTTCTGTTGGTGAAAGTGCTAGTGGTGGTCCTTGTTCCTCACCTTCTCAATCTGTATGTGATGTGGTTGAGTCAACCTTACCTGTCACTGATGATTTGTCACATGCTGAGTCCATGTCTGTCATTTCTCACATTGCTGTTTGTGATGATGATCGTACTGCTTCTTGGGTCTCATCCCATTCTTCTCAAACTGTTTCTGAAGCACAAAATGAGTTTTCTGTTGACCTTGACACTGTAGCTAGTGCCTTTTCTACTGTTCCTGTTCCTGACAGTTCACGTGATCCTTTGGTTGACCATAACTCTGACGATCGTTACACTACCAGGTTTGGTAGAGTACTTAGACCTGTTCGTAGGCTGATTGAGTCAATGGTTCAACTCGAAACCTTACTTGGTGTGGAGTCTGTATCTCCTGTTATTCATGTATAGGTTTGTGTATTGTATTACACGGTCTCTGGTAATACCTCAACCAAAGTGTAATCTTCTCTATTTTGTGTATATCAATCCTGTTTATGTACCTGGTCTGAGTTTTTCAAAGTGTAATGGGCACTTTGTGTATGCCTACAAAATGTGTCGAAGTTTGGCCAACTTTCTCCATATTTGTATCCCTTTTGGTTGGGTAACTTCCTATGTGGTGTCTTCACTGTTTTTAAAGTGTGGACCATGTAATTCAAGTGACCAGTGTTTTATTTGTTATACTCTAAGAATTTTGTGTGAATTCTGGGGGGTGAGTGTAACAGGTACAGAAAGTGTTCTGTTAAAACATATGTATTGATTGTTATAATTCTCACAAAATTGTTTTTCACATGCACCTGATATGATTGCCTAAGTGAGTTGAGTACGTTTCCCCTTTAATTGCTGTGATGTCATCATGAGCCTACATAATTTCCTGTTTTGCCGCCGCCTCTTCCTCTTGACATTGTTAATGCATGGAAGAGGTGGGTTATTTTTGGCTCCTGCTAATCCTTATTAATCTTTATTTTAATTGTTGCTTTTATGTCTATATCTTCGCTGCAAATTATGTGTATTATGTTATTTTACCTATCTGTGTGGTTATTTTTGTCATTTCACCCCGATTGAGATATATTTTTGCATCTGAGTCTAAATGTGAAACGAGAGCACATGTGACAAGTGTACATCACATTTGTTTTATAGATTTAAAGAGGGCGAATCTCACTAAGAGGCTGCTTTTATTTGTTTTATATCAGGTATGTTTCTCTGTATTGCTCTTGACATTGTTAATGCATGGAAGAGATTTAAAGAGGGCGAATCTCACTAAGAGGCTGCTTTTATTTGTTTTATATCAGATCTCAGAGAGTAAAACCCAGTGAAACCGCCGCCTGTTGTCCCGTGTCTGTCTTCACAACGCAGAAAAGTGATTTTATAACTGGTGTCGCGAGCCACCGGTTACACCTGTTTGACTACTCTTATCAATAAATCATGCTGCAAATGGATCCCTCTGACTCTGATGCTTCACAACACATAATTTGCAGCTGTTAATACACAATTAATATTTTATGTTGACAAACTATAAGACTATTAAAGATACCAATTGAACTCAAAACATAACAAAAGCCTAAGTAGCATAACAATAAACGATTTTAATAACTTGATTTAAATATACTTATAAGTACTAAATAAACTTAAAAAAATTTGCAGTATTATGCAATCAAACATTTTCAAATTAATGAAAAAACAACAGTCTTAAATTACTATAAGAAACTTTATTTACACAACACCTGATTAATACAATAAACATACACTAAACAAAACAATATTTGCCATATAAACATCTGGCCAAAAAACAAATGAACACAATATTATTGTACAACAATAAATAAATAAAATTAAACATACTTGTTCCCCTACATTATTTTGCACTTTATGCAATTTCAAACCTAGACAATTCCACCAAAACATCTTTGATAAGTTTTTTTTTACGTTGTGCAAATGAATCTTGTACAAGCAATGTGTAAACGCGTATGTTTTCCATGTCTTAAAGACATAAATGTAAATAAACTGGTCTTCATAATTTTTTTTAAATTGTATTTATTATTCATTTAGTTTGTCAAAATTAAGAAAATCACTTTAATAAAAAAAAGAAAAAAAGAAAAGTACCTTGCTGTGTTTTTAAACTGATAGTGTTTGCGATTTCCATCAACACATACAGCTTGCATGTCTGGAGTGCATGCTGGACAAGTGAAAAACTCCTCCTGGTACATCTTTTCCACTGCATATCTTGCTGCAACCCATTCATTAAAACTGCAGCTGAAGACATTGGCTGATATTTTTCCACTCTGCAAAATGAAGCACGTGTAATTCTGGTGTTTTACTGGGTAGAACATGTTTGATTATATGTAGTATTGAAAGTACTCATTCTTTTAAATGAATCTCCAAAGGGTTAAAAGGATAGTCATAAAGGATAGTCTGTTTAACTTTAACATCAGTTAAGGCTATTGTACATAGCTGAATTGAGAATCATATTGTATTAAATGTTCACTATATTAAATATCTTAGCAGTTAAATCTATACATGAAAAGGTTTCTACTACCTTCAAAGAAAGTAGCCATTTTACTTGCCTGGGGTTGATGATAAAACAAATTTAAAAAACAAATACAATACTTAAAGGGATAGTTCACTTTGAAATTAATTTTTGATATGTTTTAGCTTACCTCAAGGGCATCCAAGATGTAGGTGTCTTTGTTTCCGCAGTAGTTTCAATTTTGATATTTTTAGGTCAAACCGTTCTTGTCTGTCAGTCATATAATGCAGGTCTACGGTCACTGTCTCAAAACACAAGCACAGAGTCCAAATTAAAACAATTCCCCATCGTCCAAATGAAACAATTCCCCATCATAAGTACACATTGATGGCCTAAGACACGAAACGAGCGGTTTGTGTGAGAAAACGAACAGTATTTATATCGTTGTTATCTCTTGAAAACAGCACACGTCCAAATGATCTGACGGCGCGGGCGGGTATAGATATAAACATAGATGTCGCCTTGGCTACTGCAGTTCATTGGAACGAAACCGTAGCCTAGCGACATCTAGTGTATACATCTATACCCGCCCGCGGGCAGGTATAGATGTATACACTAGATGTCGCCTTCGCTACTGCAGTTCATTGGAACGAAACCGTAGCCAAGGCGACATCTATGTTTATATCTATACCCGCCCGCGCCGTCAGATCATTTGGACGTGTGCTGTTTTCAAGAGATAACAACGATATAAATACTGTTCGTTTTCTCACACAAACCGCTCGTTTCGTGTCTTAGGCCATCAATGTGTACTTACGATGGGGAATTGTTTAATTTGGACGATGGGGAATTGTTTTAATTTGGACTTTGTGCATGCTCTTTGAGAGAGTGACCGTAGACCTGCATGAAATGACTGACAGACAAGAACGGTTTGACCTAAAAATATCCAAATTGAAACTACTGCGGAAACAAAGACACCTACATCTTGGATGCCCTTGAGGTAAGCTAAAACATATCAAAATTTATTTTCAAAGTGAACTATCCCTTTAATCTACCAAAGAGAATTGTTTTCTCATCAAGCATTTTAACAAATGCTTGAAAAGACATCCCTGGTGAAGCCATTTTCATCTCTTGAAATGAGACAAGCACATCTGTTGTGATCAGCACTTGCAGGAATGTTGCCAGGCCAGTAACCAGTCCTCTGAAGTTCTGACAAAGACGTCTCTCGTGAATGTCCACACGAAGCACAGGACAAGTGAGGCATGCTAAGGTTGTAACGGCCTAAAGGAGTAAATCAAGCTACGTGAAATTATAAGACAATAAGGAAATGGTAATAAATATTAGAAAAAATAAGATGCAGAAATCTTCCTTTCCATTCATAGTGATGAGGGTCATGGGCCTGCCTGAAGAAACAAGGACTGTCCCATTACTGCAATCACAAATATGGGCAGGTATTTCTACAGGCAGCAGTCGAACTGTGCAACAAAAAAGATAAATTTAAAAACATGATATATTAAGAGCACAATAAAACAACAATAATACAACTAAGCATAACATTATCTTACCAAGATGTTTAACAGAAATTTGACCAGCTTCCTGGCAGAATCCTGTGGATGGAGGTAAAGGTTGTACAAAACCTGAGACAAGAGAATCCCGATTATGGAGAACAAAGAAACTACCACGTCTTTTCTCATCACAGCCGGCACAGAGGAAAGGGTAAGGGAGACAGTCCCTACAGCGCACAATAGCTGCATTTGATCTGCACTGTTGGCAGCATGAGGAACTTGCATCCTCTCCTTTCAAAATGTTCTCCACAAGTGAAGATCTAGCTTCTTTCCATCTCTCCTCCCTCATTTCAGTTCTAATGGTCCAGTCATTGGATGCAGACCGAGGTTGATGATCTTGCATTGGCATAACATTAGCATCACCTATAGTGTCCAACAGCCTCTTTAGCTCTTCAAGATTGGTATCTAAGTAAAATTAATAAACATATATATTTTTTAAAAAATCAAGATTTACATCTAAAAGTATTAACTGTGTATGCACTTAAAATTCTAATGATGGAATTATTCACATCTATATAAAAAAGTTAATTTAAATATCAACAACAAATCAATATTTTGCTTCAGTGTATACCAGCTGTCTCAGGGGCATTTGCAGGGCCACCACTCAAGTCATCTTCCATAACAAGTGGACCTGCTAAAAATTGTGAGAAAGAAATAAACACATAAAGAGATACACATACACACAACATAATTTTGATGTAGCTAAACATTACCAGAAAGATCGTTGTGGTCTCTTTTTAATCCTATTTACACAACAGAAGCACAATTTTACATAATGTTACACAATATATGCAATTGCTTCTTAATATATATACATTATATATGGAGTATGGATTCTGGACTCAAATTTTTCAGCTGACACATATGGAGCATTATACATACATATATATCATTTTCATTAGCATATACAGTGAGTACCTTATTCTTACGTTCTACAGTTGCCCTTCTGGCTCTTGGATATTTGTAAATTATTTCCCCTTGGCTGTCCCTCTTTCTCCATTGAACAGTAGGGGGTGAGGGTAGAGGCTGCACATTGCTTTTGTTATTAAGAGCATAACAAATGACTAGCCAACAATTCAAGAAATATCACTTAAAGTCTTGTTAGGGTGAACAACTGCATACTATTGACCAATAAAGTAACAGTCATGGTGAAATTAATATTGATTGTGACTTAATATAAAATCAACAGGACAATTTTAAGAAAATATACTAAACTCAATGCTTGTACAACAACTTTATTTTACCTCTCGAGCTTGTAAGTTTTCGAGGAGCTAATCAGTATTTCTCAGCTCTTCTTCTAACTCAAAGTCCATCATGTGAATGTATATAGACACTCGACAGATAGAGAAATATTGTTACACAGATCAAAACAGAGATAGATAGACAGATAGATAAGACAGACAGACAGACAGACAGACAGACAGACAGATAGACAGATAGATAGATAGATAGATAGATAGATAGATAGATAGATAGATAGATAGATAGATAGATAGAAAAATACAATTATTTAATGTTCACATACCATTGATTGTAAATAGTACACAACAGATATTTCGAAGAATCTTGGTAACCAGGCAGTTGACAGCAGCCATCAACTGTCTGGTTACCAACATTCTTCAAAAGATCTGTTGTGTTCAACAGTAGAAAGAATCGTGTGCAGGTTTGGAACAACTTGGGGGTGAGTAAATGATGATAATTTTCATTTTTGGGTGAGCTATCCCTTTACATTGTAAGAGAAATAGGAGAAGAAAGAATTGTACTACAGGGAACTATAAACTCTCTTCACACAAATAGGGACTGGTCCACTCCTTTTAAAAACAAAAGCCTCCAAAAACGACATTATCTTTCTCAGGCACTTTGGGTAAGCGACATTATAGATTTGATACATTGAGTAGAGCAGGCTAACACCTAGGGTTAGCCTGGGTGTTAATGGCCCCATCATCTTCATCCATCCTAATGTAAACACTGCCACTGGCTAAAGGGTTCCCATTCTCGCAGTCCTTTAGGACGATGGCTGGGGTTGGGTGTGGAGGATCCTGTGAAAACAAACACATTCAATTTTTTATATATTATTTTGTTTAAACAATATTATATCTAAAAAGAGCATACTTAGGGCCCTATAGTTTCAGCAACACAATGTGCTTACATCGAAAAATAAGTACAATGTACTTACTGTGTTCATGTTGTATTGTAAAACACTTTAGCTGCTATTGTGTGATTCGGGTAAGAGGTCTTTAGGAATATTAATATTAATTACAGCTGTAATTACATGCAGGTATTTTTAAAATATTAAGTGCAATGTAAAAACATGTATGTACACAATAAGTCGTTTGATTGTATCAATTTATTAATTTCGATGTTAGTACATAGTAGTTAAAGCCACTTAATATAAAGTAGGACTAAACCGAATTAACTGTATAATACAATGAAATATCACAGAATCAAATTTTGGACGAATAAATAAAAAATCAGCACACTGAAATTAAATTGCAACATGGACTAGTGTCAGTGAATATTAAACTGCAAAAAGACTATTTAAATATGAATCCTGCATGTTCTGCATGTCTCTTTTCTTTACTACACATATTGAATACAGTGTATCAGACTTTAGCCATGGAAGTATTACAAGTAACTGAAATAAACATAAATATCAAAGCATGTCAGAACACATCCAGGGCCCAGAAAACACCTCAGACCCCAGAGGGTTAACTGTGCGTTCACACCGCCGGCGGCGAGAGCGTCAAAGTGGCCGGAAGCCATTCATTTTCAATGAGAGCCGGCGGCGAGCTCCGGCGAGGGCGGCGCGGCGCGTCTTGGACGGCGAGAGCGGCGAGAAGAGTTGAAATCAAGTCAACTTTATGGTAATAAGCTATGACGCGGTTCGGCGGCAACCAGCGGCAACCAATCGGAATGTAGAAGTCCTCCGCCTGAGAGGATACAAGAGAACACATTCCTGTAAACATTGGTTCCGACCACATTAGTTCCTAAGCAAAATGGAGGAAAAATGTATCATTTCTGTTGCGGGTTTCCCGTTATTGTACGACTTGTCCCTGTTTACATACAGGGACATTCATAAAAAGAACGACGCATGGAACAAGGTGTCTGAAATTGTTGGTGTTTCTGGTGAGTTGCTGATGGGCATTAACGTTATATATTTTCTATAAAAAAGCGGGAATTGCATGATAACTTTAGCGCCATATCACGCAAAACAGTAGTTTATGCAAATCAGTCAGGAAAGTTAATTTTACGATTTTTGCAAGATCAGTTTTTGTCTCTACATAATTAAATGTGCAACTGTGATATGGCAATTTACTGATGCTGTACAATAGCCTAACATACTTTAGCCCGCCAAATTTCATTAGATGTAATTATCAGCTGTTATAATCATAGTTATCTAATTTTGAAGTACAACATATTTCTTACATATTTTAAAATGAAAGCAGTCACTTCTGCCTTTTTTTTTATTAAAAATAATTCTGCAAGGAAAAACAAAAGTGTAATATACCTGTTCCCCTTGTGGTATTTATCTACAAATTGCTTAGCTGGAGAAAATAATGATAAATGTCATTACAGTCACATATTGAATAAATAAAAAATGTCATCAGTCACATATTTAATAAAGTTTCATATTGTCTTTTTACTAGCGGATGAGTGCAGGAAAAGATGGAAGTCCCTTAGAGACACCTTCAGAACGGAGAAGAGGAAGGAGGCAGAGAGGAATAGGAGTGGAACAGGTGCAAGCAGTGTCCGGTCATGGCGCTACAGTGGGGTCATGGGCTTCCTCAACCCATTCCTAGAAGATAGGTTAACGTGCAGTAATATGGTAGGGGGGGTTGGGGAAAACCTGACCCCAGAGGAAAGAGAATATGCCATGGCCGGGCACAGTCAGGTAGAGGAGACGGGCACACACAGTCATCAGTGTGAGTCCAGCATTCAGGGACAGCCAGATGAAAGCCAGAGCCAGTCCAGCCTTCTTGGACAGGCAGGTGGAAGCCAGAGCCAGGCAGGTATAAGCCAGGGACAGGAAGGTGGAAGCCAGAGCCAGGCCAACCTTCAGGGACAGGCAGGTGGAAGCCAGGGCCAGCCCAGCCTTCAGCCCTCCTCATTGAGGAGAAAGAGACCACACCACAGCTCCAACTTCGATGAGCGCACGCTAACAGATTTGGAAGCTGTTAGTAGAAGAGCGAGCACCAACGAGGACAGTGACAGCGATTTTTTTCAAAGCCTCGTGGAAGACTTCAGGTCGCTGTCTGTGAGGACCAGACAGGACCTGAAGTTTAAAATACACAGGCTTGTTTATGAGGCTAGATGTCTGGAGGCTGAAGTTGAAGAACACTGGGGTGAGAGCAACGGGGGGCAACTGACAAGTCTGTGAGGGGTGATTGTAAGCTTATTTCCCTCGCAGTCTTGTCAGCTGCACCTTGTGCTTTCTCCCTTGTTCTAACAGTGTTAAAAAAAGTGTTCAGTGTTCTGAAAGTATTAGTTCAAAAGTACAAAACTGTTCTGTATGAAAGTATTGTATGAAAGTATTAGTTCTATTGTAGGAAAGTATTAGTTCTAACAGTGTTTAAAACTTTAAGTTATTCATGTTTCTCTCTTTTTTTTTTTTACGTTATTAGTAAAATAGGCAATAAAATATTGTCAAGATTTCTGGTTATGTGTGTTTTATATTATTACAAATCTTTCATATTCTACCATATATTGAAAATGTGTAGGGAACCCAGGTGAGATTAAAAGTACACTTCCATAAGTGTTGCTCAGTCTATTAATATGAACTAAAATGTGTTTTTAAAATATGGAGAAACCATGTTTATGAACCGAGATGTGTTTTTAAAATATCGAAACACCATGAATATGAACTAAAATGTTTTTTTTTTTTTTTTTAAATCGAGACACCATGAATATGAACTTAAATTTGTTTTTAATTGGTGGCTCTTAAAAGAGCCGTTTAAAGCCATGGCTTATGCCACAGGTTGCCAGGGGACAGCTCCCTCTGTGGAGAAATAGGCCATGAATTTCTCCCGCACACGGATGGACTCCCGTTGTCACAGTTCTGTTCTGTCTGTCCCATCGATGAACCCAAGGCAGTTTGGAAAGTTCCACCGATGGAGGAAGTCATTGGCGATGCTTTGCCAGTCCTCAGTGGTGGGGACTGGCATGACCTCCTGCACCAAGGCATCCCATATTGCCCTTGCGACCTCTCCAACAATACCTGCCACGGTGTTCACTCCCACACGATAGCTAAAAGCTATGGTGCAGTAGGAGTCTCCAGTGGCCAAGAATCTGAAATAATAATAATAATTACTTAGGCAAAATGATCAAACAAACAAACAAAAAAAATGTGGTGAAAAGAAGCTAAATACATTTACTTATATTTTTAATTAATATAATTTTTAACGCAGGACTTTAACGTGTATCAGAGAATTTTTAGAACAAAATAATAAAGAACAAAAATCTCGAACTCACCGTAGACAGATTGCGAGGCGCTCAGCCGCATTAATAGCACGCCGATAGTTGGTATCTTGCCTTCCAATTCGCGGCCCAACTTTTGACAGCAGGTTGTCAAACTGGACCCTGTCCAGTCTGAAATATTGCTGGAATCTACCGTCATCCAACCGCAGCTCCTGCACCAGCCGGTGATATTCTCCAAGCTGCTGACGGGCTTGGAGAATATCATGCACCCACACTGATCTCTGACGTCTTCTCCGCAGGTAGAGCAATGCCACACCAAATGCAATAACTTGCTCATCCATAGTGTTGTCAGTTTGATTAGAAAAAGCCGCGCAACACTATTTATAGGCAACATTTTCGCGCTAGAACTTGTTTTTACAGCGGGAATGTAATTCATTTGCTCAAAATAATAATGATATTGACCAATTGCAGCAACCAGGACAGTTATTGTAATGTGGATTGCACACAAATCAGTGTTAATTAAATACCAAGTCTATTAAACATTATCTTAATGTTGAAATTAGACTCATGAACACAAAAGCCAGAACACACAAACGGATTTTTTATTTTATTTTCGTTAGCAAAATAACTATAATTGTTAAGGTCTTTCCATCTGTCATTTTGTTACTTTCACATTTAAAAGATTTCATTAGGTTAACTTAACCCCACGTGAGGCCACTCTGCACAAAATAGGGTACTGATTTATGTTCAGTTCTTATTTGCTTTGCGGCCCCTTTAATTAAAGTTTAAAAAAAATCACGCATTCTAATCGACGTCAGAGCGTCCCCGACTCTTTCTCCGGCGTCGGTGGCAGGGCGGCGAGAGCTCTTTTACCGCTCTCGCCGGCGGCGGTGTGAACGTACAGTAAGTCAATGGCGCAATATTTTTTTGTGTTATTTAAACCAAAACAATCAATTTCCTCGCTAGAGAAGCGTTCAGTTTTTCAGCTTGCAAAGTCCCCCATGTAAATAGCTAATCCGGATTGGCACAAGCGCAACTGGCTATTAAAGGAAATTGGAGATGAGACTCTGATTGGTTTTGTTCACGTTACACCCAAAACACACCCATTACTCATTAAGAGAATAGAGACAACCCTTTTAGACCATGCGCCGAGCATTTTTCCCGTCGTTAAACTCGCAAAAGTGGATTAAGACACGCCCTAAGTGCACTTTAGACCATGCGCTTAGATCGTTAAAATAGGGCCCTGTGTGATTTTGAATATTCTTTCTCTGTAAAAGTTACCTGATCCATGACATAGAGTGCTGACTCCTTTTCTTTGAAAAGAGATGGCAGAAGAAGGATGGCAGCATTAACCACTTGGCCTAAAAACAAAGCCATATACATGATAATAATTGCACATATTAGTGAAATAAATTATGTTAATAAATACACACCATTTCTCTCCACTTCTGTCTCACATAAAGCCAATGTCAGCTTCAACATTTGTTTTAAAGAAAGGCTTTGTGCTTTCTGTTTGAGGTCTCTGTGAAAGTCTTAAGCAGTTTTTTAGTGCCGCTTTCAGAGAGGTCACGTCCGTAATGGAGAACTGTCACATTACATTGTTTTTTATGTTAACAAACCGCGACACAGGTTTGTGGCTCTGAGTATCGCGATTTCGGTTTTATATCGCATATAGTTGCACCCCTAATTAAAGGTGAACTAAGTAACTTTTTTTACCTTAACTGAACAGCTTCGGAGTCATTGGAATGGTTATATTACTTATTTCGGGTTGAATGGTGGTCGTTTCGCACCCCCCTGGTGCCCGTGAGCGGAAAATACGCACTTGCAACTTTGGGGCGGCGGGCCACCGGCCGCCGCGTCAGGAAGTATCGCGTGATATCAGGTCTCGCGATGTAAACAATTGCTTTACGGCCAAAAGAAATCTGCTCAAATACTGTCATTATAGCGCTCCCTCAGGCTGTTCGAACCCGAATGAAGAAGACGTTTTAAAGAATGTCCCATCTGCTTTGATGTTGTTGATCTACTAGCCTCTGGTGTCTGAGAATAGCCAACGAGTTTTTACAACAGTGTTGTCAAATATCTATTCCGAAGCTGTGGGGGGAGCTCTAGAGAGAAACCTGCGAGCAAAAAGCGAGAATACAGCGAAGAAATCCCGAAGTTACTGAATGCAGCTTTAATATTGAGACTATTCTAGCTCCATAAAAGTAAAACAAACAGCAATCTGTCACTCAATAATACTAAAATGCAACAAAAAATAAGGAAATTATAGAATTTCAAATTCATATTTTGGGGGATACATACAAATCCATAGCCATATTTCTCCCTTAGAAATGGAAAGCTCATCAACACAGTGGACAACATTGTAACATCGGATACCTGTAACAAGGAACCTGAAGTTATCAAAACTATGTAAACATTAACATACTCCCAAATAAGACAATCTATAAATAGTATTTTCTATTTAACCTCTACCACAACGCTTGGACATCCCTATCAAAGATTAAAAAAACCAACCGAAAAGACAAAAAAAAATAAAAATTCTAACCATGTCAGAAAAAAGTTTAGACTTTACATTGTTTTTTGGCTAAGGTGGTCAATAGGGCTTGAATTAATGCGTTTTTGAACTTATTTTTGGTAGGAGCCTTCAGCTGCGGGTCCTCCTTTTCAAGGGCACTCATTAGAAATGGAGGATAATGTACTGCAGTACTGGAGTGTGGAACCACTGGAGTGGTCCGTGATATTTCATGTTCAGGGATGTCATGGTGGCTAAAAACAACAAATAGCATAAAGAATATTATATTAATTTCATCATATCCTAACATTCCGATTCGGTCATATAGGGACAGTACCCAAACCTAATCACTACTACTTTAACTAAATAAATCAGATCCAATACTCACGATTTCAGGTCTTCCAATGCAGACATAAATTTGATCTGCTCTTTGATTTTTGAGAACAGACAATCACTCATTCTTTCAGTCATTTTTAATAGTGTTGGACCATTTACTTCATTCTCTGTTTTTAAATGAAACAAACAACAACAACAACAACAACAAAAGTAGTTAGTGGAAGTTATTTTCACTGCACAGACAATACAGTACACTCAAATCTGCAGAATTTGTGCTAGTAGTCAGAGGCGATTTTGTGTGCAACATTATAACAATAAACATAACAGTTTACACTCACATTGGTTTGAAGGGACGATGGATTAGTGAGATGAAATGTTGGTCTGACAGATGGTAACAGTCCAGACTATGAAAATCTACCTCCTCTCCAGCTTTGAATATTACAATGTCCTCAGAAGGAATGAATGGAGATGCGCCTCAAATCCAGGAGTGCTGAAGAGCTGGCCAACAATAAACCAACTGGCTCTAATGTTGAGAAGTTGAGTGATCTTTACAAACTGTGGTATGTCTTCGTGCAAAAGATTAAGAATTAAAAAGTTTCCCAGTGAGTACTTTACAGTATTCAGTAAAATGTTTTTACTGCTCCAGATATTTTCCTCATGCAAGCCTTTTGAGTAGGACATAAGCTTTTCTTGCAGTGGTTTGTCAAGTTCATTGAAGTCCAAACGGGACACTGCCACAGAACACTCGTCTCTCCCAGGAAGTTTGTTTCCCTGCCAATCCCAACACTGTCGAAGCTGGTTTCTCTTTGTAGTCAGGGGGCCAATTCTGAAAAGGGCTTCCATTAAGACTTTTGCGGACATGTTTTGGTACAAGCTGTCACCCTATTTTTTTAGTTAGAAGACACCCATAGGTAAGATATTACGATTTTTTTTGCGTGTGACTTGTACAAGCAATTTCAGGCCAATATTTTGGTTTTCTGCTCAACACGACATGCCAACAATAAATGTTGAATATCTCCACAACCACAAGGACCATATACATAAAAAATGTATCAAATGAAAGCCAACACTCATGGGATGTCTGCTGAAGTGTCAGAAGGAACATTTATTGTACAGTGTAAGAGACAACAGAACTAGAACATGAAAAAAACAATCTCCACCTAAAGAGAACGAGTTTTCAAAGTGAATATCAGCTTGGAAACATAACATAGTATCCCAAAACCTCTATCAATCAGTACCCCTATCTACGTGAATGAGTCAAGCCAAGTTTAAAGCTTGTAGGGAGAGACAGTGCAATGCTGCACAAGTTATAATACTTTAATGTCAAGGCGGAAATGTAGAACTGTAGATGGTGGTCTATGGTGCTTTTTGACTTCATTAATGTACCAGGTTGTAACACAAATTATATTTAATTGACATATCACTATAGTTATTAATTCCATCCTAACATAACTGCTCTCTCACTTCTTTAGGGTGTAACTAGTTAGTAGTAATAACTATGTAATAGTCGTATGGCAAAGGTATGTTTTTCCCCATCAAAGCAGTGGCTCTCAGGCAGGCAGCCAATAGAAGACACCCAGGGACCATGTCCATGTGCTCAGTCTGAGTCCTGGTCAGGGGCACAAAAGAAGAATTTACTGTTTTGATAATGAATACATTCCCAATACAAAACATGCATGCATGCATCCAAGAGCATAATATAAATCTAATCTACAAAACAGGAAAAACAATATCATGCCAAATAATCTGAAACAATATAGTTGCATATAATGTGGCAAAACTCAATAATAATGATGTGAGTACCTGAGTATTCTTGCACCAAGCTGCACAGGCACAGGCACACCCACATGCCCCATTGCAAAATATTCCACTTTTTCGACATTGACACTGCCTGGTACTGCACTGACTTCCACTTTCCTTGCATCCACATATCGTAAGCTCCAAGCACCTGGCCTGTACAGGTTCTTTGGTTAAAAGCTGGGGGACAAGCATTCCATCCTTCATGTGCCAACCACAACTGGTTGGTGAGGGCAACTGTGGATGGGTCACTAGTGACTGTTTCCAAACCTTTGTATATATTATTGCTAAAGAGGAGCAGATGTTTTTGAAATTGCAGACAACCTGAGACACTTTTTTAAAGTACAGGTGTTTCGCCTCAAATCACATGCACCAATGTGCTCTGGGAGGACCAAAGTCTTCAATCAACCGTGGATAGTGAACTAGAAAGTGGAGCTTTGGGGTAATGAAGAATTTCATTTAGTTATGTATATGTACCGCAAGGTTCTGAACATGCTCTTTGTATGACTCTGGTGTCCGAGTGTTGGCTCTGGACAGAGGATCTGCTTGAAATGCATCTTTGTGAATTTCACAGTATCGACAGAAGTACTTACTGCCATTGACATTTTCAAGAAAACCTCCGATATTGTGTGAGCCCAGGTTGTCTCCATCAGCAATGGCTCGTAAGATTCCTTTGCATACCTCTCCATCAGGTAACACTATGCCATTGGTCTCTTGAAGGTCTTTCATCAAGCATCCCATTACCAATTCCTGACCAAAATACTTGAAATCTTGTTCTCTACACAAAAGAACAAGTTGCATCTGGTCAGTACTTGACCGGTTATGTGGAAGTATGTCTGCAAGTGTTAGATACATAGCCAGTATTTTGTGTTTTTTCTTTCCTGACCCCAGTGGGTTCGCTACTTCAAATGAATCTTGATAAAGAATCAAGCCTAAATAGGACCTCTCTGTCTGGGCTAAGTTTTCTTTGATGATTTCACTCTCCCACACATCTTCAAAAATATTCTTAAACTGGATACGATCATGTTCTTCTTTGTGCTGTTTCCACACAGACTCACAGTGAAAAAGTGCTTCAATTGTCTGTTTTACTGGGATATAGGGTGAATTCAGGTAGAGTGGGACACTTAAGCTTTTGGGTACTGTAAACTAGATTAAAGACGCATCTCTTTAGCCAAGCATTCACATAATACTTACCTTTTATACTACAGTTGAATCGGATCGAATGCATTAATATTATGAACAGCAGCTATGCTAATTATTTCCCATCTGCTTTTCTGTTGTTATCTCGGGACGCTAGTCTTCTTCTAATAGAGTTCGTCAACTCCAGTTTGTATCCAGCCTCTCATGGAAACTTCAGATGCCCCAACACCCGTGAAGAGACGACTCGACGCTGGCAATATGTTATGCCCTAAATTAATACATGATTAACTAACTGTATTTTTCTATGTACATTTCTGAAATGCACTTTCTGTAAAGCTGCTTTGAAACAATATGTATTGTGAAAAGCGCTATACAAATAAATTTGAATTGAATTGAATACTGTCAAGGGTTAATTTTGTAAGCCAATCACAACAATTGTTACTGTGTTGTAGCTGAATGTCTATTGGATATCGTCGCTGTCGGGCGGAATCCTCGTATCTCCAAAACCATTATTTTTCAGGAAATTAAAAAAAGTGCATATTTTTTGAGTTATTGAACATTGTATCATTAAAGTTGGTATTATAACTTATATTGCTATTGTTTTGGAAAATTCAGCATTTCTTATAATCATTCGTTTCCAAACTGTTTAATCATATGTTTCTGTGAGGTTTTCTAGCAGCTGAGGAGGGACAGGGAAGCGAGAGGCAATTTAGGTCGTAGATGAAGGCCTTTGGGTGTCTCAGGGACAAAGAACAGTGTGACCTGCACCGGGGGGGTAGAAACCAGTCCGAACTAGCAGGAGATAGGGGGTATCTTTCTGGAAATTTACAAGAAACCTGGAAGGAGGAGTTCTTTTGCCAAGAAACTGTATAAGATCTGTATGTTTTATTATGTCTATTAGGTATTCTATTTCAAAGCTGGGTGGCTGCGGCTTTTGTGAAAAGAATCCTCATTGAAATAAACCTTTCCTCTTTATTACAGTTTTGCCTCTTGAATGTTTCTTACACCTCTGATGCTGGTTGATATTAACTTCTCAAAATTGCCATTACACTATCATATACTGTTGTATATCAACATTAACACAACATTTCCCCAAAATCATGTTTAATCGGAGATACGAGCTTTATGACTTGGGAGCGGGGAGATACGAGGTTACGCTGTCATTGATTAGAATGGTACGGACACAGACGTCGCTGCTGCCAGCAGTGTTCATCAAAGTCTGCGGTCGCGATGAGCCTTTCAGCGCGATTGAGCTATTCAAATCTAATGATTGTGGTTACATACAGATGGTGGACAACCAGAATTCCTAATACCGCCGCGCCAGCCACCGCGGCGAAATCATCGCGGCGAAAATAAACCAGCCGCATTTCAAAGTCGTTCCCGAAATTACCGCCAGGTGGCGCAAAGGGACATTGTGCAAAACAGCAGCAATTGCCGTATTTTAAAATGTAAGTGGGTTAAATATAAAACCCTAAGCCTAATAGGCATATTTTTCATATATATAAATAGGCCTATTAGGCTACAACAGAATAGAACCAAAGATAGAATCAATTTTAGAACTGAAAAAATAGAATCAAAAGTTAAAAATAGAGACGATATTAGGAGCAATGACGCGGAATATTTTTACTATTCTATTGAGGAATTAGATAAATGAAGAGCTCTCGTGAGCGATACAATTGCATAGTAATTTATTGTGATTTCAAAAGCAGTCCTTAAAAAAAAAAAAAAATACATGGAGTAGTGTGGCATAATTTTTGAGAGATTACGCGGAACGCGTTTTAGTTAAGATCCTGGTTTCAATGCCCTTAATGTATATAGGCTAGGCTACTGCTTAAAAAAAAAAAAGATTGATTTTGAGATTGTTTTGAATTAAACATTGAAGTTTAAAATGTAGTGTTTTGGCACACCAGGCCGAGTGGCGTTACGCATTGTTCAAAAATCAGGTTTTATTCTGGCATGTTGAACTGGCGTTAGAATTTTTTTTTTTGATTTATTAGATTTAGATTTTAGATTTCGTTAGATTTTTTTTTCTCATAACAGCTAAAATAACTAATATATGCCTTGTCTTAATATGACCTACTTAATATAGGCAATAGGCATATAATAGCCTATATAATAAATTAGCAAAACTTGGCCACTAAATATTTAATTTTCAATTATTTTAATTATCACAATTAAAGTTTTAATTTTATTAAATTGAACAAGCGCAACAATCAGCATTTAATCAAATATTCTTAAAGATGTATTATTAATAATAATGTTATTTCAACATAATATTTCGTTTTTTCGACATAATGTGTGCGTGCAACAAGCAAGATGTGTATTTGTAAATCCGGTGATGCGTGCATTGATTTGTATCAATAAACTAGTGTTTTCTGACAGTGTCGACTGCAAAGATGAAGTTGACGATCGCCATATTTGTAGTGAACGCACCTAGAGAGAAATGCACATAAAGACATAATCAGAGAGTAGCCTTTTTCTTTTCGTTTTGAATTATTTCGTTTGAAGACATTTCAAGCTTTGTGTATTTGATGTATTTATCATGTCTGTGTGAGGCATATGCTGAGTTTCGTTAAGTTAGGAGGATGAGATGCGCTCCAGCTGACGTGCAATGCAAGTGACCGCGCGGGCGCCTCCATGATTAGTGTCTGTTATATTTGCTTCTCTTACTTATTTAAATTGATTAAAATTAAGATACAATTTATAGAAAACGAAATTCACTTTAAAGAAAGGTTTTCTACGAAACAAAATAAATGGAAAAAAATAACATTATAATATTTTAACAAATATGATACTAAATGAGATTATTTAATGGCTACAACAGTATAGTAGGCCTATAGACTTTTTTTTTTTTAGAATAGAATTTTGCTGTGCACTTGCATATTAGTGTCAACTGGGAAGGAAATATAGAGACCAGACCTCTTGGAACTTTAATTGAATACATAGCGTTGGTAAAGCATACTGAAATTACATCCCTACAAATTTATTAGGCCCTACTGAAAATAAATGTATCGAATTTAAGCAAAGTAGCCTAAATGTTAAGACTGTAAGCCCTTTGCTTTTTTACGTAGCCTATAAAGGACTCTTATAGCCGACTTTGTGTTAATTTAATTCGTAGAGGATTTTTTTTAACTCAAACATTAACACTGAAATAAATGAAACTAAATTATTGTAAATTTTTTGGCACACCACGACGAGTGGCGCTATGCATTGTTCTAAAGCCAGGTTTTTTCTGGCATGTTGAATTAGTGTTCGACAAACGCGGCGGCGCGTTCATTTGAATGAAGAGCGTTTGAGCGAACACACACTGGAACGTTAGGCCATGTCGCAACGAGTGAATTGTGGCCGAGTGGTTGAACTTACGTTACGATCATTTAGATGACACGGGTTCGAATCCCGAACTAACTTGGACTATTGATATTTTTATATTAGCCTATTAATGCATTTTATAGTCTATTGTTGATGCAGAGAGATTTGTCTAGTTCTAAAACATTGTTTTTTGCTTATAGCCTATTTACAAAATAAAATCACCATGCATTTCCATTTTACACTAAGGAACAAATATTATACAATGACTTTACTTCTGTAGCCTATAATAATTCCAATCGTAATTTCAAAAGCAGTTCTGTTAAAAAAAAAAAATTATATATATATATATATATATGACGTTTAAACGACAAACAATAAAATCAGAACCAGTATTCTGTTGCGTTCATGGTTTCAGTGGCAGTAATGCATCCACGGCTTTTCAAAATGTCACAAAGCGTTTTGAGATTGTTTTGAATGAAATATTGAAGTTTATAATTAAGTGTTTTGGCACACCACGACGAGTGGCAAACTCTTTGTTTTGTTTTGCAAACTCAGCTAGCCTGTGGGGGGTTTGGAGAAGGCAATAGTTGCTTTACCGTGGGGGTGCAGGACAGAGGTGTTAATGTTCCGTCTTTCATATGGAGAGTGTCGGAGCCAGCCTGATGAGCAGGCAAAGGCTAAATTCTTTTAAGGATTAATCTCAAAATCTCCAAAAGTCCATAGCCTATGTACAGTAGGCCCTATATCTTATTAAATTATATATTGTAGTTTTATTGATTGTATTTAAAGGTTTTCCACACACAATTTCAATTTAGCAGATACAAAGCTCTTTAATTCGCGACCCACCTCGTTTTATTGTAAGGTGAATTCAGCAAGGCATGTTGTATCTTTGAAGGAACAAAAGCTATTTGTTACAGTTTTTTTCTTTCGTGATTTGTGTGGATGACACACAGCGACATATACAGTATTATCAGCTGTATGGTGTTTCTTACGATGAAATGCTTAATTTCGAGACAGACCCGCCGCGCGCAGTGAGGGAGACCAAACTTACTAAAAAAATATCCAGCGCGAGAGAGGCAAAGAAATTAAATAATTTATGTTGCTTTGAACTTTTTTCGTTTTGTACCGTTTTAATTTTTTAATTTAGCTGCAATTTCTTTGACAATAGAAATGTTAAATGTTGCAAGAATAAGATTCTGTGTTTCTTATTTTGCATCACAAAGGGAATAAACTCTATCGATGCAAGCCTGTTTAAATAAATAAACTGTCCCGACACTTTATTTATACCTTGAAATGTGCGATGGGTTTTCAAACTTAATTAATTTTCTTTTTCTTTTACATTTTCATTGTTTATTTTGTAATTGAAAGCAATAATGTAGGCCTATTGAAAGTATTTTTCTGATTTGTTCGATCTGTTTTGAAAAATGTCTTCCGTTGCTATGGCCGGGTATCACTGTCAGTCATCTCAATCTCGTGAATGATTCACACACACACACATTTTTTTTTAGCAGATTAAAGACGAGCTTCATCATCTTCATTTTCTGGTGCAGCAAATTTATGTTGTAATGTACAATTGATGATTAAACAAGACGATTGACTTTAATAAACAGATGCATATTTAAGCATCAAGAACGGAAAAACATAAACACTGTCGGCTACATTGAGATTCGATCTCAGATCGTTTGAAGCTCCTAGAGGCTATTGTTAATGCATTGACCACAGAGCTATCGTCTGAATAGCCTAAGTTGACTACTGTTTGTTTGGGATTTGAACCGATTTGAATTCGGCCACGAATTTGTTTTGATTTATTTTGTTTTAAATGTATTTTTACATATTTTGCTTTTGTTAATGTTAACTAATTCTGTTGTAGCATAATAGGCCTATATTTTTTCCCTAAAAGTTTGTTTTATTCTCTGCTTTGTTTGTTTATATTTTTACATATTCAATAAGTCTCATTGTTGTTCAAATAATGAAAAAAGTTTTTTTTTTTTTTTTTTACATTTTCTTTTTTTAAATAAACAGATAGGAAACTTACCTTTTAAAATGCCGCAGTTGCTGCTGTAAAATGCCCTGTCACTTGCGCCACCCGGTATAGCCTAGTCATTTCGCGAACGACTTTGAAATTCAACTGGTTTATTTTTGCTGCGGCAGTTTAGGCATTGTGGTTGATTATTTATTAAATAGGCCTAATTCAATTGATAATCATAACAACATGCAAGCCTATTTAATTCTGAATATAACAAAGAATGCTTAAACCGACTAACATCGGTTAGTAACTGCAAGTCCTGAAAATGTTTTAATTTTACGGTAAATTATTTTAATTTATTTCACTGTTATGTTTCAGTTAATAAATCTACAAACACATTAAAATAACACGAAGTAAATGACAAGTAACTTGACATAGCCTTTCTAAATTATAGAAAAACTGGGCACACAATGTTAACGTGTGTCTACTTTGTTTAAATTTAATGAATTTGAATTCGTTTAACCACAATATTTATCTTGAATTTATCTGTGGCCTCAGCTCATATTACTGCCGCGGCAGATTACGTCATAAAGAGAATAAACTGACACTTTTCAAAGTCTGTGATTACAGCGCCACTCAGCGGTAAAAGGCAGCAAATACACATCCCAATTTTGCCGCCGCGGGAACGGCGGCGGTAAAAGTCTCATTCTGGTTGTCCACCATCTGTACATCTTCCTAAACTCTATTTTAAACGTTTAAGAGCTATGAGTGATGCAATACCAAAATACTAGGCTGTCTAAAATTAATCTGCACGCAAACAAAGTCGGCGGTCGCGTTGAGCCTTTTGACAAGAGAAAAGGCTTCAATAGTTAACCAAAGCTAACGACTGTGGTTACATACGTCTTCCTAAACTCTATTTTAAAGGTTTAAGAGCTATACGTGAAGCAGAACAAAAAACTATGAGGTAACTAGGCTGTCTAATAGGCGGAAATTTGCCTAATCTGCACGCAAACTTACCGTGGCTCACGGGCTTCCTTCTGCACCAAAGCATTACAGCAATCGATTTTTAACAAAACAAGCCTACTCAAATGTATCTAACCTAACTATTTTAACTCATTATTGTCTAAAAAAACAGACAGAGTTATGCAATGATAGGCTTAGCTGCTACTGGCGCCAGTAACGTTAGACAGACCCTGGGGTATTTTCAGATACTTGGGGTATTTTACATGCACAGTGCCAACTTCGAGTCAGTAAAATAATAATAAAAACAATAATTTAATGCTGGTATCCAAAACATTTATTTCAACTCAAGTATTATATTAGATACATTTTAAAACAATGCACACGTATAATAAGCCTAGTAATAATAAGCCTATAATACGTAGACATTTAAAAAATACATCAATAACTGATATCATAGTTTAACACAGATAAAATCAGAGTTAAGGCTTGCTTTACGTGTTGCTCGACGAGGATTTCTTATCGTTGCGACGTTCAAACCTGAGGAGACAAAATGCCGGATTATGCCGCGTAAGCTCCCGCCGCGGAGTGAAGAAGAGGTGGAGTTACGAGGATTCTCAGACAGTTTAAGTGTCCAATGGAGTTACGAGATTTTGCTCTCAAGCTATTTTCAACACTTTAGATTGGTTAATAATTTGTAAAAATCACAGAACCACGTGGGGACTGACCAATAGCATCGATTTGTGAAAAAATATGAAATTGACCAAATTTGGACATACGAGGTTTCCGCCCGACAGCGACGATATGAAATAAAGGTTGTGATTGATGTGACAACACAGATGTGGTCCGGTTGTTATTTTTCAAATCGCTTGACTCCTGGGACCTCACGGCCACCCGGCAAGTGTAAATCTATTTTAGAATAATAAGGTTGATAATTCTGTCACTTATTGATGTAACAATCCATTTTTTGCTTTTACATACATTTATACTGTCTGTATATTAGAGATTAATAACAGTGAGCATCTAACTGTATAAAATATTTGTGATAATTTGATTCACAGCACTGTCCCACTCAACCTGACAGTGTTAGGTTGAGTGGGACAGTGCATTTTAGGTTGAGTGGGACAGTTTTAGGGCTAATGCTATCAAACACAGTGCAGCCATTTCATGAACAAGAAGATAACATTTTAAAGTTATAAGCAGGCCCGATCGGAATCCGCGCCCGCAGACTCCCGCAGAAACCTCTGCAGATTTCCGCAGTTTTCCCCGGATTGTAGTGTCCGTCATTGACAGGCTACAACCTGCGCGCACGCGTTTGTGAGGGGGTAGTAGGCTGTGCTGATTGATGTTTACATTTTATAATGAGAGTGAAAGTTGAAAATGTCTAAAATAAAACTGAACGCGGTGGAATTAAGGAAACGTCACTTGTCTGTAAAAATCACGGCACAGGACAGAGCAAAAGAATTTGCAAACGATTTTTATGAAGATGGCGGAGTTATGTTTTGTAAAGCCTGTCAACACTCCGTTGATTACCTGAGACGACAGACGGCACTGGAACATCTCAAATACGCTCGCCACACGAATAGAAAGGGGAGTGCTCTTGGCAAGTTTATTTAAAGTTTTATTTTCTTTGTGTTGAAAAATAATAAAAAGTAATCATGATGAGAACAGTGCTGGGTGGTGTATGATATTTGCTATATCCGGTATAATCCGGTTATAATACCGGTGCAAAGCGGAAATAACTACTCTGTCTCACTGCCGATTATAATATCAAATCGCTATATTGACTAGTGTCTGTGAATATTAAAGACTACTAATAAAGTCTGATAGTTTTGCGAGTCTCTGTAAATGAGTGCCGCAGATGTGTACTACACGACGTTCAGCATTTCAACATCAGATACACCCGTCAAAATAAAAGTTTGGTTTAACTTGATGAATATTAAGTAGAAGATTTTAAAGCACTATTGTTGTATATTTAAATGCATGTAGAAACAAATACTAACAGTTTCTTTAGTTATTCACAGTGACATTACTTGATTTTTCTAGCATGTTTTGTGGAACTAAACTTAGTGCCTAGTTAAGAATGGCTATAAGCATTTGTGCAACTTTTCAAATGTAAGAATCCCATGAAATAAAGGTCACATATTCCAAGAATTGACTCATTTGCTTTAATATAAAAAAAAGAAATAAAAAAAAGAAAGACATTAAATAATGTTAATTTAACAAAGCTTTGCAATGAGAAAAAATTATAATTTGTAGCATTACAGAACATGCTGTATATACATATATATATACACACACACTACCATCACATGTTGTGCGTTTCATTAATCATGAACGTTACATTGCCCATGAAAAAAAAAAAACCAAAAAACCCACATGTATACACACACTACGATCACATGTTGTGCGTTTCATTACGAAGTCATTTTTTATTGTCTTTATAGTACTCTTAGTGGAAGGTTTTTTGGCTGGTATAATAAGTGGTTTTGTTGGCTCAGATGGTCTTTTAACTGGAGACTGAAGTCCTAGACTGCTTTGTGTCTCTGTGATACACAGGACAGGGTCAGTTTCATCTATAATTTCAAATAAATCCTCATCACTGGGGTGAGCTGATGAAGTTCTCTCAATATTGGTGACTTCCAAGCAGTTATTATGTTAAATTCAGTTCATCTGAGGATAGCAAGAGTTCTTCTATATAGAGTTTGAAACTGTAAGAAGTTATTTGACTGTCTTGAAGCATTTCAATGATTCCGGTGCATTTTGTTATATAGCTTTTTGTGTTCCGTAAAATTTTGCACGTTGGGCAACGGTGAAATTGCTGTTTGACGTTGAATTGTTCTTGTGATGTGTGGCATTTTGGACATTTTTTTTTTTTATGTTTATTTGCACACCTATTGGCTTCTGTCTCACCACTGTATTAGGTATAGAGGGTTCTTTGCTGATTTTAGGGCCTTGACCAGGTGGAAACACTTGGTCCGGTGCAATAGGTTTTATGGTTGTTCTCCAGGTTGTTGTGAGGCTCTTAAGGCTGTTGTACTGTCTGGTTTTAAGATTAGTGAATGTGTACGAGTTACCTAGTTGCAGTTGTGAAACTTTTCCCAAAGAGTAAGTTGAATTTCTCCAGATGGATCTTGCAAGGAACATTCTTGGATCTTACAGTCTGTACCCCGGGACTTTACAGTGGTTGTGTTTAGCTTGCATACTGTTGCAGATATTTTAGTGATCTGAAAATTAAAAGAAAATAGTACATGTACATCAGAATATACATCAATAAACAATGATTATAAGGGAAATCTATACAACGTCTGTTAATAAGAATAAGAATAAGAATAAGAAACAGCCAAGCCTTTCCACACATTAACCAGTTTTAAATGCATTAATCATGTATAGAGTCTAGCAAAGATAACTGAGCAGCAAAGTAATCTTTGCTTGTGCATCTGAAAAGTCTCACATTTGAGCACTTTTTTAGAATGTCAGGCACCTTTAAAAACATTTTTTTTCTCCCCATAAAACAATTTTGCACAATCTACAGAAGGTTAATACGTGATTGTACTACGCTCTAGATCATTAGTAAGTAAACAACCCTATATTTACACAGTGAGAGGGTTGAAAAACAGCTTACCAACTGTTGTGGTACCAGAGATTTTGCTTCTATAGTGAGTTTTTCTGTCTCCTTTGGTGGAGCAGTTTATTGACAAACGGGTTGAACTGATGGAAACACTCAAAAACGCCACGATTAGCAGGCGGGCGATCTGGACGCAGTTATACAGGAGAGGATGAATGATATGAAATGGTACTTAAGTGGATGTCAAATGGTAACAGGAAGAAGGACTCCAACAATCTTCAGAAGTCTTGAAACACAGACAAGATCGATCCTATTCTATTACTTCTAGCTGTGGAAATAATTCCATCAGGAAACTCAGACACCGGAACTGGGAAGAGAGCATACACAAGAGTAATGAACTGACAACATGCAATAATTACTCCTGTCTCCTTTGGTGGAGCTGCCTATATCTAACAGAAGTTCTCCTTCAGCCAAGCCTTTCCACACATTAACCAGTTTTAAATGGATTAATCATGTTTGTATATAGCATCTAGCAAAGATAACTGAGGAGCAAAGTAATATTTGCTTGTGCATCTGAAAAATCTCTCATATTTTAGCATTTTTTTAGAATGCCAGGTAACTTAAAAAAATTTTTGTCCCCATAAAACAATTTTGCACAATCTACAGAAGATTAATATGTGATTGTACTACTCTCTAGAGCATTAGTAAAATAAGTAAACAACCCTATATGTACACAGTGAGAGGGTTGAAAAACAGCTTACCAACTGTTGTGGTCCCAGAGATTTTGCTTCTTCTACAGTGAGTTTTTCTGTCTCCTTTGGTGGTTTGTGGGGAAATGTAGATTTTGTGACTTCCAGAACAGTACCCCGATCACACTGAATGAAATATTCAGAAGTATCGAGGCCTAAAGAATAAAAAAAAAGTGAAAAGTGATATGGTACAATGAATGTGAAAAGTATAAGATTACTGAAAGTTAGAAAAACAGATTAGTTATATAGATTTTCTATCAGATATAAAAACAGGACTAATAAATAGCTAGACTAACACTTACTTGGCTTTTTTGTTATGTTTGACAGTTTAACTGCTGTCTGATTTAATGCTAAAGTTGTCCAAGTTTGATGTTTTTCAGATGCAAAGATGACAGCTTGGTGATATTCACTGCGACTTGTTTGCAAAGTTGCATTAAAAAACGTTGAATTTGTTCTAGACAGTTGCACTCTGGAAACTGCATGAATGTAAGCATAAATGCAGTTGTCAGATTCACTGGTCTCTGGTTTATTTAAATATTTGTTTATTTTTGCTGTTGCATGAAAAAAAGATGTTTGCAAGCGGTGTGATTTATAGTAGATTAGGCCTACTAGAACAGAAAATTACAATGCTTGGTATGCAATTAACAATTGACAAACGATTCAATTAAGCAATCAGGGTGATTGCAGGAATTAGTAATACTTTCATCAAATTGCTGAGTTAATCATTTTAGAATTGGGAAGCTTAGTTTAGTGGATGCATGAAAAGGATCTGATAGTCTGGTGGAAATAATTGAAAGGTAAATTTACTTGTATAATGTCTGCTATAGGGATGGAGAACTGAAGCCTCTTGAATCTTTTAAGCTTTACTTTGATTGTTTTGGGAAAAGATTCAAAGCATCAGGAGCATCAAAAACGTCTCCGGTTACTTTCGTAACCTCGGTTCCCTGAAAGGCAGGGAACGAGACATTACGGATGTCGTATATGGAACTCCCTCTCTTCTTCACATCTGCTGAAATCTTATAGGCTAACGCCAGCTGACACAGCTGGCCAATTGACGCAAAATATGCAAATACTGACAAGGCACCTGGCAGTATAAATTGCATTAAACGCGCCAATTGCATCAGAATAACGAAAAACGCTAAAATCTGAAGCGAACACGGCGGCTAGCGTAATGTCTCGTTCCCTGCCTTTCAGGGAACCGAGGTTACGAAAGTAACCGGAGACGTTCCCTATCAAGGCGGAACTTCGACATTACGGATGTCGTATATGGGAACTGTATAGAATCCCGCCGTGGAGAAACATACCACTTGAGACTGACAGAACCCACAACCAATAACCGTCCTTCTGGGAATGCGATCATCTGATAGGGCGAGACTGTGAAAGCAAGCCCCTTACCCTGATAGGCCGAAACTGGCCAATAGCAAGCTCATCTGGACCTTGCTAGAATTTGCATATCCCAGGCAAAATAATGAGGAGGAGGATGCACTGACAGTTATTCAGGGCAACACAACTCAATAGAGAACAGTTCAACGCATAGCGGCGACAGTGCACTAAGCATAACACAGTAAAACACAGATGACTCATGAGCAAAGCGCAGAGTAGAACCACTGTAACTGTGTAAGGGTTAAATCTTAACTCACCGAAAGCACTTGAGATGCTACAGAGGGTATATCCAACTTGTAAAATCTGGCGAACGTATTGTGAGAAGACCAGCCAGCCGCGAGGCATAAATCCTGAATAGACATACCCTTGGCCCAAGCCCATGAAGAAGCAACCGCTCTCGTCGAATGGGCCTTGATGTTAAGGGGGCATTCCTCCCCCATGCGATCGTAAGCCAAAGCAATAGCATCCACAATCCAGTGAGCAAGCCTCTGCTTCGAAACTCCCCGACCTTTGTTACACCCGCCAAAGCACACAAACAGCTGGTCCGATTGCCGAAAAGCGGCCGAGCGAGTAATATACATCCGTAACGCTCTGACCGGGCAAACAGGACTCTGAGCATCAGCGTCACCCGAGGCTGACTGCTCAGCAGATAAGGCCGGCAGGGAAACAATCTGCGCTCTGAACGGGGTATTGAGCAATTTAGGGACATACCCAGGTCTCGGTCTCAGCGTAACATTACAGTCTCCCGGTCCAAAACGAATGCAGTCGTCGTTTATCGAGAATGCCTGTAAGTCCCCGACCCGCTTCGCCGAAGCGAGAGCTATAAGAAGAGCCGTTTTTATGGAGAGTTCCTTGATCGCTATCGAGGCTAGGGGCTCGAACGGCGGAAGAGACAAAGCCTTCAAAACCAGAGCCAAATCCCACGGCGGTACCGAAGGCGGTCGCGCAGGGAATAATCTCCTAGCTCCCTTAAGAAAACCGATCACAGATGCATGCTTACCGATCGACCGTCCGTCGACCGGGGGGCGAAACGCCGCAATAGCGGCCATATACACCTTTAGCGTGGACGGTGAACTCCCGTTATCCATCCTGTGCTGAAGGAAGCGCAGGACATCCGACACGGAACAGTTAACCGGGTCGATCTCGACATCCTGGCACCATTTAGAGAAAACACCCCATTTCAAAGCATACAAACGTCTGGTCGACGGCGCCCGCGCCTCAGCAATGGTGTTCAAAACCCGCGAGTGCAGCGCGTCCTGTCCGCTCAGCGAGCCTGCAGCGGCCACACATGGAGGTTCCACAGCCCAGGATTGGGATGCCAGATCGTGCCGCTCGCCTGGGACAAAAGATCCCTCCTGAGTGGAATTTCCCATGGCGTTCCCGCTAGTAATTCCTTCATGTCCGCAAACCAAGGCTGGTTTGGCCAGTTGGGAGCTACAAGGATTACTGACGCTTTTTCCTCCCTGATCTTGCACAACACCGTGGGCAGAATTTTTACCGGAGGAAAGGCATAGAGTCTGGTCTTCGGCCAGCGCGAAGTCAACGCGTTGCCCAGCGGGGAACGAGTCAGCGAGAAGAACACCTGACAGTGCGTGTTCTCGACCGTGGCAAAGAGGTCGATCTCTGCTCTGCCGAAACGGTTCCAAATCAGTTGGACCGTCCCCGGGTGGAGCCTCCACTCCCCTTGAGGGATCCCGTCCCTCGACAGCATATCCGCCCCGCGGTTCAGGACACCGGGGATGTGCGCTGCTCTCACGGAGAGAAAGTGCCTGTCTGCCCATACCAGGAGAGCCTCCGCCTGCTTGAAAAGGGCTTTCGAATGCACTCCGCCTTGGCGATTTATATAGGAAACCACGGACGTGTTGTCGGTCCGGATCAGCACGTGTCGTTGTTTCAACTGAGACCAAAAAGCTCTGAGGGCTAGGGAAACCGCCATGAGTTCCAAGCGGTTTATGTGCCACTTCCCCTGCAGTTCTGACCACTGACCCGAAGCGGGCTCGCCCAAGCAGACCGCTCCCCAGCCTGAGGTCGACGCATCCGTCAAAACCTCTATGCTTCGCGTCACGATGCCCAGGGGAACTCCTGAGCTGAATAACTCCGTGTTTTTCCACGGCGCCAGAGCGCGAACGCAGCTGTGGGTAACCGTGATACGCTTGTGGCCGGAGGACCACGCACTCGGAGGGACTCGATCTTTCAGCCAGAGTTGAAGCGGTCTCATATGCAGCAGACCCAGGTGACAAACCGAGGAAGCCGCTGCCATCCGTCCCAGTAGTCTCTGAAAGTCTTTCAGCGGGACCGACCTGCCCAGTTTGAAGAGACCCAGAGATGATCTTAGAGCCTCGACTCGCTCCGGGGAGAGACGGGCTCGCATCCTCACCGAATCGAAACACACCCCCAGAAATGTAGTGGTTTGACTCGGCGTGAGCACACTCTTCTGGACGTTTACCCGCATCCCAAGCGTACTCAGATGGTGAAGCAGGGCTTCCACATGACCGATCAGCGTTTCTTTCGAGTGAGCTAGAATCAGCCAGTCGTCCAGGTAGTTTAGAATGCGCATTCCGCTCGACCTGAGGGGAGAAAGCGCTGCATCTACACATTTCGAAAATGTGCGGGGGGCTAGAGCCAGTCCAAACGGAAGCACCGAATACTGGTAAGCTGTGTTCTCGAACGCGAATCTTAGGAAGCGTCTGTGACGCTTCACTATTTGGATGTGAAAGTATGCGTCCTTTAAGTCCACTGAAGCGAACCAATCCCCGGGACGAACCTGTGCCAGGATCTGCTTCAGCGTCGTCATTCTGAACGCGCGTTTGTGGAGCGCTCTGTTGACGGGTCTCAGGTCGAGTATAGGACGGAGACCTCCTCCCTTCTTCGGCACCACAAAGTAGCGGCTGTAGAAACCGCTTTCCCTCTCGCCCGGGGGGACCGGTTCTATCGCTCCTTTCTCGAGCAAGCCGCGAACTTCCTGTCTCAGGACATGGGCGTTTTGGGGCAAAGTCAATGACGGAATCACGCCGCGGAAGCGGGGTGGTCTGCGTTTGAACTGAAGCGTATACCCGTGCCGAATTATGTTCATTACCCACGGCGAAATGCCCGGAATAGCCGCCCACGCGGCTTGAAAGTGACTCAACGGGGCCGTGTCTTGATCTGCGGTCATCGCCGCTGCCGGTGGGCTGCGAACGATTTGGGACCCCTCGCATCCGCGAGGTGGCCTTATAGGTATGAACTGCGACCCTGTGCTGCTCGCGGGCAGGACGGGAAACACGGTGTGAGGTGTAAGAGGGGGAAAGAGCTCTTTTTGTGAAGTGGTAGCATGCTTTATTGAACATTTTTCGTTTGAACAGCAAACAACACTCACAACATTTACACATTCGTCCCTCAGCGAAGAAATCTGAGGGACGTTGAACATGAGAGCACGGCGCTTGGGGGAGGGCCCTCCCTGGCACTCTCTCTCCCTCTTGCCCGGGTTGTCAGGACGACTGCTTGGGAGCCGAGGGGGGCGCGTTAACTTTCCCTCTGCGCGGACTCCTCCGCTGGTTCAGCCTCTTCCTCCCGGGTCCCTGCCACTGCCCGCTCCGTTCGGCGCGGGATGCCGCTGGCTGACTGGCTGAGGGCGACGCGAGGCAGACGATGAGCGGGAGCGGTGCTGAGGTGGCGGTGCCCTGCGCGGGATGACGTGGCTCATGGCCTTCGCGCGCTTTTGGGTCCCCGAGTAACGCTCCGTCACTTTTTCCACGGCGTCCCCGAAAAGGCCGGCCTTGGTGATCGGCGCGTTTAACAGCGTCTTCCTGTCCGCTTCTTTTACATCGGAGAGGGTGAGCCACAGGTGTCTGTGGAGGACCACAAGAAAACCCATAGCGCGGCCGACAGCCTGGGCGGAGCGTTTGGTCGCCATCAGGGCAAGGTCAGACGCCGAGCGGAGGTCTCGGATGACGCCAGCGTCGACTGAGGTGGCGTCATCGAGGGACTTAAGCAATTTAGCTTGGAGGACCTGGAGAACAGCCATAGCGTGGAGGGCTGACACTGCTTCTCCTGCCGCTCCGTATGCCTTGTCAGCCTGATGGGCGGTGAACCTGCAGGGCTTGGACGGCAGGCTGCGGTCCGAGCCCAGAGCAGGCGACGATGGGCAGAGATGGGCGGCGACGGTCTCTTCCACGGGCGGCACGTGTAGATATCCGTGTGTCTCCGTGTCGTCGACGTGGGGAAACAAGGCCTGGGTAGAGGCGAGGGTGCGCGCAGACTGGGGCGCAGCCCACGACTTTACCACGTGGTCGTGCACGTCCGGGAAGAAGGGGGTTCCCCTCTTCGATGCGGCCTGGCGGCGGCTCGAGTTGAGGAACCACGAATCGAGCTTACTCCTGGTAGGCTCATCCGGAGCGCTCCAAGAGAGGTCCAGCTCGGACACCGCCTTACTGAGGATCCTGAAGAGCTCCTCTTGGAGGTCTGCAGGGCCCTCCTCTGGCTTGACGGATTCAGATGCCCAGTCCTTCTCCGAAGCCGACAGGGACATCGAGTCGTCTTCCACGCTCGCACCAAAGGAGATGAAGTCCGCGACTTCGCGAGGGGGGTGGAAGGAAGCATCCAGGAAGCTTACCGCGTCCCGTTCTTTGTCCCCGGGGGTGGCGGGACCCACCAGCGGCTCGCTGGCGGCGGTGGGCCCAATCCCCGCTACTGTACGAGCCATATCCCGCCTGGCCTTGAGTGCTCTCATGGGCATTTCAGCGCAGAGATCGCACGCGAGGCCGTCCGTGAGCGCTGACTCAGCGTGAGCCAGGCCCAAGCAGGCGATGCAAAAGAGGTGCGAGTCGGGCTGCACGATGGGGCCCGCGCCCAGATTGCATACGGTCGCCATCGGATGCTGAAGACAGTAAGGTATCTTCGGTGCACCTTCAACGATGGCAAGGTTGATTTTTTTATTTCCAGTCGATAAGTATAGCACACTTGATTTGAGCGTGAAATGAGAGATTCTGATGCAATTGGTGCGTTTAATGCAATTTATACTGCCAGGTGCCTTGTCAGTATTTGCATATTTTGCGTCAATTGGCCAGCTGTGTCAGCTGGCGTTAGCCTATAAGATTTCAGCAGATGTGAAGAAGAGAGGGAGTTCCATATACGACATCCGTAATGTCGAAGTTCCGCCTTGATAGGGAACAATGCGTATCCAATGTGGCAAGTCAAATGTTCAGCAGCAATAAACCTGTGGTGTGGCTCCGTTTTATTTAATTTACATAGCAAAATATGATCAATTTCTCTCAAAGAAATCTGTGCACCAGCATGAAGCTTCATGAGAAATTGCTGTGTACTTGAACGTCACTACATACAAGCATCAATAAAATGACATTGTGTTGCTTATTTGAGAATAAATAATTGTATGCATTGTAAATCTATTTAGGTTAGCTTTTACTTGTTTTTGTCAATTCATCTAATTTAAATTGAATGTCTGTTAATCCCAATAATTTACTTTTAGAATAGTAACAATTTGCAATTTAACATTCATGTATTAACTAATTAAATCCTATTAACAATTACAATTTATTTTTAAAGCAATTTATGTTAGATAATACAAAAATATTCATGTATTTAAATGTGATTTTATGGTTTACTATTATGATGAAATAAAGTTATTGTGCACATGTAGAGAAAGAAAAACTGATATTCAAGTCACTAAGTAAATTGAATGTTTGTGGGACTTAAGGTAATTAAAAGATATGCATATATGCATACACATTTTTAGTTTAAACACCTTTGAGCACATTGGATAAAGTAGGCAAATAAGAGGGGGTTGTTTAAGTAGAAGATTTTAAAGCACTATTGTTGCATATTTAAATGCATATAGAAACAAATACTAATGTTTCTTTTAGTTATTTACAATGACACTTATGGGTACACTACTTGCTTTTTCCCGCATGGTTTGTGTAAGTAAACTTAGTGCCTAGTTAAGAATGGCTATAAGTATTCATGCAACTTTTCAAATGTAAGATAAGACCATGAAATAAGGTCACATTCCAATAATTGACATATTTGCTTTAATCAAATTGAAGAAAAAATACATTAAACAACATTAATTTTACAAAGATGTGCCATGAGAAAAATAAATGTAGCATTACAGAACATGAAATCTAACCAATAATTAACCTCATTTCAACAGTTTGAGAACATGAATTAAATCAATATTTGCCATTCATTTAAAAAAAAAAAAAGAAAGAAATGGAATTACAATCATGAACCTTACATTTCCCATGAAAAAAAACATACATTATATACTCTGCCATCACATGTTGTGCGTTTCATTAGAATCATGAACGGTACATTGCCCATGAGAAAAAAAAAAAAGGGTATACATGTATACACAATACCATCACGTTGTGCGTTTCATTATAATCTTGACCATTACATTGCCCATGAGAAAAAAACAAAAAAACATGTATACATATATACACACACTACCAACACATGTTGTGCGTTTCATTACAAAGTCTTTTTTTTTGTTGTCTTTATAGTACTCTTAGTGGAAGGTTTTTTGGCTGGTGTAATAAGTGGTGTTGTTGGCTCAGATGGTCTTTTAACTGGAGACTGAGATTCTGTTGGCTCAGATGGTGTCTTAACTGGAGACTGAAGTTCTAGACTGATTTGTGTCTCTGTTATACACAGGACAGGGTCAGTTTCATCTATAATTTCAAATAAATCCTCATCACTGGGGTGAGCTGATGAAGTTCTCTCAATATTGGTGACTTCCAAGCAGTTATTATATGTTAAATTCAGTTCATCTGATGATAGCAAAAGTTCTTCGATATCTTGTGAATCACAAGCTGACAGGTCAAGGTCTGGTGTTATGAATTTTGACAAAGTGGAGTTTGAAACTGTAAGAGAAGTTATTTGACTGTCTTGATGTATTTCAATGATTCCGTTGCATTTTGTTATATAGCTTTTTGTGTTCCGTAAAATTTTGCAAGTTGGGCAATGGTGAAATTGCTGTTTGACGTTGAATTGTTCTTGTGATGTGTGGCATTTTGGACATTGTTTTTTAATGTTTATTTGCACACCTATTGGCTTCTGTCTCACCACTGTATTAGGTATAGAGGGTTCTTTGCTGATTTTAGGGCCTTGACCAGGTGGAAACACTTGGTCCTGTGCAATAGGTTTTATGGTTGTTCTTCGGGTTGTTGTGAGGCTCTTAAGGCTGTTGTACTGTCTGGTTTTAAGATTGGTGAATGTGTATGAGTTACCTAGTTGCAGTTGTGAAATTAGTTTTTCCCAAAGAGTAAGTTGAATTTCTCCAGATGGATCTTGCAAGGAACATTCTTGGATCTTACAGTCTGTACCCCAGGCCTTTACAGTGGTTGTGTTTAGCTTGCATACTGTTGCAGATATTTTAGTGATCTGAAAATTAAAAGAAAATAGTACATGTACATCAGAATATACAATAATATACATCAATAAACAATGATTATAAGGGAAATGTATACAATGTCTGTTAATAATAATAATAATAATAATAAACAGCCAAGCCTTTCCACACATTAACCAGTTTTAAATGCATTAATCATGTTTGTATATAGAGTCTAGCAAAGATAACTGAGGAGCAAAGTAATCTTTGCTTGTGCATCTGAAAAGTCTTTCACATTTGAGCAGTTTTTTAGAATGTCAGGCACCTTTGTAAAAAAATTTTTTCTCCCCATAAAACAATTTTGCACAATCTACAGAAGGTTAATACGTGATTGTACTACGCTCTAGATCATTAGTAAGTAAACAACCCTATATTTACACAGTGAGAGGGTTGAAAAACAGCTTACCAACTGTTGTGGTCCCAGAGATTTTGCTTCTTCTACAGTGAGTTCTTCTGTCTCCTTTGGTGGTTTGTGGGGAAATGTAGATTTTGTGACTTCCAGAACAGTACCCCGATCACACTGAATGAAATATTCAGAAGCATCGAGGCCTAAAGAATGAAAAAAGTGAAAGCTGATATGGTACAATGAATGTGAAAAGTATAAAATTACTGAAAGTTAGAAAAACAGATTAGTTATATAGATTTTCTATCAGATATAAAAACAGGACTAATAAATAGCTAGACTAACACTTACTTGGCTTTTTTGTTATGTTTGACAGTTTAACTGCTGTCTGATTTAATGCTAAAGTTGTCCAAGTTTGATGTTTTTCAGATGCAAAGATGACAGCTTGGTGATATTCACTGCGACTTGTTTGCAAAGTTGCATTAAAAAACGTTGAATTTGTTCTAGACAGTTGCACTCTGGAAACTGCATGAATGTAAGCATAAATGCAGTTGTCAGATTCACTGGTCTCTGGTTTATTTAAATATTTGTTCATTTTTGCTGTTGCATGAAAAAAAGATGTTTGCAAGCGGTGTGATTTATAGTAGATTAGGCCTACTAGAACAGAAAATTACAATGCTTGGTATGCAATTAACAAACGATTCAATTAAGCAATCAGGGTGATTGCAGGAATTAGTAATACCTTCATCAAATTGCTGAGTTAATCATTTTAGAATTGGGAAGCTTAGTTTAGTGGATGCATGAAAAGGATCTGATAGTCTGGTGGAAATAATTGAAAGGTAAATTTACTTGTATAATGTCTGCTTTAGGGATGGAGAACTGAAGCCTCTTGAATCTTTTAAGCTTTACTTTGATTGTTTTGGGAAAAGATTCAAAGCATCAGGAGCGTCAAAAACAATGCGTATCCAATGTGGCAAGTCAAATGTTCAGCAGCAATAAACCTGTGGTGTGGCTCCATTTTATTTAATTTACATAGCAAAATATGATCAATTTCTCTCAAAGAAATCTGTGCATCAGCATAAAGCTTCATGAGAAATTGCTGTGTACTTGAACATCACTACATACAAGCATCAGTAAAATGACTTGCTTATCTGAGAATAAATAATTGTATGCATTGTAAATCTATTTAGGTTAGCTTTTACTTTTGTCAATTCTTCCAATTTAAATTCCAATTTAAATTTAATGTCTGTTAATCCTAATAATTTACTTTTAGAATAGTAACAATTTGCAATTTGGTTGTATATCAGGCAAGGACACTTTTGTGTGCATTTTGTTTTTTAATTTTACCGGAACGAATAGAGAGTCTCCACAACAGATTGAAGCGCACGTCCGAGTGAAGACTGTGCGTGAGCCACAACAGAACACAGTATCCGCGCCACTGATCGCAGCGGCAACGAGCACTTTGATCACTTTATTTAAAAAACACATTTCAGCGCTAGATCGTCTTTTATTTAACAAACTAACTAAATGAATGCTCTGCTAGTTAACTGAAGATGTTTTATTTATTTGTATTGGTATATTAGTGCCGCGAGATGTTTCAAAAGTGGTGGGGACAATATCGACCTTAGCAAAAAGTGGTGGGGACATGTACCACGCGCAAATTACGCCTATGTTAAAATAACTCTTGCCTGATGGGTTATGCTACTGCTAGATCGGACATTGACGTCACTTCTGTGAGTTGAGAAAAGTCAGTAAAAGTCCTGGCAGAAAGCGAAGCATAAGGATGTAGTGTAATGACGATCCGAGATGCCGCGAGATCCATGTGTTTGGCATCTTGTCCTATCTTTTAAGTCACGCTACAGTAGTCTGAAGGAAAAAGTGCTTTATTTGTAATTTAAAATAATGGGGCTGATGATTTTTAGAGACCCCCACAGGTGTATGATTTTACAGCTTTCATGGGAGCTCATCCTCTCTCTATGGGAGCTCAGCTCCCACGTAATTTGAACCATGGCCATGAATATATGATTGACCTGAAGAATGAAAGCTTTATCATAAACTTGGATATGAGGACTATCACACTCACAGCCATTCGAAATGGCTCTATCTATATCAGATGGGCTGCAGAGTTCATTTTGTGTGAAAAGATTGTTTTATCGATAAATTTAAACACTAACTTAACATAAATTGTCTTTCAACAATTCAAGCGCTTTTCAAGTACCTTTTCATAAATATTGCTGTTTTCATGGGTGTGAAGAAAAGACCCCAAAAAAATAAGAACTGCTTACCCGGTAGCCATCTTGAGTGTCACAGTCAATTATGTCCCTTCCAACAAAATTCCTTGTAAATGTTAGTTCCTTGAGGACTTAAACAATGATTGAAAATTGTTGCGGAGGATGAGAAAATTGGTCTTGGACACATTTATATTCCTTATTATTGTCACTACATTTACCAATGATCACTAAATACCACATGTTTCTTTACTGTAAATGTTTATAGTATAACATGCACTGAAGAAGCTTTTTATTTTTTATATTTTTTAATTATAAATATTTCCATCTCAAAGAACCCAAATTAATAAAAAATGTCCCCTTAAATGTGGAAAAAACAACAAAATTGGTATTTATGATGTCATTTGAAATCGAGTGCAAAATATTACATGAAGAGATGTTTATAACTGTATCCTTCTTATCCTTCATGACACCTCATAAGTCTTATTTCGCGAGAATCACCCGTCTGCTGGTGAATTCCTCTTTACTACAAAAAAAGTTGGTCTTGATCTCCTGTTTACACACTTATGGTCTTTGGGGTAAATATGACCCCAACAATTGATAGAGTAATTGTAAAATATATATACATTTTTAATCATACAAATAACATATCTTTTAATTTATTTTTTACTTCTCATCTACACATTAATGTTTTGGGAGGTATGAAGTACTTTTGTACCTATTTACCACACAATTCCTCAACTACACCATTAGCTTGCATGTGAAATATCATTTTTTATTTTTTGATCTAGGTGTTAGGTGTAGAAGTATGCAATCTTCTAGTTAGAGAAACCTAACGGATACCCTGGTTAGATAATTGTTTTACAGATATTATTATGTTTGCTTGAAAATAATTATATGATTTTAAATATATGTGAAACTCTACATAAAAAATACACATATATAAATTTATATATCTGATTTGAGTTCAGGACTGAGTAACAACAAATCGGAGCGCTGGGTTAGCCCCGCCCCCTTGCCTACCGATTGCGTTGCGCAAATCACGTTAGAAAACAGATGCTGAGTGACGGAGAAATCTTATCTGATGAGAAAGTGGTAAAATTGAAAAATATAGTTCTTAAACTGTTCAAAGTTAACAAAAACTTAATCAATCTGAGGGTAACTACGAGATATTGGATGATCCAGTATGATTGTGTCGATCGGGCACTTCAGAGTTTACAGTTTGACTCGATGAGTTTACCAATGTTAGAATTAGCCTTAAAAAAACGAATGACAACACATTGGATGTGATAGCAGTTTATTTGTTTTATGCATACGAGACAAAATGGTGTTATATCATGATGTTGTATGGGTTGGGTTGTTCATTTGCAGTGTGGTTATGTCAGACCGCATGGTGTATTGAGAATTCACTGCTGTTCGCTGACGCCATTTTGGTTGCGCGTGCCTGTGGAAAAAAGAAAGAAAGACGTGAATGGACAGGTAATTTAATATAATGTCACTATAGTGATGATGGTATTCATGTATGTATTGTATTTGTTTCCTGTGCTATATATTTAATTGTAAATCATTATCGATATACAATATTGAATGCATATTCTGGTCTGTGATCAGGCCAGGGTTTTTTTTTCTGCGAGAATGTTCTTTCAAGATGGATTTCCCTAATTGATGGCGAGCCTCCCACTTCGATTCTGAAAGGATCACGAACTTAGAGGAAAGGACAATTTTCCGTTCTATTATTTCTCCTCAGATAAGTAAGAGAACACATTTCCAGACACTGATATTTTTTTTTTTCTTGGGACTGAAACATCTCAAGAGCACAATTGGGAAAGTTTGTCTTTCATTTGTGTTCATTTGAATACATTGATTGTGATTATTGATAGATGAAAAGTTATTTAGAGGGTGCACCCATGCAATATATAGCTTATTGTATTTTTCAGTTATTTTTTGTGTGGTTTTGTGATTGAGTTTAGTGATTTTTCTCTTTAGTATTTTCTTTTTACCTCAAAGTAAATTTGTTAATGGTTCAACTTACCTAATGTCTCTTACACGATACATTTTGTGAATTTATATATAAACATTAGAAAATACATTAAAAATAAATATTTCAAATAGTATTTTTGTAGTTTTTGATGCATTTTGAAACGCTTGTTTTTACAAAATGCCACAGAAATATGACAGAAAAATGCCACATAAGACACACCTAAAGGACAAGACTTGAGTCAGATTGTAGTTGTATATTATTGATTTTAATGAACAAAGTGTAAAAAAATAATGCTAATTAACTTAAGAATTCAAAATAAATAAATAAATAAAATATGTAATTAAAACCAACAGCAATACGCAAAAATTGAAAAAAAGAGTGAAGAGTGAACATCGAATAACAATAAAAAAAAATTACTATCACATTCTGAACACTGAACATAAAAGCAATAATAAGCTACAGCAAATTATATGTAAAACAATAATCAGTCCACGTTGCACATCTGGCACAAGAACACTGTGTGAGGAGCGCAAATGGCTCTTTTGCAGTTTGCAGTGGCACTGCTTGTCACTTTTTGAATCCTTGGCCCGTGGACAAACCTTTTTCTCTTTGATGGTGGAGGTTCAGTGCAGTGCTGGATCGTTAATGGCCGAAACATCAAGGATCGTAGAGAAGACAACCATTGGCCAACGATTTGTCTTGCGCTTGCAGCTGTAGGTTGCAACCGTCTGCAATGTTTCAAACACACACACAAATATATTAGTAATCTGCTAGGAAAGAAATACCAATCACTAACTCACCAACTTTGTAAATTAGCTAAATAATGCATCAAATCATAAAATTTGTAAATACCTTGGCAAGGTTGTCAACTCCGCCTGGTGTCATTGTGTCATATGCTCATGAGCAGCACATTTGTCAGATCCCGAATTGGTGCCAGCTTGTCATTTTCACGGCGAGCAGGTCTTGTGGCCCTTTCATCGAATTGGATGACTCTTGACAACATTTCAGCGGCATGACAGCAAAAGAAATTGCACGCCCAGTTTCAGCCTTCAACTGGCCAGGGCCTCATTGTTGGAGCGATAAACTCCTGCATGAATGAGCAATAAATAACTCCATATCTGTCCTGTTCACATCCCTGCAGTCAGCGCCATACACACGCTTTCCTTCCAAATGTATCATCTCCAGATGCTTTGGATGCTTGATTCTACACGAGAACATGCGTACCTTGTTGGTCCAGGTGTGAGCTTTGTAACCTGTGCAGCTGAAGATCTCCCTGGCCCGTGTGGAGGAGTAGTAGACCTAAAGGAACTGAAGGTTTGGTCTGAATCCAGTGTCTCGAGGAGAGTGTTCCTCTTTACCAAACTGCCAGCGCATAATGAACTGTGCAGGACACCGAAGACCCTCTTTTATAGCTTTTGCGTGGGAACAATTTCTTTGTTTTCAAAACACAGATCCAGCTCTTACATCTCAAAGTAAACTTTTCAAAGTGGAAAAGGTCAGTTGTCTGTCTTCTCTGTCTTACTGTCTCTGCGTGTGTGTGCATGCATTAGGTCTCACACGTGTTCTGCATACAAACTCTCTCTGTGGCAGTCATACCCACGTGTATAATAATAATCTCGGTTACGTGAATCCCTATAGAGCTGGTAAGTCCCGCCCCCTTCGCTAACCCCGCTGGACCTCTAGGTTGAAAAATCGTCAATGAAAGTGAATGGGAGAAAATATTTATTTTCTGGTCCCGTTTGAATTGTGCCATGAATGTGAACATATGTTGTCTGTGAATTTTTTATATAATCTTTCGTGTGAAGAATGCTACAATTTAGCGGGTAGAAGTTTGATACGGTTAGACTTTGTGTGAGAGCACTTTGTGGACTACAACTCTTCGCTGCTTTCGACGCGTTTGAAACGTCACCACCATTCGCACACGGACACTAGCTCACGGATCCCGCTAAACATGACTGTGTCTTTGGTGCACTTCACCGCCTTCTTTCAGGGAGAGGACAAAATCGTTGAGGTTGGCGAAAACCACGGGTAAGTCAACTTTATGGGGTGACGTCACATAGGCGACATGTAGTCTTTCTCGTTATGTCTTTTCCACAACTGCTAGCCGAAGAATCATACCATATACTGTCAAACTCGTAACCTGAAAGATTATATAAAAAATTCACAGACAACATATGTTCACATTCATGGCACAATTCAAACGGGACCAGAAAATAATTATTTTCTCCCATTCACTTGCATTGATGATTTTTCAACCTAGAGGTCCAGCGGGGTTTTACGGAAGGGGGCGGGACTTACCAGCTCTATAGGTGTTTATGAACTGGTTTCCTGCTCATATTTAAACGAGATGAATGTCATTTGTTGTTTGCAAAGTGTAGGTAAGAAACGATATTTATTAACGAATTGGAGCATTTTTGTGTCTCCTCAGCATTCTTCATATCCTCCTGAGACCCAAGGAAAAAGTGTGTCATGAATTGTTTTTTGTTTGATTTGGGTTATTTTTTTTTACAATTTAGAGTTTTAAAATTTTACTTTTATTTTTCATTTTTAAAGCATGTCCAGTGTAGTGGACCAGATGACCAATTTAGATTGAAAAGACACAGAAAACACAGAACACAGAAAAAAACAAACATTTACAGAATATTGCTGTAGAGTGATATTAATCCAACAATAAATTTAACATAAAAACAAAACAAAAGCAAATTATCATTCTGTATTGTGTCACTTGCTTAGCGGTGATGGTCCTGGAACAGTTTAGTTCTAAAAGACAGAATAGGGGTTATGCGCAACATACTTCCGGGTTCTACAAAACAGATATAACTACTTCCGGTCGTCAGCTACTGAGGTAAACACAGCGTAGGAATGGCGACCTTTTATAGCCGGTGTTTACAGGAGCTACCCATTCTATCCATTTCAGATGTACATCGTATTGCCAAACGGACTTCCAGAGCCTCGAGTACTCCGTTAGATAAAGGATTTAAGTTTTTACGCCTCCTCATTTATTCATGATTATGAAGGTATGTAAGTTAGTATATGTAGCTTTTGCTAATGGCACCTGATGTAGAGTTAGCTAACTATCAGTAAGTTAGTTTAGACTTGTATGCTATCATAGTAGTTTAACCTTTTATATTTGCTTGCAGACGATTAAAACAATCAAATGAAGACTGCATTTTATGTTTTTTATAAAAAAAAATTTTCTGATACTTAAGCATTCGTGACATTTTAATTAAAACAGAAATAAGAATTGTATTCTAAAAAAAAGCGCAAAATAAGTTACCTCAGAGATCATCTACCGCTGCAGATGCGTACGGTAATGCAAACCGGAAATGTTTATACCTGTTTTCCAGTTCGAACGTTGGGCGTTCCGCATAACTCCTATTAAAAGAGCGTGGGAGGGGGTTGGGAGAAAGTTTTGAAGGGGACTGGTGGGTGCTAATAAGCCTCCAACAACCTCCCAATGGCTAGTGGATACCATGTTTTTTCTGAAACTGGAAAAAGTAAGAAGTTCTCGAAAAAGTAATTTCTTCAGTAAATGGCATCCCTTTATAGCTTACTTTAACTCTCTTAAAACCCTTCCTCCTGGGTAATACATGATTCTGTTTATATTGTACTAAAGAAGTGTATGTATGTATGTATGTATGTATATGTATGTATATACAGTATATATATATTATTGTATATTATCTAATTGTATTACTATCATTTTCTATAATTTGTATTTTCCTATTTTCTGTTAGTATTTATTTTATTTTATTTTATTTATTTTTTTTAAATCAGAAAATTTCAGAAATTTAAATTTCTTAAAAGTATTTTCTTTGGTTTGGTCTTAATGTGTATGTGTGTGTGTGTGTATGTGTGTGTATATATATTATAATTTGTAGTTTGTGTTGTACTGACATATGGTTTAATAAAAAAGTTTGAACATTACACCGATTTTTTTTTTTTTTTTTTTTACCACCATCCGGTTAAATGATGCAACACTCAATGGTACTTCCTCCATAGTAAGATGGTTGTGATAAAACTGTCTTTCAGTAATAAGCTGCAATTTAATAATAACATATAACGCTTCTCCCTCCTCTAAAACTCTATCAAGGTCAGGCATCTTGAACATCCCTTAACTCTTGTTGGCCAAAAATGTCAACGCTACACACGTGCACTGATGATTTCTTAAGAAACTGTCATACCTATCATTACCCTGACAATGAGATGCCTTCACAGACACAACCCTGGGTGCAATATCACCACCTGCATACGAAAACTGAGCTACAGCTGCACTGGTGCTTGCCTGTTCAACCTGTAAATAATCATTCATGAAATTAGGCTGCTGGTCAAAATTAGTGTTATAGGATCTGTGTTAAATTTTAAATTGCACTTCATAGTGTTTGGGACAAAGACATTTTTGATAAACAGTTTTAAAGATAAACTAAAAAAAACTAAAGAAAAACTATCGATATCAATTGTGAAGAGAAGGGCGCTTGAAGGAATTTTTAATCTGCCAATTTTTGAGATGAAATCATATGTATCTTTTAGATAGCTGGGGTGTCTGATAGAGAGAGGGTTAAGAAAGTGTTCTAGGTATTCTGCAACGTAGTATGTTTCACTATTACAATCAGAAACGATAGGTCTTCCTGGAGGCACTTGAAAGGGAATGCTCCAGCTCTTGGGTTCTTTATGAATTTTGGGCAATAAATAAAATCTTCTGGGCCTGGGTGGGCCGTCACCTGCAAGGTATTCTTTCTGTGCCCCATATTAATTATTTTATTAAGATTTCTCGAACTTCACTGATGGTCTCAGTGTATATCGGCTCTTCAAGAGATCGATAATGGTCGCTCACAGCTAGTTGTCTTTTAGCCTCGTAAATATATTGTTCTTTGTCTATCCGTCGAGTTTCCCTTATCCGCTGGTTTTATGACTATATCTCTGTTTTTTTGTAACACCAATAGTGCTTCCATTTCTCCCTATGTTAAATTTCTCGGGGGAGCGGAGAGCAGACAGTCTACTGGTGACCCGGGCAACCTGGGCGGAGGGGATGGGCCTCGACCTCCTCCTCAACAGGCTGAAGCGGCGGCTCACGCTTCTGAGGGCCCGGCTCAGAGTAGCCACCTGCCTGTTGAGATCAGCCACCTCGTCCCTGACCTTCAGGCAGATGGGGTTGTTGCAGCCTTGCACCTCCGACGCCTCCTCCTCCAGAGGGATGGTCAAGTTGTTTCGCAGCTCTGCCATGTCAATTTTAAGTGCCATTTTTAATGTGTTATGGAATATGAGTGATAATGACAAAGCTTGACCCGTGCAGGAATCATTTATAGCCTTTTGAGGTCTGCGTTCAGCTCGAGGGGATGCGAAAGTGGACTGAGTTTGATGGCGTTTTTTCAGGAAGGCCCTAGATTTTCACGCTTCGGGGCCGTGCATTGGGGGCCCCTGGAGGGTCAAAATCTCAAATCTCAAGGTACCACAACCCTGCGTCTATGTACAGGGGCCCTTTGTTGATGGACGTGCAGTGTCTTTTTTGACCCCTAAACAGGGGCCTTGACGAGACTGAAAATGGTGCCCCCTAGTCGATCGGCCTTTTCGAAGAGGTGTCCGAGAAACCACTATGGAGTGGCTTTTTTGACCTTTCGATCCCTGAACAAGGCTGTAGCTCCACCAAACTTTTCCGCCCGCTCCAGGGGCCGTGACGAGACGGAAAATGGCGCCCCCTAGTCGTTTGGCCCTTTCGAAGCGGTGTCCACGAATCCCCTATGGCAAACGCATTCAATTAATGGGCGAGTGGGATTTATTTAGAAAGGTCCCAGGGGCCTTAAATTTGTTTGTCAAAGGTTTTGAGTGATTTTCACAGGAATGAGCGTGAGTATCCATGCTGTCTCAAAGCTTTAAAAAGAGTGTTCGTTGCTGTAAAGAAACATTTCTGTTTAGTGCAAATGCGCTTAAACCTGAGTAATTGTGACTTCACAATCCCCCTGAAAGTATGTTTAGGGTGAAAACTGTGCTTATGTAAGAGTGAGTGTGTGTCTGTTTCTTTAAAATAAACTCTGAAATCCAATTTTCCTGAAGAGAGGAAATTGGGACCCTTATATGACACGACATCCAGGAAATTTACCTCAGATTCATGAACTGTAAATTTTTATTTTTATTGAGGCTTGGAGCGCATTCAAGTGTTCTGTAAAAGCGACAAAATCTTCAATAGAGTGAGTCCAGACATCCCAAATATCATCAAGAAATCTATAAAGCAAATGGCCTTTTCTCTGCTGAAGCTAAGGCTGACTCTTCCCAATCTGCCATGAATATGTTAGCGTATGAGGGGGCGAATTTTTTGCCCATGGCTGTACCTTTTATTTGTAAATAAAATTTGGAGTTGAATTCGAAATAATTTTTAGTCAAATTTATCTCAAGCAGTTTTAAAATATAGTCATCAGGTCTCTTAGAATCAGGAAATTTACTCATGAATTTTTTAACAGTTCCTTCTTTGGCCGGTTCCCCAGAGGGCCCGGCACAGGGCTCGCCTTCCTCCAACTCCTCCTCCTATGCTCCATTCTCGGGGGAGCGGAGAGCAGACAGGAGTCTACTGGTGACCCAGGCAATCTGGGCGGAGGGGATGGGCCTCGACCTCCTCCTCAACAGGCTGAAGCGGCGGCTCACGCTTCTGAGGGCCCGGCTCAGAGTAGCCACCTGCCTGTTGAGATCAGCCACCTCGTCCCTGACCTTCAGGCAGATGGGGTTGTTGCAGCCTTGCACCTCCGACGCCTCCTCCTCCAGAGGGATGGTCAAGTTGTTTCACAGCTCTGCCATGACAATTTTAAGTGCCATTTTTAATGTGTTATGGAATATGAGTGATGATGACAAAGCTTGACCCGTGCAGGAATCATTTATAGCCTTTTGAGGTCTGCGTTCAGCTCGAGGGGATGCGAAAGTGGACTGAGTTTGATGGCGTTTTTTCAGGAAGGCCCTAGATTTTCACGCTTCGGGGCCGTGCATTGGGGGCCCCTGGAGGGTCAAAATCTCAAATCTCAAGGTACCACAACCCTGCGTCTATGTACAGGGGCCCTTTGTTGATGGACGTGCAGTGTCTTTTTTGACCCCTAAACAGGGGCCTTGACGAGACTGAAAATGGTGCCCCCTAGTCGATCGGCCTTTTCGAAGAGGTGTCCGAGAAACCACTATGGAGTGGCTTTTTTGACCTTTCAATCCCTGAACAAGGCTGTAGCTCCACCAAACTTTTCCGCCCGCTCCAGGGGCCGTGACGAGACGGAAAATGGCGCCCCCTAGTCGTTTGGCCCTTTCGAAGCGGTGTCCACGAATCCCCTATGGCAAACGCATTCAATTAATGGGCGAGTGGGATTTATTTAGAAAGGTCCCAGGGGCCTTAAATTTGTTTGTCAAAGGTTTTGAGTGATTTTCACAGGAATGAGCGTGAGTATCCATGCTGTCTCAAAGCTTTAAAAAGAGTGTTCGTTGCTGTAAAGAAAAATTTCTGTTTAGTGCAAATGCGCTTAAACCTGAGTAATTGTGACTTCACAATCCCCCTGAAAGTATGTTTAGGGTGAAAACTGTGCTTATGTAAGAGTGATTGTGTGTCTGTTTTTTTAAAATAAACTCTGAAATCCAATTTTCCTGAAGAGAGGAAATTGGGACCCTTATATGACACGACATCCAGGAAATTTACCTCAGATTCATGAACTGTAAATTTTTATTTTTATTGAGGCTTGGAGCGCATTCAAGTGTTCTGTAAAAGCGACAAAATCTTCAATAGAGTGAGTCCAGACATCCCAAATATCATCAAGAAATCTATAAAGCAAATGGCCTTTTCTCTGCTGAAGCTAAGGCTGACTCTTCCCAATCTGCCATGAATATGTTAGCGTATGAGGGGGCGAATTTTTTGCCCATGGCTGTACCTTTTATTTGTAAATAGTCGAATTCGAAATAATTTTTAGTCAAATTTATCTCAAACAGTTTTAAAATATAGTCATCAGGTCTCTTAGAATCAGGAAATTTACTCATGAATTTTTTAACAGTTCCTTCTTCGGCCGGTTCCCCAGAGGGCCCGGCACAGGGCTCGCCTTCCTCCAACTCCTCCTCCTACGCTCCATTCTCGGGGGAGCGGAGAGCAGACAGGAGTCTACTGGTGACCCAGGCAACCTGGGCGGAGGGGATGGGCCTCGACCTCCTCCTCAACAGGCTGAAGCGGCGGCTCACGCTTCTGAGGGCCCGGCTCAGAGTAGCCACCTGCCTGTTGAGGTCAGCCACCTCGTCCCTGACCTTCAGGCAGATGGGGTTGTTGCAGCCTTGCCCCTCCGACGACTCCTCCTCCAGAGGGATGGTCAAGTTGTTTTGCAGCTCTGCCATGTCAATTTTAAGTGCCATTTTTAATGTGTTATGGAATATGAGTGATGATGACAAAGCTTGACCCGTGCAGGAATCATTTATAGCCTTTTGAGGTCTGCGTTCAGCTCGAGAGGATGTGAAAGTGGACTAAGTTTGATGGCGTTTTTTCAGGATGGCCCTAGATTTTCACGCTTTGGGGCCGTGTCTCGGGGGCCCCTAGAGGGTCCAAACTTCAAATCTCAAGGTACCACGACCCTGCGTCTAAGAACGGGGGCCGGCCCACGGGCCGTTTGTTGGCGTAGTGCTTTTACGGACATGCAGTGGCTTTTTTTTACCCCTGAACGAGGCCGTAGGCCCACCAAACGTTTCCTCCCGCTCCAGGGGGCCGTGACGAGATGGAAAAAGGTGCCCCCTAGTTGATCGCCCCATTCGAATTGGTGTCCGTGAAACCACTACGGCAAATGCATATTTTTAATGGGCCCAGGGGCCCCGAATTCAGCACGCTCACCCCTGAACGACATATCAAAAGCGCCGGGCTCTTGAGCGAAGGCAACACATTTTCAGCCTCTAATCTCCAGTCTTTTTGAACTCACTTTCAGCTCAGGGGGATGCGAAAGTGGACTGAGTTTGGTGGCGACGGAAGAGGGGCGTTTTTTCAGGAAGGCCCTAGATTTTCATGCTTCGGGGCCGTGCATTGGGGGCCTTTATTGATGGATGTGCAGTGTCTTTTTTGAGTTTTTGACCCCTGAACGGGGTTGTAGGTCCACTAAACGTTATATTTTTGTTCTGCATTTGTGACTGATTTTCTATAAAAATGCTCTCTGTGGCAGTCATACCTGTGTGTTTGTTTGTGAGTGAGCATGTCTTTTCTACGTCGCGTTTATGCTCTATTACATCATTTCATAATTTATGCACTAGGCCTTTATTTCTGTGTGATAATTTTCAGATTTATGGGTTTACAGATTTTTTTTTTGGACAAATGACGAAAAAATATCTTTTTCCACATTTCCCATTAAAATTCAATGTGGGGTCATGTTGTATGGGATGAATATAGTATCAAAATGATTAACACGTGCAAGCTCTATAATCCATGAACTTGATAAAGGGTGCAGATATGTTTTACTATCTACAACCAAATGCCTATCAACTTACGTGTGCAAAGTTCAAAATTGAATGAATGTGTAGCAATTTGTACAAATAGAGACATAGTTGTTGATACAAAACCTCGATATTGTATTAATGTAGGTCAGAATATGTGCATGCAACAAGATGTGCCTTTGTGGATCAGGTGACACGCGTGTATTCATTGACACGTTTCTGAGTCAATACGATTTGATTCATTTGGATTTTGAGACTTTCATTTCGCCGGTTCAGCCTTGCACGATCCACACACAGCTGTCTGAGAAAACCTGCTACCACTAGATGGCAGTATGTGCTAAAACAGACAACGGCACCGCAATCAAGCGTTCTTTTCTCATATAATACGCTTAATGTGTCTTAAGAATGTGATATTGAAGCACCAAATTTAGTACACAATATAGGCCTTACTATATAATTAATAAAGCATACTTTGTAGAGGCAAACAGATTATGAACAACACCAACAGAACCACAAAGAAAACTAGAAGTACTTGGAAAGAAGTAGAATAAATTAACAGAATGTGTTTTTCCCCTTTTTGCTTATAACAACATCTGTTTACTTGAATAATAATAATAATAACAATAATAATGATGTATATGGCACCTTCTGAACTGGTACATGCAAATAAAGAATATTAATCTTGTTACTGATGATGGTAATGATGAACCAATAACAGCCACAGAATGTGATGGATAAGGCACATTTAAACTATTTTACAGATTGTTCACGAGTTCACACTTACAAATAAGTCGGATAGATTAAATTGGTAAATGTATTTGGCGTGCTGTCCAGGGAGAGGGCTCTGATCTTGGTAATTGGCCCGAACACACAGAGTACAAAAAATACATAGGCTACTGAGTTACTAAAACAATCTTTGTCAAAGATGTTACTAACCCCTGTTTTTAAAAGGCTCGTTGGAAAAGGGGTAAGCAACATAAAAGAACACGCGAGGCAAAGTGCAGTTTAAACATTTATTATGAGGCTAATTAACGCCACATTTCACTGCTGCGTGCCTTAATCTGTTTCATAGTCCTCTTTACTCAACAGGAGCCAATAGAGCAACGGTCGACAAAGTGATGTGATGGTTGGGGCAGGGAGAGACTCATGCTGAAAAGTCCATTTCTCCACTACCCTTTTGTGTGACATAGAGTTCCTGGTTTGCCCTGGGGACAAAGGACCTCCTCATTGTTGAGCATGACAGAAGACTGTTACTGCAAATTATCCTCGGTTTGTTAAATGATTAACTCCAGCTCCATGCCAAACACAGAGCCAGCTTTCCTTACCAACCTGTCCCAGCAGCCCTCTTCTTAATGCTGCCTCCCCAGCACACAACAGCATAAAAAGGGACTCTGGCTATGACAATACTGTTTAATCTTGCTCTGAGTCACTACTGGTATGGTATTCCTCAGAATCACTATCAAAGTGAATTTCTGTTTCAGTCAGAACTTGAACATAACTGTTCTTTGCATGCTTTGCCAGGCTGTTGCTTGCTTCCTTTTTCTTCATCGTCAAACTCTGTTGACCTTGGATACCATCTTGAAGCAGGCCCCACATGTTAAAACACATTGAGCCTTTATTAATTAGAACCTTTCAGAAATATTGTAATGTATGCCAAGTATAACAAATACATACCTGATGTCACATTAGAAAGCTGGGATGACATCTGCTTTAGGGTGTCTGCATGGGTACAAAGAGACTTCCAATGCTTGTTCATCTCTGCAATAAGAATCCTCTTCTCCTCCTCAAGTCTCCTTACTGCCATCACTATGTCGAACACCTTCCTCTTTGTCCTTAGATCTACAGTCTCTGGAATACATAGATGAAACATAAATCAGTTGTATTTAAGATTAGTATTTAAAGATTATCTGGGGTTACAATCAAGGCATGACAGATTTTGTGCCACTATGTGACTATTTCACATTAGTCTACGGAATTGTGTACATGCCACCGTGTGTAAGCTGCCATGGCCAAACAATCTCGTCAGATAGAATGGTGTCCAAGGTCAGTTTTTCTGCATTAGGAACCAAGGTGTTATACTTTTCCACTACAGAATTAAAAAAATGTTTTCCACCCTGATCTTTTGGCGGATCCGGGCACGTCCTTTGCATCCGTCATTATCTTTATAAAGACGCTGGGACCTCCTCTTAACACTTGCCACCAGCTCCTCAATTCGGCTTGCTGAGATGAAGAAATTAAGAGATAAGAAATATGCTTCTTGATTCCATGAAAAAATATTATTTCTGGTGTATGAGCAAAATAAAGCCTCAACAATCTTTTCATATTTCTCTGTAACTGAGAGGCTAAACTTGTAGCCACGGTTGAGTATAATTAGGTTAGTTAGGTTCTTTATTGTCCCCATGGGGATAATCTTGTCCACACGTCATCAACAGTCAGAGTATGTGCTCTTTGACACTGATTACAATGAGCCTCTTTGAAATTGCAGCCAAGCTTAGTCAGAAGTGATACATCAAGCACCATATCAAACAGTATAAAACAGTATATTCTACCTTCTGCCCACTCATTGATATCAATGATCCAGCCCTCCAGTTGATTGTCTGTGATGTCCATTTCCGTTTTCATGGCCTCCAGGTTATGCGACTGGCATTGCAGGGCTATTGTGGCCTTCAAACACAAATGACAATGAGGGAAACGCTTACCATAGGTGTGATTGGCAAAGGACAAAAAAGCAGGAAAATTTACAGCGCACCTACCATGACTTGTCAAAACGAAAATAGGAACTCCACTATGTCTCTCTTTACATTTATTTTGTCCCGTTGTCGGCTTCAGCTAAGAAAAGAAATAGTTCGCCCCACACATCCAAAATTCTTAGCACACTTTAGGTAACCTTCCGCAACGAGTGCAGGGTCTTTGGTGGAGCTCTGCTTTGAATGAAGTTCCATCGTGACAAATGAATGGACTACTTGCGGAGTGACATGAAGACATGAATCAGAGGCACAAAAAAACGTGCAAATCCGTATATTTAATTGTATTGAAGAATATCTGGGCAAGTCTTCCCTATATTTTTGTGATATATGCCACTTTATTTTACAATATCACTATGCATGTTGCATAAGGGAAAACTGGTTTCTTTACCTTCCGATATCGGCGGGCAAGGCTGGAAGCCAAGTTGTCAAACTTTTGTTGGTTCCAGTGCATGGCCATGACTGTCAGCATGTCTATGCGTCCTGCAAAAATAAAAAATATGAGATTATCACCCTTCTTTCCAGTAGCAGCAGGAGAAGAAACTGTGCAGACTTGTTGAGTACCACAAACTTTTCAGAGATAATAACTTACAGTATACCGTAAAACTTCAAATAATAGCCGAGTCCCAAATAGACGCCTGTCTCTTTTACACGCCTGGTGTGGCTACAGGTTTGGATAAATAAAGGCCGGTCTCTAATAGAGGCCCGGTCTGTTTTTTAGTTTCGGGTTGTATTTAATCTTCTAAAACCCGTCAGATCGTCGGTTTAAGCCAGTTCTATGGTGCAGATTGCGCACGCAAGAGAGCCCTGCGCATCTGGGCGGGAGCAAGGCAGGCAGAGAGAGTTAGCGCCGCGTCGCGTCTATGACAACTCGAGGTACACCGGACTAGAAGCGGCGCGTCGCGTCTATGACTATTCGAGGTATCGCACACCGGACGAGAAGCGCCGCGTCGCGTTCATGACCACTCGAGGTATCACACACCGCACCGGACGCGCACTTTGTCATTTTATGGCCAGCAATATAGTTATGTTTAAGGACATTATGGAATTAAGATCATGTCTGTACTATATGATTGTACTGTACAAATACAATCGTTGTTAAGTCTGCAGTCTGAATTCACTTTACCTCAGAGCGTCCGTTTACTGAATGATTTTAGAATATCACCTGAAAATCCGATAACATCAGCAGTTTCCATTCAACCAGCTGATTTCTGTAAATGAATGTAAAACTAAATGTATATTGCAGCACAGGATGAAGTCTCAACACACACTAAATTAAAGGCCTGTCTCATATAGACGCCTGTCTCAAATACAAGCCGGTGCAGTTCGGCGATTTGGGAAAATAAAAGCCCGGGCTATTATTTGAAGTTTTACGGTAGTATTATAGTACTAATCTGCTGTCTTGTGCCATTTGATTACTGTCCCATGAAAGGTTTAGTAGGTAAATAGCACAGGATAGTGAAGAAGAAGCATGAAACAGTGGCACAGGACAGTAGGCAAATGGCATAGAGCACTATGGCAGGACAGTAGGTGAATGGTACTCTGACGTGTATTTTTTTATCACACTGCCCTTCCTTATTATCCTCACTTCAAATAAAATAGGATGATTGTATTGTAATCGATCCATCCATTTGTTTTGAATATTCTGAGCTTTATATTTTCAGAGTCAGCATATATGCATGAGCTCAAAGTGGCTCACCATTGTCATCAGGATCAATATTTACTATTTACCTTTCCTGCTTTTGACATGTGCTTTGTGGTAACAGCAATCCTCGAGAGGAAGGCGTTGCACTGCTCCACCTCTTCCCCAAGAGTCGACCAGCCCCCTCCTGATATGCTCCACTCCATTTTACCTTTAAAAAAGAAAACAAAAACACCTAAGTGGCAACAATCTTATGCAGGTTTTCAGGAAAAAAATGTCTTACCTCACATTTGAAATCATGAGCTTTGGTATGAAAAACAGAAAGAAATGGCCTCATGGTGAGGAGATCCTGAAGCTCAGGGCATTTCTCTGTCACTCTCCAGAGGTAAGGCCAGTACTTGCATGCCACATCCATAGCGAAAAATGTCACTGACTTACAGGCCATTTGCTTTTGGAGGTACAGGGGGTAGGCAAAAATCCTCCTCTTTTTCATCTCCTGGCACATCAGTTCCCTTTCGTGTTCCAGTGTTTTCTGGTCTTTTCCTGAAGGGTGATCTGGGAGAAATTTTGTTGAAAAGGACATTTCACACTCTCTCTGTTTTGGAGATGAGTCTTTAAGTGTGTGAAATATTGTGTAATGCTACAGGTCTCTGAGAAAACACAAATATCACAGTTCAACGTAAAGGCTGCAGCAGAGAGCCGGACAGATTGTGTATGGTCCCTGGCCGAATGTTTTCTTAGAGCAAACTCAGTTTTAAATGAACACACACAGTCTTCATAGATGCAGGGAAGCGGACAGTTACTTGCGTGATGGCAGTGCTTCAGCTTGTAGTGCCTTATGACAATGAGTTGATTGGTTGTCGTGAAATAGCAGAACTTGCAGCTCCACTTCATTGGTCAAGGGCAAATGCCCCACACTGCTTGCAGCACTGCCTGAAGTAACTCTATGAAGAAAAGAATAATGAAGTCAACCAACATTTAATAAACAGATTACACAATCAAGATCAGGACTAGAGTAATAGTTTCTCACTAAATTTCTTTATTTATTAACATGTATTTGTCAAATCAAAATTGTAAGGTAACACAAAGCTGTTTTATTTCCTCTAAACAATCATACACATTTGAGTGTGCAGAATGTTAGGTTTTTAAAGTTACTCACTGTGTTAGCTTGGTGGCTGCCTGAGACACTTGCAGTAAGCTAGATCTACATTAGAATTTATAAATAAAAATAGATCTGGAGATAAAGTGTGCATTTTAATTAACATGAATGTAAAAAAAATCTGACCTGCTTGTTTTCGGGATGGTCTGGGCCTGCTGTAAATAATGTTTCCATCACTGTCCCTCTTAATCAACCTAACATCTTGCTTGCTCCTGATCTGTTTGATGGCTGACTGGTGGATGGTTCTGCTTCCTGGTGCATGCTAATGAGCTGTTGGAGGTGAGCCTGATGTTCAGCCTGATCAACAAGGTCACTCATCTCATTCAGGAGACGGTCCATCTCAGGATCAGACATAGCACACAATCTCAGTATCATAAAAAATGAATGGCTTTAAAAAGAAGTCATTGTGAGAGCAAGGGTTCTATCATGATATTTTGAACACATCCTTGTTTTGCCTTAATTCAAATTGATAAAAAAAAACAGGAATAACATGATCAGGGTAGTTGTATAAACTCTGCCTTGCCAGACTTAAAACCGTTATCTATCTATCTATCTATCTATCTATCTATCTATCTATGTAGATAGGCAAAGAATAAAATAATATAAGACCCACTCAGCTAACTCTGAGATCTGAGATATATATATATATATATATAAAGATCTCAGAGTTAGCTAATCTAGCTAGCTAGCAGAGACTCTGGCTAGCTACTTTGCATCTCATTGTAATGCAAAAAACCGTTGTATTATGTCACTCTCTTTCTAATACAGCTCTTACAGTGGGGTTCGAAATCATCAAATACCACAACATGGTTTTTTTGGGCCATAACTTCATCATTTTGGACGTGTAAATGCTTATTCATTTCTCTTGCTTATTTGACTGTTGTAGGCTACTTACCGTGGTGCAATCGCGCTGTGCAATGGTTTTCTGCGATCGTCGCACACAGTGCACAAAATTGCGCCAAAATATCAATCATAATGAAAAAGTACAGTCTTAATATTTTATTTCCTTGCTCAAAATTATAAAGGGATCAGCATAAATGTCTGAGTGAAGGAAACACGGGTATATGTAGCCATTACATTTAAACACATCACTTCCCAGAATGCATCCATCTCTTTGCCAAAGAACGTTATAGGCTGAGGATGTCCATATTAAGCAATATAAACATTTCTGCAGTAGGCTGTTTAATTTATCACAACTTCATAATCATTATTGAGATGAAAGATCTATAAAAGTAGGCTATTCTTTTTTTCTCTGGACCAGACAATACAGAATTCTATGACAGGGTCCTGGTGTTGGGTCCGTGTACTTTTTGGTCATTTCATTTCCTGTTTGGAATGGAATAACGAGAAATGAAAACCAGCTCGTTTATTCGTTTTTTAGTTTAGTTTAAAAAATGAAAAATTAGATTTTGGCTCGATTTTTCATTTTTCGTTTGTGGTTTACAAATCGGTTTATGGGTTCGATATTTCATTTGCACACGTGGGCGGCGCTGAAACGCCCCTTTCATCTGATTGGTCAAACCGCTCCGCCCTCAGTACGAGCTTTTCTTTTTGTCAGGCAGAATAAGAGTCAGTACGAGTGCGGATAATGTCTGAAACCACCACCCACTGTTACCTACACACAATATTTGAAGCAGAAATATGTCGCTGATCACGTAATTCGTGCTGCTGCAACTTGCAAGCGACCCCAAAAATGTGAGCCACAGACAGTAGGCCTATATGACAGATTATTTTAGCATGATGTATTTCCCATTGATAAATACATTGCAAATAGTTCCGTCTCTTTGGATAAAAAGGAAGAGGAAATACAATTCAATAATAGGCTGAACTGTAGGCTACCATCATAATATGTCCGTAACATTTACCACTCTCGTCTTTTAATTGCATCAAAAGGCAAAAATTTAATAGAAATAATATTATATTTATGAATGTAAGCATGTGTAGCCTACTCAGTTCACATGAAAAGAAAGAGACAGAAAAGAGAGAAGCAAGAAGCAAGAATCAGTGAACGTAATAGGCTACTGACAAAATGACCAGGTTTGGGATTAATTAAAACCATGTCGGTTGAAGACGGCATACCTATAAAATGTTATTAGTTTTATTATAAAACAAATACAATTTTATTACATTCTGAATTGGTCGATGTTTCTCTGAGTTTTCTGTATTATGTTGGCTTGAGAAAGCCATATTTAAACATTATTATTGTTATTAGAAATTGACGCCGCCACCAAACTCAGCTCAGACCTTCAGACTGGTCTGACTTGCTTATATCTTTTCGGACTGGTCAGACTTTCCTTCCAAAAAAAAAAAAAAATAATAAATCCCATTGACTTGCGTTATCTGAGCAAAGAAGGCCGTAATACTTAGTTGTCCACTAGAGGGGGCGACAGGATAGTAAGTCTTTTCTACTCTTTCACTGTTTGCATCAGTTTAAATGACAAATAAAAGCATACATTTCACTCATAAACAGGCCATATCTGTGTATGAGAATAAGGTTTATACTTAAAGCTGTAGGCTACAACTAATTAAAACTTGAACCCTACTTCAAAATTTGCCACTCTCTAGTTTCTTTTAAGATATTGTTATTCACACTGGTTTTTGCATTTATTGTTTGTCCATCTGGAACTATTATTTGTCATAAGCTCTATATTTTAAGATGTACTAGCTGTTGATAAATCACATTCAATTAATGTAACGAGCTAATGTCAGGGCAAATGTCCTGCAAAGTTTTGCTAGGCTAGTTAAACACACCTGAACCAGCTAAGCAAGGTCTTCAGAATATCTAGAAATGTTCAGGAAAGTGTGTTGGAACTGGTTGGAGCTGAACTCTGCAGAACATGATGCTCCAGGGTCAGGACTGGGTGTTAAATCTATAAATTAATGTGCAAAGTTGGGTGTCTGCATGCAGATTTGTCAGTCAATACAATGGAAAATGGAATCTGCAAAAACTTTATTCTGTTCTCACAACACATGCAAACAAAACTGCAATGTTTTTAAACTTTTGAAGATGTCACATACCCTGCTTGAACCTTACTAACTGAACAAATATTCATGCAGGAAGTGCATGGAGAAAAAAAATGAATACTGTTTTACACAAAACTCTTAGTGACTTCAAGCACATTGGATAGGCCTGCAACTTCTGTGATGACAACATCCTCAGATCTGCATTTAGGACACTGCCTTGAGTTCTCCATCCACTGGTCAATGCAGACCTTGCACCCCACCACACTTCTGCAGCACGAGGTGAACACAGGTTCTTCAATGATAGCTTGATAAAGAAAATATAAAAAGTCAACATTAACTGCAGCTGGTGCCAAATAAACATGATTATGTTTTGGAAAACAGTAAGTCAAATCACTTCAATTATAGTTGATATCATGGCTAAAAATGATACGACCTTTGGCAGTTACTGCAAAAACCCAGCCTATAGGGGCCACACACTTGCAACTGATATCAGTGAATAGACTGAACATGATTTCAGCCGAGCGATATCCATGCTACTGTTTTAGCACCATATTTGTTCCTTCTAGTTTACTGTGTTTTGGTAAGGACATTTCAAGATGCAGTTTTGTGTGTGTGTGTGTGTACCTCTGCAGATTAAACACATGAATGTCTCCTTTAAAATTGTTGCTAGGTTTGCCCTTTGTGCTGCTCCCTGTGTAATGGAAACAATCTCCTGAATCTGTCTGGATACATGTTCCAAACCATGAGAGGCCTCCAACAGCTCCTCGATTTGCGATTTAAGGTTCTCAAGGACAGATTTTTCAGCATCTCTGCGACTATTAAAAAAAGGTTAACACATAAATAATTTTCACTTATCCCTCTTTACTTATAAATAGGGTTTTTTTTTTAGAAAAAAGGGTAATTTGTAATTTGCAAGAAATGTATTATATTACACTGCAATACCTCAGACTCCTACTGTGCTGCCACTGTCTAAACGCAGCCCTTTCCACCGCATGGACTTTTCTGGAGTTTGGCCTCCAATAAGATGATCCTAAAACAACAACACAGGCAGATACCCAGTAAACAGTACAGCAACAAGTTTTTGCCAATAATACCTATTGTGGCCTTTCCAGACAGAAAAATAAAATAAAATAAAAATGTCTGAAAAAAAAAGAAAAGAACAAAAATCCAAGGCTAAAAACTTGATCTTTATAAACATGGCATTCGCTACTGAAAATATCTGTCTGCATTTGTTTCTCAAATGAGCTGCTAAAGTTTTAAATCATGCTTTTTCACAATTTAATACTGTGAAGCTGCTTTGATACAATCTGTATTGTGAAAAGCGCTATACAAATATACTTGACTTGACTTGACTTTTTCCTTTTTCCCTCAGTGTTTTTGTCTCATGATAGAAAGGATAACAAAGATGGGTTCTCATCGACTAGTACATTTTGAGACACATAAGTGTAAATATTGTCCCTTTATTATTTCTTCAAGTTTCAGATTTTATCTTCAATTCATTTATTTGTTTTTTGAAAATAAGGAAAAATATTCTTTGTGCAAAACTCCATATTAACAAACATACTGTAGGATTTTATTTACCAGTTGTGCCCTCTGAGTGCAAAATTTAATTTCCTTGGGTGTTGGTAAGGACTTAAGATTCATCATTGCCCAGAGCCAACTTCACTTTCTCCAGAAAGCTGGGCACATTTGCCTCAGATTCTGTAAAACGCACCACCACTACTCGACTAGAGACCAAGCGTCCATCTTGTATTTCAGAGATGTGTATGGATCTATAAAAGAAACACATTTCTGTATTGTACAAAAAGTGCAACTTAAATCCAGAAGAATTAATGGTTTGAGTAGGAATATGGAATAATAAGCTTAAAATGTATATATTTTTATGACTTCACATATTGACATTATAAAGGAGTAGGATTTTAAGGGGTTACCTTTGAAATGATCTTGGAGTACTAGCTCTAGGTGGCTGTGTGAAGTTTGCCACTGGTGAACTTGAAGGCCTTTGAGAAAATGGGAAACTACGCTGACTCAAAGCTGTTACTTGCCCTTGAAGTTCACCGCCATGAACCTCATAATGCCCTCTCTCAGTTAGGTCCAAGCTGCAAAAATCTCCATTTTCCATAGGAAAAAAAGCGACATTTGAAGAGTCTGTTAAATACAGACTGTCTGTACCAACCTGAAACACACCAAAAAAGTGATAACTGAAATACACCTTTTACGTCTAGTGATTCTTTCCTAGACTGTTTTTCTAAATTATTTATGTTGAATAACTACAATTCTAATTAACTTTTGATTTTCAATAATATGCAAAAATGCCCACTGAAGTACAGACAATGATCTATAAAACTATCTTTAATCAAATAAAATAACAAAAATAAATACAGAGCCCCACACGTCATGCACAAAAAAAGTAGCTCAGCACTTTTCTTAACAACCACTTTTGATGATGCACATGGGAATTTGGCCTTTGAGTTAATATTTAATGTTTTTAAATTTTTCTTCATGATTCATGGTCTTTAATGATTTTCACTTTTGTTCAAGGTAATAAAGCAACATTTTTTTGATAAAGGAAGAATATCTAAAAATATGGTATTTGGGGTAAAAGGCACCCCTGCTATCAGGGCGAAAGGCACAATAATGAACATGATAATAAACAGCCATCCGTCTTTTCCATTTGTTGACATGACATGGTTAGATTAAAATACATCGATTTGGAATTTGTTTTTTTAATTTTGAATTCACCATATTTATAATGAAACCATCATATTTAAAAATAGGATATTAATCATATATAATAAAATATATTTATTTGTTACTACTGTGAATCTATAGCCTATTAAATTATTATGGGATCTTCTTCAATGCTTTCAGAATCTTTACTTTTAAAATAATCATATTTTAATGACAGTTTTTTTTTTTTTTGAACAAAAATGAATTATTTTATTTATCAAACTAAACCGAAAATAGTACAAACTTTGCTGAAGTGATTGTTTTGATCAAGTAGTAACTTAGACATTATTAAAAACATTATTCTAGCTGAAGTATTTGTGTCAATACTGTGTGTCTTTTGCCCCATGTTGGTTTTGCCCCGTGTGTCTTACTATTTCACCCCTATTTCCTTTAATAGTAGCTTTTTACTTTTATCTGGGCTTTCAACAAAAGGAAATTCTACAGGTGCTAATCTACCAACATGCATTATGGTGTTGCCTATAGACGGCACACAGACTACGCCGGAGTAGGTAGCCTACCACAATCCTGGTCCAAACTCTATGTGGCACGTTGACTCAAAGTCTAGGGGCTACGTGTTTTCGTGCTCGTCTATAGGCAAAGCCATCTGGTCCAAGAACACTTAACAGTAACCGTAGGCTACTGTCTCTCTCTTCACCGTAGTCTCGAAATGTTTCGACTTTAAACTCTAGCTTTTCGCAACGTAAAAAAAAATTATGAGAATAAAGTCGAAACATTTCGACTTTAATCTCGAAATATTTCGACTTTATTCTCGTAATTTTAGAATTTATTTTATTTATTTTTTACGGATTTTTCTTTTTTTTACGTTGCGGTTCAGGGCTTCCGTACAGAGCCAATTGGATAAATTATGCAACAATAATTGTGTTGGTTTGTGTTGGTATGGATGTCGAAGTGTGGTTGTTAAAAATGTGTGTGTGCTTGTAATACTTGAGAGAGAAAAACTCAACTGCTAATAACCAGTGGAGTTTTGCTAGCATAATGGGGGAAATGTGTTAGGCCTACTGCGCCCAAACAAAATCTTACGGAAAGCTAATTTTTTGAGATATCAACCTCTAATTTGGAACACAACTTGTTTAGATGTATGGGTTTGATTTTCTAGCCGTTTTAGAGTTCGACATGTTTCATAAAATATATTTTATATAAAATAATGTTCATAAATCAATTTAATAAACTTAAACCTAGGCCTATATAACTTTTTGGGGGGTTTTACTTTTTTATTTTATTTTAATTTTTTTACTTCAGCAACAATCTTCCAATGGTCTTCTTTAAAATGAGACCAAACTTAAGTTTGTGCTCCCAAGCTTCAAATTTTTATGAGTTTTTTGACATTGACATTTTTGACAACTATGGACCTATGTGTAACTTTTTTTAATCGATGCAAAAGGGTTAACTGTTGACAGCATTGACGACTTAATGCCACTTCAATTAAACTAACTTAATTATCTAATTAGACACACCTGGAAAATCCTTCCAATCCGTTCGGCGCGCATATCTTCCAGCCTCAAAGAAACTCTTTTGTTGTCTTTAAACAAAACGTATGCCATTGTCACAGATTTTAGTGTTAGAAAAAGAGTTTACACTTAGAAGATGTTATTAATGTTGCTGTCGACGATAAGTGAAACACTGGCCACCAGTCGAAATTGGGGGTGGGTGGGGGATGGGTTCTTTAAAGGAACATGACTCCCTCGTATCAGTTGCAACTAATAGGGGTAAATTGTTAAATGTTAACACTTTTTGCCAAAATATTGAACAATTAAAACCAGTTCACCTGTACAGCTGTAAATAATAATAATAATAATAACATTCACTTAGTAAGTGTGCAACATACACATTTACTCTTCTTCAGTTATTAATTGTGGTGTCATTTGCAGTTATAACCTCCATCAGTGCATTGACGTGTGTAATTTGACAGAGTCTGATACATTAATCTACTGTGGGTTCAGTCGATGCGTTTCAACTGTCCCTCTGATAAAAGGTCGCAAGCAATTCAATAATGAATGGAGGTGGTGAAATGAAATTATTACCTCAAAAAAAAAAAATCTTTATTTGATATCTTCAGATTAGAGAACCACGTCCTTTAAAATGTCTACAATCGAAGAGCATGTTACTGTTTCAAATGTCCCTCTGTTCCGAATATACATTGTCTACCCAAAAGGAATATCACTCTCTATATATAAAATGTGAATGTATAAACCATCTTCACACTTTTTAGGTCCCCCAAAAAAGGCAATTTCCAAAAAAAAAAGGTAATTTAAGAAGTCAACAAAATGCTTAACATATCGAATTAATCACTGGAGGTGCAACAATGCACTTAAGCAGATGGGCCAAATAGGTAATAGTTACAATTAGGAACTTAGACTTCTTACAATGTCAATTAGCTTTCTAATGGCATGTTTGAAATGGTCAGGCTGGAAATTAACAGCACTTTCAAATAACAAACAAATGTTTGGATAGTGCAGGGAAAATTCCCTCTGAGCTGCTTCCTGGTCTTCGAGATGTAAAAAAGGATTCCTTCCAAAGGATGACTCCCGTGTCAATGAAGAACCAACTTCTTGGTCATAACAGTTTGCTGCATCCACTGCATCAGGCAAAACATCAGGAGAGACTTTCTTCGGGCATCCACCATGGGCCAGATGATCAGGAACTCCATTCCCTACAAGGAAATTGAGATTTTAGGGCTTCAGGTGGAGCCTACATTTCCTGTTATGAAGTAGCACAGCAGACAAAAATCCTGTCAACAACTAATCAAGGTCAAGAGGCTTGGTTTAACGAAAAACCACCTGCTTCAGATTTACCTGGAATACTGTGTGTATTACCTACACAACTCGTTCAAGTCCAATTTGAGCCACTTGACACGTCAGAGAAGACACACAGTATTGTGTGAGGTTATCCTGCATATCAATCTCCTCCTGGTCCACTAACTGGATGAGAGCTCCTTTCAGCGGATAGTTTACTCTGTTGTTGACTTCTGGCCATATTCTTTCAATAATGTGATTCTGTTTTATAAATGAAAAGAAAAACAAGACAGCTAAATTTGTTGATACAAACTATGAAAGTTTTATAGCAAAGACAGACAGTCATTAAGAGAGACAGACATCAAAAGTTTCTAGGGGGTTCAGTATGGTATGGAGCATGGCGAGTCAGTTTCTACGGAGATGTAAGCTGGTTAGTTAGTGCATACGTTTGCAGAATTTTATAGTTTCAAAGACTTAAAAGATAAAAATAAAAATATTCATACACCTCTTGGGGAGTCCAATACTGTTCCTGGCAGGTCGCTTCCCTCTTAATGTCCCACTCACCCTCTAACAAACCTCCCTGGAAACTTATATTTGTGAAGGAGAACCAATTATTCATGTTTCTCATAATTTATGCATTATAATGATTTCCTGATTTCAAATTGTAAAAATGTATGCGTGTTAAGAGAACTTAGCCACTGACCATATAGCATTCTATATAAATAACTTGAATAAAGTTTAGTTAATTTTGCTTAACCTACAGGGTCAGTAAAGTACTCTAATCTTCCTATCAGCTTCCAGTGATTCTGAAGTATCACTATATTTGATGGTACCATGATGGTAGTTAAACAAAGGGTTACGGGATTAGTTTCGAGTTGACAAAACCAAACAATCCAACCTTTGTTGGTGCCATTACGCTGTTCATCAACTTTCTCTGTCAACACAGGCTTTGATCCTGAGTTTAGGAGTGACATCAGCGCAAGTTACTATGGCGATGAACACTGCTAAAAGCCAAACCACTTTCATGATGCCTAAAACCCAGGGTTGGCACAAACTAAAGTGAAACATATCTGGCTAGCCACCTGAACCGGCTTCATGGTATAGGCCCCTGTATTGGACACAACAATACTAAGTGCAGTTAACAAAACAAAACATCTTAATAGATCATGTTAAAAGGACACTATAGTTTCTCTTGCCCTACAATGTTTATGAATATATTACGACTCACATTTGTTGACGGTGTTTGGCAATATGGCTGCTTCTCTCTGTTGTGTCTAAGGTGTGCAAGTTTCTCTTGAATAAAAAGTGTTAAATAAAACTCCTTCCCATGATCCACCCTGATCTGGTCCCACATTCCATATTCGATCACTGCACTGATCAAACAAGAAGTACAGCTTATAGCTAAAAGCACTGAAGGTAAAAAATGCTGTTTAGCCAGTCAAGTTATTGTCTCTTAGCTCTACAGTATAATGTCTTGCTTAACACAAATGTATTAATAGCAGTGTTCTGAAATGAGGCAAAGTCCTCAGTATTTAAGAAAAAGGTAAATTCATGTTCCAGTTACACGCAATGTTGACATTTTCCAGGTTACATAAACATTACATAAACTATTAAGAACACCACCAATACAATTTTATTTTTACATTAAAATGTATGCAATTATTGTTATATTAATCAAAACCATGTATAAATCTCAAAGCTTTTCATTTATTCCAAAGATGCAGTAACAAAATTCAGATTTCATGTATAGTCCTATTTTATTTGTGAATTGATGCTCGAAAATTAAAGGTGGAATTTATCGAATGGATTATTTTCTTATACATTTTTTTTTCTTTGCCTCCTCTGAGAAAACACACACATGGTGAATAGGTAATGCTTGTTGAAACAACCAATTCATTTTTGGACTATTTCTCCTCAAATTCAAGCCAAGTTCACTCTTGCACCCAAAAACATGTAGCCTAATTGTTAATACTCTTGGCGGTTAGTGTTATGATTAGGATTATTCACACATTTCTCATAAATGTATGGAATTAATTTGGAACTACACAACTAAAGTAAAAATTTGAAGTTACCTGTAAACATTTTGATATATTGTCAGGTTGTTTTTCACTGGCATAGTGGAATGTGCGACAATTTTTCTGGAGTATCCATCCACAGCTGCTACGTGGGTCACTCCAAACATTACCATCTTCTCATTTTGGTCGATATGTAATTTGTGACCCATGTATTCTGCAGTGTATGGTATCGGATTAAAGTTCCGAGATCCCTGTATAAAAAAAAGGGGAGTAGTAAATGTTTAGATTATTTTGATTTTTTTAACCTAATAGCAAAACACTGGGAAAAACAACACTACCTACTAAATAGATTTTTTACTAATTATTAATTCATTTCTATTACAGAAATCTACATGAAATCGCATCGTTGCTGTAGCCTGGAGACCTCCAAGTGTGCAGAGTTTATAACTCCAGTGGGTGGAGACTTTCAAGTTAGTGGGGTTAGGAATGTACTTTCTATTTAAGGAGCAGTAGTCCCACACATTTAAAGCTGACCCTCTATAACTAGCTGGCTCGGCCAGGGGAGCGCTTCCCATACAATGATGCAACTCGCTTCTTAACTACCGTACAATTCATCATTGAAGAAATCAACTACTAGATAGTCAAGATTATTTCCCGAAATCGTATTGTCGCAAATTTGTTTGAGATCAAATTAGTCCCCAGATGCCATGTTTGTAATTTATAGCAATAATTCTCATTTTCTCAGTTATTTTGATTCATTTGTTCTTACGTACTAGAACACGTGCTTCAAATTTTTTTGACAAACTAACCCCCGGTTTCACAGACAAGCAAGGCTTAAGCTAGTCCAAGACTAAAATGCATGTTTGAGCTGAAATTGCATTGATATATCTTCAAATATGTCAGTGCCATTTTTGTCTCAAGAGGCACACCAGTAATGTTTTTTTGGGGCAGGTTTATAAAAGCTACTTAAATGTCCTAATTGAACTACGGCCTAATCCTGGCTTAAACGAAGCCATGTCTGTGAATCCAGTCCTTAAAAGAAATAGCATTTGTATATTTTTGATAAAATAAAAGATATAGATTGTACTGAATGTCAGCTTACTTATTTGGCTCCAGATAAGGATTTGAGTCCATGTCATGCAAACAAGAAACTCTGCTTCTAGCCACAGGTTGGGAGCCGTCGTTCCAACCACAAAACTTTGTAATGCTGTTTGCGAATGTCCGTTGGTTTCGGCAAACACAGCCTCTTTAAACTTTGCTGATAAAGATGAAACTTGACACCATAGTTGGCTAACGGTGCTTTCCAGGTTTATACCCATCTCACAAAGCCTGATTTTACTCAACTTAGCTGACCACAACAACCAAGCCATTTTTGAATGCAGTTTCTACCATTTTATGGCACTTATGCCAATATTTCAGGAATGTTTTTAATTGTATTAATTAAATGATTGTCCTAATCAAACCCTAATTCTAAACATATCTGTTGGTAATCCTCTTGAAATATTTAACCTAATTTGTTTCAGTATATGAGCAACTATATTCTGGTTTTAAATTAAATTTCCTTGAAAAGAGACTATTTTCTGTATCTGTGCGAGACTTAAATTCATTAGCCGAAATGCAACATGCGTACACTGATGTGTGATACACTTAAAGTGCAGTAAACTGTAAAACTAGTGTGTTTCAGAATGTCAATAAATCAAACAAATGCCCGTTTACAACAGCCAGAAGCACAATTAACTGTTTTTGCAGCTAAATAATAACTGGAGACTGCTGACTCCAGTGAAAGATAATAAAAAGTGAATAATTTCCATGGGTCTCATCTTTGCATCAAGTTTGAATCAGGTCTCTTCTGAATTGGCTAGTGGCGTGGTCACAAAACTAGGGTCCTAGAAATGTGCACCTGAAACTGCAGCCTGGTAATGCAGTAATATAGTATTGAAGTGAACAACTTTTTAACCTTTATAACACTAACATGGTTTAATTAAAGACAAACACTTCCAAAAATGTAACAACATAATCCATAATTTATTTACCAATACCTGATATCGAGCCATGTGATAGGGAGGATTGATTGTTCGCAGCATTCATCCCACGCGGCCTTCGGATGCTTTGATACCTTTTGAAGCCAGGTATCCCTTCATCATTTTTCTGCCATATGTTGGCCCAGTCTGTTGAGGGGAAAAACATACATACAACACTTCCAGTTCCAGTAACTATTCCTATCACAACCCGGGGGGAGTTTTGTTTAGGGCCAAATTCCGAGCTCGGAGCCCTCCTCCCGGACAGCACGTCAAATACACATACACCTTTACATTTAATTATATGTAAATGTAAACTGACCTACCTCGGTAACTGCTTTTGGAACTTCCACCTCGAGCTGGGAATCTTGCAGACGCTCTCTCCGTATGCCATGTTCAGCACAAAATCGACGTATGCTCTCCTTTGAGGCACCCTTTGACAATCCACATTCACATTTTAAAAAATTTGATATGTACTCATCCGAGCACCCACTTATTATCATGCTTTCTATCGTTTTTTTATAGGGAAATAATGTAGACTCCATACAGACAGGCTTGAGAGAAGATTGATTTGATGTAGGCCTAACTGATTTGCTGCTTTTTCCCATAGACAGTATAAGGAGCTTTTTCCAAGTGCACGGTGCGTGTACGTAGTGCGCCTCCCCCCGACAACGGCAAAAATTGCGCTAGGAGTCGTATTATTTTTTCCACTCAATTATGTCGTAATAACGAGATCTTATGTCGTTAAAACGACATATATTTTTCGTAATAACGAGATCTTATGTCGTTAAAACGACATCTTTTTCTCGTAATAACGAGATGCTATTACGTTACAACGACATATTCTCTTGGCCTTATATGTGTAGTCATGTACAAAATATGCCTTTATCCACATAAAATTGATAGCCAATCATGTCTTTATCATACATCTACGTTCAAAAAGCTGAAGAAATAGCAGCCCCCAATAGACATTGTTAAAATATCAAATTCTGTACACACCTTATTAATAGCAGATAAGCCCAGAATACGAATACGTTTAATTGCACATTAGGCTAAGCGTTTTCCTCCCTCAGAAAACCCTTATAATAAAGAAAAAGCTTAATGTGGCTTAATAGGCTACTTCAGTGATAAAGATCAAATGCTGTAGCCTACACACCTCAATAATAAACGGCTACTATCCTACAGAAAAGCAGATGAGCCCATAATATGAACGCAATGCATTTAATTACACGTTAAGCGTTTTCCTCCCATAGAAAATCTTTATTATAAAGAAAATAAAGGTGGCTCTTAACGTGTCTTTTTATGGGAGGATGGCATTGCGGTGCACAGCAAATCCTTTAAATGGTAGCCTATTCAATGCAAAACAAAAATGAAAAATATAAGTAGCCAATAAATTAAATAAATTATTGTGCCATTAATTAGTCCACAAACAATATTTATTTTAAAGCCTAAACGAATTTATGTAAAGAAAAACACCAGCGTTGGGCGTTTATCTGTAGCCTAAGTGTTTCAGTCGTCCTTTTCAAACTGACGCAATAAAATGCAACAGAATTTGATTTGTTAAACATGAAGAGGACTTATCAGTCTGGAATGGCCGCTCGCTCTAACGTTAACCTGGATAAATGTTCGCTATTATTAAGTGCATATCCGAGTGTTTGTGCGGAGTGTGGAGCGCGCACTGCATGACATGGAGGCGCCGGTGCCATCACTCGCATTTTCCTATCAACAGTGGAAACAACTTAAAATACTCCATCATTTCTGCTCATACAGAAAAGAATAATACATCAGTCGCAACTACTTTTATTTGTGTAAACTCACAACAACAAGAAAACGTTGTGCTTTCGTAAAATAAAAGAAAACGAATATGGCGCGCTCATGATCTCTGTGAATTGGAGCGCGTTTTAAAAGAACTGAAAAACAGTGTATAGACAATTAAGCCTCACAGACATGAGAAATATAACTATCTTTATAGGCCTAAAGCTTATAAAAAATGTCCACCAACGAATAAAATCCAATCGAAAGCAAATACGTACGGTAGGCTACCATCTGATTATGTAGGCTAATCCTGTCCGTATGAAAGGCGCATCTAGGCTTCATTACAGCGGAGATGTATGGAGATATGTTTGCAGGCAGCCTACACTGATTTAGAAAAAGACTAGTTCATTAATAAACAATTAAAATGCTTTGTTATTTTTTTCAGACACATTTATTATCATTAGCCTACTTTTGCCGGTGCTTTGCGGCAAGTAGCCTATTATGCTTGCGCTTGAGCGTGGAATATAGGCTATAGACTACATGCACCCAGGATTGAATATAAATGTGCGATTAGTAATTGCTTAAATAAATAACTAGCCTACTAGTCTAGAAAAATCTTTAGTCTATGGCAACTCTAATCAATAGCCTACATTTAATATTTGACATTATTTCATTAGTAATTAGTATCCAGCTCTTCACATTAAATTAGTTGAGTTATCATATAGTTAATGAACTAATAAAATAAAGTTTAAATTAAGATACTAACCATATATTTCTATAGCATTGCTTATTCCACCACACAAAGGACTGTTTATAAGGTGACAATCCGTTATACATGTGAAGATTGTAGGCAGTATCTTTAAGATTTTTGTATTGTATTTTATCTTCTGTTATAAAGACGAAGATTGACATTTCGTTAATTAAACAAAATAAGAACACAATGTTGTAAAAAATAAACAACTTAGGCTATATCTTCATTGCCTAGAGATATAATTAAACAAAAAGTAGTCAAAACACATCTAACAGAACATAGCCTATTAACAAATAATAGGTATACAAATAAATCTTATAGCTATATAATAGGCCTATTAATAAAAAATAAAAAAAACTTATAGGCCTATATATAAAATATATTTTTAAAAAAGGGCCTCATTGATTAATTTTGCCTGATTGGGGGCTGCTACTATTTGCTTCAGTTTTTTGAATGTAGATGTATGATAAAGACATTGGCTATCAATTTTATGTGGATAAAGGCATATTTTGTTCATGACATAAGATCTCGTTATTACGAGAAAAGATGTCGTTAAAACGACATAAGATCTCGTTATTATGACATAATTGAGGGGAAAAAATAATATGTTGCCTATATGGCAGCAATGCGTCACCGTAAAATTTGTTTTCCTTTCAAGTTGGCTATAGCTTAGAAGTTAGCCTGCTTTTTGCCATGGCTTGCCTTGCCATACTGCCCAGAATAAACCATATTTTCTGTAGTTTTTGAGAAGACGAGCGAATATCTTAAAGGTTCCAGTTCTGTTTAGGCTATTGTAGTTTGTAATGCATGTACCAAAATGTATATAGGCCTGACACATTTAAACATCTATCTATCTATCTATCTGACTGACTGACTGTCTATCTCTTAATGAAAAACTTGAATGCAAACATTTATGCACAAATATAGCTTAAATAACAGTTTTTAAAAAAGGTGGTCTGTTATATTTCACAAAAGAAGCGGCCATTTGTGCGGTCGTTGGCGTTATACGAGAAGGACATTCTGAATATTAGCCTACTGTAAAATTAGCTGTCTTAAAAATACGGATTGATCATTTCAGAGTTATTCCAGACGCCTACCAGTGCTATTCGTATTAGAATTGTATGTGTAATCACAGATTATGAACAGATGTTTTACACAACAAGGATTGGGTTGTTGGGAATTCATGTTTTATGGAAGTTTAGACATAGGCCTAATGATTTTTATACTGTAGGCTACAAACTGTGTGATCAGCGACATATTTCTGCTTCAAATATTGTGTGTAGGTAACAGTGGGTGGTGGTTTCAGACATTATTTTATTACAGTGCGTTTGTCAGTGCCGCACTCGTACTGACTCTTATTCTGCCTGACAAAAAGAAAAGCTCGTACTGAGGGCGGAGCGGTTTGACCAATCAGATGAAAGGGGCGTTTCAGCACCGCCCACGTGTGCAAATGAAATATCGAACCCATAAACCGATTTGTAAACCACAAATGAAAAATCGAGCCAAAATCTAATTTTTCGTTTTTTAAACTAAACTAAAAAACGAATAAACGAGCTGGTTTTCATTTCTCGTTATTCCATTCCAAACAGGAAATGAAATGACCAAAAAGTACACGGACCGTGTTGTTTACCCATAGCGACGGTTGCTGTGAGACACAATCAAGTAAAAACAAAAAAAACAAATTGTAAATTGAAATACCATCGACAATTATAAAATATCACACCTAAATTAAGGCATGTTTTAAGCCATGTTAAAGCTACCTGAGAACTTGAGAAACTCGACTGAGCTGCTGCCTAGTAAAAAAACAGACCGCAGACGTATTTGTTATTTGTTTCTGTTTGAATTTTAGAATGATGCGCATGACAGTCTAGCTGTCAGGCTTTGACACAGGAAGCAGACGGGTTGGTGAGTTTAAATGTTTATTTGCAGAATGGATCGGTACCAGAGATGAATAACAGCAGCTGAACTGAAGATTAATGAAGTCTCTCTTGCAGGTAGCGGATGAAGCTCTCTGAAGACGGGTGGATGAAGGATGAGAGAGGAGTCTGTTAGTCTTGATATCGACGAGACCAGACACGGAGTGCAGGGAGAGTGCTGGATATGAAGGGTGAGGCTGATGAGGGAGTGCAGGTGATGCTGATAATTGATGATTGAGAGAGTGAGTGCAGGTGTGCGCCACGGAGGATTCTGGGGAGTGTAGTGCACACACACAGGTGAAGACAGATGAACGTGACACTAGCAGTGATGGTAAATTACACTTTTTTAAAACTTCGTTCATTCACTGGATTGTTTTCATTGGACTGATTGATTTGTTGCAACATATTAAGAAATTATCCTGAAATCATAAGACATTTTCGTGGACAAATTTAAGTACACTCCAATGACAGCCATTAAACCACACGCGCACGCACACATACACACATACATTATGGGTGTTGTTCATAATCTGTTTACCTCTACAAAGTATGCTTTATTAATTAGTAAGACCTATATTGTGTACTAAATTTGGTGCTTCAATATCACTTTCTTAAGCCACATTAAGCGTATTATATGAGAAAAGAACGCTTGATTGCGGTGCCGTTGTCTGTTTTAGCACACACTGCCATCTAGTGGTAGCAGGTTTTCTCAGACAGCTGTGTGTGGATCGTGCACGGCTGAACCGGCGAAATGAAAGTCTCAAAATCCAAATGAATCAAATAGGATTGACTCAGAAACGTGTCAATGAATACACGCGTGTCACCTGATCCACAAATGCGCATCTTCTTTGTTGCATGTGCAAATTATGATACACTAACACAAAAGAAAACATTTGTATTCACAAAAAATGTCTCTTTTTTTACAAATTGCTACACATTCATTCAATTTAGAATTTTGCACACACAAGTTGAAAGGCATTTGGTTGTAGATAGTAAAACAAATCCTCAACCTTTATCAAGTTCAAGTTCATGGATTATAGAGCTTGCACGTGTTAATCATTTTGATACTATATTCACCCCATAATATTGACCCACGAAGACCAGAAGTGTAAAAAATAATTTTTACATAACTTAAAAACAACTGAATCAAGCCCAGTTTTTTGTGTGTGTGTATAGGTAGATAATGTAGAAAAAGCCAAAACAATTTTTTTTTTTTACTAAGGAAAAGTCAATTGGCCTCATATAGACCCCAAGAACAGATTGTGTTGCAAAATCGGCAGTCCATCATCTTAGAAATATTACTAGGATTAATGAAATCACATATTTTATTTTTGTAATTTAAACAGTATAAGGAGACATTTCAATGTCTCATGTCTCATGACATTTTTTAAAAAAGCGAGATTTTGAGAGAAAATATATATTTTTATTAAATAATATTGAAAAGCCTGTATAAACTGAACACCAAAGAACAATAATAACTATGCAAATTATTAACAATATACCTAAGTAAAATAAATAAATAGCCAAAGCTATAACACTTCTGTTGTCTTTGTAACAAAATACTGTTGAAAAACAAACAAAACTAAACTAAATGAAATGGCTACCGTTTCACACTGAGATAACTGAGGCTTACTGTCTGTGCTGTAAACCACAAATCAAGCAAGTAAACATTAAACAAATGAACAACTTCTTTCTCTTAAGAAAACCAAACTCATTTTGGAGTTGGTTGTGAGTTGAAAATTCTTCTTCAGAAACACCATCATGTCCACATTGTCTGGTGTGAGGCTTGCTCTCTGTGCTGTGACAATGTCCCCTGCAGTGGAAATCACTCTCTCACTGGGGACAGATGTGGCTGGGATTCCAAGGTAACTTTTAGCCAACTTGGCTAAATGGGGGAACTGGTTCTGGTTGTCCTTCCACCACACAAGTGGATTTGACTCCACTGAGAGGCTCTGCACTGCTCTGTAACGCTGCACCTCCTCATTCATCAACCATTTCAGTACCACTAAATGCTGCTCTGTTCCCTTTGAAGTCACAATGCAGTCCACCAGTGTTTCTTCGGTTCTTGTCCGATCTTGGACTGCTTGGACGTGCTGTGGGACATCATGTGTGGTGCTTCTTTTTAGCCTATACAGAGGTTGTGTTTTTGCCTCTAATAAGCATTTTGCCTCGTCTGTCCAGAAGGCAAACCCGCTCCCATAGCTTGCAAACAATAATAAAAAAAATAAAAAATTGGCACTTGCTCTCTTAACGCTCTTACATTTGCAGGATCCTAAATGTGTGATGAAATCTGGCTTTCTTAAAATTGTGGACTGACAGTACAAGCAATGATAATGTTGCTGGGTTCGGCAGGGACGACCGCATCGATGTATGGTGTACCCTGGAATACAACAGCATACGATTGCACTGTCACACACAGTCTTATGATCTTTCAAAAAGCAAAAAAAAAAAAAAGATGTTTGCAAATGTTACCCTCATGTTGCACTGCTCTGTTGAAGTGTCCCTTAAGATGTTTTTGAACTTTGGACAACTTTGTGGGTTTGAAATATATTGGGGCACAGAATGGGCAGTGAAAATCACTGCAGCATTTGGGTGATTCTATAATTTAGGGTACACTGCATGTCCACTGATGTTAAATATACTTATACAATCAAATTTCTTCAAACAAATTGCATTTTATGTGTAAACTTGCTTCATGAAATAACATCACACAGACAATATATGCAATATATTCTTCATTTTGCTTAAAATGTGTCATTATGGCCCTAAATGTACAGTTTTGTCCATGTCCGATTTCAATGTGAGAAAGTTGAGGGTCCAAAAACATCCATTAAAATCATTAAAATAAATCAATTATTTTTGCAATCTTTTAAAAAAGTCTTAATATTAAAGGAAAATAATAGTTTCAAATTTAAGTTATTTATTTAAATACTTAAAATATATTAATTTATTCGTGTCCACAAAATGTTGGTCAACTATGTTACAAACAAAACCTCCCCCAGCAACTCAAAAATGGTTTGTCCCAAGACCATGTGACCAGCACCATGTGATGTCATTTTTCTCTGTGGAGGCCATTTCAAACACACCATGGTGAGTCTCCTCTCAGTTTTTTAAATATTTGATGTAGAAAAGCATATTGTCAACGGCCGTATTATTAACCATCAACTATGTTATGTACATCGTCATGGCTAAAAAGTTTTATTTATTATAATGAAATTTTGTGTTGAATTCTTACATTAACCTGCTCAAAAAAAATGACATGTGGTTAGCTAGGCTAGGTCCACCATTTCTGTTATGGGGAAGAAATATGGAAATTGTCAACTAAGTTATGGTCAACTAAGTTACGGTCAACTATCTTTCAACTAAGTTACATCAGTGCTCTATGGCATATCATGATCATTAATTGTTTCTATGTTATTTATATGGACTGAACATGTGTATATATAAATATATATACATTTTATATAGATATATTATTTTACTTTTAAAAATGATACATTTAAATAGGTCTCCGCAGCTGAGAGACAGCGGAGATACAGGGCTCGTCGTGATGCAGATCCTGAGAGAAGGGCAGCATGGAGAAGCAGAGAGAGGCATGGCACAGGCTCAGGTCACAAGGAAAGGTGAAGACAGTAGCAGATATGAGTGAGAGAGAGAAAAGAAGAAAGAGGGCCTACTGGAAGAAAGCAAAACAGAATAGCAGAGAGAGAAAGAGCAGGCTTGAGAACGTAGTTACACCACCGGACAGTCCAGACAACCATCCACCTCAGAGCAGCAGGTAGAGTTCATGAGGCAAGACAGAAACAGGTTTATGCATTTAATGTTCCCAGTTACCCACATGTTTTGTCTGTACATTAATATACAATATACTGGTTGTTCATTTCAGACAGAAGAAGACTGGAAGAATAAAGGCCAAAAGAGGAAACTCAAAATTACATAGAGAAATACAGAAACTGAGAGACTTGCTTGAAAAGCAAAAAAGAAAATCAGATAAATTTCGCAAGAAACTAAAAAGATACAATAGCACTTCAAAAGAGCATGTGTCAGAATCCCCAGGATCCAAGACTAGGCGACAACTTCAACATGCCTCTGTTTCCTCTGAGGTGCGCAGGTCACTGCTTGTGCACAATGCACTCATGGCCAACATGAAAGATGCCTTTTTCACCCAAAAGAAAAGGGCACATAGGCGAATAATGTCAGGGCTTGTAACAGGAAGAATCCTGAAAAAGTATGGCTTACAGCATGAAATGACTAAAACACTACACCTGTCCAGAAAAAAGAAGAGACTAGCTGATGCTGAAGGGAAAATTAAGTACAGAAGCCTGTGCTATAGATTGCAAGAAAATGTTCACGAATTTTTGACAAGGGATGAAAACAGCCGTTTGACGGCAGGCAAAGCTCAAACAATCACGAGAGGGAAGAAGAAAAAACAGAAGAGGTTTTTAAATGACACCTTGAGAAATCTCCACAGGAAATTTCTCATTGACCATCCTCATTCCAGCCTTTCCTACTCCTTGTTTTGCCGTCTGCGTCCATTCTGGGTAGTTCATCCAACAATCGCAGACAGAGAAACCTGTCTTTGCAAGGTCCATGAGAATTTTTCATTTCTTGACGAAAAGCTTCACACGCTTAAATTAATTAAGGGTGTGGACATGGAGGATATGATGACATCCATAAGCTGCAATACAAAATCAAAGGACTGCATGTACAATGTGTGTCCTGATTGCAAAGGGCAGGAGTTTGCTATACTAGCAGAAGGTGACCTGCAGAAACGTGTCGAGATCACTCAGTGGTTGTCTGAAACAGTGATTAGAGAAAAGAAGAACAATGATGGTGTCAAAGAAATGGTCCCTATGAGAATAACAGCAAAGAAGAAAAAGGAAATAGAGTTAGGAGACATGCTGGAGATGTTTCAAGATCAATTGACCCATTTGAAACGGCATGTATTTAACATCAAAAGTCAATTTTCACATTACCGTGAATTGAGGCTAAATATGTCCAACAACGAATGCTTAATTCACGTGGATTTTTCTGAAAACTATTCATGTAAGCTTTCATCTGAAATACAAGCAATGCACTTCAACCAGAAACAAGCTACCCTCCACACAGGAGTTCTTTATGTTGGGGGGACAGCAGAGCACATGTGCTTTGGCACTATTTCTTCATCAAAAGAGAAGGGCCCTCCTGCCATATGGGCACATCTGTCCCCCATTCTCGATGAAGTCAAGGCCTCACATCCTTCTATTGAGGTGGTGCATTTCTTTAGTGATGGCCCTACAACACAATATAGGCAGAAGGGAAATTTCTACCTCTTGACCACAGAGCTGGTGAACCGTGGCTTCAAAAGGGGAACATGGAATTTTTTTGAAGCAAGCCACGGGAAAGGTGCTCCCGATGGGGTGGGAGGCCTCCTGAAACGGACGGCTGACAGGCTTGTAAGCCAGGGGCATGATATCGGATCAGCAGAGGACTTATACAGTGCTTTGGTTGATAGTGGTACTGTACGAGTGTTCTACATCTCTCAAAATCTTGTGAATGAATTCCTCAAGAAGATGCCAAGTTCTCTATCAGCAGTGCCTTCAACCATGAGAATACATCAGGTGGTCACAGGGTCCTTGGGAAAGCTTCTCTATCGAGATGTAAGTTGCCCTTGTACCACCAGGCAAATGTTTGAGTGCCAGTGTGAAGACACACATGCCTTCAGCTTTGAGGTTCAGCCATCAACCCCTGCACTGCCTCTAGTACACTCAAACAAGGACAATGAAATTCTGTGGAGTCCTCAGTTGATTGGACAGTGGTGTGTTGTGACCTATGAGGAGACAATTTACCCTGGCACCATTCAGGAAATCACAGAGACTCATGTGCAGGTGAAGTGCATGAGTAAAGTTGGACGTGCAGAGAACCGCTTTTTCTGGTCCCTGAGAGATGATGTGCTCTGGTACTTGTTTGAAGATGTTTTGCGAATTATTCCTCCTCCAAAGCCAGTAAATTCCCGCCATGTTGAAATTGATCAAGATATCTTGTCAAATTTGTCAAAGATCTAACTTAGTGTTCATTTAGAGGCATTCTCTCTGAAATTATATGTTTTGTGTGCAGTGTTTCACCGTTGCATACTGAATGCAAAAAAAGTTAAGTTTGCATAAGTTTGAATAGCATTGTTTTTAAAGGCTCTGTTGCATCAGTTCTGTTGAAGAGTTTTTAGAGTTTTTTTGGAATTGTTAAATTACTTGAATTGAGCTGAGAAATGAATTACTAAGAGTATGTGTTGCATTTATCAGTGCATTCTGAATGCATAAAAAAACTTCAAAAGTATTTGTTTGGGATTATATAATTACTATTACTATGAGCAATCCCTGTTCTGTCAGATATTGACTAGTTAGTGTTGACTTGGAGGTTCTCCATGAAATTATATGTAGCTGTTTGTATTTTTGTCACTGCATTCTGAATGCATAATTGAGTCCAGTTCACTAAGTTCATTCCATAAGCATTAGCTTGTTTTATTGATTGATTGAATATTGATTGTAGGCTTTGTGGGGACATTTTAAAGCTATTTCCTGATCACTCTATATTCAATTTCCCATGAATTTATGTGTGTAGTGTTTGATCATTTCAGATTTTTGAATGCATAAAGGATGATTTTACATCACAGGTCTTTGTGAATTGAAATATTTGTTAGTGTGCATTTCAATGTATTCTATGTGGAATTATGTGCATTTCTGTACTGTTTAATAATTCTACATTTAAAATAAAAGAGCTTTTCACCGAAAGCAACCTGAATAAAATGTTGTCCATGGTTAACAATATGTCCAGTCAACTAGGTTATAGTGTCAACCGTGTGATTTTCATTGTCACCTAGGTTACACTTAGATTTTTAAAGTTAAAATAGCCAATATTGATGTTTCTGACATTTTTAAGCATTCTACTTATTTGCATAGGTTGGAGTTTACTATAACATCTTTTTTAATGATCAAAAATAACTTTAATGGAGATTTATGATGAAAAACATCCTTATCCATAAGGACAGTTATAAATGCATTGCATGTTCATCTTTAAAAAAAGGTTGATTATGAAAATCATTTTAAATAACAATTGTGTGTGTGGCAGAAATAGACTCAAGAGCCTTCTAAATTGCATTTAATTTCAAGTGCAAGACTGAATTGAATGGTTTGTATAACACCCTGTTTGTCCGTAACATAGTTGACAAACTCTGAAGTAAAAACATGTTTTTAATAAAAAAAAATGTAAAAACAGTTAATATTTAAGCTCTGCAGATAACAGATATGTAACACTGAATTAATATACTATATTGAGACACTTAATGTTCCACTGAGAAAGGACAGTGCTTTTGTGCTTTTTTGCTGACATGAAATGTACCCTAAATTAGAGAATGACCCATTTATGACATTTCTGGATTTCTGGAAGTGAATTCCCCCTTTGAATTGTTATCCATCTTTAAAAAAAAGAGAGAGTCAAACTCATATTCAGATTTTAAGACAACCCCACAGAGCCCATACAGTCAAATTTCAGTCTATACAAATTAAAACAAGGAACCCAAACAAAAGGCCAAATGACACATTCTAGCTCACATGTTAATACCATAGACTGGTTAATACATAGTGAAGGCATAGTACATTTGATTATTAGGCAATTGTAAATGGCTGGCAACAACTTCATATTACAGTTAAATTAATATTGATTCATTTTAATACTTACGTTTTATAAGAACTAATTTAAGTAGCCTACATAAATTATATAAAGTAAGTAAAATAATTACTCCGGCATTAATTAATTCAGTTAAATAGTTTTAGGAGAAAAGGTCCGGTAATTAAAAAAAAGGTCAAACGTTAAATCTGATTAAATAATTAATGATGACATTCTTTGATATTAACACACTTAATGTATTTAATTGGTCTACTTTAATGTCAACTAATTTTAATCAAATTTTTACAATGGCTTGTCTACAAAAAGTCCATGGTTAAAGGCTAACGTTAGCTATCAAAATATTTTCGGGGAAAAAAGGCGATAAAACATACATTAACGGCTCAAATATTGTTACAAACTATCTTTACAAATATTAAATGGACTATTCATGTTGGTGTATCGATGAGCTATAAAGTAGTTTGATTAAAAGAGAAATCGAATGAGTATGATTCGCTAAATAAAATTGACAATACTCACGTTTCACCTTAAGTTCTTCACATGTTTATCCGATCCAATTTGATAGCGCTGTCTCGAAAAACGAGGGGTCTGAGAATGCGGGACTCTGGGTGTGGGACTGTAGCTGCAGGCTCCGAGCAGGAGTAAAGGCCTCATTATACTTCTGCGTCGGACATACGCCGGAGCCTATACGCCGTAGGCAACGTGTTGGTTTTAATTTATACTTCTGTGTCGTTGTCCGCGTTGACGCGCACCTAGGAAGCGTGTGAAACCCCAAGGGAGGGGTTCTGGCAGACCAATCACAGCGCTTGTGTCCGCGTAGAATTGACGCGTTGTTACATTTTTGGAGAGGTGCACGTCAGGGTACGCCGTAGGGTACGCGCGCTACACACAGCCTACGACGTAGCTACGGCGGCAGTTCGACGCAGAAGCATAAAACAGGCTTAACGCGTGAACGTCAAGCAGGAGCGGGGGTTTTGGCGCCGAGACTATTTTTGCTGCGCTGCTCACGCACAATTAAAGTGAAAGCACACTTTTGATGGACAAAATAAATATGATTTCATATTTGTGTCTAGTGTGTTTTAACAAGAACTGGAGTAGGCTATGTCAGAAAAGAAAAGAAAGATATAAAAATATTTATAGAAAATGTACCCATTTAAACTTGTTTTTATTATTCAGTTTTCCAATCGTTTCCCTGCACTTGCTCCACTTGCCCGAGCTTACCTCTCTGCGCCATGTACAAGCGTTGACAATGAGTGCTTATTTAGCCTGGCTGGACATGTGGCAGATGAGAGAAGAAATTGATATTGAATGTGAAAAGAAGGAAATGGTTCTTCCATAACACTGCACTGTGAATTTCCCACACCAGGAGTAATTTACATAGTTCTATATTAGTTATTAACATTATCTGTTAAAAAAGAAAATCTGTTCTATGCAAAATGTTCTATTAAAGAAAAGATAGAAAATAAATATTTGTGTGTGCTGTAAAGTGGTTAGAAAAAATTAAATCGGAATCGGCTAAAATCGGTATCAGCAGGTCAAACTCAATGAAAAATCGGAAATTGGAATCGGCCTAGAAATTTGGAATCGGTGGATCTCTAATGGAGCATTTTTGTGTCTCCTCAGCATTCTTCATATCCTCCTGAGACTCAAGGAAAAAGAGTGTCATGAATTGTTTTTTTGTTTGATTTGGGTTATGTTTTTATTCATTTTTTACAATTTAGAGTTTTTAAATTTTACTTTTATTTTTAATTTTAAAGCATGTCCAGTGTAGTGGACCACATGACTAATTTAGATTGAAAAGACGGCTTAACTCAGAAAACAAAAACATTTACAGAATTTTGCTGTAGAGTGAATGTTGAAGACAGATGTCATGCACCTTTGTGCAATTTGAGTCATGTTTTTCACCCAATATTTGGGTCAGTTATTTTACAACCATGTCTAAACTGTTAAAAATTAGAATTGATGTTTGCCCCACCATAGCAATCTTTGGGGTATATTGATAATCAATTAATACATTTGTCACTTTTATCGTGATTTGAAATTTTCATACCGTCCCATCCCTAACTTCTGGTAAGGTCTAGTGTTTCAGTGCATTTTATTATACAATGGTTTCAGGGTTTCAAAAACGCAGCAGTCATCTACATCACTCATAATAGAGCATCCTGATTATACTTTACCTAAATTACTTACTTTTTCTTTGATTGGAATTGCAAAGAAGTAACATACCTCTGTCTCTCATAATCCTATTTTTTATGTTTCCTGGTGGCATAAGATGCAGCCGTGTCCTTAGGATCTCTGCCTTGTTTTGACATTTTAAATGTTTTACGCATTTCTTTTCATCTCCAGTGCTTATTTGTTTTATCTATACCACATCTTGATTTTCAGCTCCTGAGCCAACAAGATTTACTTTTGCTCCAACGTTTGTTACTGGTTCTGGTAAAGTGGAAAAGTGGTTCTGGAAAACTAAGCTTAAAAACCACAGTGTCCGCGAAACCACTATTTTGCCGCCAAATAGTGGTTTCGAGGGCACTCATTTTAATGCAAATTAAAAACTGAAATGACTTAAAAATTAGTGTGATGTGTTGAGTTGAGTGTACTTAGTACAGTAGAGGTGGTTTAATCAACAAGAATCGACATCACATATGACGGGAGAGCAAAAACACAAAAATGTCCCAGTTCAACCTATTTAGTGGCCGCCAAATAGTGGTTTTGAGGACACTGCATTTTTATGCAAATTAAACACTGAAATGACTTGACAATTAGTGTGATGTGTTCAGTTGAGTGTCCTTAGTACAGTAGAGGTGGTTTAATCAACAACATAAAAAAAATAATTTCAGTCACCATCCACATTTTTCAGTCACCATCCACAATCTCTGGTCTCATCATGAACGAGGGTTAGGAAACGCTTAGAAAGAGGCTCTCAAACTCTGTGGCCCGACTCAAGGGCACTAGATGACAGAACTCGCCGAATTTCGGGGTCCTACGACCTTCCGTCTCCTTACGGATGCGTGTCCTGTAAGGTTTTTTTTTTTTTTTTTGACCCCTGTCAGTGTATGACATTTTTGAATGAGGCCTCATTTTTTTAAAATAATGAAAACGTGTATTAAATCACCTCTAGTGTACTAAGCACACTCAACTGTACATGATCCACAAATTTTTCAGTAATTTCAGTAAAAAAAAAAAAAGGACCTGGAAGCTAAAAACAATTAAATGAATACAAATTAATACGTTTCTGATCCTTTGTCATATTTATTGAAAATCAGACACCAAATATCAAAACTAGATACTGTGAGCTTTCAAATGATGTATAGCTTGTCAATATTAATTTAAGTTTAGACTAAGAAATAATAGTTTTAAATGTAAAAACGCCAACATTTTTGCTGTGACCTTCGGGGACCTTATTCAGTGTAAAATGCAAAACGTCTTTTTCACCCTTTTGACCCCTGAACGAGGTTGTAGGTCCACCAAACTCTTACACCCACACCAGGGGGCTGTGGCGAAAAGGAAAACAGCGCCCCCTAGTCGATCGGCCATTTCAAATACCCCTTTTCCACCAAGGCAGAGCTGGTGCTGGTTCGGAGCCAGAGCCTAGTTTCAAATCGGTTCTTTGTTTTTCCACCGCCAAAGCACCAGCTCCGAACCAGAAAAACTGGTTCTTAAGTAGCACCAAATCATTGCAGGGTCTAGAACGGAGCCAAGAAAGAACCGCTTGCGTCAGAGGCTGGGGGCGGGGTTACCGTGGCCAACAAGACTGAAGGGAAACTTGTGACCGCCATTTTTAAATAGCAGCTAGTTGCGCTAATAGCAGCTCGATTATAATATCCGTCTATGTAAGTTACGGCGAGCTGAACGAACACGTTGGATTCGCCGTGTTTGGATGCCGATTTATTTTCGCAAACCCATGAGCATCCATAGTAACGCAACGTCTATTATTGTTGATCCCTTGCTCGAGATGCATCGGAGCAGCGTGGACCGATCAGAGCTGCGGGAGTGTTTGGAGATCATACGACTCCTTGTGCTTTTTGATCGCTTTCGCAGTGCTTTGATTTCATGTGCTGATCGTTCTGCGAGAAGCCGATGCATCTCGAACAAGTCTGGTGTGTTTGTGTTTGGCGCTGCCGGACTAGCGTTGCTGGGCAACATGATACGTATGCAGTGACGTAATATATAGCTCTGTTGTGGCTCTCTGGCCGGTGGAAACGCAAACCGGTTCTTAGTAAGCTCGTCAGTCGAACCAACTCCGAACTGGCAATAGCTCTAGCTCTGAACCAGCACCCAGTTCTTGTTGGTGGAAAAGGGGTAAAAGTGGTTAGGGTTAGACATTATGTTAGGTCCTAATCCACTGCATTTTTATGCAAAATTAAGCACTGAAATTACTTGAAAGTTAGTGGAACGTGTCCAGTTGAGTGAACAAAAAAAAGAAAAGAAAAAAGACAAGAACACAACGGACACAAATACTCAGCGTCAAATTTATAAATACTGTATTTTAAAAAACACAGAGAAAAAAAAGACAGACTTACAAAAATCAAAACAAACACTCCCACGTGTCCGTGAAACTAGGGGAAGAGCTCTCATATGAAAAACAAACCATCAATTTAGTGGACCACCTATCGAGTAACTGCAGCACTATTAGGATTGTGATGATAAACGGATTCATACTCATATGGGCCTCCAGTTCATCGGGGCTCCACAAAGCCGTGGCCTCCGCCCCAACTTCCGACAGATCCTCGAACAGAGGAAACAGCTCGTCTGATAAAAAAAAAAAAAAAAATTTAGCTGTTAATAATTAATTTTAGTTACTATTAGGATTGTGATGATAAACAGATTCATACCAATTATGTCCTGCAATTTATCTGCCTCCGGCCCGACTGGTGAGGCAAGCACATGAGGTGGCAGGGCCCACACCTAAGCCGGTCGGTCTTCCGACTGAGGCTCCAGGGACCCGGCCTCAGGTGGGGCCTCGGCCTGGGAGAAGTCGAGGACCATGGGGATGGCTGGCTTCGACTCCCACACAAGCCGAAGCTTCTCCACGGTCACCGACTTCTCCAACGCCCGCACTGTTCTTGACCTCGAGCGGGTCTAAAACATCATAAAAAACATGATTGTATTTGTTAAATCAACAATAAACAGACAGCTGTTTCATACACTGATTTAAAACAAGGGTCAAACACGATGGTGTCAGTTTTAATACTGACTTACCGTCAAGTCCCGGTGCCCTTTGACCAGGTGGGTTTCCGGATACTTGACAACCTTGCCGCAGAGTGGGCAAGCCACATTGGCCAGCTTCACTCAGCGGCGGGCATATTTAGTAATGATCGCCTGTTGCTCAAGGTTCAGCATGCCGTGGGCGTCCCTCAGGTGCTCGGTGATGTAGACCAGAGGGTCTACAGGGGGATTGTTAAGTCACAATTACTCAGGTTTAAACGCATTTGCACTGAACAGAAATTTTTCTTTACAGCAACGATCGTCTTACCATCTTTAAAGAATAAAAAGATGAGTCAGCTTCTGACAATTTTGAATTCATGTTAAATAAATAAAAAAATTATAATACAAAAATTCCTACATACATACATTATAATACAAAAACACGGTGCCCCCTGGGCCCACCCTGAGCGACATACCGAAAGCACAGGGCTCTAGAGCGAAGGCAAAAAATTTCAGCCTCTATGAGGGATGCGAAAGTGGACTGAGTTTGGTGGCAGCAGGGGAGGGGCGTTTTTTCAGGAAGGCCCTAGATTTTCACACTTCGGGGCCCTGCATCAGGGGCCCCAAGAGGGTCAAAATTTCAAATCTCAAGGTACCACGACCCTGCGTCTATGTACAGGGGCCGTCCCAGGGGCCCTTTGTTGATGGACGTGCAGTGTCTTTTTTGACCTTTCAATCCCTGACCGAGGCTGTAGGTCCACCAAACTTTAAGGCCCGCTACAGGGGCCGTGACGAAACGGAAAATGGCGCCCCCTAGTCGTTCGGCCCTTTCGAAGCGGTGTCCACGAAACCACTATGGCAAACGCATTCATTTAATGGGCGAGTGGGATTTTTATAGAAAGGTCCCAGGGGCCTTAAATTTGTTCGTCAAAGGTTTTGAGTGATTTTCACAGGAATGAGCATGAGTATCCACGCTGTCTCAAAGCTTTAAAAAGAGTGTTCGTTGCTGTAAAGAATTTCTGTTCAGTGCAAATGCGTTTGACTTCACAATCCCCCTGAAAGTATGTTTAGGGTGAAAACTGTGCTTATGTAAGAGTGAGTGTGTGTCTGTTTCTTTGGAATAAACTCTGAAAACCAATTTTCCTGAAGAGAGGAAATTGAGACCCTTATAGGACACGACATCCAGGAAATTTACCTCAGATGCATGACCTGTGAATACATTTTTTATTTAGGCTTGGTGCGCATTCAAGTGTTCTGCAGGGGGCTGGTCCAAGGGGGCCTGGCCGGCTGGTTCCCCAGAGGGCCCGGCACAGGGCTCACCTTCCTCCTACTCCTCCTTGTACGCTCCATTCTCGGGGGAGTGGAGAGCAGACAGGACTCTACTGGTGACCCGGCAACCTGGGCGGAGGGGGTGGGCCTTGACCTCCTCCTCAACAGGCTGAAGAGGCGGCTCACGCTTCTGAGGGCCTGGCTCAGATGGGGTTGTTGTAGCCCTGCACCTCCTCCTCCGACGCCTCCTCAGAGGGATGGTCAAGTTGTTTTGCAGCTCTGCAATGTCAATTTTAAGTGCCATTTTTAATGTTTTGTGGAAAATGAGTGATAATGACAAAGCTTGACCCGTGCAGGAATCATTTATAGCCTTTTGCGATCCGCATTCAGCTCGAGGGGATGCGAAAATGGACTGAGTTTGATGGCGTTTTTTCAGGAAGGACATAGAGTTTCACACTTCGGGGCCGTCTCTCGGGGGCCCCTGGAGAGTCAAAATCTCAAAAATCAAGGTACCACGGCCCTGCGTCTACGTACTATGTTTACGTACTATTCTATGTACTATGGTCTCCAGTGAATTCCATCTGCCTCAACGTAAAAGTGTGCTGACGGAAGTGCAGGTGTGAAACTGAAGTGATTCGTGATATGTGTGTTCAGATGTTTCATCATTCCCTGTTCCCCCAAAGAAAGAGTTCTCGAAAAATTAATGAGAGAGAATAGGATCTCTGTCCCTGGCAATCTCTTCTTAATTGCTCTGTACGCTTTCTGTAGCTCAGTAATGGCTGTCGTGCGGTACCATGTTGTCTATTGTTGAGACCAAACAGTACGATAATTTTTTCTGGCTCAACCTCAATTATAGCCTTCTCAATCAGTACACCCGCATGATGAATTTAAGCACCCGGGTAACTTTTTATCTGCAGGTCGGGCCAGTTGGAAGCCGGGAACCTAGAAAGATTCTTATCACTGATTATGACATATTTTTTGTTAATCTTTAGACTCCAGTCAGTTAGTTTACGACTTGTATTAATGTGACTGTTAGGACGACACAATGGAGTCAATGCTGGTGTGGGGGCTTTTGTCCCCACACCCTCAGTTTGTGGTGGTGGCGTCTTATGCTTGCCGGCCGATATGGGCGCAAGTCTGGGTCTGTCAGGTAGACTTGTAGTCAAGACCGCCTAAACCGAGACCAAGACACTACCAAGACCAGAGGGTATCGAGACCAAGACAAGACCAAGACCAAGACAGACCAAGTCAAGACCGAGACCGGAGGGAAAAAAAACAGACTAGTGTTGAAGCTAAGCAATAACTTGGATGAATTCAAGAACAGCAGCATACTGGGTTCAGCCGCAGTTTACATTCAATACATATTAGATGGTATTACTTCAACTACGCAGGCAGAACAATACAGAGACAGACCATGTCATGTGTGTGACTGTGAGCTCACTGTAAATGTTTTTGCAGACTGGGTGAGATCAACTATGTGTAGCAATTGCATGACAGCTGCTACTGCACTATTAGAGGATTGACTCAGACTCCCTTTTGTGTACTGTTGAGGACTGACATGACTGGTACTGACTGGTTAATCTGACAAAACATCAAACACCTCCAACACCATCTTGCTCCTCCAACAACTGTCTAAAGAATGAGAAATATGTAACCAATTGAAATTATACTTAATGTGTAGATGAAATCGTAACATCAAATTAAAGATACACAATTATAAACTTGGATTACGCCTAATGTTTAGTCAACACAACGGAGATATGCAGATGATATTTAAAAGACCATTTATTTAGTCTAAAACCATCTTAAATACAATACTGTTATCAAACAATACACACACACACACAAACACACAGAGATATCAAAGACACAAATTCATCTAAGCAAATGCCTGCCTATCTCTGCCGATTTCGGAGTCTCCAAATGAATCCATTCTGCAACTTTTAAATACATAATAAAATGTTTAAAAAACAAAATTATAGGCTTAAGTGCAGGATCCGAAAGTTGGTCGTTTTGTCGCTATGGTTACACACACACACACACACACACCGTTGGCGGTGCGCTCAAAGTCATCTGTCAGTTGTGCAGTTTCCCAAAATCTCCTAAATGAAGTTAAAACCCATCATGTCACTGATATGTGTTTTTTAAATCAAGTGATCAAAGTGCTCGTTGCCGCTGCGATCAGTGGCGCGGATAAAGTGTTTTCTATTTTTTACAGTCTATGGTTTTCTCGTGTGGCTCGCGCACACGCTGCACTGTCTGCACTCGGACGCGCGCTTCAATCCATTCCGTTGCGGATAATAATGTTGCATTATCGAACGTTGTGTCGTCGTGGATATTGTAGTATTGTATTGCTAAATCCCCGACCACTATGTCGGTCTGAGACAGCGAGACCTAAACAAGACCGAGAGGTCCGAGACCAAGACAAGACTAAGACCAAAGACCGTCAAGGCCGTGACAAGACCGAGACCACGTAAAAGTGGTCTCGAGACATACATCACTACTGTCAGGTGATAAAGATTCAGAGGCGGTTTCCCGGTGTTCCAACCCCCCAGCCTGCCTAGAGTGCCCAGTGGACCTGGCCAAAAGAGCATCTTTTAAGAATTCTGAGAGTGGTGAGGTCCTTCTGACAGATTGGTCTGAGTGGTCAGAGAAGAGAAGGTTGCTAGAATGAGGCGACCCCGCCTTTTGATAGGGACATGGATACGAGTCCCCTTCACTAATTGGTGCCAGAAGGCCCAGTACAGGTTCCTCTGCTTTATGTGGACCAGCCGACTCTTTCAGGTCCACATCAGCAGAGGGCGGAGCCTGTACGGGCTCCTCTGGAGGGGGAATACAGTGCAACACCTTACGGGTTCTCTTGAAAGGTCTCTGTTCGAGTGGGGGGAGCTCTACTGCCTGTATGGGCTGGGGCTCTTCCGCCTGTGTGGGTTTGGGCCACTCGTGATAATGCGTTCGTTGACGGATTTTGCGATTGGAAACATTCGGAGAGGATCGGGGAACATGAGAGGAGCGCGGAGCACAGGGCTTGTATGCAAATGTTACATCAGCGCTCAAAGGGCACAGAAACACTTGACTCAGATTTAACTTAACAAATGGACTCAGAGAGGGAATACTGGAAGCAAGTATTACGGCGAGTTGTATCAGTCATTACGTTTTTAGGGGAGAGAGGGTTGGCATTCATTGGAAATGATGAGTTGTTGGGTTTACCTCATAAAGGAAATTATTTAGGCATCCTCAAACTTTTGGCAGAGTATGATCCATTTTTAGCAGAACATATCAGAAAGTTTGGGTAGAAGGGAAAGGGCACTGTGTCCTATTTATCATTAATGACGTGTGAAGAATTTATTTAGCTAATGGAGAAAAATCAAGCAAACCATCGCTAAGGAAATACTTTTCTGTAATTGTAGACTCCACCCCAGACATCTCTCATGTTGATCAACTGACTTTTATTTTTCGGTTTGTTGATCCTGATGGACAAGAGGTGGAGCGTTTTTTGGCATTCGAACCAATAGAAAGACACACCGGGGAGAGCTTGGCCAACTACATTTTGGCTATGGTTGACAGTCTTGGGCTTGACCTATCCAGTTGTAGGGGGGCAGTCATACGACAATGCAAATAACATGTCAGGGAAGTATAAAGGGGTTGACAAACGCGCCCGCGCGTTTTGCTGGATTTTCTTCACATTGTAGCACTATAAACTTAAATTACTCCGTCATTTATGGTCATACAGAAAAAAGAAATATAAAAAAATAATCTGTGATATTTCTACTTTTGTATGTGTCCACTTACAATCAAATCAAAACATTGTGTTTTTGTAAAATAAAGAAAATAAACAGGGTGTGCGTTCTGCCTCTCCGTCGCGGTGAACTTTTTTTTCTTGAGCACATCTATAAACTGAAACCAAACTCAGGGAATACTTGTCACACATTTATGAGCCATATACCTTTATAAACATTTAAGTGTGTACTTTTAAATGATCGGATTCAAACTGAAAACAAATATTCTATGTTTAAGTAATTTGTATAAAACCAACAAGATGTCCAGCTTCTCAAACGCTTCCTAATTATTTTTAATTTGACCACGCCTACGAGCGCAAAATACATTCACATGCAAATCTCCACATGGAACGCGAACGCGCTCATTACCTCAAAAACAAAGCACCAACAAACTTCACAAGTCTCTGCTTTTCGTCGAGTTTGAAAGACGTGCCGTGAGCTTACATTGGCTTTACCTCAGAAGAAGAAGAACGCGATTTGAAGACAAGAAAGATGTAAGGTAAGAAATTCTTACATATTAGTTTGTTATTGTTGCATAAATTTCACATTGCAGTTGAACTGTTGCTAGATATATGGTGAATATTATAATATTTAGACCCGTGTTTACTGTTACTGTGTTTGTGGATATCTGCTCAAACGTAGATATGTATAATATGGTAACCATAATGTTTCATATTTTGGAGCGAGCTCTGGTTTTGAATGTATTTGGAGCGCGATCGCGTTTGAAACGCACTGTGCATAGCCTACTGCTTACAAGGCACAACAAACCTGGTGTTCGTTATATTATATTTTGTTGGAAACATTTGTGTGTGTGTGTGTGTATTCTGTGAATTTTAAAAAGCAATTTGAACCAGAAAAATCTAAAATGTATTCCCAATACATTTTAGAACTATATTCCCTATTTCTCTTGATATCAGTATGTTCACTTTTTCTTTTTTTTTTCAGGGACCAGATGCCACTGACATGAGTCTCTGTACATGAACATGGTAAAGTGAAAATCAAACACCTTGGAAATGAAAGGGATGTACAATGTTTTTAGGAATGGCAGAAAGGTCTCTGTCTTTGGATCATTGTTTTCAATAAGTGCTTTTTTGTCATTTGTTGTGTATATTTGGATTATGTTGTGTTGTAAATAAATCCAATCAAAAAGCCATTCTTTTTTAAATCTCCTCATTCTTTGTGCAAGGTTGCTCAGAATGACAGGGCCTGTTAGCTCCTAATAGGGCCATTAGGGAGTGTCTTTGTCTTTCTCAGGTGTGAAAAGCTTGCATATTAATGAGATGATCCGCCCCTTCGCATATTGCTTTTTCACACAAAACACGTCTTAGAAATTTTAAATCAATATATTGTCTTCTCTGAATGAGCAGTCAGGGTGATTTTCACATAGTTTTGGAGCAAATATTCTAGGCTACGTGATACAATTTTCAAAAGTCTTGTGAAGAAATAATCAGTATGGGTTTCATGACCTTATTTCAGTGACAATTTTTTGTATTTTCACAAACCACGCATAAATGTCATTATCTCAAAACTACAAACTTTTACATACATGCTGCTGATATATTATTGTAGCAGAGTTTGTGCTGAATACAGTGTAATTAGACTTTAGCCATGAAAATGTCACAAGTAACAGAAATAAGCACAAATGTCAGAGCATGTCAGAACACCTCCAGGCCCAGAAAACAGCTCAGACCCCAGAGGGTTAACTAAATAAAAAAAACTACCAGCTACTTTTCTACAGTGTTAATGCCAACCAAATGTAATGAGTGTGCTGCACATGGCACAAAATGTATTAAGGGATTTCTCCGTTTAACCCTCTGGAGTCTGAGGGGTTTTCTGGGCCCTGGAGGTGTTCTGACATGCTCTGACATTTGTTGTTTTTTCAGTTATTTATAAACATATTAATGGCAAAGGTGTAAATTCACTCTATAAAGCACAAACAGGGCTACCATCATATCTGATCAACATGCTTGTAAATCTTTGTGTTTTTTAGAGAATAATGTTTATGCGTGGTTATTTGAAAAAATAAAAATGAAAGTTGCTGAAATAAAACCACATAACATATAGTAAATATGTGTCCACAAGACTTTTGACAAATGGATGTTGTTGCCTAGGATTTTTTCTTCAAAATGATGTGAAAATCATCCTGCCTAATCGTTCTCATAAAACAATACATTGATTTAAACGTTGTAAAACAGTTTTTTTGTCAGAAGAGGTTTATGCATGGGAGTGGTAATGGCTATAAATATTAATGAGATTCAGACCAGGGGTGTGACATAGACACCCCCCCAATGACTAATGGCCCATCGCAGCCTGAACAAAAGAAGTAGAGGAGGTTTTGTTTTTTAATCTGTTTTATTGTAATTCCTCTATGTGGAGGAACATAATGTTCTAAATTTGCTCTAAGCAAATCAAATGTGACCAAAAAAAAAAAAAAAAAATCAGTCTGTTATAAACAAAGCAATTGTGAGCGATAAACAAAAGTAACTTGTACAATCCGACCCCCCAAACATGAAAAAGCTGAAAGAAGTTAAAGAGAAAACAAATAACGCACACTATAACCTTATAAACAATAATATGTTATAAATTATATGCGACTTTTAATACTGTAGGGCAGTAGCCTACTATTCCCGGAAGCAACCTCCGAGTGGCCCAGCCCATGGTCCCGTGTCGTCAAAAACGTTACGTAAATTCGAAATAGTGCGCGCAGAAGCACATGCGCAAAACCGTTTTGTAAAATGATAAATGAATTATTTTTATTTTATCATATGTCATTTTGAAAAAAAGGACATTTTACAAACCTACGTTTTGCGCATGTGCTCCTGCACGCACTTTTTCAGTCAGAACACAGCAATCAGAGGAGGACGCGCTGAGGAATTTGTGACTGTTTCACCTGTTCAACCACATCAAAGTTTCGTAATTAGTAAGTCCGTGCTTTTTCTCTTTTTTTCTTTCTCTTATGTGCTGAAGGGCCGCTGTGCCTTAGTGAAACGGTGTTTGTACGTGAAGAGCTCTTTTCCAAAACGCCATAAACCTAAAAAGCTGTCTCAAAGATCCAGCAAAAATAATGATTATGAATATGTAAAATATTGCAATAAGACATTTTAATTGTTTATTAACTTCTGGCAAAGATGAAGTTGACGATAGGCTATTGACTCGCGATCTTCGCAGTAGGCTAGTGAACGCACCAGAGAAATGCACATTTATTAGGCTACATAGTTTTTTTGTTTTGGATGGTTTTGTTTAGAACCAGCTTTCTGTAAATATATTTCACATTTTTGGTCTGGTTCATGATGATCTCCAGTTCAAGCACCTTATGTTGTGATTGCTAGCCTTTTTACTTTTTATGTATTAAATCCAGGAAATTTGTTAATGAAAATAATATTAAAATTAAGATACAATTAAAACAAAACGAAATTCGTTTTAAAGAATGGATTTGTGCTTTCTGTTTTGAAGTCTCTGTGAAAGTTTGAAAGTCTTTTAGTGCTGCTTCAGAGCGCTCGCGTCCATAATGGAGAACTGTCACGTAATATTGTTTTTTCCTCATAAATGCGAACATGTCAACTAATGCAAGTAAATTTAAAAAGACTTACCCGAAATATTATCCACGGCTGGATCAAGTCGCTCAACGTTCGTCGCTCAAAATACAAACGTTCGTCGTCAGAGTCCTGCTCTTCTTCTGAGCAAAATTTGAACTCGTGTCATCTTCCAACAGCGCAGGAAAGTGAATAAATGAAACTTGCTGGTTTTAAGGCATTTCAGGGGGCGTTTACCTTATTTTGCATAGATCACATCAGCTCATTATCTTATGAATAGCGCGCTCTGCGAGTGGGTGTGAACTCATTACCGATAATTAGGTGAGACGGGAGAAACTGTACTTCTCTTTAGTTTCTTACAGATTACATTGCAGGAGAATATTTGTTTTGAATGTGAATTGTTTTATTTAAAAGTAGAAATTTAAAGCTTTCTTTAGATGCATGTTTCATGGTTGTGTGATAAGTATTAGCTGAGTTTCAGTTCATTTTCCAGACTTGTTTCAGAAAGATTTTTGCGGAGACAGAGTGAGCTGAAAGCGCACCCTGTTTATTTTATTTATTTAAAAATAAAAACAAGGTTTTGATGTTAATGTGAGTGTACACAAAAAAAAGAAGACCCTCTATAGTTTATAATCATGTATTTATTTTATTAATATGACCGTAAATGACGGACTTTTTTAAGTTTATGTTGCTGCTATGTGAAAAAAATCCAGCAAAACGCGGGGGCGCGTTTGCCGACCTCAGAGGGTTAAATACAATTATAATTACTGTAGGCTAATATACATTCACCTAAAGGATTATTAGGAACACCATACTAATACTGTGTTTGACCCCCTTTCGCCTTCAGAACTGCCTTAATTCTACGTGGCATTGATTCAACAAGGTGCTGAAAGCATTCTTTAGAAATGTTGGCCCATATTGATAGGATAGCATCTTGCAGTTGATGGAGATTTGTGGGATGCACATCCAGGGCACGAAGCTCCCGTTCCACCACATCCCAAAGATGCTCTATTGGGTTGAGATCTGGTGACTGTGGGGGCCATTTTAGTACAGTGAACTCATTGTCATGTTCAAGAAACCAATTTGAAATGATTCGAGCTTTGTGACATGGTGCATTGTCCTGCTGGAAGTAGCCATCAGAGGATGGGTACATGGTGGTCATAAAGGGATGGACATGGTCAGAAACAATGCTCAGGTAGGCCGTGGCATTTAAACGATGCCCAATTGGCACTAAGGGGCCTAAAGTGTGCCAAGAAAACATCCCCCACACCATTACACCACCACCACCAGCCTGCACAGTGGTAACAAGGCATGATGGATCCATGTTCTCATTCTTTTTACGCCAAATTCTGACTCTACCATCTGAATGTCTCAACAGAAATCGAGACTCATCAGACCAGGCAACATTTTTCCAGTCTTCAACTGTCCAATTTTGGTGAGCTTGTGCAAATTGTAGCCTCTTTTTCCTATTTGTAGTGGAGATGAGTGGTACCCGGTGGGGTCTTCTGCTGTTGTAGCCCATCCGCCTCAAGGTTGTGTGTGTTGTGGCTTCACAAATGCTTTGCTGCATACCTCGGTTGTAACGAGTGGTTATTTCAGTCAAAGTTGCTCTTCTATCAGCTTGAATCAGTCGGCCCATTCTTCTCTGACCTCTAGCATCAACAAGGCATTTTCGCCCACAGAACTGCCGCATACTGGATGTTTTTCCCTTTTCACACCATTCTTTGTAAACCCTGGAAATGGTTGTGCGTGAAAATCCCAGTAACTGTGCAGATTGTGAAATACTCAGACCGGCCCGTCTGGCACCAACAACCATGCCACGCTTAAATCACCTTTCTTTCCCATTCTGACATTCAGTTTGGAGTTCAGGAGATTGTCTTTACCAGGACCACACCCCTAAATGCATTGAAGCAACTGCCATGTGATTGGTTGATTAGATAATTGCATTAATGAGAAATTGAACAGGTGTTCCTAATAATCCTTTAGGTGAGTGTATGTAGCAGTGCATTCAGTTACTTTTGAAAGGACAAAAATAAGGTGTATTTCATTAGACTTTAACTTTGTCAGCTATAAATTTTTTTTTAGCATTTCCTCACGTTTTACCACTGATTTTTAGTGACAGTCGATATGCATGGGCCACTGGCGATGACAGTTTCCCCCCTCCCCTCTCCCCTGCCGTGCCGTACCACACCCACTCCCCTCCCTTCTTCTCACAGCCATCCACGCCCATTTAAGTTGCATTTTTCAAAAAGATTGTGAGCTAGACTTGAGCTGAAAGAGAGGGGGGTTTCATGACCCTTTAAAGGTGAACTAAGTAACTTTTTTTACCTTAACTGAACAGCTTCGGAGTCATTGGAATGGTTATATTACTTATTTCGGGTTGAATGGTGGTCGTTTCGCACCCCCCTGGTTCCCCTGAGCGGAAAATGAGCAGAAACCTGCGAGCAAAAAGCGAGAATACAGCGAAGAAATCCCGAAGTTACTGAATGCAACTTTAAGGACATCAAAACCTAAAATAAAACTTCAGAAAGGTTTACAATATGGGACCTTTAAAGTAATTTTTCCACTTATTTCAAATAAATAAAGCATTTCTATGTTGCAAGTGCGTTGCAACGAGGATGAACCAGCGAGCCCTTAACTACACAAAGGGAGGAAAGATTACAATTAATAGGCTTAAAACAGAATCTTTAAGTGCTTTAAGCGATGGGTTAAAAACCTATTTAAATAAAAAAAGATGGGTTTACCCCGGAGTTTGAGGAGGGGGTTGGCTATAATTTACAAAAATACACCCTTGTCCAATGCATTTGGACAGATGCATTTGTTTGTTGGCCCTGGAACCCTCAAATTTAAAACTGTTCAACAGGAGATCACAGAGGCGGCGGAGAATCAGGCCAAACATGCGCTGTGTCCGTCTTCCCCAGTGATGAGTGGAGAAGAAAGTTCTTTGAAGTGTTGCTGTGGAGGGATGAGGCACTGACTGACATCTACGTGGGTGATGAGGTGCTGATTACACACCTTCGTCCCTGCATCATCCACAACGGGGCGAGGATCTTCACAAAGGGAGGAGGCGGAGAATCAGGCCAAACATGCCCTGTGTCCATCTTCCCCAGTGATGAGTGGAGAGGAAAGTTGTTTGAAGTGTCGCTGTGGAGGGATGAGGCACTGACTGACATCTACGTGGGTGATGAGGTGCTGATTACACACCTTCGTCCCTGCATCATCCACAACGGGCGAGGATCTTCACAAAGGGAGGAGGCGGAGAATCAGGCCAAACATGCCCTGTGTCCATCTTCCCCAGTGATGAGTGGAGAGGAAAGTTGTTTGAAGTGTCGCTGTGGAGGGATGAGGCACTGACTGACATCTACGTGGGTGATGAGGTGCTGATTACACACCTTCGTCCCTGCATCATCCACAACGGGCGAGGATCTTCACAAAGGGAGGAGGCGGAGAATCAGGCCAAACATGCCCTGTGTCCATCTTTCCCAGTGATGAGTGGAGAGGAAAGTTGTTTGAAGTGTCGCTGTGGAGGGATGAGGCACTGACTGACATCTACGTGGGTGATGAGGTGCTGATTACACACCTTCGTCCCTGCATCATCCACAACGGGGCGAGGATCTTCACAAAGGGAGGAGGCAGAGAATCAGGCCTAACATGCCCTGTGTCCGTCTTCTCCAATGATGAGTGGCGAAGAAGAGGACATCTTCACAAAGGGAGGAACCTCAGCCTCCAAGAAGTGAGATCAGAGAAGTGAGTAAATGTTCTAATACATTTTGCAGCGTTAAATTAATTCTTTAAGCTTTTAACCTAATATAATTTACTAACCTGACATTAATAGCTCCTTATCATCCAGTTCCAAGTTGCCTAAAACAGAAAAGTGATAATGACCGTGTTTCTGCAACACCTGTGCCAAATTCAATTATATTGCTGATTTTTGTATTTGAGCTGAATAGTCTTTAAAACATACTTAATACATTTTGTGTATCTAATGGGTGATTCAAAGTTATAAAAAAGTCAAAATAGAAATTAACAGGACATTTTAACACGTAAAATTGATATACATATACTAGTAATAGTGATGAAGTGTTCCAGTACCGATACACCTAAACTTCCCGTACTGGTTTGTTTTCCACAGATCGCTGAGGGTCCGGGAGACAGAGGCAGAAATCATCGGTGTCTCTGAGATCAACGACACTGGTCTCTTCCCCAGCAGTGAGTCGGTGATCTACATTACTCCTGCAAACATCTTCTCTGGTAATCCAGATGATCTCATCGGCAAACTTCCCATGAAACTTGTGCTGAAGCGCATAAATCAACAGGTGATGGAAATCAGATCCGTTGAGAATTAGACCTCATCACCTGTACATATAGATTAGTCAGCTCCTCATCCCTTTTTCTTTTTTCGTAAAAACTTTTGAATGTTTATTTAAGCCTTTTAGTTTTGGTTGTTCTTGTTCAGTGTATAGTGTCTTCCAAAACAATAACACCTTGTTGAAGGCAATAAAAATATAATTTTCATGTTTTAAAGTGTTGCCTTCTCTAACATAATTATCTTCAGTTGTGACACAAAGTCTTCTGGGTTTGGAAATACACGAGGGAAGGTAAAGGGTGACAGAATTTTCATTTCTGAGTGAATTAACAGAGAAACACATCCACTTGAGTAACCTAATAACGGAGAATCAGCACAGATATTTTATTTTACTTCTGAATTTACTACCATTTCCCCAATTGCTAGAATCTATAATGCAATATTTAGAGGATTTGAAGAGAATTAGCTTGTTGTGTCAATATTCACACTCATGTTGTTACAAGTTTAAATAAAACTACATACAACCTTTGTCCTAGAGTCACCCGAAACTACATTTTGTCCCCGTTTGATCTGAATTGGGTGTCAGATCATGTAAAGTCAGCAATGCAGGGAGACAATATAGGACTGAGATACACTTTATTATTATTATTATAAAACACAAAAATTGCAGATTTACAATTTATTAATGTCAGGGAGTAAGAAAATAATGTACCTTTTTTTAAAGATACAGTTTTCACAGCTTTCTTATTAGAAGAATCAGAAATCAGATACATGTCAAAAGATTGAAGAAAGGTTTATATGAGACAACGGGTCTTCGCAGGCCCGCGGTCCGGCAAAAAATGGGTTCGCAAAATTTTAAATAAATGATGATGGCAATACTCGCAGTAATGTTAGGTGTAAAGCGCTGTTTATTGAAAGTGCTCGAGAGGTGAAACAGTCCCAGAGGGAAATAAATATGACCAAAACTATATACAAAAGTAACAAATAAGTGAAAAATGGCAAACAAAACTGCACAAAAAAGAAAAGAAAAAAGATATAAATCTATATACACACAAACTTCATCAAGGGTCAGGTTAACTGACACCCTAGATTAGTTTGGGGCTCCTTTTTATAGTCCAAGCCCCGCCTCTTTAGTTAACCCTTAACTGTCACCCCCCTTTTTGAGAATGGACATTAAAATGCACTATTCAAGCTTAAATGGTTGTAATTCAAGAATGCTTTGGAGTATAGACCTAAGTTTGGTAGTGTTTTAAAGGGAAAAAAATAGCAGATTATTGCTGAAGTGAAAGCAAAAGTTATGGAAGTTTAAATTTACATTAAATCAAATAAAAATCTTTTATATAAAATATCTATTTTACAAAATATTTTTTACTATAAAATCAAAGCCATATATCTAACCAAGTTGTGTTCCAAATTTGAAGTTGATATCACAAAAATTAAAGTTCCCATGAGATTTTGTTTAGGCATAATACAAAAAAAAAAAGCCACCGGGTGTCATTGAATTCCATTCAATTTAACTGTATGCATTCTGCCATAACAAATTAATAGATTTCTAATTTATAAATTAATAGATTAATAGAATAAATATCACTTCTGTCACAAAATATGGAACGTTGAGACCTTTCTGACAATATGTGTTTTGTCAAGGTTAGAAAATATTTTGATCATAAATTAGTACCGTTTCTATGGTAACACAATGGCCAATTTCACAGGATGAATTCTGAGATCGTAAGCTTTCAAATGATTGCTAATTTATGATAACTACTAAAATATGTAATGTAATAAAAAAGGCGGTAAAAAAGATAATATTTTAGAGGATAATATATATTATACTTTTTAGAAGATAATATTATTTTATAATTTTTTATTGACAAATACTAGATTATGTTTTCTCATTAAATTTTAGCATGAAAACCAACGTTTCAATTATTAAAAGTGTGTGCGTCGACTTTTTGTGACAAAACTCCTGTTATTATGTAGATTTTTTGAGGTGCACTCTTGTCATAAATTCATCTATTTCTGTTCCTATATAATTTGTAACAGTCCTAAAATATCTATTTAGAAGTCTTAGACCTTTCCAACGATATATAGTTTGTCATGATTAGATTAGGATTTAATTGTAATATAGTGAAGTACACTTAAACGTCCCGCTAGCAGGACGGTGACACTTAAAGGGTTAAAACCATCACAAACATTGGTGAGGTAAGTATAGTTAAGTATATACATTTTCCAATATCCCATATATATATATATATATATATATACATACATACACACACACACACACACACACACACACACACACACACACACACATAAATTAACGACATCAGAAACAAAATGCAGACAAAATAACAAATATTAAATATAGACGAATAATAATAAACATAACAATAACGCGACATTTACATAATCCCCCTTAAACACAAACAATGGACGAGCCGACTTCCGGTTGCTTTGCTTTTCTGTCAGGGATGGAAATGGAGTGGATAAGTTTGTGTGTGTGAAAACCAGCTTGCTAATGGCGTGTGTGTGCACCCACATCGCCCCAGCAGGGAACGGAGGAACGAGGTAAGATGAGGTGTGTATGTGTGTAAGTGCTGCGCTGGTCACTCTGTCACAGCTTACATTTACCGAACTTACATTTGTGTTTAAAATATTTAGCCAAGAACAAAATAAGATTGAATAAATAAATAAAAATCTTCTCTCTCTCAGTGTGTATAGCCAATAATAACATTTTTATATTTCAACAAAATATCAATAATTATACCACAAAAAAACTCAAAATGTTTTTCCAGAGATTCTTAGTAAACTCACTGTACAAAACCAGACAAATCTTCAACTACTAGACCACAGAAGAACAAAGAAATTTACATCAAAGTTATCAGAAATAAACCTTTGTAAATAAAAAAAAAAGTTTTTTTTTTTTTTTTAGGATAGCACCGATGTATCATAAGATTACTCTATTTAGGATGTCAAGTATTTGAATGTTTAAGCTGCAGCTCATTGGCCGCTGATGCAACAGCAACCAATCAGCTGTGTTATGTAGATAGCAGCCGCGTTTCATTACAGATTTGCACAAAACTTTTGTGAAATTTTCTAAATGTTGATAAAAAAAAACTACTGTGAAATGACGGCGTTTCCATTAACCGATGTTCTGTCTAAAACATCAATTTTTCCTCTCACGATAACATTCCAACAATCATGTCCATTGCAGCATTTCTTTGATGTTTAGAATTCAGTATTTCCATAATACTTTTGTCTTTTATGATTTTAATGAAGAACTCATCTCGTGTTCTGTCCAAACATACAGCGCCATCTGCGTCAGGTGACCTGTAAATGCACAAAAAAACTATTGCACTAAGTGATACTATTGATACTAAGTTGTCATTTAGTATATTAATGGCATTTGTAAAAACTCTTGAAATTGTAGACATATGAACACCAAACAGATATGACAAAAAAGCAATCGGAAGAATAAAGCCTGATCCTCATTATTGTCAACAGCTGGTGGAAGATGGTGATGTTTCCTTAAGTAATGGAGTTACCAGATCAATCATTGCCATAAACACTTTATAATTGGGCAGTCCTGTAAAGGTTTTAAGTTTGTCACTGTTTTCAAAAGTGCTCTGTTCCAGATCTGAGGGCTTCAGCTTCTCCTTCAGAGCAAACGTATCACCCCAGAGTTGCTGACACTCAAATTCAAGAGACTCAATGTAGTCTGAAGTGAGGTTGGTTTGGCACATTGCATCACATTTGCCACTAGTTTCACTGATACAAGCCTCTTCTACAATCGCCTCTTCTACAATCTCCTCTTCAACCTCACATAACACATTCATCTCAGCTGACAGATTGAGGAGTGCCCTGGCAGCTTCACGTTTGGACGACGCCTGACGCTTTTTTTTCTTCATTGCCTCTCTGACCTCATACTTCCCTAGACTTCCCAGGGCTCGCCGCTTCTCAGGGGACTTGCTGTGCGCAAACACTGACGGCACATAATCAGGGGATAAAGGGTCATCACTCTTCTGTCCTGATAAAACAAATCATCTGCCTGAGTACCACCAAGAGGGAGCTAGAACCATGGTCCCAGCCTATAACTATCCTGACACATCATCCATTTTCTATTTGTAAAGTAAATTCCTTAAATGACAAAAACAACCTCTGGATGGGAAAAGGGCAATTTACAATCACTTTGAATGCAGCACGAGGTCTGCTCTGTGTTGTTTTTCCGACAATGGCAGAGGAATCCTCTACATTGAAACACAGACAAACTTGTACACAGTTTTACCTGTCAGCATTTTAACCGTTTTTATCCAGCTGCTAGCTAACGTTGCCTGCTGTCAAGTGTAGTGTTAAATAGCCTCACATGCGGCAATGTTTACATGAGCATCAGAGAGAAGCATAGACATTTAAGTGGCACCAAAATCTGCGTTGTTATTTGTGTCAGATCCAGATGACACTGTTAGAGACGGGTGATCAGTGTATTCCTGACATTAAGCTAGCTACTTTTGTGAATGGGTTGACTGCACAGCCCTATCACGCTTGCGGGTACTTGCTCATTAAATAGCTAACTTAGGTTACTCATGTTACAAATGACAATTTGACTGGGTCTCCATCTGGACAAGGATGACGATATGGTATTACACAAATGAAGCACACGTAACTGGGAAATACATGAATCTTACCTTGTAAAAAATGCTCGCTGCAAATCCTGGAGTACTTGGAGGGCTGCCAGTCCTTTCGGCTGATAGCAGCAACCCATCGCTGCCTTCTCTCCCCATCAAATGGGTATTAGATAAAATGATATATTGGGTTTACCCTGTCTATTAGCACAGCCCACGGCACAACACGAAATAACTATTTTATTACAAGAACGAACACAAACACGTACTCGTTTGGCTTGCCGTCCGTCTACAGAATAGCTCTTCCGCCGTCCGTCATGGCGTTCAGAATTCGCGCGAGTAAAGCGTGACATCACGTGCAAAGGGTCTATAGCAGGGGTGGGCAACTTCGGTCCTGGAGGGCCACTGTCCTACAGAGTTTAGCTTCAACCCTAATCAAACACACCTGAACAAGCTAATCAAGGTCCTCAGGATTACTAGAAAATTACAGGCAGGTGATTTTTTCAGGGTTGGAGCTAAACTCTGTAGGACAGTGGCCCTCCAGGACCGAAGTTGCCCACCCCTGGTCTATAGCCTACCCTACGTACAGTTAGGGTGATATTACATGACTTAAAATGTGATATTGTCCACACACCTCTTGCATTTGTTTGGTCACACCACAAGGTGTCACTGTGGCCTCAAAGTTTCATCACTGCCACTCTAAGCTCGATTGCTGATGTCTGAGGTAAAACACGCCCCCCTCATTAGCATACGGACAAAGAAATTTAGAAATAAGTAAATGTGGAAATAAATAAATGTAGAAATAAATAAATGTGAAAATAAATAAATGTAGACATAAAAACATATATACATAAATAGATGTGGAAATACATAAAAGTGGAAATAAATAAATGTATAAATAGAAAAATAAATAAATGTGTGAAAAAATACAATTATACATAAATAAGGAAATAAAAATATAAATACTCATTTATCTGTACTTTTTTACATTTCTTTGTATATTTATTTATGTATTTATTTATGTATTTTTGCTTTTTTACATTTCTTTGTATATTTGTTTATTTATTTATAATAAAGTCAGCTTGGCATTCCATATCAACATGACAATAAGATGAATACAATGGCGTTTTTTATATATAACCAAAACTCACTTTAAAACGCCATTGATTATTTAAAATAACTTTAAACTTAAAATAACGTGTTTATTGTTTTCATGTTTCATCAGTCAAAAGTCTCTATCAACTTTTCATTCAGTGATAGCTTTATTGGAACGATTCATGACTGATTCAAGTGTTTTATGACTGACTTTAGTCTAACTTGTGGACTTTCAGCGCAGAGTATGAATAAAACCGATATTACGTTTACCAAAAGCGTATCTGACGGCGTCCGCATTTCATATAAACAGGAACAAAAAGCCCAATTTAATATCAAAATAACGTATACTAGGGATATAAGTGAATGTTTTTAACATAACAAACAAATTAGACGGAAGACAGAAATCGTTACACAATCTTCCTCACGACAAGAGACATAATTATCGTAATGCTTAATGGAAATAAACTATTATTTGTGTTTCAGCAGTTATAAACATTTATAATCCAATACGTTTAACTGCATTCAAATCGTTGACCCACACACATTTTAATTACCTCAGACATATTTTCTTACTCACCCAACGCAAACAGCAGGCCTGGAAAAATCCAGAAGGACCGCTCATTAGTTATGCAGCATTCAACAGTCTAATTGGCCAGCCGTTACATTCGTTTAAATAATAAAACCTAATACCCTTATAATCAAGTTTAATTAGTCAAAATACATTTAATAGGGATTTATTTTAAATATAAAATATTAGAATAAATAAAATTAATTAGGAGTTAAAAATATTCATAAAAATGCGTGCATCACAGAACAGGAGATGCGAGCAGCCAGAGTCTGTTAAAAGCCTCGCACAGCCTTTTATTTTAAATAAAACTAATTACAAGTTAAAAAAATATTAATTTCAATAAATTAAATTACAAGTTAAAAAAATATTCATTACAATAAATTAAATTACAAGTTAAAAATATTCATCAAAACGACACAGAATTTTTTGCAACCCTTTAAAGCCACTGGGCATAAAAAATGGGGGCTCGTCCGTAATAAAACACAGAAAGATTTAATTAATACATTAGGCAACAACTAGACACGTTAGAAGTCAGCAAAAGAGTAATAGGAAATCCGTGTAGATCAATTTTAATAATCCGGAATTAATTTAATAAAAAAAAAAAAATGCAGGCAAAATAGATTTAATAGGGATTTATTTTAAATAAAAGTCATTACAAGTTAAAAATATTAATCAAAGCGTGCTCACACACAGACCGCGCAGGAGATGCACGCAGCCAGAGTCCGTTAAAAGCTGTGCAAAGCCTTTTATTTTAATATTTATTACAATAAATAAAAATAATTACAAGTTAAAAATATTTATCAAAACATGCCCGCGCACTCACTTGCAGGAGATGCGCGTTACCCAGAGTCCGTTAAAAGCTCACACAGCCACAGTCCACTTCATTGCGCAGGAGAACTCTGGAGACAACTCACACACAACCAACTGCAGATTCCTAGAGGTGAGATGGAAAGATAGCCTAGATTGTATGATTGTTGAGTTAATTTCACAATAAATTATATTAAATGAATTTTACATATTAAGACATTCCAATAATGTAAGTTTTACCCTGATAGGACAGTCTCTGACAGGGGAATATGCGTTTTATTTCAATACTGTATTAACATAAAAAAAAAAAAAAAAAAAAAAAAAAAAAAAAAACATTTCCAAGTTAAAAAAGAAATCAGAATCTTTACTTCACAATACATTTTATCAATGACTTTCAAATAAGAATTTATTTATTTATTAATGTTATGTATTAACTTATTCATTGATAAGTCATTGATAAAATGTTTTGTGGAGTAAAGATTTATCTCAAAAAATGAAAAACTGTCCTTCAGGCAGTGAGAAATATATTTTTGTATTTTTGGAACTTGGAAATGTTTTTTGTTGTTGTTGTTTTCTTGCACTTGTGTAGTATTTACATGTATTTTATAAGGTTTTTCACTACATTAAGGTGTTATAATGAGTATATTGAAGTAAATGAAGCTGCATTTAAATTCTGGGTGACAGTTAAGAGCTCGAGTTGTAAGATTTTTTTTAAACGGATAATCTTAATTACAAGTATTGTTAAGTATTTTGTGCACTTTTCTGTTTCCCTCTAGATGGCAACACAGAGTCCACACGCGCCCAGCACCAATCCACTGTAAATGCATTGTGAATACAACAACATTAAGAGCAGTCTCATTTTCTAAGACTGGCCAAACAATTAAAATTGCAACTAGCGCCTTAAGTGATGGCAAAAACATTTTTTTATGTGCTAATAATAATAATAAGACACCCTATTTCGAGGAGGGAGTGAGTTACTTTTAAAAAAATTTAACTGTTGGAATTAAATATGGCCGACAAAATGTATATTTGGCATCAGCAAAATTCAGGGCAGCACCAATAATTATCAGTGAAGAGGAGGAAAAGGCTGCCAGAGAGGCCCTGTGTCCTCCATCACACCCAGTCACAGAAGAGGAAGACATCTTTTCTCGGGCAGACTACCTTTCCCTTCAAGGACAGGTGGAAAAAGTGAGTTGTTTTAATGCCATTATTACTGAATATCTAAAAACAGGTTCATCTGCATTCCTCTGGTGCTTACATGAAGATGACAATAAAGAATCAGGTTTATTTACTCGCGCTCATGAAGTTGCAAGCCTAAAAGCATATGACATATTAATATATTTTTTAAAGTATCACATCAAAGTTGGAAATTAATCAAGATAACTGAGACTCTTTACAAAAAGGTTTAATTTTTCCATTGGCTAGAAACAATATTAAAATTAGTAAAAAAATAGCTGAACCATAAAAATATTACTCACAACTATCTAGACAACTCAACCATGGTCCCAAAGCTGCATGATTTGACCTGAATGACTTACCCCTAACACAACGTAACCATTGGGCTATTGTTCTGCAGATACAAGCGCTGAGGATGGCAGAGGTCCAGGGAAACCCGGTCCCAGTCCTGGATCAGGTGTGGACAGAGGCTCCTGGAAGTTTCCCTGTGGAGGGAGGAAGCCTTGTGTGAGCTCTACCTCGGAGATGAGTTGGAGCTCACACACCTCAAGGTGTTCGTCTGGGACAGCGGACGTGGGAAACTGAATTCATCTAATTACACCACTGTGAAGGTACACAGTGCAAAACACATTAGCTGCTTCTCTAGAATATATCTATATATAATATATCTCTATGCACCAGACGCAACTGTACTCGCATTGTCAAGTACAATGCAGCAATCCAATAAAGTGAATCTCATCACAGGCAAACGTTCACTTCAAGAATGACCACACTCCTGACATGATCTTATCGCTAACATACATGAAAGTTATTGCAAGCACATAATCAGCATAATTTTCCATATCAGGCTGATGACTACATTTTAAGCCTTTACTGATGATGATCCGATAATATTGTCCCTCCCTATCCATAACTCGTGTAACAAACCCCCACCCCATTAGAAATATTAAAAACTGTGCATAGTGTAAGTCTACCATGATGTTAAGCACCCAATAAAATATTCTTAGAATTGTAGCATTAACCATTCTCATTGGTGGTTACATGGTTGCTATAATTTTCTTGTAGTAATACGTCATTTTTCTAGTAGGTGCAATATCACTGATGTATAGCATTTAATTCATACATTCATTGTGCTTTTAAGGAGATCTAAACCTGAATGTAAATTGTATTTTTGTTCAAATCCAGACTGCTGATAGGAAGGAGGAGACTGTTGAGGTGCAGGTTGTAGGGGTGTCCGAGGAAGATGGCAGCCTCACTCTCCTCTGTGAGGACTTCACAGAGTTCAGTGTCCCGGCGGACCTCTACCATGGCAGTGTGGAAGAACTCATTCACCAGCTGCCGGTCCACCTACAAATAAAGCATGTTAAGAAACGAGTGATATCAATTAATTTCAAGCCTGAAGAATAAAATCATTTTAATCAGTATTAGTTCGTTATTAATTTTTTGTTCAATTTATTAGTTAAATCAGTTTTCATTAAATAGTAGTAGTTCAGTTAGTTTATATTAATAAGCTAGTTTAGTAGTAATAAGTTAGTTTAGTGGTTATTTTAAAGTGTTTTTGTTTTTATCGTGTTTGTTTCATTTTTAACTTTTATAAATGTTTGTTTTGTCATGGTTTAAATTTTATAAAAGATTCTGTTTTCAAAACGTTGTTTGTGTGATATTTTTTAAACATATGATTTTAAAAATGACCTCAGTAATTAGTCATGACTCATGTCCAATTGTGGAGCACATGCTAGCTTTAGCACCATCATCCTCAGCCTTTCACAAAAGAGCAAACAAAAGCCCTTGTTTATGTTCTGTATATTTTTCATAATCAACATTCACTCCCCTGTATTTTATTTTCCTCTAACCCTCAGGATGGCAACAAAACATTAACACTGTGTTGACGTACTGTAATGTCCTTCGCTGTGACTAATTTTCCAGATACAGTCAATTGGTTGATGAATGAATCAATGACTCGCTGCTTCGTTAATGAATAAATTAGCTATTTGAATGAATCTGTTGAATCCATAGACTGTAAAAGGCTGAATCTCAATGACTCACTTGCTGCCACCTAGTGGCAGTTTTAATTTCACATTTAAAGTATAGTTTTAATTATTTAAAAACTAAATTTTCAACGTTATGTTTAAAACAAAGCATTATTAATAGATATTAATTAAGTCATTATTAAACGTTTTTTATGTGAGGGGGGAAATGTCATTCTTGTATGACAAGAACCATTTAGGAATCAGTTAATTGCTTTTTACGCATTAGAAAAACAAGACATTGTTATTTTAGTAGCATGAAAAAACAAAAGGATTATTAATTAATATCTTACTTACATATTACCTGCACTTTTCCACGAGCGAGTTGACAGTATCCTATCGGAGTGTGTGTCTGACTGACTGACTATCTGAGGTGAGCAGCACTCATGAAGGCGGCAAAAACTCCGGCAAGTTTTTTTCTTCATCTATATCTAATCTAAACTCATCTGATTGGGCATTGCATCATTAGATCAACAGAGTCATGTGATTGGTTGTAATGCTCAACGCTAAAAAAAAAAAATAAAAAGTAAAATAAAAAGTAATCTTGCATGAGCATCTATAATGGCGCAACACTTTTAATTTATTTTCACATTTCACTTTAAAAGTGACAATCGTAATAGATTAATTTTGATTGTGTAGGGGGAATGTGTTAGCAATGCATCAAACAGTTTTTCAGAAGACTTGCAGTTGTGTCTTTAACAGTGTTAAATAAAACAGTGTTTTAACAGAGATGTTAAAGGCTGCAGTTGGCTTGGAAATGTCAGTATGCTCTCGTATGCATGGAAGCCTGTGCAAAATCCTGGTTGCTCCTTCATAAATAGATTTGATAACGTGTGATTTACCAACTCCTGCTCCTCCATTCAAAAAAATACAGAAATTGTCTGTGTGTGTGTTCGTGTGTGTGTGTGTGTGTGTGTGTGTGTGTGTGTGTGTGTGTGTCTTCAAACTAATTTTAACTTTAAACTACTTTAAATTACTTTAAACTGTCACACAGTGTGTCTAATTTAGGTCAATTTGCGGAGTGTTAAATAAAATAACATTAAAGGGATAGTTCACTTTGAAATTAATTTTTGGTACGTTTTAGCTTACCTCAAGGGCATCCAAGATGTAGGTGTCTTTGTTTCCGCAGTAGTTTCAATTTTGATATTTTTAGGTCAAACCGTTCTTGTCTGTCAGTCATATAATGCAGGTCTATGGTCACTGTCTCAAAACAGCATGCACAAAGTCCAAATTAAACAATTCCCCATCGTAAGTACACATTGATGGCTTAAGACACGAAACGAGCGGTTTGTGTGAGAAAACGAACAGTATTTATATAGTTTTTGTCCTCTTGTAAACACACACACCCAAATGATCAGAGGACGCGGGTGCTTCGGTCTGCACAAGCGCCGGAAAGCGACGGAAAAGGTCAGAGGGCGCGGGCGCTTCGATCTGCGCAAGCGCCGGAAATTATCTCTCGCGCGTGTACGTCAGAATTGTGAGATAAAAAGTCGCAATTATTATTATTTATTTATTATTCAGTGGCGGAAACAAGCTTCCATAGATATCCCCAATCATATGTCGACACACAGTGGTAATCCTGTCTTTGATAAACACAGACTGTTATTGTTGGTAGCTAAATTAGCATAGTCCTAACTTTAAAAGTCTTTAACAGTGCCTTTTTATGTTTTGTTTTTTGACCTAGAGGAAAATTCATCTTTTTGACATGGTCTGTAAGAAATGAGATTGATAACATTAAAATTTGAAAACAAGTTTGGAATTAGCTGCCAAAGAGGGCCTAAATAATCCAATAATCCATACTGTGTATGGGAGGCGAGACGCAAATTGAGAGAAAATTATAAATGCGGTTGATGTGCGCATCTTTAATGGTAACATAATACACTGATTACTTGCTAAAATATAACTTTATTTTTATTATATATATATATATAATATGCAATAATATATAATATGCAAAGATGCAACCGGCAAGTCGGTCGGACTAAAAGGAAAAAATAAATAATGATTGGGTCGGTCGGGTTACAGCAAACAAGAATATTTTTAAGGATGGCCTGAAATCACTTCTCCTGACTATGTAAATGATACCTTTATCTCTCCAGTTTGGTTAGAAGTGGCTAGGTGGGTGTTAAAGTGGATCCTGGTGAGCTGCCTGAATGGCATCTTTGACAGCTTTTGTGATTGTATCAGCAAGTCCTACATTCAAAGGAATGAACAGTTAACACACACATCAATCGAGTTGTGACTTATTAATTGTAGTATTTATATTATTAAAATATTATAATCAGTTCCTCCAGTTTTTCCACTATTAATGTAAACACAGATATCAGATTCCAATAGTGTCTAAAGAAAATGTAATAGGCGGGCCAAAAAAATAAAATAAAAATAGGACATGGTCAAAAGATCCGATCTGTGCATTAAGACTTGCAGTGTAATTAATTAATTAAAGGAACTGTATGTAAGATTGTGGTCAAAACTGGTACTGCAATCACTTTCAAATTACTGTAGAGCGGTGTAATTCAGGCCAAAACACAACATGACAACAGCAACATCAGTTGAGGGCTGCAACTTCACTTTTAAATGACAATATCCTGGCCGGATTACTGTTGTCAGTGATATAAGTATTTGAAATGAACATGATTTCTTAATGTCTAGTGACATATCAGGGCCATTTTATGATTAATTGAAATACATTTCTTACATACGGTTCCTTTAAAGTTGTATATTATTTTCATGATGATAAAGATGTTTCTGTCAGTGAGTGGTCAGTGTGAAACAAAGCAAAGGCGATACATGTATGAATGATCGAATTAAAATAAAATTGTTGTCATCACTTACTCACCCTCAAGCTGTTCCAAACCTCTTTTTTGTTCAACAGAAGAAAGAAACTCATACAGGTTTGTAATAACTTGAGGGTGAATTTTCGGGTGCACATTTCTTGAAATTACCACGTCATTTTGATCACAAAGCTCACTAGGAGAAAAGGTTTTTTAAAAATGTGCAAAATGCAGTACAGGAGGAACTGTAAAATTGAAATGCTTACCCTCTTGCATTTGAAAGTTTAATATTTGCAAACGCCTTATGTCCTTTTCCTTGGTTTTTATCCTATCCTCAAGCTCCTTTACATCATTTTTGTAGTCTCTCTATCAGTGTAGAAAGAGAAGTGTACAAGAGAAAGAATATAGAGAAAGCCACTTGAAGTGCTGAAGAACTTTCTAGAATCTTGTAATTATGAAAAGATATCTGTTATCTGTTGCTCAGGTAGAGACAAGTAATGAATTGTGTTTTGTTTTCTCTCACCATGTACTTTCTATTTGGTGACATATGTATGAAAAATACACTTTTGCAACATACTCCCCTCTTCAGTTACAAATTGTTCGCAATGCGTTAAAACAGATCATTTTAAATCCTGCTTTAGATGGCTAAAATATGTCTTTTCCTCACAGATGTCACTGAACTCACAAACTGACAACTGAATGTAGAAAACTCTCTTGCTTTTTTTCAGTGTGAAATCTTGCCAGAGTCTTTAACGCACCATTGGTTTTGAATGTACACACACAATGTATGTAAATGCAGTGAAGTGTTCTGGTCACGTGCCAGTGTTTCAGTAGATCTTGCTGTAGGAGAATTGACTGGCTTTTGTCAGAAAACTTGCAATGACGACAGAGCATCACTTTGGCCACATCCTGATGGAGAAATAAAAGTACCATATTGATCACAAAAAATAAAAGTACAATTGATCACAAAAAATAAAAGTAAAATTGATCACAAAAAAACTAATTTAACTAATTTAAAAAATAAATTTAACATAACTATAGTTAGGCCTGTTTCCTTAAATTTGTGATATAACCGGAGTTGCAACCAATTTTACTCCATATTGTAACGTATTTATAATTGAAAAATACTTAGGCTATACAATACAAAGTGTTTAAAAAATTGAAGAACTCTAATCCAAGATTATGTGATCACTAATATAAATCACTTGCCACCAGTGCACCTAACTTTACATGGGCTATAATGAGAAAGACCGCATTCTCTTCATATCAACTCTTCAGTCTTCACGTTACGGAAACACAAACATATCATATAACATACCGAAATTAAACGGTAGTAACACATTTTACAATGGTTTATGAATTAAACAAGGTAATATATCGACACGTCCCTGCACTTTTAGAAACAGGTGATTCAGTCCCCTGCATTTTTTTTGACCCAGCGCCAATATTTCCGCCCGTGTTCTCTGATTTGTTACTGATTTGAACTAACATTCAGCCAATCACAGCGCAAATCATCTCTTGGGCGTGTCTGCCATGAGCTTCAAGTCTCTTGTTGCTCTTGCGAATTTTCGTTTGTTTAGTCACTTTGCTGTTTGGCCGCCTGGGGTAAAATGCACCCTTATGGCTTCAATGATACTAGACTGCATAGCCTATAATAAAAGATAATGAATTTCAAACCTGAACCAAACATATTTTTATTCAAAGATCAACAGTCTGTCATTAGTCTTTAGTCTGCCACAAAAAAACAACATTAAAATCATGAACTCAAATGTCATTGTGAAAAGAAAAAAAAAAGACTGTTGTAACAGTGCGTAAATCAGACCTTTCAGTATAGCCTAACGCTAATAAGCTTAAACGAAAATAACAAAATAAGTGAAGTATTTTTTTGTACACAGTGCCGCGAACAATCAATCACTCCTTTACGTGTGCATCACTGTCCTCCTCGCGGCTGCAGCAACTTGCGCTCTCTTCATCAAGGCTTAAAACAAAAAGGGGACAAAAAGGTCGTATTGTCTTTGTGCATATAGATTAATTAGATAAATGAATAGAAACAATAAAAAAGCGTTTTTGCTTTTTAGCAGCGTGTTGGGGTGTACACCAGCCATGCCAACGGAATGAGTGAAAATAAGCTTATCAATGCATATCTAAATTCGCGCCTACGGTATTTTTTTAGAACTTCAAAAAAAGAAACAAAAAAGATTCTGCAGCCAATGAGCAGCCGGCGGGGGCTGGACCGCTGGTTGCAAGACGACTCAACCTCCGCAGACAGTTTTTAATTATCAGATAATAACTACTCAAGATTTTGCTTTAGTATAATTTTTGGGACAACAGTTTAGATTTCGGGACTGTCCCGAATTTTTCGGGACGTCTGGTCACCCTAACGTCAGCTGATGTTGAGATTTTGTTGTTTTTGCCTAACCAAAATCCAACGTTAAGTCAACATCGAATTGACTTGACTTCAACCCGATTTTCATTTTCAACCAAAATGCAATGTCTGTCCGATGTCATGTCCAACGTCAACCTAACGTTATAGACGTCCGGTACCTGCTGGGTTGGGCTCCGCTGTCTTTTGTTGTCTACGTGCTGCTCGCATCCTTTCACAATAAATCCAATTTGTTTTGCGCCGAATATCTTATCATACTTTATCAAATTTGAGTCTTTTAATTTATTATTGCTATGCCTAATTGGTCTGTATGAAAGGCAGGCTGTGATGTCACTGACAGAGAGAGGACAGTTGCTCGACCCCTCCAGAATGTGTACAGGTGAGATTTGTATAAAAAAAGAGGATTGACCATTTTAAGGCAGTGTTTTCTTAATTGGGACTACTTGCCAGTATTTTACGGAATTACACATCAATTTAATTCCTTAAATCAGTTTAATTCCATAAAACAAAATATAACATTTTTATTTTATGTTCAAACTGTTAAATAAAATGAGTTTTATGTATAAAGGCAGTGTGTTCCAATAGTGTTGAGTACTGTATTAGGCTATTTATGGGTTGCTAAATATAAATCTAAATGAAAAACTTGTGAAGTTGTGTTTAACTGTGGAAATGGCAAATGAGTCAATAAATGAGTGATCCCTGCCCCCTATAGCTGTTTATATATCGGTTTTTAGGATGTTTGTGAGGAAGTGTCAGTCATGTGTGAGGAAGGGAAAGAAAGAGAGGAAGAGAGAGAGGGAGATGAGGGAAAAAGTGAGGAACCATGTGAGAACCGAAGAGAGAACTGATTTGATGAACGGAAGAATCTGCAGACTCTGACCAACATTTCTCAGCAACAAAACCAAACCACCCTGATCCCAAATTTATCATAAAGCAGACACTAGCCGCGTTTCCATTACCCTTCAAATTGCGCAAATTGAAATTGCGAATTGAAAATACGCTCAATGGAAACACGTCAATTTCGCAAAAACTCGAAACAGCAATGGAAACAGTTTTTGCGCATTTACAGGTCAGCTGACTTAGAAGGTGCGGTGTGTTTGGACAGAAGACGAGACAGTTCTTGAGAAGAAAGAATGACAGAAATACTGGATTCTAAACCTCAAAGAAATGCCACAATCAAGACCTCGGAGCAGAAATGAGTGAGAAAAACCCAGAAACACCTCATATGTGCCGCTCACTGACACAGTATAAGGGTCTTTCCTTGCCATTAATGCTTGGATAACACGCCTACGTTACCTTCCATTAATAATAATCGGTACGTGGCTGTGATATATATAAACTTACCAACGTCCGTTGCCATGATATTTGGAATGGCTTATCGCGAGAGGAAAAAATGGCGTTTTAGTCGCATAACATCGGTTAATGGAAACGCCGTCATTTCGCAATAGTTTTTTGTCGATATTTAGAAAAAAAAAAATCGCAAAAGTTTTGCGCAAATCTTTATTGGAAACGCGTCTACTGTAAGACCGTACCGTTTCATTTCAGATACAGTGGTACAGCAAATTTAAATGGCTCCATTTCGATCCAAATGTTGAAGGTGTTTTCTGTTTTTATTGTAGCAAAGCTTTTAAAACACAAGTATCTTCCCTTGCGCAAAATACAGAACCACCATTTGTTTCAAGTGGTTTTAAGTTTTGGAAGAAAGCTCTTGAACAATTCAGTTCACATGTGGTAGCATGTGTATATGAAGACCGATCATGTGAAAGATGTGTTTAAGTTTGCCCATTTCTGGATTACGAGGGCAGGCATATGATGGTGCAGCAAATATGGCTGGCAGGTATTCTGGAGCACAGGCCATCATTAAAAAGGAACAACCTCTTGCCCCATACATCCACTGTGGTGCCCATTGTGTAAATCTCATTACACAGCATGCTTGTACTGCCTCACGTGTTGTCCACAGTGCTTTACAGTGGGTTCATGAGTTAGGAATTTAGTTTGGGCAGTCAGGTAAATTTAAATCTTCGTTAAAGGAAGTTGCAAAATCTGTTCAAGGGTCCTTTCAAACTATAAGGCCCCTTTGTCCCACAAGATGGACAGTTCGCTCCGGTGCTATCCATGCAGTGCTGAATCAGTATGAGTCTGTAATTCTTGCTCTGAATGAAATGGCAGCGGGTAGCTCAGACACGGCTAACAGGGCAAATGGACTACGTGACAGATTCCAGCAGGGAAATGTAGTTCTTGGTCTTCTGCTTGCCTGAATTGGAGAATCTCAACACATCTCTCCAAAGTCGAACACAGACCATCAATGGTATGCTTTCTGCTGTTGCTTATGTGAGGGATGCTGTTGCAAATAAAAGAAATTCAGAGAGGTTTCAAATTTTCTACACCAAAGCATCAGAAATGTGCCAAATCCTTGATCTCTCTCCAATTGCACTGCCCTGTACTCGTAATCCTCCTAAACGTCTAACTGGTCAGGCTTGTGCACGTGCATTCATCTCCATCTGAATATTACAAAACGGAGTTTTACAAAGTGCTTGATGCTGTGGATATGCAGTTCAGAGAACGTTTTGAGCAGGAAGGGTTGCTGATGCTAACGAATTTGGAAAACATCCTCTTAACAGGGGTGGTTGATGATAATGTGGTACAAATGTACCCAGAACTGGACAAAATATCCCTTAACACACAATTGGCAATGTTCAGATCAAAGCATAATATGCAGTCCAGCAGTGAAGCAGCAAGCAGAAGCTGAGAGAAGTGTCAGTGGTCTCAGGAGGCTAAAAACATGGCTTCGTAGTACCATGACACAAACACGGCTGAATAGTGTTGCTGTGTGTCATATACACAAGGAAAAACTTGATCAATTAGCGAGAAAAAAGATTGCTCAACAATTTGTGGCCTGCAAGGAAAGCCGGAAAATTCACTTTTGATAATATTAAAACCTTGTAAATTGTAAAATTGATTTAGGTTTTATTGATATATTTTAATAAAATGTCTGTTGTATAAAATGACTGTAGATGTAATCTGTATACTCATTGAACACTTTTTTTTGTGCAACTGTTAAGAAGTAAGATAAAAGTTATTGTTCAAGTGTAGTGTAACTGAAATATTGTAAATATCATAAAATATCTTTATTTCATAAAAATAAAGTATAAATGTCCACAGTGGTCTGAAAGTCCCAAGTCCTGCAGTATTTTTTTTTTTATTTTGAGTATGATTTCACAAAAATAGGTTGCTGTAAGCTATCATGGCATGTTCCCAAAATTGCCACTAGGGTGCTTTAAAATGCCAATTGCTATTCCATCTAGTATTTATTATTATTAACATCACCTTTGGGTCACATCACCATACAGCTTTTGTCCGACTATTTTTCTTACTAACTTTTTTTTTGCTGTGGATGTTATTGAGCTTGTAGAAGTTTAGCTCTTGCGTTCTTCTGAACATCTCGTGCTGCCATTCAGTCATTTCTGAGTCATATCACTCCACAATCTGTCTTTCTTTTAAATGCCTGTTCCCCGAGTGGTAGGCTACAATAACTGGCTGTTTTAAAATATAACTAATATCTAAATAAAATAACAAAATAACTCAGGCGGTCTCATCTACGTGACGTTTAGGCCTCCTCCAATAAGCTGGGCTCATAGCTAGCAGGATTGCTTAGTGGCAAACTTTTTTTCATTTGATTGGTTCAACCGCCACCCGCCCGAATTTAATTAAAATATTATTTTTCGTCACGTCATCCGCCCGATCCGCTGTTTATCCACGGCTGTAACCGCCAACCTCGCATCTCTAGAAATCGCCTCAACAGATCGTAAAATAGGCACTATGATTGTGCAAGACTCAATCTGATTCAGATGAAAGTTCTCTACCGTATTCATTATAGTAAAACAAAGTTGGCTAAACTGTACCCAAATATAGATGAAACGTGTGACCACTGCAAGGCATCAAAGGGAGATCTAACCCATATGTTTTGGTCATGTCCTAAACTGAGACAATTTTGGTTTTCAGTCTTTGAGATTTTAAATTCAGCTTTTAAATTGAAAATTCACCCTAATCCAATAATGGCTCTGTTTGGAGTCAGAGGTGATGACTTCCAAATAGATAAGAATAAAGAGAATGCCCTGGCTTTTGCCACATTAATAGCTAGAAGAAGAATTCTCCTAGAGTGGAAATCACACAATCTACCTAATATGTCATCATGGCTTAGTAATCTAATGATGTTTCTAAAAACTGAAAAAATTTAATATTTTCTCAGGGGATCAACCAGAACATTTCATAAAACATGGGACCCTTTAATAAACTATTTTGAGAAGAATATACTCCTCTCTCTTTAATTTGAGCACTGAATACTTTCAATGTACCTTGTTCTGAAAAAAAAGGAAAAAAAAGAGGCACTATGATTATATATGAGTCACATTGAGGTCTAAATAACTACATTCTTACCTAGAAAACTCTTAAAACTACATAACATACTTTACATACAACTACATTGCCAGACAGTCGCCGCAAGTGGAGTGATACAAACCGTGAAACGGTTAGAGTGATATTACTGTGTGAATATAGCACTGCTGGAAAAGGCTCTCAGCCAATCAGGAATGAGAGCCAGAAAGATCTGTTGTATTAAGTATCATAACATTTAATTTTTGGCTATTTATCAAAATAAAAAATATTTATCATATAAGTGCTTAGTGAAATATTACAGTGACAGCAGTGCCTGAGGTGTGCTTACATTTTACTGTACAGTTCTAGCCCGTACTTTAGATTATTACACAAGGTGTCGGTAGTGTGCAGTAGATACACTCATATTAACGTCTGCTATATATCGCTTATCCTGCACAAATTAACCACAAACATTACAGTTCACGTCCGCAGTAACAAAAACTTTGACTAGGTGTATGATTTAGTCTCAGTTACGCCTAGATGGTTCAACAGGTATTAAGTTTATATTAATTGTGTATAATTGTAGTAATTAATTCATTAAAAACTATAATTAATGTCCTAATTGTTAATAGCTAAAAGCATGTAAACATACAGATCTTAACCAATACACTCTGTACTGGAAAACATTCAATATGTGCAAATCAATACCAGTACAAATTTTTAATGAAACCATTATCAGAACCAATACAAAACTGCAATAGAAACCATTAAATATGTACAAATCATGACCAATACATGTTTGTAAGAAAACCATTACAAATCAGAACCAATACAAGCAAACGCCCGCAAATTGCAACAGAAGCAAACTCAACTGATTTTGTTTCCTCAATATGTCCTGAGTAAGGAAAACAAAGCCCCGAAGAATCCCAATAGGGGAAAGTTTAGAAAAAGACCCAAATATAGGGAGAATTAAGAATAAATATTCTTTTTCTCACATGAATAGGCTAAAAATGTTAACCTTTAGATATCACCATGAAAATTACTCAGTGGATTACTTACATCAAGAAAAACAAAAAATGTATTCCAAGTTTTTTTTTATTGTTTGTTAACATGGGCAAACGGTGCATAATCTAATTACGCATGTGCTAATTTGCATAAATACCACAACAGGTCTAAACATTGGGTATAGCCAGGTGAAAATGTCTTGTTGAAGCTGGTTGACTTATAACAGTAAAATACTTAATGTTAAAGTCTAAATGGAACCCATTTAGGCTACCCATGAGCATTAATACATAGAGGCAAGAAGAACTTTAAACCAGCCTTTCTTATTTACTGCAGAGATGGGGTTGGGGTTGGGGTTGGGGTTTGGGTTTGTGGCTGGGTCCGTGGGACTGTTGGGACGAGTCTGAGGGAAGAACAGGAGACAAGGGTAAGAAGAATGCAGAAGACAAAAAGTAGGTAAAATAAATATTGGCTGGATCAAACAATCAAATTACATACACAATGCACCACTAGCGAATCTCATCTTCATTCTCGTCACAGGCCATCTGCAGTGAGTTGTGCGGGGTGCATTCTGTATTGTTTTTTTTTACAACTGCATCTCAGGGTGCTGCAGTCAGACTGGCAGCTGCACCTTATGACCTTCATGAGCTTCTCAGGAGCAGGAGGTAGGGTTGTCTTAATTGGCACAAAACGCTCGCCACACTTGTGCCATCCCCACTGCAGCATCTGGACCAATCAGACACACACAAATTATTCATTATATTTAATGAATAATCCAGCAAACTCACTCTCCCCACAAAGGTCTATAAAACGTCCCTCAAAACTAACATCCCAAATGAAGCTAACACACTGGCAAAACTGGGTGTCCTGTTACAGGACACATTAAGACTGATAAGACTTTTTAGGACCCCAAAAAGGAATTTGCAGAGGGCCGTGACGAACGCTTAATTCTTGCTGAGAAGGAGAAATAAACCATTTTAATCCTATATATTCTATATATAACCACTTGAGAAATGTATAAACATATATCTAATTTTCCCATCTCATGATTTTCCTTTTATGTGGTTTGGCCTATGTAACTCTTTTGGGTTAATGTTTCAGACTTGCATACTATGGTTAACCAAAATCATATGTGTGGCATGTTTAGTCTCTATAAACTCTAGTCTTCGTCCCCCATTTGTTAAACATTCAATCAAATTACATGTTCAAAGGCCTGCTAGAACACAATGGGTCGTAAAGAAATTCCCTCCAAAGGGAACACTTCTTATTGGTTCACAACCATCCAGAGGGTGTGACATCTTCACGCTTTAAAAATCAGTGATCACAAGATCACGCCTCTTACTCTCTTAGTCCTTTTCTGAAATGCTGACGTGAAGATGATGCTGAACTAGAAGTTTCTAAGGACCCCCAAGCTTGTGCCAGGCTGCGGCCTTGTCTTTCCATTCACCAAAGATACTCTGAAAACCACTGGTTCTCTCTCATCAAGACCACATCAGCAAAGATCAACTGGAGCCTCAACAAATTGCATCAGGACAGTTTAATTAAAATGGGCGAGACATGCAAGTATCAAACTTAGTCTCATTATTTAAGTATCCTTACCCCTTTAAAGAAGGGCGTGTTAGAACTAAACTGATGGTTTGCTCAAGGCTGTTGATCTGCTGAATTTCAAACAATGCTATAATTTCTTGCTTTCCTGTATTCTGCTTCAGCTCTCTTTCCCTTGGTAAACTGTATGTATGCATGCTTGTATGTATATGTTAAAGTAGTTTAAATTCTTAGTCTAGTTAATAAAGTCTTGTTCATGTCATGTGTAAAGTTGTCCATGTCTCAAGCTCATATACTGGAATTGCTAATCATAGATTTTGACTACAGGCTCTGAATAGCACTGTACAGTAAGAAAGACATTTCCCATAACCCGGAAATACACATTTATTAGAATTAATAAACAATTAACACTGAGTGTTCACTGGACAAACAGGTTAATTGATTGTAACATTATTTTTACTACATTAAGTTAATTCTATGAACTGATCCAAATATTCATAATCAATTATATAACAAGTTATGATTGGTTATTAATATTTCTTTAGAGCTAATTTGTTAGACCACTCCATAAATTAGCGCATACAGCATTATGCACCATTTGCTCATATTTTCCCCAAAAATAAATGTAAACTTGTAATTCATGTTTTGTTTGTCTTAATGAAAGTAATCAACTCAGTAATTTTCATGGTGATATCTAAAGGTTAAAATATTTGGGTCTTTTTGAAACTTTCCCCTAATGGGATTCTTTAGGGCTTTTTTCCCCTTACTCAGGACATATTGAGGATACAAAATCAGTTAAGTTTGCTTCTGTTGCAATTTATCCTAGGTTGACCCCCATTTTGGCTTAAAATGACTTGACTATAATGGAAACCATTAAAAATTCAAATCATGACCAATACAAATTTGTAATGGAAACCTATACAAACCAATAATTCCTCATGGAATATGGCCCAAAACACACTACGTAATGGACACCACTTGGTAATGGTTTTAATGGTTATCGGCTGATGGTTTGTAATGGTTTTGTAGTGGAAACCATTAGCATTCCCTAATGGTTTCTATTGGGTTTTTTTCAGCATGGAAATGTCTTCGGTAATGTTTCTGTCAGAACCCGGATAATTTGGTCAAAAAATATTTGGTGTTCCCTCAGGATATATGTTAAATGACGCAGCGCGGGCTTTATTCCTGTGTTGACAGTTAGGAGGTTCAGTTTGTACATTCGCGGCTGAGCTTCAAGAGTGTTTATATTATAGATGTTTCTGAACTGGTTTCCCACTCATATTTGAATGAAATGGATGTCGTTTGTTGTTTACAAAGTGTGTTATAAATGATTATAAAGTTATAAATATCATATTTACCCAACGAATTGGAGCGTTTTTGTGCCTCCTCAGCATTCTTCATCTCGTTAGCCTCATAGCATAATTGCCTAAGTCATTTTTTTTTTTCTTGTTTTCCAAAGACATTGAAATATGACTTAGGCAATTATGCTATGAGGCTAACGAGACGTTGGTGGGTTGACACATATGAGGTAATATTTCTACATGTTGTTTCTTATATATATATATATATATATAAGTGAATGTTTAGATTACACAGTTTTAACCAGCTGTGTTAATAAACTGCTGAAATTAAAGTAGCTTTTTTGTCCATGCTATTAGGACTTGTCTAGACTGTTTCCTCTCAGATTTGAGGAAGTGAGATGTCGTTTCTTGTTTTAAGTAAGAAACAACTAGAAATGTAACGTAGAAATGTAATGTAGTTTTACAAAAGTAATTTATTGTATTCATTATAAAATAAGGTACACACTAGAATTAATTGATTTTCCCTCTTTTGGTTTTAGTACACAAGTGTGGTCTGACTGCTTTTAATGTGTATTAATCTATATTTGCCCTGTTTTGGGTTTACGCTGACTTTCAATGCATTATGAACCAGAACCTTCCGGAACATCTTCTACACAGAACTCGACCACCAAAGACTGGAAAAACTTCTGATGCACTTTATAGGATTTTTCTGATTCATGATATAATGGTATTTTGGTCTTGGTCGTTCAAGGCTGTTGAGTGGTTTAACTGAAACCCTACAAGCAGAAGCTTCATATGAAAAAATTTATGATTTTCCATTATGATTATTTTGTGATCTGAAGAGCTGTGTTCAACGTTTAATGCCCAAGTTTAGAAATAAATCTCAGTCTCCAAACTGGCATTTCAAGTGTTGTTTCAAGATTTCTACATTAAATATGTTTTTGTGAACGTGTTCTTATCAAATGTGACACCATGTTTAGATTAGATTAGATAGCACTCCTATTTTCAGAACAATATTAAGGTTACAAACACTCTGAATATGGGTATTGATGCGTGTAAATTCAGATCATTCATAAATGTTTGGTCTAGATGCCTTTTTCAATATGTTCAGAATTTAACACTGTATTGAATATGTAATTATAGGATCAACATGAAAAAAATACAGTAAAATGCTGTAACTTGCAATTACTTAAATTAGATTATTTTTAAAAACATGCAGGATAAATTATTATTCCACACAATTTTATTTCTTACATATTTAAAGCTACAAGTTAAAATTCTGTCATCATTACTCATCCTTATTAAACTTGTCCATCTAAAGAATACCAATGAAGATATATTTACAAACACTACCAAAAATGTTTAGATTTTATTTATTTTTTATTACCAACAATAGACTTTACTAACTAGATGTTATATTTTATAATATCATTAATAGTAATTAATAATATTTTGCAGTAATGTATCAATATAGATATTACAGTATTGTAAATACAGGAGAAATGTATAAAATTGTAAAAATACAGTAAAATGCTGTTTTGTAGTTATACAGTACTGTACTGTTCTGTACTCTGTAACTTGAATCACAGTACAATTAAATAGAAATACAGCAACTTGATGGCAAGCGTGCTGCCAGTAACTTACTATAAAAATACAAGGAAATCATTACCAGTGTATGTTTATTGTTTGTGGAAGTGTAATGGAGCTGCATCAGATGAGCATAATGCTCATCTGAAGTAAACGTGCATATGTATGATTATAATTATTTTTAACTTCATTGTAAAATTCTCTCTTTAATGCCTTATCTCTATTAAGATTATAAACTTAAAACAGAAATGCAATACTATTGCAGTAATACAATTGTACTGTAAAACATTTGTTTTAACTACTAATATTTATGTTTAACATTTTTCACTTTCAAATCTTCAGACCTTTGTGCCTCAAGCTTTTATTTTGACAGATTCTGGTGAAAGTTTAGTTTACACTTTATTTTAATGTGTCAGTATTACAGTGTGATTATACATTTAAGTCCTGAGTAATAATAATGAACTACATGTCCTTACTATGGGTTAGGATGAGGGCTTGGTTTAGGGTTCAATTGCATGTAATTATGCATATTTTATAGTTATTACTACAGTAACTGAATGTAATGTGTAACAATGACACTGTACAATAAAGTGTTACCAAAGTTTCTATCCACAAAAGTGTTGGAGTGAGTGAATTAAAGTAATAAAGTGAATACTACTGTCTCTAGCTAAGGATGAAAGTCTGAGCACAGTGTGTGATGTTATTGAGATCTCTTCTGAAATTTCAGAGTTTTGAATAACTTTAGTTTTTGTTTCAGGAGAAGTGTGAGAAAAAGTCTCTATCTGATGTTAATGTAACCTAATTTATTATAGCAGAAACAGTTGAAATGTTAAAGGCCATATTGCAGGGTTTTTTTCTTCCAAAATTAATACATAACCATATGAAAAGTTAATGCATGATTTAAACTGTTTTACAAGACAAATTGAGTTTCCTTGACCGTTTTTTTAATTTATTTTTATTATTATTTTATTATTCACCTAACTTTAGCAGTATACAATATAGTATACAGAATTTACATCTTATATACATTTGACTTGGATCCTAAGCATTTCTAATTTTGTATATAAAAATTCCCCAAATAATAAAAATTGTACAATAAAAGTTAATTATTAGTAGTACTTTAATTGGAATAATACATACATATCTCACAATTACTTTATTTAAAAATAAAGCTTGTTTTCCGTGACCGTTTAAAAAAACCGCATTTTTTAAATAAGTGCGTCATATTGCGTCACGAGGAGGAGTCATTTGGCGGGCTGTTCTCTCAGTGCAGACTCAGACTCGGTTGGTGTTCAGTGAGAGCGGTCGTGATTCAGTGTGTCTTCGGTAGTTAGCCTATTGTATTTCGATTGATTATCGTCATGGTAAATAATTATGTTTGTGGAGGCTGCACAAATGTCAGGACATCGAGTCCACAGTTTAACGAGCAAGAAAAAGGACGGTGCTATGATATCTAACGTGTCTGGGTGTGTTTTGTGCGGATGAAGAGACGGACTTCACTTATTTTTTCTGTTTCAAACACGCGGTGTTGTGTAGCGTTTACTTTATATCTGAGGATTATCATCCCGGCGATATGATGCAGTTCAACACGGGATGCCGAAGCAAGAAACCAAGCGAGACTCACAACACTTTCATCGGTCCGTCAGAGATAAAGCTCGACGTGAAAGTGACCTGCACCGTAAAATAATTGTGAAGTTAAATATCAGGGCTGTTTTGGCAGCAAAAGCAGGACCGACTCAATATTAGGAATGTGGTAATGATAATATTCTCTATGTATATTCCGGTGAATATTTTAACAGTTGCAGTGTTGTTTTTTGAGTTGGAGTCAAACCAAAGGTTATTTAGACACCCGATATAACTAGTGGGTGCAGGACACTATCGTTAATTTATGTAAGGAAGGATAGCAAAATAGAGTAAACTGACATTACACCCAAAAATGCTTCATACAGTGGACTGGCAGAAAATGTATAAAAATGTGGGACCCAAAATTACTCAAGACACTTTGACCTGACCATGTTTTGCTGAAGTGTTTTTTTTTTTTTTATTAATTTTTTTATTGCTAATTCGACGAACACAGACTGAACAAAATGAAGTATTGCTTGGTATTTTATTGACCTAAATTGTGCTTAAATTGAACAGTTGACAGATATTAAAACTAATTAATTTGAGAGAGAGCCTAAAAGAAGGATGGACAAAACCAGTGAAATATAATCAACCGATTTGATAACGTCGAGATCTTGTCATATTTTACTACCATTTTCCTAAACTATAGCCTAGTGAGTGAAGGTGTCTGAATTTAGTTTGACTGTAGGCATGTACACCTGTTTTACTAAATATGCCTCTTAAATGAATCCATGAACATATCTTACATAAACTTTTTATGTAGGTAATACATTTATGTGTTTGTTATTAGTATGCAACCTTATTATTATATATTATTATCATAAATAGTTCTATAATTCATTTTCAATCTGTACAAAACCAATTTAACTTTACATTTTTGTGTTGGCTGTTTCTACATATAAAGTTTTTATACACTAAGGCAATTGTTTTTTTTTTTATTGTTTTTTTTTTATTATTCATTTTCACCAAAATGGGGCTGTTCAAAGCCTTTATAAAGTCCCTCTTCCTCTGGTCTCCTAATGGCTGACACACATGCAGGTATAAGGTAGGGCTGGGTATTGACAAATTTCACAATTCGATTCAATATTGATTATTTTGGTCATTATCAGGTACAGGCAAATTTTCTCAACGAAAACAAATCTCTTAACTAATGCTGTAAACTATGGGAGTCAGTTGTAGCCTACTAGGCTTAATTAGCCTACTATAATATCGAAGGTAAAAATTAAATTTAAATGTAGTTCTTCAACTATTTACTTTGACTGTAACTCAAAACACAAAATTGCGACTGTTAAAATATACACCGACCGATCAGGCATATTATCATGACCACATTCCTAATATTGAGTCGGTCCTGCTTTTGCTGCCAAAACAGCCCTGATATTTTATTTCACAATTATTTTACGGTGCAGTTCACGTCGAGCTTTATCTCTGACTTACCGATGAGGGTGTTGTGAGTCTTTAAATTTATTAATTTACCAATAATTGTTGATAATAGTATTACAAAGAAAAATAATTAGTCTATGATTTTACCTTTGCAAAGAAATTTATCTCTTATTTACAATACTTGTGCAAAAATTTTTTAACCCTTCTGTTTTTCCCATTATTTTCTAAACTACACACATACCCAGAAACTAATTACCTAACAATCTTTCAAAAACCACAAGAAAAATACCAATTAAAATATTGATTTTTTCACTAGATCAGTTCAGATCAGTAATATTTTCAACACTGCTGTCCACACAGGTCTCCATAGACTCGTTAGACTCTGTTTGAGTTGCAGCCTCAGTCACATCTGCACACATAAATCAAAATTATGACAATGCCTTTTATCACATGCAAGGTTTTTTTTAATGCAGTCAACAACATTGATTCATAATGTACAGCACCATACAATCAATACCCACATTTTTAATAGTCAGTTGTTCCTACAAATTAAATGTTTAGTTTCAACATTCAACATCCCAGTAATATTCTTCTTAAACTGTGATGAAATAACACAACACGTGACATGATCAACCTAGATTTTGGTAAAATAGCTAATTAAAGACACCTTTAATTTAATATCTCACATCTAATAGTGTGACCTCAAAACTCAATCAGTTACTTTAGTATTCATACTGAGTCTGATCTGTGTGAATGTAAATATTCACACTCTGATGAGTGGTTTTTGCTAATATTATTACACAATTATACCATGACAGTCATGTCTTTGGCAACATACAAAACCAAACGAAATACTTACTGTACCATCACATAGGCTACACACACAAATGAAGCCTGGGCAACCTCCAGTTCCTGAAGAGCATTGCCCAGTTGGCTCTTTATTTGTTGATTTTCCTTTTTGGCGAGAGCAAGTTTGTTCCATGTTGCATATGTGACATTTTTCAGATTTATGCCAGTTTAGTTGATTTTATTTGCCAATTTCTATAAAAATGCTCTCTGTTGCAGTGACATACGTGTGTGTTTGTGTGTGTGTATGAGTTAGAAAGTTCGTTCCACTTTGGGTTTATGCTCTAGGACCAGACCTTTATTTAAATGTAAATTTTTTTAGATTTATGCCAGTTTTGTTTATTTTATTTGCCAATTTCTGTAAAAATGCTCTCTGTTGCAGTCACATACATGTGTGTGTGTGTGTGTGTGTGTGTGTGTGTGTGTGTGTGTGTGTGTGTGTGTGTGTGTGTGTGTGTGTGTGAGTGTGTATGAGATAAAAAGTTCGTTCTACTTTTTATTTATGCTCTAGGACCAGACCTTGGTTTACTTGTAAAAATTTTAAGATTTATAATGGATTTACTTTTATTTTTTTGACAAACAAAATTTTAAAAAGTCATTTTTTTCATTTTCCCATTCATTTTCAATGTGGGGTCATTTTGACCCCAAACAGCTTAAATGGTACTTTTTTTTTTTTACACACCTTTAGAACAACCAAATCAAGCCCAGTTTTTTTGTGCATGTTTAGATAGATTATTTAGGAAAAGTCACAGAATTTCATGCCCCTGAGATGAAGGTAACACTTTTAAAAAATGAAGGAAAAGTCCATTGGGGTCATTTTGACCCCAAACAGCAATTAAGGGCTAGAGCACTGCAAATACACCTCCTGGCGAGACATTGCGGTATCCAGACAGACATACTGCAAATACAAACAACCATCAAAATGAAATGAAATGTAATACGCGTCAGTCGTTGCCTTGGTAACGCAATCGTTTACTGATTATATGAGATATTAATTGCGACTGCGTTATGGAGAATGATTTGCTTCGATTATTCATAAATTACATTAACCATATTTGTTAGCCTACTTACTGTTTAGAGTTGAAAGTCTTTTCTTACCGCCTCCACTTCTTCATCATTTATGGATGCATATTTACTGGATGAAAATCTGTCTAGAAACCTTCCCTTAAGTTGGCTGTGATTAGATTAGATTAGATTCAACTTTATTGTCATTACACAAGTACAGGTACAAGGCAACGAAATGCAGTTTAGGTCTAACCAGAAGTGCAATAGCAGCAAGTGCAGGATATACAGTGGTTCATAAGTGCAGAACATGGATATGTACTGAATAAATATAGAGTTGAATACTATTATAAACAAAAATTTACAGATAGATTGTCCTATGAATATAATATACAGATAACTATTACTGTGAACAGAGTTTACAGCTAGATATGTACTGAATATAATAATATACAGATGGCTATTACTATAAACAGAATGTTTACAGATAGATATGTACTGAATATAATATACAGATGGCTGTTACTATAAACATAATTTTACAGATAGATATGTACTATGAATATATATACAGATGGCTGTTACTATAAACAGAATGTGAGCATAATATACAGATGGCTATTACTATAAACAGAATTTTACAAATAGATATATGTATAAGTTAGGCTAATGAGCAGTATAACAATGGATTTAAAGTAGTGCAAATAAAGTTTGGACAGAAGCTATCCGAGTGAGTGCAGTGGAAAGTAATTGCCTATTACAGTTAAGGTACGATATTGCAATGTATATATAACAGTCGGTACTGTAAATAAACAGTCGGCAGTGCAAATGAGCATATTCCAGTCAAGGTAGTAGTGCAAGATGCATATGTAAACAGTTGTTACTGTAATAACAGTCAGCAGTGCAAATGAACATTATAGTATTGCAAATAACAAAATGGAGGCAGGTGTGAGGAGGGAGAGGAGAGTCAATCAGTATATAAGGGGAGTGGGATCAATGAGGGTTAGAGTTTAATAAAGAGACAGCTCTGGGGAAAAAAGTGATGATTTGTATTGATTTGTATTGATTGACAGCTCTGTGATGATTTGTATTGAATAATATATAGCCATTTTTATCTGACAGTCCAAGAATTTCCATCACATAAGATTTTACAATGTTTTCACTAAAAAACACCTAAAACTAGATCACTGGAACATTTCATTTACTTATCATAGCTCAAAATCATGTATTTCTCAAAGTGTATACACATATCTTACCCCTAACTGCACAATTATCAACACCACTGAATATAGTTGTTTTGACTATGTTTTTTATATGTTTTACTTTAAAATATGTGTTGTGGTGGAAATGACATGGCGGAAGAGACTGTGTGGCGGAAATGACATAGATAGGCAACTTCCAGGGGGGTAATCTTTCAGAAAAAACTGAAGCTTCCCTGGGCGCCGCCATTGATTAGCAGACCATCACCTGCTGTTAGCATTCCATTGACTCTCATTCATTTTAGCGTCACTTTGACAGCGAATAACTTTACATCTGAGGTGTTTAAAGACTCCATTTGTCTATTATTTATTTCTAAAGAAACATGAAAATGTATAAAAGGCTCCATTACCTTGTATCTTACGTTATTATGTTATGTATCTTACATAATTTGGTATGTGGGAAGTGAATAGCCTACATATGAATTAACATTTATCCACGAACTTTAAATCATTTATCTACTTCATTAAATAATGAAGTATGGGTAACGGGGTATCTATATTAGCGGGGATGGGGAAATGATCATGAAATTATACATGCAATGAAAAAAAACAATAAAACATCTCAATGTCAATCGCGGTTAACATTATTCCTTTATTTATTTACAGATATAGAATACGCTTGAAGAGAGACTATTTAAAATGAATATATTGAATGGATACGAAAATGACTCGAGGGGATAGTATATTGTATACTTACAGTATGGTTCCTTGGCTTATATACTAAGTCTGTTTTGGATGGGTTATTATTCGGTTTGATGTTGATAGAAGGAAACGAATAAGATAGATGGAATTTTTTTTTTGTAAATGTGCGTTTATGCATGTATGTGTGCATCTGTGCCTATTTGAATCACTTTTAATAATTTTGCAAGATTGTGCTGAGATGTGCATGTGCTGAGATGTACATGTACTTATTTATCTGTTATTTTTTTATTTTATTATATGTGTGTTTTATTACAATTTTAACTAACCAAAATTACTAAGAAAAGGCTACTCAAACGATTACAATCCAAAAGTAGGTTATATTTTAACGTCGATTTTAGCCACTTCTTGTCAGGCCTATAATGTTTTAATGTAAGATGTCATATTGTAATTGTATATAGCGTAAGATGTTATATTAATATTATTGTAATATTAATATACATTATATTATGTTATTACTATACTATATGATTTGATTTCCAAAACAAACACACACACATTAATGTTCAATGTGAGTTTACTCTGATGCGTCATTGACCGTTCGAGGTCAGCTTGCTTGCGCTTTACCTGGCAATAGTCAAAGCCCTTATTCATTCTGATCATCATTCAAGACAAGTATTGTGTTATATCTCCTTTCCTTACACACTACTCTTACAATGTTACTGTTATTAAACTGCACATATCTATACATACTGTACATATCTGTCTATATTCTTAATACTGCATACCCATGTGTTCTGCTCTTATAATGCTACACTACCTGTCTATACTATACTTTTTTTGCACTTCTGGTTAGACACTAACTGCATTGAATTGTCTCTGTACTTGTACTCTACACAATAACAATAAAGATAAATCTAATCTAATCTAAAGGGGTATTAAGGTGTCACCTCCCTTATCAATATTCAGTAGGCCACTGACTTTGAATATGTATCATTACGAAATTCTAAACCATAAGTAATAAAACCACATGACATTTCTGTCAAAGTATGTCTACTTGAAGTGTCTATTGTGTTTCGATAATAAATATTGAATCATTTGGTTAATAAATATTTATTTATTGAAACCATAAACACAAATTTTTGAAAATGTTTAAAAAACAATATAAAAAGTAATAATAATATAATAATAATAAAAAACCCCTATCCCCTCTCTAGCTACATTTGTCGTGGGGAAGAAAAGAGAGAGGCCATGGGGTGGATGGCTAGGGTGATACATAAGGGGAGAAAGAGCAGTGACTATTGAACAGTGTTATGTCTACCAATGTGATAATGTATTAAACTAAAGACAAAAGGCACAAACACAACCCCAGAATAATTTCACATTCTTCAACTGTTTCATGTTTAAAACATATTGAGAGGTTTAATCCAGCATCACCCCTACTGGATTAAGACTCTCAAGCCTTCAGCTAAATTATTTAAAAAAATATCATTACCCATAGTGGATAAATGAACTTTGTCCCTAAGAAACAGTTGAGGCTTGTTAAATACAATTTGAGGGTGATGCACGATACCCCCCTGCATTCCCAAGACAGAGGTAGCCATGACACTGTTCACCCATTTACGGGACTTGTCAATTTTCCCCGGAAGGCCCGATCTCCACCAACGTCTCTGGGTGATGTCAGACAGCACGATGACCATCTGAGGGAAACGCCGATGGAGATGTTGCAGATCCTGCTTCAATGCTGCGACGAGATCGATGCTCTTCCTGCATCCCAAGTCGTTCCCGCCGCAGTGAATCAGCAGGACATCCAGGGCTGTTCTTCCTCTAAGGGACCAGTAGAAGAAAGGAAGGAGTCCGTGCCATCGAAGTCCACCCCAGCCAAACCAGTGAACCTTGGCCCCTATGGTCTCTCTGGCCCTCTCTTCCCCGCGACGAATGTAACTGCTGCCCATGATCCAAATCACTGGACCTGTTAATACACACAGCAATCACAATCAAAACATTGTTTTGTCAGTGTCGGTACAAATATTTTAACACACACAAGTAACTTGTGTCGGCCATTGATTTCTTTCTATCCGAACAAAACAGATAATAATAATATGACAATATTTATTATTTTATTCTCTCTTACGGTCAATGTGTTGCTTTCAATATTTGACTTTAATCTAAATTATACTATAGCTACATGGCTAACCTTTGTTGTTAGGCATGGTGTAACAGTGCAGCTTTAGTGCAGCTAAAACGTAAGTATTTGAACCTGAGGAAAGAAAAATGAAAAGGGCAACCATTAGTTATAGATGTTATTGGTGACATTCGTTATTGTCCATCTATTATCTATATGTTATTTAACAGGCCAAAGCAGACGCTTTTGTCCAAAGCGATTTACTGAATAACTTTTTATATGACTGATTCGTCCATTTCTCTTGCGTTGTAAGTAACAGTTAACGCCATTTTGTGGTTATATTCGGCGACCATTAACGTTATACAACATCATGTGCATCAATTAACCTTGTTAATTATGTGCCCAGCAAGCATGTTATCTTTACCAATGCCTAATTTCATCGTGCTTAAATTACATTTAAAATATGCGCTACCTGGGTGGTTAAATAAACTTATTTAACTTACATTAACTTATCATTCGACTTGCATTAGCTGTTATGTTATGTTAACTAGCATTTAGTTAGCAACAATTAGCCTGTGCCTAGTATGCCATTTCCTTACATATACCTATTTGGTATGAATTCATATCACAAGTGCTTGAATTTAATTTTGCGTGCATTTATGAATTTTGTATGCATTTGTGAATCTTGTGTGTGCATTTGTGTACCCTGTGTGTGCATATGTGAATGAGTGTGTGCATTTATCTTTTTTGAGACTTCTAGCTCCATACAGCTCCCACTGGCTCCCACGTAATTCAAACCATGCTTGTAGCGATCCTTCCCCACTTCTTGCTAAAAAGAGAGTCAGTTGGACATGAGTCAAAGCTATGGATGTTTTTCATATTCATAAGGTCCTAGGGATATTAAACATTTTTCACACTACACTTAACCCAGGGTTAACATATTTTTTAAACCCAGTCTGCTTTTAACCCTGGGTTAAGATTAAGAACATTTCAAACATATTTTGCAGGTAAGGTGGTTTTCTGCACCACAACCTCTGGCAGTCTCCAGGTCCCTCCCTCTTCATGCCACACCGCTTCCCTCCGCAGCTAGTCCAGGTTGCTGTAGTTACAGTCCCTTCGCACCAGGGGCGTCATGCGCTCCAAGGTTCCTAGAAGGAGCTGGCCTTCCCACTCTAGACGCCGGATGGTGGCTAGATAATCATCTCTCTCCATCTCGTCCAACATATGGTTGGACATTTGAGATTGGTTCTAAAGTTTCTTCTCAATAGCAAAACTAGAAATATAATCTAGAAGTTAAGACAAAAACAATAAGCTTTTTATATGCTTTTTTTTAATTGTATATCATAGATCCTATACATTTACTATTTCAAAACACAATATTTAGTCCTGTACATTTAGAATATATATATATATATTCTGTATATTTATATATACAGAACTCTACTTCTGTGTATATTGTACTGCATAAATACCGTGTGTATATTTATATAGTATACATTATGTATTGTGTGTATATTTATTTGTTGACTTGTTTTAGGCAAAATCAAAGCAACTTGTCACATCGTGGTCAACATTCACCTGTTCTTGTGTGGCCACAGGTGCAGTGATGGGCTCTTCTTTAGGATGGTCCACATGAAGGCCACCTGTTTAATTAGAGATACCATGACAATTTAGCTAGATCAAGATGAAATAGAACCTAAAGCTGTACTGAAAGAAAACTAGTTTCAACATTACCAGTTGTGTGTGTTTGACTAGCTCTGGACCTCTCCAGAGAAGAGAGTCTGGTCTTGTATGTTCTCAAGCCAGCAAAGTCCTCCTGGAGTTTGACTGTGGACTCTTTTATGGCATCAAAGTTGGCCTGCATCCTCGCTAGTGTCTTCTCATATTCCTAAATTTAAATTAAAATTTAGCATACATTCATGCTAGCGCCATGCTATGCTATACACAGGAAAAAAATTGCAAATAATGGATGGTTAAGTATTTCTATTGACAATGAAAAAAAACACATTAAAATAGAAAGTTTCCTCAAAAATTCTTCAAGATCTTCCGAGATGAAGGCCTCATCCTAGTGCAGAAACAACAACTTTAAAACTCTTCCATTAACACCATGTACACACCTCTTTTATACTGTCGCTCTCTAATGTGTTGCTCTGGGGTCACGACAGAACAGCTGGAGGATCTCCTGAATTCTTACCAGCCAAAAATGCTGTTTAAAGACAAAAATAAGTCAAAATTGTGCTCCTTTCACTATTGAAAGAGCTTCCAATTTACACAAATGTTGTGTTTCTTACAACTGAGTCCTGCAACTTCTTGATTTCCTCGTGATACTCACGAAGGAGGGCATCTTTTGGGTCCACGTTGATGACCGGGCGGTTTTGCATTCTCTTGGCGCTGTTGGCGTAGCGTAGAGTACCGATGCTCTCTTCGTAATTGTTGTCGGCAGATGAGAGACATGCTATCATGAGGGTACGTGTGTTTCCTCCCAGAGAGTCTTGAAGCAAACGAGTGAGCTTGGAATCACGAAACGGGATGTGCTTGGAACGACCGTCCACCAATGCAGATATAACATTGCCAAGGGCTGAAAGAGAATGGTTGATCTTGAAGGCGATCTGCAGTAGCACCGGATTTTGACTGTCTTTCAGTCCCGGCAAGGTTCACGAGATTGAGCTTTCCAGCACGTATATGTTCTTCACCTGCAGCATCTAAAATTACATATGAAAATTACAGAGATGCTGCATATAGATTTATTCATGCAGAACTCAGTAGAAATGTGTGACTGAGACACAAACCTGTGTAGCAGCTCTCCATGTGAATGGTGAATATGGAGTGTGAACGAGATGAATCTTTGTTCATGAGTGTGGATCCCACAGAGCAATTCTTCCAGCCCTGATGATCCTCTCACATTCCTCAACGCTGTGCACCGTATGCATGGAGAGATCCTGTACATACACACCACGCTCAGGATGCTCCTTCAGCTAAAACACAGCATTGAGACATTCAGCCCATTTTAGCTAATATACAATGGCTTTGTGTGATCAGTGGAGAGACATACTTCCATCTTCTGCTTGGTGTCTTTTACCTGGAAATATACAAGGAGGAAATCAGAGATCTTTTGGCAAGAGGCCCGTACAAGGAATTTTGTGTTCTTTGCATGCTTAATAGAAAAGTTCAGGTTAAATGTCACTTAAAAACTTTAGCACAATGAATATATAGTATTTCGGCTCTAAACATTTTACTGACCACAAACTTTTGAATGTTAGTGTATTTATAATACTATGATGGCATCCTATCTATATATAAAATCACATAATATGCAAATCGGTTACCTGGATTGCCTCAAAGATGTGCTCAAAAGATCTAGGGATGATTAAAACACCTTGGCATGGTGAACGACTTGCCACTCCCTGTTTGTCCATAAGCAAAAATTGTCCCATTGTAGCCCTGAGTTACACCCTGTTTATAAAATAACGATATATTTCACACTGATTAGTACATAATGCAAAAACACAGACAGACAGATAGATAGATAGATCCCTAGAAGATCTAGCTGTCACACTGACCACCAACAGACATCCCAACCTGCAAAAAGTCATTTCATATATATATATATATATAGGCCCATGAAATTACTTGTTAATTATGTTAAAATATGTAGATTACTTTTACTATTTATCAGAGGTGGGAGTAAGTCACACATGTGCAAGTCACAAGCAAGTCCAAGTCAATTTTGAGAAAAGCAAGTCAAGTCAAGTCACTGCTTTATGTCAAGCAAGTCAAGTCAAGTCGTAGCTTGGGTCACAAGTCACTGGCAAGTCATACAAACGTTTGATGATTTCACTGAATTTATATATTAAAATAAGTTAAAACTACAGAAGTTGTGGACTATGGTTTTATTTGCAACATTTTTTTTTTTTTTAAATATGCATTTCCACATACAGCTGAGTGGTTACTACAATAAAAATCTAAAAAATAAATAAATTTCAAACTACATAGCCTAAAATGTAAATGTAACTGAAATTAGGCCAACATTAAATCATGAAAAAATAAATATGCCTCAAACATTGCAGAAGACCATTAAAAGGTATTAAAACAATTCACAAAAAGTATAATGGTTCCTATGCCACCAAATGGTATTATTCAAACTGGCATCCCCTTTATATAAGTTATATATATTTTAAATATGAAGTTAAATCCGCCTAGGCTAATTATAAAAATAACTCATACTAGGGCAATTTTTCCACCACATTTTGAATTTTGGGTGCATATTTTAATTCTGCTGGTATTTTGCCCCCGACCCCCTGATAACATCTAACCCTACTTTAAGAGAAACACAAAACATGACAAAACATTAACATTTTTTATGTTGTTTTTTGTCATTGGAAAGAACGACATATTTGGCTTTAAAGCATGATTGGAAAGAAATGTGGCAAATGTTATACAAAACATATGCCATCATTAATTATCATTTGAATATTGACAACATTAAGCTACATTTGAAAACATAATTGTGTATAAAGAGGCATGCTGTTTTGACCAATATTCTCTCTAGATTTAAAGATTTAGTTTTAAAGAAAGTCAAATTAACAAACAGGTTAAACAAGCCATAGCTTACTTTTAGACGTGGTGAATGAAGTTTGACTGTTCGAGGTTGTGATGGTCGTCCGATATCCCTTGCCAGTTATTATGCGTACAGCAAATCTTCTTGTATGAATAACGATGCCTTGTGTTTTTATATTTAACGCGCTCACCGCGATGTGTTTTTTCTGTGCTTGTGCAGCGTCACGCAAACGCGCAGAATCTGATGCCTGGCGTCAATGGTTCCGTTGCTTTCATTTTGTTCATCAGTTGATGTTGCGATGATTTATATAAAAATGTATATCAAGTCATTCTCGAGTCATACAGTTCAAGTCAAGTCAAGTCTCGAGTCATTGGATCTCAAGTCAAAGTCAAGTCGAGTCATTTTCTTAATTTAGTCAAGCAAGTCTCAAGTCCTTAAATTTGCGACTCGAGTCTGACTCGAGTCAAGTCATGTGACTCGAGTCCCCCATCTCTGCTATTTATATAAGCTGCTTGTACTATTTATGTAAACTGCTTTTATTTATATTCCATTGGAACTTTAAACAGGTCTAAGGAGTTTGTTGTTTTCATATAGCCTTGGCAAATAGCCGGCCTGAATAATATGCACATGAAATGAAATTGTTGAACTCACCTCAACATGTCTTTTACAATCATTTAACCCGCCATGGGCAATGCTGAAGTCACTGTTACAAACTGTAGAGAGTGCAAGACTGTCATTATGTTTTACTCTTATAAGACAGGGGTACACTTTCGTGTAGTCTGGCGTAAAATGTATCTTATACTTTCATTTTGTGGCACTCTCCCTCTGCCATGGCGCTCCTGTTTCTAGATACACTGAACTGATTAATTCGGTTCAGGAGAAGAGATAAAACCCCCCACACTGACAATTGATTGGTTTATTTACCGAAACAGGCCAATCAGGATGCTCTCTAGTTTAGGCTACATGCGCTTCACGAGGCACACACACGCAAGGTCTCTCGCTCCCTCTCCGCCGTGCGCGCGCTACACGGTTTGCAACACAGTTTCTGTCTCCCATGATCGGTCTTGCTCGCTCGCTCTAGATCCCGAGAGATTTTAACTAATTTGCGGGCATCAGGGAGCCGCTATCAATATGCGGGAAACTCCCGGAACTTCCGGGAGACTTGGGATGTCTGCACCAATCACACACACACAAAAATCAATATTACCTCCACCAGAGGATGTACGATATACATAATTCCTTAATATTATGCATTAACTTAATATGGCGTACTGGAGTTAAATTTTAAAATAAATAAATACTATGCAAAATGACCAAATAATTAATCAGAATACTTACCAAAAGTTGCTCGTGCTCATGCTTGCCGTCTCTGCAAGATTCGGTGATTTCAGATTTCTCTTGGCACAGCTACTAGAATACTTACAAAGTCTATGATTTTGTACAGTGTGGTGGAAATGACAGTGAACCCAAGGGACAAGGGTTCTACTTGAATAAATATTGCAATATATAATATGTATAATTGAAATAGACATTATTTTATCATTTGTACTTAAAATCTATATTATTTAAATATTTAATTTAGAATTAAGCGAGGTTGAAGGTACAAAGTCTGGCTTAGGGACAGAGGGAAAACCATGCATAAAAGGCCTCATATTATATAATAAAAATAATGATAAGTTACCCTTAGGGTGAAGTAAGTATGACAAAAACAAAAAAGAAGAAATGTTTTTTAGATTTTATTATTTCATCCAGGGACAAGAAAAGTACCACAGTTAAAGAATCACCCACAAACACTTAAATCACACTTTTATTTATTTTATAATAATAAAGTTATATGAAATATAAACATTTAATTGTGGCTGTCATAAAAAAAAAAAAAACTTGCCAGATTTATTCAAACATGCAATAAATATTGAAGAACGTTGAAGATTATAATGAATGTGTAATATAGTGCATATATTTAGCAAAATGCTCATCTCGAGTTAATTTTCTAGCTGACTAACGAGTTTTTGGTCACTGGATATGGTTTTTCTGAGGTAAATGTGACGTTACATGACATTGTTTACAAGCTGTAAACAACTTTAATGACATCTTTTCAGGGTTGAAACACTGAGCAATTCCATGTGAGATGATACGGATTTCGATAAGTTGTACTCTATCTTTTAACACACTTTCAGATGATCATTCATGTTTATTTCACGCTGTAACTGGTATTATTAAAGCTAGGTTTAAACTCGCTGCGTCCGCATGAGCGTGAAGGTGCGCGCAGCAAAAATGACGTAATTGCGGTGTTGGGCGGTTGTGTGCGCAAGACACCATTTCGCTTGGCGGTGTTCACAGCTTTTTTTTGTAACCGTCTGCGGAGACTCGAAAGTATAAACAAGGCTTAAGGCGGAAGAGAAGATCATGCTGCTGCTTCTCTAGAGCTGAGCTGCGCCACAGCGATCTCACGCCACAGCACCAAAACGGAATGAATTTTTTTGCATTTCGTAAGAAAATGGCAGTAATTTGAAATCTGAGACTTTGTTTCATATTAATAGTAACAAAGCACAAAGATTATTGTGATTTATGAGATGGGATGTGCTGTGTTACATTCTTCAACTGAAAACAGGATGACTAATCGATTCTTTGGATTTAAGAATTGATATAGGTTTGTAAAAATGAGAATCGATTAAAATCGAGAAATTTATATTTTTTACCCAGCCCTAGTATAATGGCTTCATGATGTGCCTTCCCAGAATGCCGTAGGCCCAGCGGACAACCTGCTTGTATGCTGTGTAGCGTTACCTGGAGATAGGGACAAAATATCAATATTGATTGTCTCATAACAATGGCGTCAAAAAGTGTGACAAAGGTAGTCGTGGCCTTAACATAGGCAACTTTTAATTGAGAAAAAAATATATTTTTGATATTCAAATCTTTAATAATATTGTAAGTAATAAATGATCTCTGCGCTAAACATACTTGTTTCTGCTGGCCTGGAGAGGTCCATGCTCTCCTATGTCTTAAGTGCACATAGGCACATACGGGTTCAGACTTTCCTGTGGTGATGACAAACCGCTATATCACGTAACGTTGGTGTGGACAGATATTACCAAGTGTGGCATATGTCTGATCAAAGCTTATCAGTTTCTGATATTGGTAATTATCAATATTCCTAGATGACCAATACTAGCTCTGCTATTGGCTGATACATGATAATAATCTGTACAATATTGTGATCTGAGCCTCTAATCATAATTATTTGGCTCAGGTCATACGAGTTAACATTGACAATTTCCTCAGCATTCAAACTTTCATTGTTTTCCTATTGTTTACATTGGCCGCACTCCCTCCCGTTACATCACTAAAAATGAGCAGCGAAAACAACGCTTCAGTGACACTTGAAGAGAGAAACAATTCCTTTCCTCTTAACACATTCTGTAGCTTTTTCTGAAATGAAGAAAAACTTTTGAAAACAACTATGAGTAATATCTCTGACGTCAAATATAATGACATAATTTACATTTTACTTTCAAATTCTTATCTGTAATGTAACAAATCCAAAGTAATGGAAATATTTCTATACTATTAGCTTGACTTCTGTTTAAAGCCTGCTTAAATGTCCCAAAAGCTTATTTCACAATTATCACAATCAGTGTTGGGGGGTAACAAGTTACGAAGTAACGGATTACAGTAACGATAATACTTTTTGGGGTAACGAAGTAAAGTAACGCATTACACTAAAAATATCGGTAACTACACTACTTTACTAGACTATAGGAACGCGCTTTCCTGCGTTACCCAAGCCATGTTTGCCTGCGTGTAAAGCTCTGGGGCCTCATTTATAAAGCTTGCGTACGCACAAAACGGGGCTGAAAACATGCGTACGCCAGTTCCTGCGCAAAAGGTGGGATTTATAAAGAAAAACTTGACGGGAAAATTTGCGCACCTGCACGCAAACTCTGACCCATGCGTACGAACGTTTTGGAGATGGAGCACTTTGGCGACACCGATGGTGAGCTGGAGTTAAATGTATTTTTGGTCACTTTTATACAGAAAATCTAAAGAAAATTAAACATATACTGAAAGATTATACAAATACAATTTCAATCACCAAGCCTGTCACTTGAAGCAAATATCCATTCCTTCTTAAATGTCCGCGGCAGTGAGCGTGTTGAGCCGTTTAGTGAAACTGACGCAAATAACAGTTTAAATAAATAAAATACTTCTGATATAAACATTTATATTAAATATGCCATTCAAATTAATGGAGTTAAACACTTAAACATGAAATCATTACTGAAGTTACAAAAATTTTTTAAATTCAATCATTAGAAATATTTGTTGTGGATGCGATTGTTTTTGAACACTTTTCCTGTGGCGTGCTTTAATGTTTTAACCACAGAGATAATTGCTTATCATGATAATACCAGATTGTCTGAGAAAATAGTTTCGTGCAAATAATGCCCAAGGCCTGTCTGTTTCCATTAAAAATATAAATCAATTAAAAATACAATTCGGCAAGTGGAAAAGATTGAGAAAAACTTTCTCTGAAATGTATTTTACACTATTTGATTTATGTAGGCTATTCAAAAACAAGGCAAGGATAGACAACTACTTGATTTGTATTAATGTAATGTTTCTTGTACCGTTTATATCATTTGCATATGATTATTCATCCACGTGATAACGTTTAAGTTATCACGTGGATGAATAATCATATGCAAATGATATGTAGATGAGGATCTGCATAGTAAAACTAGGCGTTGTAAGCTCCATATATGGTTATTTCGGGGTGGAGACGCATGCGCGCATAATCTTCCGCTGACTGGGATTTATAAAGTGAATTATGCGCAGGTTCTGGCGTACGCACGGTTTTATAAGTCTGAATATTTTTTTGCGTACGCCATTTTTGGCTTTCGGGCGCACGTACACTTTTAGTAAGGTTCCTACGCACAGTTTTATAAATGAGGCCCCTGATCTGTTTAAGTGGTGCGTGCATGTGTGTGTGTGTGTGTGCTTCCCTGGGCACCGTTGTCATAGAGATCGATTTGAGTGACGTAGCTGCTGGTGCGAAGGGGAGCGGGAAATGGAGACGGAGACGGGGGGTTTCAGCCAGTGGCGATATTCACATTACTTTAAGTTTATTGCTCGAAAGGACAAAAATATTCGCGTGAAATGCACTCTATGCTCAGGCAGCAAGTACTGGCCATCCAACTATGGCACTCGTGGCTCAGTTTTGGTAATGGCAAAGATCATATTGGCCATATCTTAAAATATATTTATATTACATTAAATGTATTGTCATGTCTTATTAATGACACCATGGTCATTTTTGACCATTTTGTGTGTATTTGACAATTACAGAGAAATAAGTTGTGAAATAGAGCTCTATTGGGGATCATATGCTGTCTGAGAAGCGTCTTTCTGTGCATGTGTTTCGGGTGTGTGTCAAACAGCACAAGAACCATTGAGTTCATGGCTTATTGAGAACGTTTTGCTAACGTTAAGAAAAAGTCCTCTATATGTTCAAAACATCCACTTTTTTCAATGTTTTTTCAATGTTTCTTCTTGGTTTGAAGGAACACTCTATTTTAGAATTATTGCAAACACTATGGGAATGTTCTCTGAATTTTCTCTAAATGTTAGACTAACGTCCAATTAAAATATTTCTGGGGAGAAAAAATCCAGAAAGAAATTTTGCTGAGCCGAACATTAACATGTTAAAAACTTGCAGCATCTCTACATGTACACTTCACACTGCCCAGCCTGGTTTCAGTCTCACCTATCGAGCTCTTGTTCACAGGAGAAGCCTCTACGGCCTGAGCAGTTCGAACACTTTAAGTCTGCTAACTCGCCCTCTCATCGACCTCAGAGAGGGACAAAGATGATGATGACAAGGTGAATTCTCCTGGATCTGGAGAGGCCTGAGGCTGGGATATTTATGTTCATTTACATACATACATTTACATACTCTTTCACCCATGTGAGTCATCGACATCCTCCTCCAAACTGCAATAAAAACAATACAAAATACAATACAAAAAAATGATAAAATACAACTCTCCTCAGAAATACTCCTCCCAAAATATTTAATAAAATTAAAATTAAATAAGAAAAGAACAATAAAATAAAAGTGTCCTCAGAAATTATATGAACCTTTTAAAAAAAAAAGAAGCTATGTAAAGGAAATGTCCTCCGATCTCCTTCTAGAATAAAAGTCTCCTCTCAGAAATCCTCTGAACAGCTTCAAAATCTCAAGATCCGCACAGAAAATACTCTGCAAAAGTCACTGAATTCGCCTCGTCTCTCAACCAACAGATAGCGGTCGGTTCGAATGTGTGTGTGTATATATATGCGCAGTCAGAATTCATAACATGCAACGCTATTGCAACTAAAATTTTAATCACTCATACGCAGGTACATACCTGAAATATTTTACATATATTTTCAACCTTCATATACCAAAATATATTTCAAAATGTTTTTCAGTGGCAAGAAAATACATTTCCAATCTTATAGTAGCTTACATTTCAACAAAATGCACATGTGGAAGGAACATAGACTAGCAGCGAAAACTAGATATTGTATCCATAATTTTAAAAGTGTTTTTTTTTTTCCTCACGTTTTCCACTTTTGTTCACATATGATCTTCCCAAAAATACAGAGAAAAGAAGTCAAATTACAGTCACTTGATCCTCAGCCTTGTGATGTTTCAAATAAAGCAACTTGGTTTCCTTAAAGTCTGAGCTTTATTAACATCAAAGCTTTTGACTGTACACGCAACACAAATGTGACTAGGCTACTTGGAAAACTGGCAGACTGGGGTTTTTCCTTGAACGTCTGCAACTGTAACATCCTCCTCATTCAAGCATTTTGTTACTGCTAAATGAATTATCTTTGAAGCCACACAAGGTCTTTGTTTAGGTCCTTTCAGGACCGGTGGTGGTGCTCCTGCTGCAGCTGGAGAAACGGACAGCTCGTCCTCCGACCCCTCAGTCTGCACTGTCACAAGCCTTATTAGAAACACTAACAAATGTGTTTTTTTGTATTATATATTATTTTCTTTGAAATTGAATTCAAGTTTAATATAATAAAGTAGTATATATATATATACACATGTGTATAAATATGCTTTCCATCAAAGGCACCAATGCAATTTGGACATTTTTCCTCTATTTCGCCAGTTGTCTTCTGTGAGCTTTAAACTGCCAGCGTTTAATGCATTCATATGGCATATCAACGCAACACACAACAATACACATCAACCACAAATACTTATTTAGGCAAAATACAGTACACAGGATTGTGATAACTGTGTAACACACCCGATTTAAGGCACAAATCCGGATGAGAGATGTAAACGTGATCCATTGATGTGCTTTTTAGTCACTGCTGTGGTGATCGGTTGCGTGTATCTTCTATATCAAAATAATTCCAGAGCAGGTTTTTTCCCTGCTCATAGGAGGTCCATAGGACGTTTGTTCTGAGCTTTGGAGAGATGCTGGTGGAGAATGAAACCGTTAACCACTGCAATGTCAATGAAATGGAAAAACAAAGTCTTGTACCATTTTGTTGTTTTGTGCTGGACATTTTAGTACCCAGTGAGGGCATCTGACAGATCCACACCTCCCATATATTTATTATAGTCTTTCACTGACGCTGGAATCGGGCGTTCTGCGCCTTTCCCGAACACCCTCTGGATTCTTGACACGCCTAAGGACTGCATCACCGTCAAACACATTTTAACCTCTCGTGTGTCCATCCACTTCACAAAGAGAAGCTTCCCGTCTCTGAGGGCCCTTTCACACCTACCTTGTTTGGTCCGGACTTTCGGACTTTTCAGTTTGGTCCGAATCAAAATTACAGGTGTGAAACCTCCCCCGGACCACGGTCCGGACCAAACAGACGAAATTTGGTCCGACGAAAAGAGGTGGTCTCGGTCCGGATCAAACTGAGCAAAGGTTTGGTTCGTCTCTAGTGTGAAAGCATTTTCTGTATGGTTCGGACTTTCAGACTATTTACAGGAAGTTCCGGTGGTTCCCGCGTAGCCTAAACAACTGAAGAAGAATATTTATGTGCAGATCTGTCAGTCCTGCCCACCGCATTTCTTCCAGCTGATTCAAACGCGCGCGCGCGCGCGCGTACACACACACACACACACACACACACACACACACACACACACACACACACACACACACACACACACACACACACACACACACACATTTTTCCTGCGTCCTGCGGCTGCCGGCGACGATAAAATGTTCGCAAATCGAGGACGTTCGTTTGGCGAATTTGAACTCGCCTCGAGTATAGTCGGTGCTGCAGGGAGTGCCGTAATAATAACAGTATAGTGGCAACGATATGCGTCTGTTCATTCATTCTTGTCAAAGTTACCCGCCGAATTGACAACACACTGACGTCAGACGCACGTCCGTTTACAAACCAATCAATGTCAAGATGCAGCCCATATAGATGATGACGACAGGACGCAAGTACGTAATGTAAAGTTCTTTAGTGCGCTCGCATAATTGCAATGTGAAACCAAACCAAAACTAACCAAATGTATACAATGTATCAAAACATGACCTTTGGTTCGGACCTTGGTGCGGACTTTCAGGTGTGAAAACGCCCTGAGTCTTCGTATGGTTCCCCTTTGGACTCTGTGATTGATGTAATTTCCTTTGTTCTGAGGAAGCCCTGCCGGTTGGTGCATATTGTGCCTCACACCAAGTCTTCTTAGTGAGCAAGTCCGTAATAAGGCACTGGCTTGTGTTAAAGTTGTCCATAAACAGCTGGTAGCCTGTGCTCTACCATTTCCAGATTGTTGCTCTGTTTCAAATGACACAGGCATGAATTCATAGTTGGCTTCATCCGCACAATCCCAGAAGAGCTTGAGAATTCTGTCAATCATATCACTCGGGTGGGTAAAAGTTAACATGACCCTTGCCTGGTCAACCTGTAAATAATCATTCATGGAATTAGGCTGCTGGTCAAAATTAGTGTTAAATTGCTCTCCATAATTGTTTTAGATAAAGGCACTTTACTAAACAAAGTTAAAGTTAAATGAATAAAGTTTCTGTAGACTGCCAAGACAATAATTAGCTAAGACATCTCGCTGTGGCCTACGTTAACCCTTTAATGTTTTGTGCACGTAACATGTTGAAATATTGTTTGTACTATTGCCTTCACACACCCGTGGGTTCAGCAGCAGGGGCTGAGGGACCAGGGACTGGGGAGACAGGAGAAGAGACAGGGGATCTTGGATGATCCCCTCTCTGATAATTTGCTTCTGTCAAGACAATATTAAATGTTTTTGTTAAATGTTAAACACGTTGGTAACAATAGTCATAGAGAGATTACATTTCTTCATCTGTAAACATGACAGCATAAATGCCTTGTAATGTGGCTTCATTGGAAACACACCTGTCACTGTCTCCCCTGATGTTTCTTTAGGCTCTCCCTGGTCCTCGGGGTGGTTGTCCTCTCTGACCCGGGCCTCGCCGATTGACGATTTGATGAAGCTCAGGATGAGCTGTAGAATCAGGCAACTTGCATGTTATGTAGTGATCAATAGTGTCACACAATCTTATCAGAATCCTTTTCAAACTCTGGTGCATCCTTTACCCAAGCAAGTAGATGAATATGTGGGCTTCCTCTAGCTTGAAACTCAACAACTCTTTAGTGCATCCATTCGTTTCTCAAACATACGCATGAGTGACACGGTTGCTTTGAAGGACTTCACATTTTGTTGCCCAGTCAAGCTCTGAAAAGTTAGTCTGTTCACATTGCTGGGCCTTAATTGCTGTTTATACTTCAGGCCATCACATAAATTTAGTCAGTCATTTTAAAACGATGCCCTGTGAAGAATCTGTGGAAGCAGCTCTCCTGGATCTGGAACAGCCTGAGGCTAGAATATTTCAGACATCATATAGCTAGTAATTTTTAAATAATTATCAATAATCAATGCTAGTGGTCAAAGAGGAAATATCCTCTGATCTCCTTCTAGAATAAAAGTCTCCTCTCAGAAATCCTCCAATCAGCTTCAAAATCTCAAGATCCGCACAGAAAATACTCTGCAAAAGTCTCTGAATTTGCCTTGTCTCAACCAACAGATAGCAATTGGTTTGAGTGTGTGTGTGTGTGTGTATATATATAATAATTCGTTACATTTATATAGTGCTTTTCTCAGCACTCAAAGCGCTTTACATGGAGGGGAAATCTCCTCAACCACCACCAATGTGCAGCATCCACCTGGATGATGCGACGGCAGCCATACTGCGCCAGAACGCCCACCACACACCAGCTTACTGGTGGAGAGGAGACAGTGATGAAGCCAATCAGTATATGGGGATGATATATGGGGATTATCTGATGGATAGAGGCCTTTGGTCAGGATGCCGGGGTTACACCCCTACTCTTTTTCGAAGGACATCCTGCCATTTTTAATGACCACAGAGAGTCAGGACCTCGCATTATATATATGCACTATCAGAATTCATAACGTGGCGCTATTGCAACAAAAATTTGAATCATTCATACGCAGACACACACCTAAAGTCCTGTGTGTGAGCAGAGCGCATAATTAATTTCATGCTCTGGCTAGGAAATATACGACAACATATACATGATGCAGCTAAAAGGGTCAAGCTCACAGCAATGGTGGTGGTTATTGATACATACCTGTATAGATAAATATATTTCATACATAGTAGCATATTATAATACAACTTATTAGGCTTTTAAATTGAAAGAATAGCAAAGTAGGCCTAATCAGTATACAAGACTGAACCACAGATGTGAAGTATAAAGGCTATCATGATCATTTGTTTAGTTTATAATACGTTTTATTTTTAACTTAAACAAATACAACATATAACATTAAAAACTCATCGGCTTAGAGTGCATTTGAAGAAAAATAAACACAACACAACTAATTTTTACATTTCCCGCTGTTGTCACTTTAAAAAACGATACGCTGATCATAGACAAACAGGGGGAGAAAATAGTATCTACCGCACCGTCGGGTTTTTTTTTCTTCTTATCATAGCCTACAAATGTCTTCGTTCATAGTCTGACATAGGCTAAATTAGAAGCTATGTGTCTGTCATGGATTTGCACTGAATTGATTCTCAAAAATACGGAACAAAGTGCGTTCCGTATCAGTTCAATACGGAACAAGACTTTTATGTGTCAAATACGGGACGATTCCGTATTATACGGAACGGTTGGCAACCCTGCATGAGAGCCAGCAGCAAATTCCCAAAGGACTGGCCGAGATGAAGCTGTTCTCTGTTCTCATGAGTGCTGAACAGCCGGTGACGGCCTGAAACTCGAGCCAGCGAAAGCATCTGAACAGATTGTAAAATAGTAGGGGTGTAACGATTCGTTTTAACAACGATTCGATTCGATTCGCGATTCATGGTTGTCGATACGATTCAAGGACGATATTGGTTCATTTAGAACGATCCGATCCGAAACGATTCAGTGACTTGAAATCGATTCAGTAACTTTTTAGCCAAAAATTCTTGTAAGGGAATCAGGTATCAATTAATTATAGATATAAACAAACAAGTAAACAACAATTAATGTAAAATGCATTCACATTTTATTTTAATAAGTAGGACTGAACGATTATGACAAAAATGATAATTGTTGATTATTCCCTTGAAATTGTAATTGTGATTATTAATTACGATTATCACAACATAGAATGATGTTTTGAATAGTTTGGCCATGGGACCCACATTTCCGCATGGTCATCAAGCCGCGACCCACCTTTTTAAGAATTATATAAGCCTATTATAATACATTTGTTTACACAAAAATTGTTGACACACAAGTTCTGTCCCCCTTTACTTAACAAATTTTTTTTAAGAATATGACAAATACTGATAGACAGTAGGCACTGCGAGGTTAAGCTATTAAATAGCAGTCCCAAACTAGTTTTTGTTAATACAATCTTGGTATGAGCCACCACAGTCAACACACATGACGTACCAATAACGTAATTTATTGGTATTTGACTTTTATTTCTTAACTTACTAATTTACGACGTTGCATGCTCGTATTTCTTTTGCGCTTTAGTGAAGTGATACAGCGCGCTCCACCGCATTTGCGCGTGCAATTGAAGAGTGCGCGCTACTGCAGTACAGCGGCTGAGAGGACAGGACAGTCCGTTTTTCTGAGGTGAGAGACTTTGCGCTGCTTGTTGTCTTTGAGCTGCTGCTGGCGCGTCACGCATGGCGACGACGACACAGATAGGCAGACTGAATCGAGTAACGTTTAACGCCTAACGCCTAATAAAGTCTAACGTGCTTAAATCCAATGCGCTATTTCCTAGTATCGATACAATCGATTCATTACCTTTTAAAACGATATTAGATCGATATATGTCGTCCGGAAGGCCAACTTGCTGAGCACAGATCGATCCAGTTGGATCGTAGGAATATAAATCGATACATCGATGTAGTTGATGAATCGTTACACCCCTATAAAATAGGCACTAAGAATATATATTAGTCACATATTTGAGGTCTAAATTACTACGCTCTCGCCTAAAAAAACTCTTAAAACTACATTTCGTGACACAACTACAGCAGTATTTATTAATAATATGGTAGATTTGTTCGACCGCCATGGCAGGTGCTGCAAGTGGAGTGATACATAAGGTGAAACGGTTAGAGTGATAATACTGGAGGAATATCGCACGACTAGAAAAGGCTCTCAGCCAATCAGATTCGAGAACCAGAAAGAACCGTTGTATATATTAAAAAAAAATATTAAGCAGCATATCAGAATGATTTCTGGAGGATCATGTGACACTGAAGACTGATGTAATGGCTTATGAAAATTTAGCTTTGATCAAAATTTCTGTATTTTTTATTTTAAAAAACGCAGCCTAGCATAAGACTTTTTTCAAAAACATAAAAAATGTAATGTTTCCAAAATTATACCTTATGCTGCGTTCACACCAAACGCGAATAGAGTGTCTGGCGTGAGTGATTTCAATGTTAAGTCAATGCAAAGACGGTGCGAATGAGGCGTTTAGCGCGGCTAAATGATGTGAGCGAGGTCCTTTTTATTCCTGTAAATAGTTTGTACATGTTCATTTTTTTTTTTTTCAATTCTGTTCATATTGTTAAATATTATTTAAACCAATAAATTATTTTTTAATATGACTAAATGCCTTGTGTGGTTCTAATGCACAACAAAGCAAATCTTTTATCACATAACTTGATTTCAATATATGAGACGTATTGATTTTTATCTAGATTTTGAGGGGGGAAAAAATCACAGGACAGGTTAATTAATTTTGGAGACTGGCTCCATTTATCATGAAAACAAAAATAAATAAACCATTTTACCTTAACGTGGAAAACCTGCCATTTTGAAAAAAATTAATCACTCTAAACTTAATAAATATGCATGTTGTGGTGGACCTGACAGCCTGGAACTGGGGCTGACAACCTGGGGGAAAAAAAACGAAATATAACAATAATAATGGAGGAAAACCAGTTTTAAGATAGTCATGCTCTTTATAGGTTTGTGGGTGGCTCTTAAAAGAGCCGTTGTGGGGAAGTCATGAGGAGGACTTCAAACGCTACTCTGTCAGCTGCCATGGTACTGCTCCCTCCGCCGAGAAGTGTGCCATGAAGACATCCCTCACCCGGATTGCCTCTCTGGAGGAGTTGTTTGCTGCAACCCGACCCAAACCTGGCAGTGGCTCCTCTCCAGCCTGTCCCGCGCCCCTCACAGCAGGTGCCTCTCTCCCTTCCGAATACCTCATGAAGTTGTGGAGAACACACGTCGCCTTCACACACTTCTCCGCAACTTCAGGGTGGACCTCGATGAGGCGGCGGTACATCCTCCACTGTGAGGAGAGGATGCCAAAGGCGTTCTCCACCATCAGCCTGGCTCTGGAGAGGCGGTAATTGAAGACACGCCTCTCTGGAGGAAGGATGCGTCCAGGGATGAGGTTCCTCAGCAGCGGGAACGCCTCATCAGCCACGAAGACATGGGGCTGGGGTCCTCTGTCTTCAGCACCAGGTAGAGGGTGGTCAGGAGGCAGATGAAGTGTGCCAGTCCGGAGAGCCTGTCCAAAGGCGGAGTTCGCCAGAATCCCACCGTCACTGGTCCTGCCGTACCCCCCAACATCGATCACCCGGAAGCGATACTTCGCATCCACAACTGCAAGCAGAACGATGGAGAACGTTCCCTTGTAGTTGTGGAACTGGGATCCTGATCTGGGGGGTGCCTTGATCACCACATGCTTCCCATCCACCGCTCCACAACACAGAGGGAAGTTCCACCGCTCCTGGAATCCCTTTGCAATGGACCTCTAGTCATCAGTGGTGGGCACAACCATGTAGTCCTCCACAAGGCAGTCCCAGATGGCAGTCACTACCTGGGGGACGATCTCGCACACTGTGGAGACAACAACCCTGTAGCTGGATGCTATGGCCCTAAATGAGTCCCCAGTGGCAAGAAACCTAGAAAACATTGTTATAAATATTATTACAAGTACACTTTACGATCTCGCACACTGTGGAGACAACAACCCTGTAGCTGGATGCTATGGCCCTAAATGAGTCCCCAGTGGCAAGAAACCTAGAAAACATTGTTATAAATATTATTACAAGTACACTTGTAGTTATATATTCAACTATATACAATAACCAGTCTGTTTTACTTAAATGCACCATATTTGTTTGTTTGCTAGCAATTTTTTGAAGTTTTGAATCTCCAAAAACAAAAGGGTATATGGTTTATTAAAATCACTAGTGTGCCAATAACCAATAAACAAGCACTACATATTGCTTACAGATAGAGACATGACAGTTTCACGTCTGCCAAGAGAATTCTTTTTTTTTTAGGTCATAGCAGTTAACTGAGTATCACTAGAAAGAGCACTATGTTACCCGGGTGATCCAGGCTACCAGTAAAAGAGTTAAAAGTTATGTAAAAAGATGGAAAAATTAAGGAAAAGAGAATAAGAGAGAAAAACGAGTGCTTTAGAAGCAGGGTTCCCGTGGGGTCTTAAAAAGTGACGCGCTCGTTTTTTTCCAGGCACAGCGACATGAAGAAAGACATGAAGGACGCGGGTGCACCCAAACACTACGGGTGTTTTTCTCTTCTCCGTAAATAAATCTTGTAACAGAGCTACAGCAAGTGTTTTTCGGCGGTGGAAATCCATTAGCCACTAAAACTTTTTTGTCATTGTGGAGAGCGCAGTGCATGGTTGCATAGCAACGACAGACGCCACGGGAAAATCGGACCGAATTTTACTATTAATAATAAAAGATAAGCTAAACTGTATTGTAAATGTCAGTAAATCATTTTTTTATAAAAAGAATGAGTCAAAAAAGATAAATTAAAGTCTGAAATATTTGAGGTTTATCTTTTTATAAAAACCTTTTTTGTCAACTTTATTTGAACTTGTACATGTTAGTATATAACATGTTGCAAGACACTTATAAAATCTGGCTATCATTTTTAATCGTATTATTTTAATGTTTATGTTAGAGTGTATTGATGCTAATTTTATTTGTTATTTTCTGTTTTTCGACATAAAACTTGGTGAATTGATTTCATTGTGTAGTATTAGTACTTTTTGAACAGGATTCTGTGATAACAGTGGTAATTTTTGGCATTATAATAATTAAATGAAATGTTCATGCCATTTCATCTCTAGTTATGATCAACTAAAATCAACTAATTATGTGGTTTTTACAGTAGGCCTATAATATGCAAAGTACAATTTTCTATAAAAAACATCTGATTCTGTTCTTTTCTCTGACACACATTGTTGGGTCTGGAAGGATACTAATGTGATTGCTTTATCTGTAAATTAAGTTAATGCTTTTTCAATTAGGCTACTGAATTCATTGAAATAAAATGAATTCTTTGATTTGAATATTTTTTTGGCAGTGTCGTGTAGGTCTTAAATTTCAATCTTTATGTTCTTAAAATGTCTTAAATTTGACTAACTGAAACCTGCAGGAACCCTGTAGAAGAGAAAGTGTTTCGTCCAATCATTGATCGTGTTGCATTGATTGACACTCCAACGAGCCAATGGTAGCAGCGCACTGAGACTGCGCCGGCGACACTGCCGCTGACAGAGACACAGAGAGCGAGTGAGTCAGACGAAGCATATGCACATTGCACACTGAGTGATTTACAGATACTCCGCATCAAAAAATAGAAATTGAGAAAAAGAAACTTGAAAGCAATCAAAAGATTACATTTCTGAGTGAACTTAGAAGAGCTGATGTCGAAGTGAGAAGACGACGAGGCAGAGAATCGAGAATAAAGGCCGATGTAAATACAAGGACCACCAAGGCACCGCATATTATCTTCTTATTGAATAAGTTGTGAAATTTTTGCCTTGGCTGGGTTTTTTTTTTTTTGTGTGTGTGTGTTTCTTCTGAGAAATTGCGATCACCATCCTGGACACGTAGAGATGTATGTAAAAGGAGACACATGAGTGTATGTAAAAGGCGAGCCACCCACGGAGACAATTTGATTGTTGAACTTTGATCTTGAGTTCATCGAAACTGGTATGATAAATCTTTTCCTTTTTTGTTTTTGGACAAACAGGACTGAGACTTTGTTTTTGCATATTTTCCTTCGAGCTTTGAACGGAGAGACATTGATTCTGAACTGAACGATTCTAAAGAGTCAACAAATCTTTTGATCTGAGTCATTTGATTCTGAACTGACATTAACTGAATCAATTCAGTGAATCTTGAATATTTGATTCATTTGGCTGAAAAGACTGTTACATTTTGAAGGGAAAGAGTGATTTGAATTATTGAGTTATAATATTTTGTTTTGAAAACATTGTTTATTGTTTCTTTCAATTTTATTGGGTTATAAACAAACTGAGTCTGTTGAGTTTTCCAATAAGTTTTATTTTATTTCATTTTTTGTACAAAGTATATGACAATTGTTCTCAATTGGGTTGATCTGTTTGAGTTGACGAGCCCAACTTCCTGAAATTCCAAAAAGAGAGTTGATTATAAGCATTGTCATACATTGTATGTTGTTAATTGACAGTATTGACATTTACATACTCCAGACAAATTGCAATTAAGAAATCCTTCAATGAATGCAAGATTCCAAACAGTAAACATAATTTTAGATTTTTACCTACCTGCTGTGTTGCTTCCCTCTCTCCAGTAGCCGTTCCTTACCTTCTGATCAGTTGGCCCATATTGAACCTTATACAAGTGTGACACATCAGACCTGACACGTGTTACACGCTACAACTACGTATTACTTACAGAGAGACATGACAGTATCACGTCTGACAAGAGAATATTTACATTTTTAGATTATAGCAATTAACCGAGTATCACTAGAAAGAGCACCAACAGTGGTATCCGTACCACAGTTTGAAAAACATTGATAGCATAACGTATATTAGCATATATTTAATATACTGTATTTAAAATTTCATATACATTTACTAACCAAAGACAGATGCACAGGCGCTCCGCAGCTGGGACAGAGTGCCTGTAGTTGGTGTCCTGGAGGGTGATCCTCGCTCCGCGCGGGACAGGCGGAAGTACCGCTGAAAGCGGCCGTCATCCAGACGCAGCTCCTGGAGCAAATGGTGAAACTCGCCAAACTGGGTACGCCTCCGGAGGGTCTCTGGTGGACCCAATTACGGCGACAATTACCCCTACGCTCCTGTTCTGCTTTCCAAAGCAAATACAGAGTGGTATTGATCGGTAGAATGCTCGATCAACATCAGCCATTTTGAAAACAGACAACCGCTTAGCACTTGCCCCGCCCACAAGAAGCAGATTCCGCCTCAGACGCGCGTCAATTTCGCTTCAAACTTTTGCTTTTTATGCGCAGCAATTTCGCTCTGGACGCGCGAATGGATTCAAAATGTTCAAGCGTCCAACTAGACGCGGTAGACGTGTATTTGACACGCTATTTGCGTTTGGTGTGAACTCACAGTTAGTTACACTTAATGACTAAAAGGCTATACACGCATGAAGGTATATCGTCGCTGTCCGATGAAAACCGCGTATGTCCATTTTGCCGATTTTGACATTTTTCGACGGATAGAATGTCAAGGTTCATTTCCGTATACAGTATGCTTCACATATCTAAATTACCAATGAAAAGTTGTGAAATCATGTCATCTGATTTTCACGTATATCCATTTGGTGTCAAAGCTGTCAATCACGCCGCGTATCTCCCACCCTCTGGAGGCATCTCGCCGGTCTCGTGAAGTTTCATCTTAAGCGTCTCTGGAAGCTCAGCATTGGATAGCCGAATAACACTGTGAGGTAAAGTATCAGCAAACGTTTGTTTTTGACAACTGTTCTCAAGTTTATTATATATTCGCAATATATTCACAACTGTTATTGGGAGTGGAGAGAAGTGACAAAATTACGGTAGGACTGTGCAAACAAAGTATCTGTCTAGCATTGCCATGTCAGTGTATTGATTCATTGTCCCTTCATAGTTTGCAAGAGACATTTAATAAACTGAGCGTATTTAATAAACTGAGACGTAGGCTATTTAATAAACTGAGCGTAGCCTATTCATCTGTCAATATGAAACGCGACTTGGCCATTCTAATTAATGATCGGAAGAACGCGTATCGACCACCGTTACTGTAAAATATGCACGTATGTCCATTTAAACTCGATTTTGGTCAAATGTGGATTATATCATTACACTGGCAAGAATATGGTTACATTTAAAGATGCCGTACCAAGTATGACAACGCTACGTTCAAACTGCTTTTGAAATTATGGTGTTTTTTTCACTTCCTGAAAAGTAACCGTTTTGGACATACGTGAGTTTCATCGGGCAGCGACGATATGCTTTTTTCTTTATAGATAAAGCTATGTCTGTGAAGAGCTGCATATTCTAATATATTACTTCTGACTCCCATCTTTTGTGTTTCTGTGGGACACTGATGCTGATGAAACCTGCACCAAGGAACTCAAAGCTGGTGTTCTCACTGTTGTGGAAGATGATGTGGCAACCGTTAATTCCAATCCCTAAATAAGGAGCATAGCTCTGGTGGTGGAAGAGCAAATTGTACTAGATGATGTTACACTTTCGAAGTTATTTAGAAATCTATAGACTTGAACTTGCATGTTTGTTTTTTTTACTTGCAAGTTGTTTTGATTGAAATGAGTGGATTTGAAAAGTTTTAAAAAAAAAGCCATATTGATGAAATTGTATTGTCAATTTTTATGGTTGTGGTTGTGCCCATTTAAAGATTGTTTTTGAAGGACCAATTTTGTACTGAATAGTATTTAATAAATGCATATTGGATTGACACTTCTTTGCTGAACTTAACAGTTTAGGTTAGTTGCACACCAACTTTAAGTTTGTAAATGCAATAAAACTGAAGTTGAGTAAACTTTAAAGTACTATCTAACTAAAACAAAAGCATGTGTGACTGTTTTAAGGTCTTTAAAAAGACCTTAAAACAGTCACACATGCTTTTGTTTTATCTCGCTTGGACTATTGTAATTTACTTTATATTCACTGATTATTTGTGCTAATATGGTAAACGGGCTCCAAATAGTGTTTTTACGTGAGTTCTTAAACATTTTGCTTTGTTGCAAGGTCACCTACAATCCTACAGGCACACCCAAATTATTATTTCTGGCTACACCACTGTTATAAACAACAGCTTATCATGTGTGACATACCTTTCTGTAAGGACAGGATTTTTGCAAAGAAGTGTCAGGAGCCTGTTTAAAACAAAGACAAGCAAGAACATACAGCACATTAAAACATAAGTACAAGTGATCGACTTACTAACTTCACAAATAAACATGATCAGATAGTTTGAGTTATTTATTGTCTTGGATTTTGTCTTGGCTCTTAAAAGAGCTGTTGGGGTGGATTGTTGGAGCTGCTGTTGAGACACAAGCAAAAGAGAGAAAAAGAAGAAACATGAGTGTAAAGTCCAGGGGTCAGAAAGTAAAAGTCCTGCCATAAGCCTACATTTGTTTCATTTCTAAATTTGTCCTGTAATTTCAGTATTGTGATCAAGCGTGCCGCACAAGCCCTGAAAAGTGAAGCCAAAACGTCTCGATCGCCCCCTGGTGACTGGTCCTAGTATAGGTCATAAACCCCGCCTCCCCATGTTATTCAACGGGACGTGAGACAAACTAAACAATTAAATTACACTTCAAATATCTTTTTTCCAAAGGTGGTTTCTGTCATTTGCTGTAGTTTTTATCACGCTGATGTCAGTTCAAGTGTCTGTTTTTAAAATAAGTTTGTTTTTAGTTAGTTACGCGATGCTATAAAAACGGTGGTGTAACGTCATGATTGACAGCTGTGATTGACAGGTTCTCTGAGCGAAGTAGTCACTGAAGCACCAACAGACTTTTTTTCGGGATCTTCGGAGGACTGAGGAGATTGTATTTACTGTATTTTAACAAGCCTCTTGTCGTACTGCAATCAACAGACATCAAAATTGGAGCAGAACGGAGCAGACATAGGCCACTTAAAAAACTGCAGGGAGAGTGCATTCTGCGAGAGTGAGGGCGGAGCGTTGATTTCGCGGCTTTACTTCCTGCTCACTACTGCGCAGGTCTGGTCCCGAGATCGCTACTGCGCAGACTCAAACCCCAAGATGTCAGCGCCATATCGGGACACTGGCGGCTTCAGTACTCACCAATGGAAGAGAGCGAAGGGGCGTCGTCCATCTTTTTTTACAGTCTATGATTGTGATTATGAATGAGTACCAACTGTATTAATCAGAATGTACATGGCAAATCACAGATGCAGGATGACTGCTATTAGTCACTTACCAACAAACAGATGGTAAATCAGGCTGAAAAAGAGAGAAGAGAATAATTATTTTCATAGAGAAATGCATTTGATGAGACTTTCCAACCCTAACAAAAAAATAAGCTATTAAAGGGTAACTAAACCCTTGGTCAGAGCCTGACTCCACCCACTGGCAATATTTGAAAAATGCTGGAAAAGTGGGCAGACCCCAGCGGAGATAGAGGGGACGAACCGAGGGCGGGGCTGAGCGGGGGGGCGTGCACCTGAGACTCGCAGTGACGGATTAATTGACAGCTAATTGGGTCGCAAGACGACGTAAAGTACATGAATCTGATGAGTTTTATCGAGTTGAAGTCAATAGCGCGCGCTCTCTGTTGCCGCTATGTGAAAAAATCCAGCAAAATGCGCCGGGGCGTTTGTCGACCCTAGAGGATTAACTTTAGCCTAACCATAAATTGTGATTAAATATATATGATCACTCACATCAAGACGCCGCTGCGGTGGTGGAGTCCATGCAGGAGGAGCAGCGTTTGGCACTGCGTCGCTTTTTAGCGTGAGCTGTGTGGAGAAGCCCATTTCCACCTCTATTGCGTTGGAGAAGCAATCTCGCGTAAAATGCAGTTTGCACACTTGAGCTCTAGGCGGGAACTCACGGTCTTCCAGGCCAAGTGCATGCAACTACTGGCGCCTAATTTCCAAGTCTGCAGTCCAGCAGTGCTGTTGCAACCAGCAACACTACACCTACATACCCTCCTGACCACAGTACTAAATACAGATAAATCTACGCTAACTTGAAGCTATCCTAACTGATGCAATACTATGCGTGGTAGCTCGTACCAAGGGCGTGGTGCTCTGGAACCTGCTTACAGGTTCACGTTGTACCGCAAACATCCAATAGGAGAATTCAACTGCAGTAGCCACCGTTCAACCTGAAGAGGGCAGCACTCAGATGTTAGGACACGGCAGTGATGGTGTACTCGAATCCTGGTCCGAGTCCCTATTCTCTGGACTCGAGTCCAACTCGTGACTTGACTTGGACTCGCGGACTGAAGACTCATACTTGGACTCGGACTTGAAGATATATAAAATCGGACTTGAGCATTAATCAAATGAATGACGTTGGATGAAGTTTCTTACTAAATAAGTTATAAAAATTTGAAATAAGATGTTACACTTTCACTGTTTGGGGCTCTAAGACCGGCCGGGATCTCTTATTTCCCTTACAGCCACACATACGCTTCTCAGTCGGACACCGCTACCGCTCGCTCTACTTGCTTGACAACAAACTGACGTCACTCACTTAATGCTGCATTTTCATCTCTTACTTTCGCATGATTCACAGGATTCCTACTACATGTTCACATTTGGAAAATGCAGAGATGCGCCCCGGATCGTGAAGTTTGTGAATTTTACATCCAATGCTGAAAAGAGCAGTGCTAAATGTTGTGTGTGTAATCGCACAATTGAGGAAAAGACTGGGACAACTTCAAACTTTAAAGGGACAATGTGTAGGTTTTTAGGCATTTTATTATCTAAAATCAATATTTTTATTCATAAATATGTCCTCAATGGTGTACAAATACCTCTGCCAATGATCTGACTTATCCTCGTAAATGAAGAATTTATTATCTTTATATACATGGGACGGGTAGGTCCACGGAGGCTTCCATGTAGTTCCGCCATCTTGAAAAACTATAATAGCAGAGAGGGACAAAAAGTACTAGGCCAACGCGTTTTCGGTCAGAGCCAGCGTCACGTGACTGAAGCCAGCAGAAACGGAGGCGCAGAGCAGTGAGAGGCGCTTGTCATTGCCCCGGCAAGTTTAAAAGGCTGCCGCTGCACTGCATGGTTATTTATAATGGAGGACCATACAAATGCTGAGTCACAGGATAAGGAGTCCTCGTCGTCGGAAAAGTCCAAAATAGACCGTAAAAGGAAACGTGACCGGAGATTACAAAAAAACAAGGGTTAATGTCGGGATAGCTAATGCAGGAGAAAGTAATCAAAAGAGATGCTGAAGTTGCCTGCTTTCTTCTCGACAGGTAAGTCAATGTTACGGTCAAAATTACAAGCTTTTTTTCATTGCTTGGTTGTGTACTTTATTATATAGACAGTAGAACATTTATAGTTAAAAGTTAAACAGGCTCTTTGATGAAGTAAAGTAAAGTTTTGAGTAAAGTAGAGAAGGCCCTAAAAACAAGGTTATAAGTTTTGTTTGTTCAAAACTGTAACATTCGTTTGTTCGTTGTGTCAAGTTGCAGTTTTTTTGAAATAACAAACCAGTTCACCCGAAGGAAAACTCGATGAAGTGCTATTAAAAGACATCCTGTCATAGCTTTATGGTACATAACGGCTACCGTAGATGCAACACGCATTTGAAAAAGCGAGGCGCTGGAGAGCATTATTCGTTTGAATGCAAAATACAATTTCACCGCTAGATGGGAGAAAATCCTACACAATGTCCCTTTAACAGACATATGTCATGGATGCACCCAGAAAAGTAAGTAAAATGCTTTCCATTGGCTACGTAATAAGGCCTCATTTACACTGCAGGTCTTGATGCCCAATTCTGATTTGTTGCTCATATCCGATTATAGAACAAATTTTATTTCTCATGCCTTTTATGCGCCAAAAATAGTTTTTGCGTGCACATGATACACACTGTAAACCCTTGGGTAGGATCACGGGTGTGGAGTGCGTGCGTATTACACGCCATAAAGTGCGTATCATATGCAGTCCCGGCTGCAGGATGAAATGACTGAGGGGGCATGTGAAATTGTTGAGGGGGCTTAACTTTATACCATCAATGAACAATACACACTGAGAACTCGCTTTGGAAAGACGATTTTTGAATGCAGCGCTCCCTAAAACACTCCATATGCAACTGCACAGGTAACCAGAAACTGACTAGCAAAGTTTAAACAGTAATAAAAAGATAAGCTCACATCCTTTATTATACATATATTAACCCTTTCACGCTTAAAGGGTCATGAAACCCTAAACCAATTTTTCTGAGATTTTAACAGAGGTAGGTGTGTTGAACACCATAGAAGACAATGTTATAATCTGTAAAATTTAATAATAGGATATAAATGGTTAAATTTGAGTTTGTATCGGCTATTTTCGTCTTCCGGGTTTGAAATCTTCATCGAGTCCACGTCACAGGATGTGACGTTTTTCTGTACGGATCGTCCGTTGATGACTCATCGTTCTCTCATAATTATTAATGAGGCTGAGCCTTCATATCCAATGAGAAGACACTTCACTGAAGTAATCATGATACCACGTGGATCTTTCCAATGATAGACCTGTCAAACAAACTGTGATACTGCGTAGTCGATGAGAGAGGCGATCATGGGACGCAAGTGTTTGTGGTGCAAAAGTTCAAGCGCATTGCATAGCTTTTCCCCGCGATGCTGCCAGGGCTATCTAATTTATATATATGCAGCAAACATTTTTCTCGAGAGAGCTTCGCGAACTGGAGAATGTTGGACTTCACTACAGTGAAGGAGTGTCAAGATGCGTTTACCTGTGCAACTTCCTTACAGCACAAGTTTTCTCTTGGAGACAGTCTGGTACAGTGACCACAGGTACACCTGTTGCAAAATGATACGTTTATGAATAAAAACGTTAGGCTAATTTCAGGTCGGACTTTTGCCTGCAGAAGGGGTTTTGTTATCTCATAAGTCGCTACCATTCTGACACTTCTCCCATCCGCGCGGCCTCCGGTTCGCCCATGTTTTCCTCCACAGTCACGGGGAGGGGCTAATGGTTCAAATAAATAGGGCAGAGGACCTGCACCGCCATCGTTTATCTCGCTATTTTGGCCTGGTGATGCAGGAGGAGAGAAGTCCTCTACCTCCACAGAACCCTGCGTGCTGCCGTCACTGTATATTTCTATGTCGCTGTCCATCTTTACTATTGTTGTTCAGGTGGCGCATCGATCTAGGCTATGCACGGAATTTTTTTTTTAACCGGAAATGTATTATTTGCAAATATATTAATTTATAGTGTGTATATAAAATATATAGTTGTTTATAATGACATTATAATTAATATGTACTAGTGCTGTCAAACGATTAAAATATTTAATCGCGATTAATCGCATTAATGTCATAGTTAACTCGCGATTAATCGCACATTTTTATCTATTCTAAATGTCTCTTGATTTATTTTTGTCCCATTATTTTTTTTCTCATTTTAATGCTCTTATCAACATGAAAAAAGCGGATTGGCTTGCTTTGTGCAGATTTTTTTATTATTGAAAACAACATTGGCAATACTGTGTTCAATTTCACACTACCATTCTCACTTGGAGCAAATAATCTCTCACACAATGTAACACTGTCCATCAATAAAAGGGTGAAAGAAATCCTGACGAGGTCCTGATATTGATGAGGGTTTGGAGAATTCGCATCAGCTGTGTGTGTGTGTGTGTGTGTGGCCATCATCAAGTGGTATTTCAGACTGGACGTACTGCGATGATGATAGCTCAGTTCACAACGACAAAACACACAGATCACTTTGGTCCAGTCAATGGAACCATTTGGCAACTTTTTTAAAAGTAAACTTTCCATTCAGAATCTTATTGGCATCCATTTCGGCGTCTCGCGCTCGTCATCCACTCAAAACGTAACGTTAACCTACTATTTGGCCGGTGTGGTGAAGTATACGGTAACTCTGAAGTGATGGGTCCGGGTTGAGGACCCAAGCAATCCGATTGGTTCAAAGCACGTTTTATGGGTAATCGCTTTAGTGCCTGGTTACAAATCATACAAAATCACTTTATTATTGAAGACTTTTGTACTACGTTATAACGAGTCATTAATGTATTTAATGTATTTTAAATTAAACGTTTAATATACTAGTATTTAACCGAAGCTATAGATTGTGAAATGAAACATTTCTCGTTGTTAGTGTGTTTTTTAGTTAGCTTAGATAGTAACATAGCATATAGCTAACGTTATCCGATGATCGTGCTATGAGCTTTACCTGAGCTTATACTGCACTGAAACTGCCTTACCGTATTCACAGCAATTCGTAGTGTAATTATAATTGTGTCATTATTTTTTATCGCAATAATCAGCGCAATATGTTACAGGTACACTTCTATTTATTAAAAGAGACATAAAATAATGTTTATTTGTGTATATTACTATTTTTCGTATTAACAGTTTAGACATTTAAATAAATTACAAAATGCTAGCTATGTTTTGTGGGTATAAATATTAATTGGTTGTCAAAACTTGATCAAAGAACAGTATAATAAAATTATAGAATCACAAATCTTAATGTAATCAAACTACTTAATTCATATACTAATCTTTTATTTTAAAGAAATACCATTTTTAAGTATGTATAGGGCATAATATGCTTTTTTTTATTACAAGCATGTCATTTGTGTACTAATGCATATGATTTATGGCATAATTAATTCTTAATACAGAACATCATACAACACAATAACATTTAATGTAATAAAATTAGTGAACCAAAACTTGTATAAAAATTTAATTAAATTACACAATACAATACATAATGAATTCAACTGAATTATGAGATGTAATGTATTACATTTTTATTAACAAAAAACTACAAGCAAAATGCACATCTTTTAGGACATTTATAGAGCTTTTAAAAATACACAACAACACAAAGCAGCTTTAAACAGACATACTTTTGTATGTCTTTATTTTCCTAAATACTTTTGTGATAGTTCTCTGGCTATACATTGTGAAGATTTAAAAATAATTAATGTTGAGTTAGCTGTGTTTAAATATTTAATGAACTGTAAGGTTAAAGTTTTTTGAGAACTAATGAGACACAAATAGATGCAGTGTCTTTTGCTGTATGAAAAGTAAAATCTTTAGTTAGAAGTAAATTCATGTTGTATATGCAGTCAATTCTTTGTGGAACCATCCTAAGGCCTAGATGATGCAGTCAGTCATTTTCCCCTTTAGATGGTGGGGTCGTGACCTGGTAGGCGAGGAGGCTGGACTAGGTGTCATGGACTGGGTTGAGGGAACTCTGCAAAAACACACAAACATGCTGCAACACGTCATGTGCAACTGTACACTTGCAAAGTCTTTAGTGCTATGGAACATCACTCACTGTTTTTACTTTGATATGCAAGCCCAAAGGTGCAACGCAGCAGAACGTAGTTAGCTCGTTGAACCTGGTGTCATGGATGGACTGGCTTGAGGGAACTCTGCAAAAACACACAGACATGCTGCAACACGTCATGTGCAACTGTACACTTGCAAAGTCTTTAGTGCTATGGAACATCACTCACTGTTTTTACTTTGATATGCAAGCCCAAAGGTGCAACGCAGCAGAACGTAGTTAGCTCGTTGAACCTGGGATGTTGTGACATTAAAACGCTATTTTAATGACACACTCCACAAGATAAGATAAATCAGCCAAAAAGTGACTGAAACCTTCCGTTCGTCTCAGTATTATAAGGCTGATCTGTACAACAAAAGATAAAAAAAAATAATAATTACTTAATGAGTTAGTTCACCAAAACATATAAAAATCAGCCATCAGTTTCTCATCAATGCTTACCTCAGGAATCATTTCACACATTAAAAGGTCGATATGTTCAAGCTTTTTGTCCTTTTGCTCAAACACAATGTTGTCGATGTGTCCTAGAAGTTCCTCAACATGTGCTGACAAGGCTGGATGAAAGCTCTTAGGTTTTGCCATGTTCCCAGTCTTCATTTGCCACCATTTGTTCCACGTGGGTTTCAGTGAGCCTTTCACAATTCCTTGAAACAACTCCTGAAAAAAATATTTAGTATAGCAAACAATATCTAGCCATTTTAAATTTTGTAAAGTCTTATATGTACCTGAATTTCAGTATCACTGACAAGAGAACAAATTCCTTTTTTTTCCACCTCCTCGACTGTCCTATATTTTCAAAATCATCGATCTACTTGATTTATTAAACTTTTAAGTTGATTTGTATGAGTGAGGACACACATTTTACACATACCTTTTATACGTCATATGCTGAACAGCATATGCTGCCATTGATGATGCGTGATATCTTCTCAGATGCCACAGATCGTCTCCCTGTATCACCTCGTTTTTCATAGAGGTCCATTTGTCCCTCACCTCCATTTCTGCCATCTAATGCAATAAACACAGTTGTTAAAGTAATGTAGATAAAAATAAAATAAAATAAATAAATAAAAGCATTTATTTAACTTAC